>NC_055996.1:60198939-60823939 GCF_018446385.1 Zingiber officinale
TATAGGCTCCATGAAGATATCACAAAAGGGATAATTCTTATTCTTGGCTCTCATATTCACTTCAGAGGAAGCAGTAACAAAGATAGCACTTATTCTCGGCCCTCATAAGAGGCGATATCAAACTAACAAAGGCTAGCAAAGCAAGTAAGTACAAAGTTTTACAAATATTGTAAGTACTTAATCACAAGTCTTTTATTTACAAATATTGCAAGTACTTAATTACAAATCTTTTATTTACAAGTCTTTTTGAGTACATAATCATGCCTACCTAAAATCGTCTGTCAAGTCTTGGGGTAATTCATGATTAAGTTTGCGACGATTTATGAACTAAAGGGGAGGTTCGCGGGGTAGATAACCACCTTCCCTCAATTGTTGAATAACTCAAGTCACGGAATGGTTTAAAGTCCCTATGACCCGGCGGACATATTCATTAGTGAATGCTGGGGACCTTAGATAAGCTAAGCGCCTGTCCTCCCATCGATCCTCCTCCTGCTCCCTATAACTTTGAAATTCAGTTTGTAGTGTGGCAGCTTGGGCTTTGAAAGTGTCCCTCTCCAATTCAAGCTGTTCTATCTCCTTCTGGAGTGAGGATATCTCAGCATCTTGAGCCTTTCTTTGTTCTTGCTCTTGTAGAATAACAAAATCTCTTGAGGCTGAATCTTGAGCCTGCTCAGAAAGAAAGACAGTATGAAGCCGCTCCACTTTCTCTAAGACAATGTTTTTATGAGAAATATCTGAGATGACTTTGTCTTTCAAAGCAGTTTCCACTTGAAGGCTGGAATTTAATCGATCCACTTGCAACTCTAGGGTTCTTCTTTCAAGCTCTTTGTTTTTCAACAATTGTTGCTCATGATACAATTCCTTTTTCATAGCCTCTATTTGTTGAGTCTGTGAGGCTATCTTCTCTCACTGTTGAGAAAGCTCAGTGTGAGAGGGAGGAAGATTGGCTTTCAGTGCCTCTACTTGAGATTTTAACTTGCTATTTTCCCTTTCCAGAGCAATGAGCAACTGGTCTATATGAAGACTTGAGGCAAGAAACTGAAACAATAGTGCAGTTAGCAGGAAATAATGATACGACGACAATATATAATGAAAAACACTTACGGCAACAACTTGGCGACTATGGCTGTCAACACGGTGGGACATACTCGTGCCCCTTAATAGTTCTTGGCTATGCTGCCAAGACTCAGCCAAAGGGCCTTATAGTTGCAGAAAACCATAACTAGGAGGGTCCGAAGCTTGTCCCAGTTGAGAGGGCAAACCTAAAGCCTACCTAAAAAGAGGTGTGGGGGCAGAAGGAGAAGAGGGTCGTGTAGAAGAAGAAGGAAGAGAAAGTAGGGGAGTAGTAGAACTGGGAATTACGGAGGAAGAGCTAGAGGGGATGAAATATGGCAGAGCAATGAAAGTTGATTCAGTTGTCGAAGCATGGATAACTAATGGTCCTGGACTCGGAGAAGATCTCCTGCAAGGCATTCTTTTAGCTCGGGGTCCAGGAGCCAGAGGAGGCAAGGCTAGGGTAAGAGGTTAAGAGGAGGCCGAAGTAGTAGTAGCCATCTGAGGAGCAGAAATAGCTAAAACGATAGTAGAAGAGGAAGGATTGAGTAGACCCGATCTTATCATTCTAATAGAAAGATTGGAAATAATGTGGGTAGGGAGCATTGACGCCTTACCTCTCTCAAAAGAAATAGGTAAAGGAGCTACAGGAGTCTGCACAAAGGTACCAAAAGTGTCACGAAAGGGAACATCCTCAGTCAGCCTAGGTTTCTTGAGTATGGTAACATAAGGTTGTTCCTCTTCCTCTTCCATAGAAGCAATAGCTTCCGCCGCTTGTTCTTCTTTAGATAACAAACCCAAAGTAGAAGCAGTAGGATTGGCTCGACGAGCTTGCAGTAATTGCTCTCCAAGTTTATTTAAAAAAGACTTGGTCATGGTTGTATTCTTATACATGAAAGCGGGTAGAAGAGCATCAGCTGAAATATAAAAATGGGGCATCATTATAGAAAATAATTAACAAATAGCTGATAAACATAGCTGAGAATGTTTAGACATACCAAAAGAGACATCCAAGGGAGTGTCGATGCAACTTATTCCAAAGGGAAACATTAAACCTTCCGCAATCAAGGCCGACAAGCTAAATTTAATCCCCTTTAGCTTGGATAAGGCAAGAGAGACAGAAGGATCAGTAAGGAGGTTATTAATGTTAGGAGTCTCGGGGAGATTGTGTATCCAAGCAATAGGAAAAGGAGCAAAAGAAGGGAGACACATAAAGAAAAATTTGTGACGCCATTCCTCCTGAGGAGGAATCCTGCTAAACAAAAGGGCCTTAAGGTGAGACTAAAATTTAAAGACACCAATGTCCACTTGGCGAGGAATGAAGAAGTAGTGAAAGAGACGAGGAGATAAGGGGAAATCTAGTAGTTTAGACACCCCAACAAAACCCACAAGAATAGAAAAAGATTGAGGAATAAACTGATTAAGAGGAATATCAAAATAAAAACTAACATCAGCGAAAAAGGGATGAATGGGAAATAAGAAACCTTGTAAGGCTTGAGCCCAGAAGATCGATATACTTCCTAAAGGAGGAAGATGTGGACTATCCTGAGGGGTAGGGTGAACTATATAGGAAGGAAAATCATAGTTTACTTGTAACTCCAACTCCTCTGGCTCGGTAAGGCTAGAAGCGTACGAAAGAAACCACGCTGTGGAAGAAGTGGCCATGGCGGAATAGCAGAAGGGAAGCAAACGAAGGAAGAGGAAGGAATAGTCGGAAAGAAGAAGATAGCATTTTAAACCTTCTTTTCTCTCTCAGGGCCTTATACCCCGAAACCCTTAAACAAGGGAGGAAGAAGAACTGGAAAAAGGAGAAACCCGAAAGCATAGGGATATATAAAATAATAAGATCAATAACAGTTCGTGTAGAACTTAAGTATAAAAGTGGGTATAGAAAGAAAGAGTATGAATCCAATAGGAGGAATACCCAGAATCATAACTGCCATAAATAGGTAATGTCATCGAAGGATGGGATCGAATTCAAAAAGAAGGATGAATCCTATGGAAAAGGTATTAAGTTTGGCGATCTTCCTCGGAAAATGTGACCAGGTTTTTCTCTTTCTGCACTTGATTCTTAAGAGATCAAAGAGGTATCAGGAAAATCGATCGGGAATAAGATTAGTAGAAGTGACTTAAGACCATCAATGTGATTAACAATAAACCCGGATGATCACAACAGATTGGATGAGATTTAGTTAAGTACGAAGAGTTGAACGATATTCGCGGTTATAATAAGACCGACCGAGATTAATAGTATTATAACATACCGTACTATATCGGACGGAACTTGGTTAAATACAAAGTACCGAACGATATTTGTTTGCATAAGTATAAATCGACCGGTTATAATAAACCGAGCGATATTAATAATATTATAACGTACCATACTATATCGGACGGGACTTGGTTAAATACAAAGTACCGGATGATATTTGTAAGCATAAGTATAAATCAACTAGTTATGATAGACCGATCGAGGCGGACGATGTTATAATATATTGATTAGGGCGTTATAGTAGCAAGTCGGGCGACACTAGACGTGCTTGGATAAAATAAACAAACACCATGAATGAAAAGGAACGAATTTGGCGGTAGAAGGAAAAGTTTTACTTTACACAATGATTCAGATCCAAGCGAAAAGATTACTCTAGGGATAGCTGAGGAAACAAATCAGCAGGCCTGTCATCAAGGAGCTTGCGTCGGTTCAGGAAGTTAGGAGGAGGATCACGAGACAAGAAGTTTTCTTCTCGTAATTGCTTTACTGCTCCTTCAGCTCCAGTAGTATAGGTGGCCAAAATAGATTTTACGATCAGCCAGTTGAATTCAGGAGAGTTGATCAAGGTGGTGGCCCGCTCCTTGAAGCGACTGTCTTCACCAACTTTGTAAACCACTAAAGCCGTCTGGGAAGACTTCAACTCAGCTTCTTTGGTAGAGGCCTCTGTCTTAGCTGTATTTAGGGAGGTGTTTAAGGAATTTATTTGATCATCCTTTATCTGCAGAGCCTTTAGTTGATCAGCTAATGCAGACTCATAGTCAGACTTCAACTTATTAGTTTCAGCAACCTGATTCTCTAATTTGGAAGACAGTTCAGAGTTGAGATCTGTAGCCGATTTAAATTGAGTCTGGAGGCTCTCAAGTTGGGCTTCATACTTCTTTTTAGCTTCATCTGAGAGCACGGTGGAAGACAGCTCAACAACTTGTCGCTTCAGCTTCTCGTTCTCAGAATACAAGTTATGCATCAGTCGAGCCAAGTCCATATTGGCCATCCATCACTAAGAATATAATAGGGGATCACAAAATAGTCAAGGATAAATAGCGAATAAGTAAAAGCAGACATACCTTGGTTTCCTCATGAGAGAATTGATTGATTGCTTCAAGAGGGGTAGGCTCTCCGAAGAGAGGACGAATTTCCTCCTGAGCAGTGACAAAAGAACCTCCCAATAACACCGGGAGGACAGGAATGGTAGAATAACTAGTAGAAAAGGAAGAGGTTGGGATAGAAGGGGGAGTAAAAATCAAGTAAGAAGAAAAGGAAGAAGATAAAGAACCAGACTCCGGAAGAGATAAGGAAAAAGTAAAAGAAGTGCCACCAGGAGCAGTAGTACTGGAAGAAGGCGAGGAAGGGAAAACGAGAGAGGGATAAAGGTCATCCAAAGTAGGCTCAGCAGGAGGAAGGTCAGCAGAAGCAAAACTCGCTGAAGTTAATTCGTCAGCAGGAAGAATGAGTCTCCTTTTGGGAGGAGGAACTCTTGTGAGTTTGTGCCCTGGGCGTTTGCCGGGAGCAGCTTTAGCCAGGGATTTTTCTGAGCTCACAGGGGATGTAAGCTCGATAACAGGAAGAGAAGCGGCTGGGGGAGAAGCAACAGCCACTGATGAAGAAACAATTGGCAAAGAGGCAGCAGAAGTTCCTGCTAGAAGAACCTCAGGAACTTCAGGAGCCACTTGAGAACTAGAAGCTTCAACCAGGGGAACCGAGGCTTCAATTGGAGGTGGCAGATTAATGGGAGCAAGAAGCTCTTGCTCTTTTGTGTGAAGTGCGGCCTCTTCCAGACGCAGTTCTTCATCAATTAGAGCAGCATAAAAACTGGACACTACACAAAGGGAAGAAAATGCTTTAGTTAGTAAAAATTGATAGAAGAAGGAATAGAACTTTACCTAAGGAGCCGTCTGTCTTATGCTTGACTAGGCTCAAACCAAATAAATACAATAGATCGCTCCGTAGCCATTCAGTGATAGAAAGACGACGACATAGTAACTTTTCACAAAAAAGGGGAAAAGAGGAGTGAAGGTGAAACTCCTTGACATCGGGTAAAGGAGGTAAAGAAGATCTCCAAGCGTGAGACCACGGAATAGGTCCCGAAAACTTTATGAAGAAGAAGCGAGATTTCGAGGCTTTAAGAGAAGAAGGCATGTCATAAAAAAGGACCATCTTAGTTCGAGATTGGAAAAGAAAAACACCTGGTTCCGCTACCTTTGGATAGGAAAACATGAAAACATTTTGAGGAGTATGAGGGATGTCAAGTGTACGAAACAACATATACAGGCCACATAAATAACGAAAGGCAATAAGCACAAATTGTTGAAGAGGAATGCCAAAATATTGACTCATGTCGATTAGAAAAGGAGGAATGGGAAACCTTAAACCTCCTATCAACTGATCCCTAAAGAAAGTTACACAGTTAGCAAGAGGATGATGAGGATGCTCATCTGGATTAGGGATTATGATGTCATATTCACTAGGAATTTCATATTACACACGGATAGCAAGCTGAGCATCCTCGTTGAAAGAAGATGAAATTTGAGTATACCAGGGATCAATCGTTTATTCAGCCATAGATAGAAGTAAAGGTTAACAGAACAACAAGTTACTTACTGGAGTCAAGGAAGGAAATCACTGGAAGCGAGCATGAAGATTGAGCGAGAAGATCACAGTAGGGAAGAAGCACTAAGGCAGGGAAGAAGAGACAAAGTCGACAAGAAAATGAAGGGTTTAGGGTTGAGAGAGCATAAGGTCACCGTTAGATCAGAATATGTTTTATCAACATACACCATTGATTATAGAAGAATGCAAAAGCTGATGCTACAAAAAGGAGAAAAGACACTCGTCATATGACCATAAATGGACATTTATGATGGACGCGACAAATCGAATCATATAGGGTTTTGTGGCGTCGCGTTGCACGCCTCCAAAATTCTCTTACCGTTGAAAGGCCAATCATGATCAAGGAAGTTTTGGAAAAAGAGGCGCAGTTTACTATGTACAATAAAGAGAGATGGAAGAAGAATGATAAAATAAAATAAAGTCTGACACCACCTCTTTAGATTACACTTAAAGAGGAGGTTATTAGTGACATAATTTAGGTTTAAAAGTCTTTTGGCTTATTCAAGGAGGGGAAATATTGACCGAGCATTATAAATTGGAAAGCTCGTCTATTCTTATGAACCAGAAGGATTCAAGAAAGTCACCCAGTTCGATACAAAAGATCTTTCGATTTTATACTTAGAACATGATTAGATACATAACATTACATTTCCCTCTCAAAACATTAAACCTCGGAAGGTCAACAAAAGTTACAAACATGAGCTCTCAAACTCCTTAGAAAATTTCAACCCCGCTAAGGAGAAATTTGGCCAAGGCACAGAAGTGGGAATATTTTGCCTGGCACGAAAGAAGCTTGCCCAGGTTGAAGAAGTGGAAATATTTTACCCGGACGAAGGAAACTATGAAGCAGAGTGGTCTCATGAACAAGAAGGCACAAACTTGTTCATACCCTCTCTAACACGTGACTGAAAGGTTCACCTCCTGCCTGAGACTTTGGAACTCTGCTTCCATAACATCCACCTTAGCCTGGGACCAAAGCAACCTAGGTTGCGATGGCGACATTAATTGACCACTAACAACACATCGGGCCATCAAGCCGTTCCACTCTGGGGTCTTACGCTCTGAATCCTGACAAACTTTGCTCTTTAAGATGGTTCCCGACGGTACTTGAAACCGGATGACCGACAGAAATATCTCCAGCTCTCGTGCCAAAGAGTTAGCTAAATCCAAAGCTTGGGCAGCTTCATCTATAGATGTCACCTTGTCCAAAGAGAATTGCCTCCAGAAAGGGAGGTCTAAAGCCATACTATTTGTAAGGGGAGGCAAACAAGGTAGAAAAGAACTAAGGTAGGTGAAGAAGGAAGGGAGAATCACAACCCTATTTAAAGGGTTAAAAGACTCACGGGATCACTGTACTTGGGTTCACGGGACTGCTGTACCAGAAGTCACGAGAATTACTATAGAGAAGGTCACGAGTTTGCTGTAGTGGCCATGGCAGAGACACGATTAAAAATAGGCAAAGAAATAAAAATAGACTTAGATCTAGTCAGTCGGCTACACCTCCTTCGACTAGACTTGAAGGGAAGGCTAGTGATATAGGTTAGGTTTAGTAGGTCCCCGGTGAAAAGGGGAAAAAGAGATAACAAAATTAAGCAATATAAATATCGACCGGGATATCAGGCTTAAGAAAATATAGGCCAATATCGACCGGGACAATAGGTTTAAGAAAATATAGGGCAATATCGGCCGGGACAATAGGCTTACGGAGATATAGGCCACGATTGGCCGAGATAACATGCTTAAGAAAATATAGGCCAATATCGGTCGGGACAACAGGCTTAAGGAGATATAGGCCATGATCGACCAAGATAACATGCTTAAGAAAATATAGGCCAATATCGGCCAGGACAATAGGCTTACAGAGATATAGGCCACGATTGGCCGAGATAACATGCTTAAGAAAATATAGGCCAATATCGGCTGGGACAACAGGCTTACGAAGATATAGGCCACGATCGGCTGAGATAACACGCTTAAGAAAATATAGGCCAATATCGGCCGGGACAACAGGCTTACGGAGATATAGGCCATGATCGGCCGAGATAACACGCTTAAGAAAATATAGGTCAATATCGGCCGGGATAACATGCTTAAGAAAATATAGAGCAATATCGTCCGAGATAACATGCTTAAGAACATATAGATTAATATCGGCCGGGATAATCAGACAGGGGTGATAAAATATAACTTATAGGACAGGACGAAAATAAACATTTTAATGATATTTATGAATAGCTTATGAAAATATCTGCTTCATGTGATTGCATAATAGGTTGACTAATTTGGCGGGAAGAATGTTTCTAGACTCTTCTGCAGGTACTAGACGACAAAGAAGGTACATCTGGGGTACAAAAAAGATTTCTTAAAAGCTATTTTTTGCAAGTATATGGCTTACGTCATCTCATAACAAACTCTAACAAACCGGGGTCCACTTCATGACTACGGAGGTTATATGAAGTGATATAAAAAGAGGAATCCTCTCCGTTGGCCAGGTATGTTCACGTAGAGGCTCACACTCACAATCCTAGTTTTCAGTTACTGTTCATCTTCTTCTTCTTCCTTCTTCCACACTAAGAGAGATCACTGACTTGAGCGTCGGAGGGCCTAGCCAGGGATTCCCACCCCGGTCTTAGGTCACTTACAATAGTATAGGTTGGTCTCTTGTGCGCAGGATGCTTTGGAAGCTCCAGATCTTGGTTTTCTTCATTGAATCCTTCCCTTTGTCTTTGGATCTTCGTACGAGGAGGGCATTATTTGACTTCATTCTCCCAGATCCACTTTGAGTTTCTCGGATCAGTATTCTACAGGTATTATTCTTCATCAGCAGTAGGTTTTCTCCTAGCTTTCCATTTTGTCAGGCTTCTCAGACAGGATCAGATGGGTTGGCTAATTAGGTTAATTACTTTGTTAATAGCTTAGCTAATATCTTGATGGATTATAATGGTTAGTAAATTAGAATGTGCTATTGAGTTGTTCAATTGATGATCTAGTTGATTTTAAGTAGATTATTTAAATATTGATTAAAGATCGATTACTTAGAAATTAATTGTATAATTAATTGAACATGAATAAGTTAGGAATGATTTGAGTAAATTATGACTTCAAGTTATGATTAACAACAGATTAGTTAATTTGTTAACTTGGTTAACAAATTGATATGACAATAATTAATCAAGTACTAATAGTCTATTACTTAATTTCTAACTTAAATAGCTATAGATTGAAAAGGGTGGGATTTAAAAGTTATAACAAATTCATTTAAAGGGAATGGTAGATGAACTAATTAATAGTTTGATTAATTCAAAGAACAGTTAACTAATTGATTATAAATCAATTGAGAATCTAATACAAATCCATTTTAAAAAAATTAAGAATATTGTTAATTAGAATGAGGGCTATAAATTATTGATTTGATTTATTACAAGGATTATTAAAATGCTTAGATAGTCCTTATACCTTATATATTCGAGTTTGAGGTGGAGTGAGATCGAAGCAAATTCCTCTTATTTGTAGTTAAAACGATCTATAATTAAGGTGGGTGGTTTTTACTTGTCTTTTTTAGATCTTTGATCTCAGTGCATTATTATATCTATTTATATATTGATTAGGTAATATTTATTTACTTATCGTGATTCTATTCATATCTCTTGAGCTTGACCTTATAAACTTGACCTTGCATTGTTTGACCTTAGAGATGATCCATTTTATATCTGATGCGGCGATGGAGGGAGACCTACATGGCATGAGGTCAACTGCCAGGGTGGAGGTCAAAGTCAAGGTGGTCAACGCTCGGGTGTCAAAGTGCTGAACGGAGGACAATGGCAATGTTCGATTGGACAGTCAGGCCCCGACCGGTGGGAGATAGGTCCGAGCAGACCTCCAGTCTAGCTCGGGATGATACGGAAGACAGCTGACGATTAAGACGGAGTAGCAGGACATTGAGGGAGGCCATATAGCTTATCCGAACAGGAAAAGACATGTTACTACACAGTCACCACACGGAAGAGCCACTAAGGTCGACAGGGCAGAGAGGTCCCTATCGGGCGGCTACTGCTCGGCCAAGCAGCGGGACCCGGCCATGGACGGACAGGAGTCTCGGCCAAGCAGACGGCCAAACAATGGGACCACTGTAATATCTCTCGATATCCTTTTGGGATATAGTGCCGCTGACACGAGGCATGGTCGACAGGCGGATCGTACAGTGGAAGCTTCTACTGTCTTGTTAGGGATATACATGCACTATTAAGGTATGGTGTCAGAGGTACTTTCTTGACAGACCCTTTCATGGGACACATTGGAAAGCATGCTCATGCCTCGTGAAGCACATACACTGCCCACCAGGGCTCTATATAAAGGGGGGGGGTCAATCACTGGCAAAGGTACACATTATTTGTAAGTTCTACTGTTTCTCCGTTTTTCTCCATATTCCGGTGACTGACTTGAGTGTCGGAGGGCCAACGCCGGGGACCCCTTCCCTGGTCTGACATTGACATCATTTGGTTTGCAAAGTGGAGCAAAGTCCCCGTCCGGTTAATGGAGCCGCCACATCCCAGCTTTCCACTTTCCTGCTTTTGGACAGGATCATTTTGGCATCGTCTGTGGGAACGTAACCTGCCACGAGAAGATAGAAGATGTTGGACAATTCACCACGGTGATGCTGACACAAGAAGAGCTCGACATGCTGGTACAAGCCCGAGGGGCGAAGATAGTGAAGCAACAGCAACAACAAGTACTAGCCGAGCGCCAAGTGCAAGAGCCCGTAGCCTCAGTTGCAGGTCGCCCGGTTGAACGCGGAGATCGAGCTGAACTAGTCTCCACTCGGGGACAGACAAAGAAGCCGACCAGTACCTATGGGGAGGCACCCAATGGGCTATCCCCTTCCACTGAGCATTGTTCAGAACTCCATCGGAGGAACGAGGCTGAGTGGACAAGGACCGGGGGTCTTCTTTAGATGATGCTCCCGTTCTGGACGCAACGAAAGGAAAGACACCCAGGGAGGATGATTCGCCAGAGCGGATCAATCAGCAGTTTTCGAAGGAGATTCTGAGCGACCCACTGCCAAGGCACTACACTCCACTGGCGATAGGATAATTCAATGGCACCACCGCCTGATGATCACTTGGCCAAGTTTCACAATGCAGCCATGCTTCACTAGTATGCTGATGGAGTGAAGTGTCGGGTCTTCCTCACCACTCTCTCTGGATCGACACAACGCTGGTTTAAGAGATTGTCGAACGAATCAATCCACAGCTTCAAGGACTTCGAGGAGGCATTTGTTCACCACTTCGCCAGTAGCCTCCGCCACTAGAAGACGAGCGTAAATTTGTTCTCACTGAAGCAAGGGCCTAGGGAAATATTGAGGGCCTACATCCAACGCTTCAATTAGGTGGCCATGGACATCCGAGCAGTCTCGTCGGACATGTTGGTGAATGCCTTCACCTAAGGGCTCATCGAAGGAGAGTTCTTCCAATCGCTTATTCGGAAGCCGCCAAGGGACTTCGGCAACCTACAAAAGAAGGCCAATGAACACATCAACGTGAAAGAAGCGCAGGCGGCAAGGAGGAAGGAGACGCTTGCCGAGCTTGCAAGAGCGTCTGAACGGTGACAACAGAGCTGCCATCAAGCCCCTAAGGGGCCTCGATCGGGAGGGGCCCAACCAAACAATGAGCCCAGGACGCATGCCGTGCAACATGTGGCAGTCGATCACCTAAAGGCTGCAAAGGGAAAAATATGGACGTCGCTGTTTTGTTACTTCCATCAATCGACGACACACAATACCCGGGACTGCTATGACCTGATGCTAATAGCTAGCAGGCCGACCCAAGAGGGTATCACCATCGATCCCTGTCTCCCAATCGACGACACAGGTGTCGATCAGCCGACCGAAGGGAAGAAGAAAGGATGATGACTAAGCCACGCCACCATCAGCCCCAGCAAATGAACAATCCAAGTTCTGCCTGAGCCTCTGCCGAGCAGAGCAGGCCTTCAACCTGAGAGGAGGAGAACAAGAATAACGCCACTCAGGAGAAAATAGAAATGATCACCAGTGGGCTGACCAGTGGTGATTCCAACCGAGCAAGAAAGTCGCATGCTCGGCGACTCAAGATTCACGTAGTGGGCTGCAGCAAAGTGAGGGCCGAGGGACCCGAGATCAGCTTCGGCTCGAGAGACTTAGAGGGAGTGGACATCCTCATGATGATGCGATGATCATCCGAATGGTAATCATCAATGATACTATTCACTGAACCTTTGTTGATACAAGGAGCTCGATGAATATCATATTCAAGAAGGCGTTCGATCAGCTACAAATGGACTGGAGCGAGTTGTTGCCTATGAAGACCCCGCTCTATGGTTTCATGGGCAATGAAGTGTTGCCGCTCGGCCAAGCCAGGTTGGCCATTTCGCTCGGAAAGGAGCCATTGAAGAGAACAAGGATCACAACTTCATTATGGTAGACCCACCGTCGACCTACAACGTTATATTCGGCCGACCTGCCCTCAACGAGTTCCAAGAGGTGGTGTCCACCTACTGCTAGAAGATTAAATTCCCAGTGGACGATAAGGTGGGCGAAGTCAAAGGCGACCAGTTGACCGCTCGACGATGCTACATCGAGATGGTCAAATCAGAAGCAAGGGCTGCTCAAAAAAAATTCGTGCTTGGAGGTGAACGCTATTATAGAGAAGCCTCCTACACTTGTCTATGAAGAAAAGGAGGAGGTTCAGATCCACCCCAGCCGGTCAGAGGCAACTACTTTTATCGTCGTCGATCTGGAGGGCACGAAGAAGGTAGAGCTGGTCACCTGCCTTAGACAGAACTACGATGTGTTCGCCTGGTCAATACACGAGCTTCCTGGTATCTCCTGGAGCATGGCTCAACACAAGCTTCACATCCGAATGGACGCTCGGCCGGTGAAGTAAAAGAAAAGAGACTTCAGCGCAGAGCAAAACCTGATCATCTGGGCAGAGATAGAGAAATTGCTAGAGGTCGGCCATATACGGGAAGTCCAATTCCCGAGCTGGCTCACTAACGTCATACTGGTCTCCAAGCCGGACAACAAATGGTGGGTCTACATCGACTTCTGTGACTTGAATAAGGTGTGACCAAAGAATTTCTATCCGCTGCCCCAGATAGATCAGATGGTGAACTCCACGACGGACTGCGAGCTGATCTGTATGCTCGACGCATACCAGGGTTACCACCAAGTGCCGCTCGCCCGAGAGGATCAAGAAAAGGCCAGCTTCATCACAGCTGACGGAACATACTACTATAATGTTATGCCATTCGGACTAAAGAACGCTGGTGCCTCCTACTAGAGGCTAATGGACAAGATGTTCCGGAGGCAGATTGGTCGCAACATAGAGGTATATGTCGATGGTATATTAATAAAATCCCTCTGAGCTGCTGATCTATGTGCAGATATCAAAGAAACATGTCGAACCTTAAGGGCATATGGGATAAAGATTAACCCAAGTAAATGTCTGTTCGACACAAAGAGTGGTTGTTTTCTCGGATACATCATCATCGAACGGGGCATCGAGGCAAATCCGAGCAAGTTGAAGGCGCTACAAGACATGCCTCCGCCCCACAACTTAAAGGAGGTCCAACGACTGACTGGATAGATCACCGCGCTATCAAGATTCATCTCGAAGTCATCCGACCAGAGTTATCCATTTTTCAAGGTGCTGCGCCGAGCAACAAAATTCCAATGGGACGCGGAGTGCGACCGACATTGGAAGAGCTTAAGGAATATCTCGACTCCTTACATGTACTAGCCAAGCCGAGTGCTGGCAAGTCGCTCTGGATCTACCTGTCATCCACCGAGTATGCGGTTAGCTCAGTATTGGTAAAGAAGAACGACCACGAACAACAACCTATGTACTTTTTGAATCATATATTGAAAGACGCAGAGTCCCGCTACACCTGTCTTGAAAAATTAGCATACACATTGGTGTTATCCGCTCAGAGACTTCTTCCATATTTCCTTACTCACCCGATCGTCATGATGACCAACAATGCCCTGGGAAGAGTCCTCCTAAATTTAGAGGTGTCTGGACGACTGATCAAGTGGATGACCGAGCTCAGTGAGTTCGATATATAGTACCAGCCTCGAATAATAATTAAAACCCAAGCCTTGGCTGATTTTATCATAGAGGTCCAGAACACCGAGTTGGAAGCAACTTGGAGAATATATGTCGATGGTTCATCCACTCGGTAAGGAAACAGGATCGGCATACTACTAATTTCACCGTGGGAGGATCAGATGCAACTCTCTGTTCAGCTGGATTATCGGGCCACCAATAATGAAGCTGAGTATGAAGTATTGATAGTCGGCTTACAGGTAGCGTGGCATGTCAGAGCCACAAAAGTCCTCATTCGCTCGGACTCTCAGTTGGCCACTCAACAGTTATCAGGGATGTTCGAGATAAGCAGCTCCTGACTCAAGCTATACCCAGAAACCTTCAAGAAGCTAAAAGTGAATTTTCGAGAAGTCCTTATACAAAAGATTCCCTGGGCGGAAAATCAAGCTGCGGATGAGTTGGCGAAGCTAGCCAGTTCATTGTCGTTGATCATGATAGAGAAGCCGATCAAGCAAGTCTCATTGGTGGCATATATCGACAGGATGGAAGGGATAAGTTTCCTGAACGACTGGAGGATGACAATGATAGAGTTCCTCTAATCAGGCATCACACCTTCCGATCGGGAAGAGGCCCGTTTATTGAAAAAGAGGGTCAGACGGTTCACCTTGGTTGGGGATCAGATGTATAAGAGAGTCTTCTCCAGGCCCCTACTCAAGTACGTTGGACCAGGGGACGTAGAATACATCCTTCAGGAAGTGCACCAAGGCTCCTACGGTAGTCATCCGGGTGGTCATTCATTGGCTCGAAAGATTCTCCTGGCCGGATATTTTTGGCCCACTCTCCAAGAGGATGCTGCTTAGACAGTAGCCACCTATCTGTCCTACCAAAAGTTGCACAACATCCCGCACTGACCGACTGAGGAGATGAATACGTCCATGGTGTCTTGCCCATTTGACCAATGGGGCATGGAGATCGTTGAGTCGTTCCCCATGGCGACCGCTCAGCAAAGATTCCTACTCATCGCAGTGGATTACTTCTCAAAGTGGGTGGAGGCCGAGCCGCTGTCTAAAATAAGTGAACAGATGATTATCAAATTCATCTGGCAGAACATCCTATGTCAGTTCGACATCCCCTGCCAGCTCGTCTCGGACAATGAGAGGCAGTTCGCTGGTTGGAGGCTTAGAGAGTGGTGCGAAGGCGATGACATCCAACAGGCCTTCACCTCTGTGGCCTACCCCCAAAGCAACGGCCAGGTGAAAGTCACCAACCAAGAGATTCTCAGAGGCCTACGAGCTCGGCTTGACTACACAGGAGCCTGGTGGGTCGACGAGGTCCCTAGTCTTCTGTAGGCCCTCCACACGACTCCAAAGGAGGTGACCAGCGTAACGCCATTTCATCTGGTGTACGGTGGTGAGGCGGTTGTCCCCGTGGATGTTAGAGTAGAATCTAACCGGGTGCAGCTCTACGATGAGGAGAACGCCGAGTGGAGACTCATGGAGCTCGATTTGGTGGACGAGGGGAATAAGTCTACCGTTCGGCTAATGGCGTATCGGCAGCGAATGAAGCAGAACTACAACCAAAGGGTGATCCCGAGGTCCTTCTAAGTTGATGATCTGATGTGGAAGAGAATAAAGTTGGTCGGCGATGTCACTAAGATCGAGGCGCCATGGGTGGGACCTTACAAGGTCATACAGAAACTTCGCTCGAGAGCCTACTACTTGGAGGGCGAAGACGGAAGATAGCTCGAGCGACCATGGAGTGCAAACCATCTCCAACCCTATAAAGTCGGGTGAGAGGTGCGTGAGTGAATATCGATGTATCTGTACAAGTGCATGTCTTCTAGATGCAAGATAAATATGAATAAAAGCATAAGTATTCAAGACTCTTGAGCCAATCGACCAAGTTAAAAGTCGAGCAGCGACTATAAACCCCTGTCTACGCATTGTAATCGTCGAGTGGCGATGTTAAACCCTAGTCTTCACCGACCGTCAAGTATCGATGTTAAACCCTAGTCTTCACTGACTGTCGAGCGGTGACGTTAAACCCTTGTCTACATCAACAGTCGAGCAACGATCTTAAAGCCTAGTCTTCATCAACGGTCGAGCGGCTACCTTAAACTTTAGTCTTTATCAACCTTAAACTCTAGTCTTTATCAATGGTTAAGCGGTGACCTTAAACCCTAGTCTTCATCAACGGTCGAGTGATGACCTTAAACCCTAGTCTTCATTAACGGTTGAGCGGCAACCTTAAATCCTTGTCTACGGCAACGGTCGAGTGGCAACCTTAAACCCTTGTCTATGACAACGGTCAAGTGATGACCTTAAACCCTTGTCTACGGGAATGGTTAAGTGGTGACCTTAAACCCTTGTCTTCACCAACGGTTGAGCTGCAACCTTAAACCCATGTCTACGTCAACGGTTGAGCGGCGACCTTAAAACCAAGTCTACGCTTTTATCAGTCGTGCGACGGCTATAAAATTGAGACTTTGACAAAAAATGGCTTATGGACTGCCATGAGGCTGAGGCAATGCCAAATGAAAAGGAGCAAAGAATATATAGGCCACAGAAAAGGCCAAACAGGACATGCACTGCTCATAAAAGGAGTGGTTTTCAATATAAAGTGACCGTTTGGCAATTTTAAATTGATCGATTGGCTATGAGAGAGGGTAACTCATCGCCGATTGATAGGACACGGATCCACACTTAAAGATTTTTCCATAAAATGGTAAGCAGCTCATAGTCTTACTCGAGCCTGAGCGGTGGCATAGGAACAAACAAATGCAAATATCAAATCAGAAAGAAAAGGCAGAATGACGACGCATAGGCAAACAAACAAATAAGAAAAACTCACCGAACAGGCGATTGTCAATTAACACCAAATTTTTTTTACAAGTTCTAGAAGGCCAATACAAAATGAGACAAGACTCGCATGAGCATGCTCACTCAAGATAATCCAAAATATCGTCGAACAGCGACCCAGTCATCTTGTCCCGGCTGATGACCTTGTTTGTTAGAGCGATTGGAATGTAGCTACCACCATTCAAGACGCTCGCGAGGTTGAAGAGGTGGAGTGCCGGTCGGTGAGCCAATCATTAAAGGTGTCCGAGCAGAGGTAGTTCCTCTTCATCAGCTCGAACCAGCTAGACTCAGCTCCCTGGTAAGTTTCCAGGGCCGCTTGGGAGGCTTCCAAGTCTGCCTTCAGGGTAGCCAGCTCCTCATCCTTAACAGCGAGCTGGGTCTTTGTGGCTGTCTGCTTGGTCGATATAGCGCCCTGCTCGGCTTTCAATGCGTCCTCCTCCTGCTTCAAGTTTTGCACCAGGAGTCGGGCTTCCTTATTTTTGATCTCCAAGTCTTCGATGGCTCGGAGCATCTTGGTGTTGGCCAAGTGGATCTTAGACTTGAAGGTACTAGCCTATTTATTAAGCTGAGCCAACAAGGTGGCTTGCTTGGCACTTTTGCCCCACTCCACCTCCAGCTGCTAGGAGATCTTTGTTGGATTGATACACACATGAGAGAGGGGGGGGGGGGTGAATCACGTGGTTTTTGAAAACTCATTTTCTTATTTTAAAATCAAAGTATACAGTGGAAAATTAAAAAGAATAACAAAATAAAACTGCAGCGGTTTTATTTGGTTCGGAGCTTTTGGTGACTCCTACTCCAAGACCCAGGTCCCGTGTGTAGGACCGTTGTGGCTGGCTAGGAGGGGGTTGTTGGATAGTCCTGTAGAATAAAAAACAAAAACAACCCTTCTCGAAATCTTTAAGCTAATACTTGCATAAATAATAAGCAGAAAGTAAATAGAACATTAAAAAGAACGAGGCACAGGGATTTACTTGATTACAACCGATGTGGTTGTTAATCCAAGGAAGATTAAGCACTAAAACACCTTCAGGCGGAGAAGCCTCTTACAACGTTGAAGCGCAGAAACAAAAGCTTAACTACAACTAAAGCATACAAGTGTTTGGAAATGAAATGCTCGTGATTGTTGAAAAGCTTCTGGACCAAGGCTATATTTATAGCCTTGGTCGGGGCACCCCGAAGGGTTCCGGGCACCTTGGGGGGATAAAATTTATCGCCAATGATCAGATCGAGTCAAAACTTGATCCTGGTCAAAAGGCTGGTCCGGGCACCCCGGACCCTGAAAGTCAACTCCGGTTGACTTTTTCGTCCGAGACCTCTGCTCCGTTTCAGTCCCGCCTCGGTCCGGGTCTTCCGCTCCGGATCCGCTTACTTGGGTGATCTCTGCCATCCGGAAAAGGGCTCACCCGAACCCAACTTCCGGTATTCTCGAGCAGGCTTCCGCTCCGACTCCTTGTCCCTCGGAGTCGTCGCATGATTCCTTCTCGTCCGCCAGCATACTCGTCCGCTGTCTTCGTCCCTCAGTCACACCGAGCCCGTCGGCTCTCTCCCGTGTCGACCTTCTCGCTAGCTGCATCTCTTGCTCCCCGAGCAATCTTCCACTCCGGCTTCTCGTCCCTCAGAACCAGCGCACGCTTCCTTCTCGTCCACCGGGGTACTCTTCCGCGGCACCTCATCCCTTAGACGCACCGAGCCCGTCGGCTCTCTCCCCGTGTCGTCCTTCTCGCTAGCCGCGTCTTCCGCTCGAGTACTTGTGCTCCTAAGCTCCTGCACACTTAGACACAAGGTTAAAACAACACAGGACCTAACTTAACTTGTTGATCACACCAAAACAACCTTGGGGTTCCAATAATCTCCCTCTTTTTGATGTGATAAACCCAAGTTAAGCTAGGGGCAAAAGTAGATATGAAAATTAAACAATTTTCAATTTTTCAATAACGTGCAACAAGATATAAAAATTAAATTTCAAAAATTCTAAGTTTTAATTTTTCTACCTCCCCCTAGACTTATACTTTTTCTTCTCCCCCTTTGATCACATAAAAAATTGGGGTTGCAAAAAAAGTCTAAAGGTTGATACTTAGAAACTTATAAAAATCTATCTCAATGATTTTCAGAAAAAATATTTCCAAGTCAAGGAAAAATTTCTAAGTAAAAAATAACTTGTGAAAAGAATTTCTTAGTTTTCTCTATCAAGAAAAATCTTTCTGAGCCCAAAACTTTATGCAAGAAAAACTTTAAGAAAATTGAAAACATTAAAAAAAAATTTCTATGCATTTATTTATTTTATTTTAATGCTTTTATCAGAAAATTTTAAATTTCTATTTTAATTTATCATAATTTCTTAACTTTGAAGCAAGAAAATTTGAACATGTAGAAATTTGTACAAATTGTAACATGTCATTTTCTATTGTATTTTGAATTCCTAATTTGCAAAGATATTTTGATAGTATAAATTCTATTTTAATATAATTTTTTGACAATATAATTTGTAAAAATTGTTTCGGCAATGTCTTTACTTTGCAAAATTCTTTCAGAGAAATATTTTGTAATTCGCAGAAGTATTTTGTCATAAATTCTAAATTGCAAAAATCGGTGACAAAATATTTTGTAACTTGCAAAAATATTTTGGTAATATTTCTGATTTGAAAAATTCTTTTGACAAAATAATTTGTAATTCGCAAGAATCTTTCGTCAAAACTTTTTGCAGTTCGAGAAACTCTTTTGATAATATTTCTAGTTTGCAAGAATCTTTCATCAAAACATTTTGTAATTCAAAAACTTCTTTCGATAATATTGGTAAATCAAAAAACTTTTTCGATGATTGAATTTTTGATTCGCAAAACTTTTCAGGCAACTTTTCAATTGATTGTGCCAATTGTTCAGAAGGTCATACCTGACTTACCTTTTCGGCAGTTGATTATCCCCCTGTCGAGTTTCTTTCTTCCGAAGTCTCTCCCTCTTCAACGATGCTCGTCTGGGATGAGCTTTTTGTGGCTTCGGGATGGAATTCGGTTGTTGGGGTTGTTGCGGTACTTACCTCGGTTTTAGACTCTTCAGATGGCAGATTGGTGTTGGATTCGTCCTCGACTTCAGCTGGTTCATCGTGGAGCTTCAAGAACTTTTCCCAAAGTTCTTTTGCACTTTTGTATTTGCCGATTCTGTCGAGATCTTCATTTGGTATTACAGTTAGAAGATGAAATTCTGCCCGTCCGTCTGCCATCGATTCGTTACGTTGTTTGTTGGTCCAGAGGCGTAAATCGATTTCTTCTCCATTCGCATTCTTCGGTTCTTCATAACCAAATTTCATTATTGAAAAAAATACCAGAATCAGAGTTTAGATATACCTCCATTTGTTTCTTCCATGAAGAAAACTCTCCCTCGAATGCTGGTGGATATTTGCTAGCTCCGGCCATCGTTTTGTTGCTTCAAACGACAGTTAGTCCTTCTGAGGCGTCTCGGCTCTGATACCACTTGAAGGACCATTGCGGCTGGCTAGGAGGGGGTTGTTGGATAGTCCTGTAGAATAAAAACAAAAACAACCCTTCTCGAAATCTTTAAGCTAACACTTACATAAATAATAAGCAGAAAGTAAATAGAACATTAAAAAGAACGAGGCACAGGGATTTACTTGGTTACAACCGATGTGGTTGTTAATCCAAGGAAGATTAAGCACTAAAGCTCCTTCAGGCGCAGAAGCCTCTTACAACGTTGAAGCGCAGAAATAGAAGCTTAACTACAACTAAAGTGTACAAGTGTTTGGAAATGAAATGCTCGTGATTGTTGAAAAGCTTCTGGACTAAGACTATATTTATAGCCTTGGTCGGGGCGCCCCGAAGGGTTCTGGGCGCCCTGGGGGGGATAAACTTTATCCCCAATGATCAGATCGAGTCAAAACTTGATCCTGGTCAAAAGGCTGGTCCGGACGCCCGGAAGGGTTCCGGGTGCCCCGGAGGGGTCCAGGCGCCCCGGTCAGCTCCGGGCACCCCGGACCCCGAAAGTCAACTCTAGTTGACTTTTTCGTCCAGGACCTCTGTTCCGTTTCATTCCCGACTCGGTCCGGGTCTTCCTCTCCGAATCCTCTTACTTGGGTGATCTCTGCCATCAAGAAAACGGCTCACCCGAACCCAATTTCTGGTCTTCTCGAGCAGGCTTCCGCTCCGGCTCCTTGTCCCTTGGAGTCGTCGCATGATTCCTTCTCGTTCGCTAGCGTACTCGTCCGTAGTCTTTGTCCCTCAGTCGCACCGAGCCCGTCTGCTCTCTCCCATGCCGACCTTCTCGCTAGCTGCGTCTCTTTCTCCCCGAGCAATCTTCCGCTCCGGCTTCTCATCCCTCAGAACTAGCGCACGCTTCCTTCTCGTCCACCGGGGTACTCTTCCGCGGCACCTCGTCCCTCAGACGCACCGAGCCTGTCGGCTCTCTCCCCGTGCCGTCCTTCTCGCTAGCCGCGTCTTCCACTCGAGTGTCTGTGCTCCTAAGCTCCTGCACACTTAGACACAAGGTTAAAACAACACAGGACCTAACTTAACTTGTTGATCACACCAAAACAACCTTGGGGTTCCAACACCGTGGACCTATCGATGGCTAATCAACTAAAATACCATTTTTGGTACCTTCGAAAAAGGAAATCAAGTACACAAAAAGATGGAACAAGGGCAACACCCTGCATTTGTCCTATTGCAAATAGTTAAATACACAAATTACAGCTCGTTACCCAACACCTTCGAAGATTGTTAGCTTAGGCTCGGTGTTAGTCAGTTCCTTGGCAGTAGTTGGTTACAACAGTGTCGTAGCAGAGTCACAACAATAGGCCAGAGAAGTCGGAACCTCAATCGGATGCATAGAAGCTTGTATGTGAGTAATTGTTGAAGCTTTGGGCGAGCAAGCTTATAAAGATCATGGAAGGCACCTTCCATAGGCATTGAAGGCACCTCCAATGGGATAAAGTTTATCTGACAAATGTTGTGCCTTATCTGCTTCGATCGCCAAACTTCATCCTTTGAAAGGCGTCTTCCATAGCCTTGGAAGGCGCCTTCCACGAACAGTATAAATGCGCCTTCAACTGCTTGAAGGCACCTTCGGACACTATTCATCCGAAGGTAAATTTGCTCCTTTGTCCTACAAAATAATGTTAGTCCAATAAACCAAATAATGACCCGCAAGACAAGTGTTAGCACAATAATAATGAGAAGTAGTAATTAGTTCCTGCCCTTTCAGGACTAGGAACTAGTCAATGTCTCAGTTTAGGAATCCAAAATGGACTTAAACTGAACTAACGCCTATTGTGCCCTCAACCGGGACACATCCTCACTTATTCACTCTCCTCCAATGACTTACATTTACTAACCAGTTTGCCAGTTGTCCGGTCCATAGACCCAACTGGACTTCCTGCCACATATCTGGTCGGTTTGTCGACCTATCTGAATTTTGCGCTAGCTATCCGGTCTACCTCTTAACCTAGCTGGAATAAGAGTTTGAAACTACAATTACAAGGGCTAAATTCTCAACTTAATGTTGAAAAGGCCCTAAAAGATAAAGAAATCTCAGACGTTGCTCATAAGACCACTCTTTTAGACCAGCTACAATTATCATATAACTCAAGGTCTTCTAAGCAAGCCCCAGAATTAGCTTCTAAAGATTTTACCTTATTCCAACAATAAGAACGATTACGAGCCCAAGATTCATAGATAAGATCACTCTTGAAGGAACTATAGGATGCTAAAGCAGGGAAAGCTACCTTATAGGGGGAGAAGGACAACTTGCAATCTGAATTTCAGACATATAAGGCAGGTGAGGAAGAGCGCTGGCAAAGCAGATGCAGATCCTATTTAGATTCTCCTGAGTTTGGTAAAGAATATTGTAAAATACAAGAAAACAGAGAATAATAATAAGGAAATTTTTCGAAATTTTTGGAACTTTTTCGGGAATTTTTCGGAGCTCGTATGGACGAGTTTACGGGGATAAAAACGGGGTCCGGGAAAAGCCTGTTTAGGCTACCCCATTTAAGCGAGGAAATGTTTATATTTATATTTCTTTTTCCTTTATTTTCTTTTATTTCTCCGTTTCTTCCCTTTTTCCCCCGCAATGCCCGACCCTGCCGAACCCCTCGCCTGCGACCTTCTTCCCCTCGCCCCCGACGTCGTGCCCTAACCGGCGGCGGTTACCTTCCTCCCCTTCGAGTACAAAGCCACTCTTTTTCCCTGAGCCGATCCTATTCTTTCCTCGTGCACAAAAGTGATTGTCTAAGGCGAGTCCACGACCAGCCGATTTGCCTAGGTGCCAACGCCACCGACATCGACGCCCTCTTCGATCTCCTCTGTGCCGCCACCGAGACTCCTCCGCCCGAAACTAGGCCACCCGACAGACGCTGACGCCACAGCCATTTCTCCTTAGCCCTAGCGCCGGCTATTTCCTTCTTATTCCTCATCTCTGTGAAGCCGAGCCACCGCCTAGCGCCGATCGCTCCTCAGCCCTAGCGCCGACAGTCGAGCCCTCTCCGCCGCTGAGATCAGGAACGCGCCTTCTTTTCCTCCTTCCTCGCGTCACCCACAACCGACGTTGTCGCGGCTTCTTTTGCCCTAGTTCCTCAGCCTCCTTCTGTGTGAGGTCTCCAGCCGACGGTCCTTTGCCACGCCAAAGAACCCTGGGTTTTCATCAAATCCAGAGAAGGGTAAGGAAAAGCATTTCTTTTTGTGGCTGAATTGTAGAGGTGAATGGATTTCTAGGTTGATTTATGATTTCTTTTGATCCGGGCAGTGAGGAGGGTTTTCCAGCAGCTATTTCTTCCGGCAACAACCAGCTTTGGCTTTGAGTTGAGTGTTAACCCTAGACACTAAATTAGGTGATACAGTGATGGATTGTTAATTTTCGAGCATTTAACCGTGTTGAACAGCAGTATTGCAGCGTGTACCTTTGACATTGACTAACCGAGGAATCCCTATATCTTGGTGAGTTTTAAAGGGATAACCATTTGGATTTGACTAGAGGAGGAATTTTATTCTTGCTGTAGTTACATCTAAAAATGGAAATTTAGAATTAAGGATTTTATTTAGCTGTTCATTGAATGTTAGCTAAATAAAAGTATATATATATTGGTGATACAGGACTTTAACGCGAGACAAGTATCTCGACGTAGTATTTGGATCAGTTGGGACTTTTCTATTAGAGGCGGGTACTTTGACTTTATGTCTTTTGATATGCATAATAATGTTTTTAACATATAGCAATGATTATGTTTCTCATTTGCTTCGGTTGATCACTACCTGACCTGTTACATGCTTGCTTGTTTATTTATTTTGCACATCATGCTAGTGTATACCTGATTATGCCTATTTATAGAGGTAGTGACACAACTATGTTATTTATCATGTTCAGGACCTAGGGTTTTGATACCTTATCTGGTCTGTGTACTTTGATTTGATTCACTTCCCCATGGTACACATTTTACATGTATATGGATTATTGCTATGCTGCTCAGTATTTTGTCATGCTTAGTATCATGCACCATTCGCATGATTGCATGCTGTGCGATAGTCTGCTCCATTATTGTTGAGCACATAGCCAGTTTCATCACTGTCGGTGCTCTGTTGGTCCGCTCATGGGTAGCGTGACGCAACGTGGTAGCACGTCAGTTTTGCTCTGTTCGGTGCTCCGTTGGTCCGCTCATGGGTAGTGTGACGCAGCGTGGTAGCACGTCAGGGATCCCTTCCTGTCATGGTGTACCGGGAGATGAGAGCATTGCGCTCCCCCATTTATGATTTGGGGTAGGAGTATGTGTGTACTCCGATAGCATCCCGTCCACTCGGTCACTCATCAGGAGCAGTGATGGCAGAGTGCACGGTTGTCACAGCCCTACCCACTCGGTCTCACCATTGTGTGTGACATGACTGACTGGCGTCAGGGGTGACCATGACATTTGCATCATATGCATGATGCATTTATTGCTTATGTTTGCTGCATTTACTTGTTGCATTTATATGGATGCATATGATTGACATGCATACAGGATTATGACACTCTCGGTCTGACGACCCTGTTATCCTTATACCTTTGTAACGCCCGCCCTCCCTGCTAACCCTAAGGGACGGGGCTACGATACTCTATGTACATATTACAGCGGAAGACTTGAAATAAATTTTGTTTTTTCTTAGTTTAATAAAACTTTTCTTTTGTTTTCAAATCCGAACTACACTAATATGGTTTCCATAACATGATAACAAGATAAATAGAAACATAACATCAAGTTACCCATATAGTACTACAATTTACGAAACCAAAGCGTAATTCTTAAAAGTTCTTAAAGCAGGTTCTTATTTAGTTGCCTAGCCACCGCAACACACATCTCCTTGCCTCTCCTGCTGCTCCTTTAGCTCATCCAGCTTTTTCCTTTATCTGTGGTACAAGGAAAGTAAGTTATGAGCACTCATGGCTCAGTAAGTTCCTTTCCTACTCACTAAAACCGAAAATCATCACATGATCAAAGAATATCTCAACATAACATGATCTCAACTAGTCATGGTATAACATATCATACTCTTTAAGCATATCATGCAACATAACAAAATCATAACTAGTCATGGCATATCATCTCTTAAAGCATAGCATGATACATAACATAATCATATCTAATCATGGCATATCATAGCATCATCATAAGGTAGCATGGCATATCAAGCATAGCATGAAACATAACATACTCATATCTAATCATGGCATATCATAAATCATAGCATCATCACAACATGATCATAAGGTATATGCAATATGATTTTGAAAACATGTATCCGAAAAACATGTGTATGTCTCATGATCTTTAAAACCATTTCTTCTTACATATATACTTGAACATATTATCAACATAAAGGGGATCCCGGCTATGTACCACTTACATATTGCGCGCAACCTATGTAGGTCCAAGGTAGCAAGTCTTGAACCCTACAAGGCAAACATACTAGGCCCAAGTCTTACTCCATCGACGTAGGGGCACTTAGGAGCTCATCCCTAACGAGGCCCGAGTCTTATTCCATCGACCCCGGGGCGCTTATGGAGCCCACCCTTGGTACAAGCCATATAAAGTAAAGTACATGTCATACTTATACATATCACACATCATAAGAGCATGCATCACTTAGGCACACATCATATCATAAAAGTATACATCACTTAGGCATACATCATATCATAAAAGTATGCATCACTTAGGCATACATCATATCATAAAGGTATGCATCACTTAGGCATACATCATGTCATAAAAGCATGCATATTTTCACCACATAGCATATCATAAAAGCATGCATATTTTCACCACATAGCATATCATAAAAGTATGCATATTTCATCCACATAGCATATCATAAAAGCATGCATATTTCTAGCACATGTCATATCATGGAAAGTATGAATCAAAAGCATACATATTTAAGCATAAGGGTGTATCATGTGATTATACTATCATAAGGAACATGGTAACATAGTTAACTTGGATTCTAAGATTCCTAATCCCTTGGGTTCTTATCATGGTCGAACCCCCCTTAGATCTCAATTTAGGTAAAAATAACCTCCAAGCATGAGGAACCTAAATTATCATCACATCAATTTCATAGGAAGCATTATAAGCATGATTAACTTGGTTTCTAAGTTCTCCAAGTCCCTAAACTTCATGTGGCCGAACCTTATCAGGTGTGAAACAAGGTCCCAAATGTCATGAAAGCATGGAAACCTTAAACCATATTTATAGCATTTTTCTTCCAAGTAACATAGTAATCATATTTGAGCTAATTCCTAAGTTCCTCAAGCCCTTAACATATGTCATGGCCAAAATTTCACAAGTATTCATTAGGGCTAAAAACAAGCATACAAGCATGTGAACTTGAACTAACATCATGTATAAATTCATAATAAGGTATCATACAAAGGGTATGGCCGAAACTTACCCTAGCCTCATTTTAGGTCATTAAGCAACATATAGCATGAGAACTTTGGCTTTCTACTTATCATATTTCATGTAGAGTGACATGAGCATATTTAAATTTTGTTCTAGGGTTTCTAGGGCATCTATCCCTTCATGGCTGAGACCTACAATGGTCGATTTAGGTCATGGAAAAATTATACAAGCATGTGACACAATCAACACATTATCATATTTCCATAAGAAGCATTTTTAACACAATTGGTTTCAATTCAAAGGCCTCTAGGTCATTTAAACCCTACTTGGCCGAGACCCATCAGTGGTTAACTTTGCTTCAAATAGCCTAAAAGCATAGGAAGTCATACATGTTTCATAGCATGTATAAAGACAAGCATAATAAACATACATGTGCATTATGTCTTAGGCTTCCTAGGTTTCTTTTCCTTTTTCTTTTATTTTTCCTCATGGCCGAAACCTACCATTCTCTAAACTAGGTTTTAAGTGGCCTAAATCATGGAAAACCTAAGTAAGTTTCATGGCAAAAATTACTAAGAACATCATATACAAATTTGGTTCATAAACAAGCTAGGACCCTTGTGACCTTACAAGTCATATATCATGTAACTAAATTCTCTATACCCTAATTAAGCATGAGAGCATTAAACCACTTTCATATCTTAATATCACAGAGGTCTTGAGCATGTTAAAATTTTGTTTAAGCTTTCCTAAGCTATCCATCTTAACATGGCCGAAAATCTTAATGAAGAGTTAATGAATTTCTAGCAATATTCAACATGCAATTCTTTAAGAGAACTCTATATTCTATCATATAAACATGGTTACTTAAATTTAAAGGTCTTCCTAACCCTAAGCTCTTTTCTTGGCCGAAACATATGAGGGGATTTCCTTTGGTTCCAAGTAACTTTCAAGCAAGAAAACCAATAAAAGATCTTTAGTAATTCATGGAGGGAATCTTGTACTAGTTTGGTTAAACAATGATTTCCCTAACCTCTTTAAAACATTTTTGGCCGAAATTCTAGGGTTAGATACTCCTCTGACCAAGCATCATATAGGTATAAAAACATGAAGGAAAACCTTCCTACATAGCATAGAAAAATATCATGAAATGATGACTTGTTTAAACCTTCCTAGATTTGAAACTCTTCTTTGGCCGAATTTCTTAAATTCTATTCTAGGTTTTCTAATCCTCATAAAATCCGAAAATCACATAAAAAGCCTTGTACCACAGGTGAGGGGAAGCTTACATCCTTTTCTCTTGTGGATCTAAGGTATGGTGATGGAAGAAGTAGCCTCTTCTTCTAGTTCCCTTCCCTTGTTCCTCTTGCTAAGTCCTCCTTGTATCTTAGGCTTTCTTAGGAGAAAACCTTGGCTTGGGGCTGAAGATGGAGGAGAGGGGCTTGGGTTCTCGGTGATGGAGAGGGGAGAATGAGAGAAATGAGAGAAAAATTAAAATTCTTCTCTTTACTTGCTCCCTTTTATGTTAAGGAGGAAGAAGTAGCAAAATTAGTTTTTGCTTTCCTTCTCCCTTATCCTTTTTTTCTATTTTCTTTTTATTTTTATTTATTTATTTATCCTCATCATTCATGGTGAAATAAGGGGGAATGAATCCCCTTAATTAGCCTCTTTTATTTTCGGCAAGAGAAGAGAGAAAGAGGGAGAGAAGGAAGGAAGGCAAGTTGCCTTTCTCTTGCTCTTTTCTTGTTTTCTTTTGGCTAACTTTTACTCTCACCCTTATCATGAGTTTCCCTCCTTTGTTATCAATATCTTCTCTCTATCCCAATTTGTTTCTACTAATTAATTCTATAAATTATAATATAAGAGGTTCAAGGTTCAATCCTTGACCTCCTCTTTTTTTTATTTCATTTTATTTCTTTTTGCTTCAACCCACTTCCTTTTATTTTTCTAAGGCAAAATCCTACATTCATATGCTTATCTTAAAATCTTAGTGGGTGTTACAGTACCCCGTACCTCATAAAAAGTTCATCCTCGAACTTTATAATAGCTACATCAGGTGGCACTGAACTTCCGGCTGAGTGCATCGGCCACTTTGTTCGCCTTTCCTGGGTGATAAAGAATCTCGCAGTCGTAATCTTTAACTAGCTCGAGCCATCGGTGTTGCCTCATATTCAGGTCTTTTTGCATGAAGAAATATTTCAGACTCTGATGGTCGGTATAAATCTTACACTGTGCTCCATATAAATAGTGTCTCCATATTTTGAGAGCGAAGACCACGGCTGCTAGTTCTATGTCGTGAATGGGATAATTCTTCTCATGCTCTTTAAGTTGTCTAGAAGCGTAGGCAATGACTTTGCCATCTTGCATGAGTACAGCTCCAAGTCCTGTGATGGAAGCATCACTGTACATATCAAAGCCTCTGTTGGTTTCCGGGAGAGTAAGAATCGGAGCACTGGTCAGTCTCCTTTTTAATTCCACGAAACTCTTCTCGCAAGCTTCTGTCCATTCATACTTTGTATTTTTATTGGTGAGGGCGGTCATAGGGGTTGCAATTTTGGAGAAATTCTCTACGAATTTCTTGTAATAGCCTGCTTGCCCGAGAAAACTCCTGACTTCGCTGGCATTCCTTGGTCTGTTCCAGTTATTTACAGCTTCGATTTTGCTTGGATCCACCATAACTCCATCTTTGGAGATGACATGACCTAGAAATATTACCCGGTCAAGCCAAAACTCGCATTTGGAGAATTTTGCATATAGTTGTTTCTCTTGCAGGATCTGTAGTACAGTATTCAGGTGTTCAGCATGTTCTTCTGGGGTTCTTGAGTAGATAAGTATATCGTCAATAAAGACGATTACAAATTTATCAAGATATGCCGTAAATACCCGATTCATCAGGTCCATAAATACTGCAGGAGCGTTGGTTACTCCGAAAGGCATAACTATGAACTCATAGTGTCCATATCGGGTTCGAAATGCTGTTTTTGGTATATCATCTGGTTTCACCTTCACTTGATGATAACCGGATCGTAGGTCTATCTTTGAGAAAACGGTCGCACCCTTCAGTTGATCGAACAGGTCATCGATCCGTGGGAGTGGGTACCGGTTCTTGATCGTCACATTATTCAGCGCTCGGTAGTCTATACACATTCCCATAGACCCATCCTTCTTCTTTACGAACAGCACTGGAGCTCCCCATGGAGAGTGACTAGGACGAATAAGTCCCTTGTCAAGCAATTCGGATAACTGTTCTTGAAGCTCCTTTAATTCAGCCGGAGCCATACGATAAGGTGCTTTTGAAATCGGCTGAGTACCAGGAATCAATTCGATTCCGAATTCTATCTCTCTGTCAGGGGCCAACCCTGGTAGTTCATCAGGAAATACTCTTGGATAGTTGCATACTATTCTGACATCTTCTAATTTCTGGTCTTTGACTTGATTGGTGTTAACCACGTGCGCTAGAAACCCCATACATCCTTTATCTAACATCCCTTGTGCTTTAATAGATGACAATAACTTCTCCGTTCCTTTTGATTCCCCGAAAAATTCAAACTCTGGTTCATTTTCGGGTCGGAAAATCACTTTCCTTTTGCGGCACTCGATTGAAGCGCCGTATTTGCTAAGGAAATCCATGCCCAATATTATGTCATAATCCTGCATATCAAGTACTATCAGATTGTAGTAGAGTTCTCTGTTTGCGATCCGAATGAGTACCGCTTGCAGCATATGGTCCGATGGCATAATCTCCCCGTATGGTAAGGTTGTTAAGAATGTGTCCTCTAGAGTTCCGAGTGGTATATCTAGCTTCTTCATAAAAGGTGTCGAGACGAACGAGTGTGTTGCCCCGGTATCAAATAATACTACAGCATACTGATTGTAAATAAGTAGCTAACCTGTGACAACGGTAGAGGCATTCGCCACGTCCTCCTTGGTAAGAGAGTAGACTCTGGCGTTTGTCATAGCGGGAGGGGCTTCCAATCTTCCTTGGCTGATTGAAGTCCCTTCTATGGTAGCTTGCATCTGGTGAAGCTGTGCGGGGGCACTCCTGTTCTGAAAGTTCTGCGGAGGTGGTGCCTGAGGTTGAGTTGGGCAATTTCTCGCTAGATGGCCTTCCTTTCCGCAGTTATAGCACTTTCTGGTACTTAGGAGACATACTCCAGAATGCATCTTCCCACATGTGGCACACTGAGGGTACTTGGTCAGCTTATTGGCCGGACCACCTTTTGTTTTATTCCACTGTTTCCTCTTTCCACTTGAGTTTCCTTTCCAGTCGGTTCTGGTATTGTGCGATTTTTGTCCTCCGGTCAGTGCTTGGTTCATGCCCTTGTTCATTGCTTTCTGGTAGTGCTCGATAATTAGGGCACTGCTGACTAGCTCCTCTGCAGTCTGCGGTCTATTAACTCCGCCGGCTACGTTCAGGGCTATCTCGGGTCAGAGAATCTTTAACATTAATCGGACCCTTTCTTTTTCAGTACGGATCAGTTCTGGGCACAGTCGCGCTAGGCGGTTGAACCTCTTGACGGTTTCGTTAACTGACAGATCACCTTGCCGGAACTCAGTGAACTCATCATAGTGCTTGTTGGTCACTTGCATGTGGAAGAATTCCTCTAAGAACTCTGTCTCAAAATCCATCCACTGCATTTGGTTTAGTTGTCTTTTCGCCTTTACTCTGTCCCACCACATCCGGGCATCTCCGGTAAGGCAGAACGATGCGCATTTGACCTTCTCGTGTTCAAGCCAATCCAGTAGTTCCATTATGCTTTCCACGGTCTTGAGCCAGGCTTGTGCATCCCATGGTTCGCAGTTTCCAGAGAATGCTTCCGGCTTGAGCCTTTGCCACTGAATCAGATAGGCCTCTTGTCGGACCATCGGAGTAGGAGCTGCCGGGGGCACTGGCGTGGCTGTAGGTATAACCGGTAGTGCATTCTGATTTTCCGGTGGGGTAACTGGGTTGCCTTGTTGACCCATTAAGGTAGTGATCAGCTGTTGTTGCTCCGCGATTTGATGCTGGAGGTCTGCGACTACCTGCATCAGGTCTGGTGGAGTCGCTGTCCCTCCGGTTCGGGCATTGCGTGTCCTAACCATGTTTATCTAAATAAGGACAAACAGACTAGTGTAAGTGGTTATCGTTTTTAGCCCATCTAATGTACTATTTTGTTTCTATCTATTTGTTCTGGTATTATTCCTAAGCTACCAATACGTAATCCTAATCTAAATTATAACTAAAAGCATGGAATAAAGCATCAAACATAAACAAGCAAAACATGAAACTAAAGCATAAGTTATATAACATGAAAATTAAACATCAACATATAACAAGAAAATTAAACATAAGCATTCTTACTTAGAGCGGCAGGTCGGAGGCTTGATGTGTGTGTAGTGAGCTGACAATAACCTGGCTCTGATACCAACCTGTAACGCCCGCCCTCCCTGCTAACCCTAAGGGACGGGGTTACGATACTCTATGTACATATTACAGCGGAAGATTTGAAATAATTTTTTTTTTCTTAGTTTAATAAAACTTTTCTTTTGTTTTCAAATCCGAACTACACTAATATGGTTTCCATAACATGATAACAAGATAAATAGAAACATAACATCAAGTTACCCATATAGTACTACAATTTACGAAACCAAAGCGTAATTCTTAAAAGTTCTTAAAGCAGGTTCTTATTTGGTTGCCTAGCCACCGCCACACACATCTCCTTGCCTCTCCTGCTGCTCCTTTAGCTCATCCAGCTTTTTCCTTTATCTGTGGTACAAGGAAAGTAAGCTATGAGCACTCATGGCTCAGTAAGTTCCTTTCCTACTCACTAAAACCGAAAATCATCACATGATCAAAGACTATCTCAACATAACATGATCTCAACTAGTCATGGCATAACATATCATACTCTTTAAGCATATCATGCAACATAACAAAATCATAACTAGTCATGGCATATCATCTCTTAAAGCATAGCATGATACATAACATAATCATATCTAATCATGGCATATTATAGCATCATCATAAGGTAGCATGGCATATCAAGCATAACATGAAACATAACATACTCATATCTAATCATGGCATATCATAAATCATAGCATCATCACAACATGATCATAAGGTATATGCAATATGATTTTGAAAACATGTATCCGAAAAACATGTGTATGTCTCATGATCTTTAAAACCATTTCTTCTTACATATATACTTGAACATATTATCAACTTAAAGGGGATCCCGACTATGTACCACTTACATATTGCGCGCAACCTATGTAGGTCCAGGGTAGCAAGTCTTGAACCCTACAAGGCAAACATACTAGGCCCGAGTCTTACTCCATCGACCTAGGGGCACTTAGGAGCCCATCCCTAACGAGGCCCGAGTCTTATTCCATCGACCCCGGGGCGCTTATGGAGCCCACCCTTGGTACAAGCCATATAAAGTAAAGTACATGTCATACTTATACATATCACACATCATAAGAGCATGCATCACTTAGGCACACATCATATCATAAAAGTATGCATCACTTAGGCATACATCATATCATAAAAGTATGCATCACTTAGGCATACATCATATCATAAAGGTATGCATCACTTAGGCATACATCATGTCATAAAAGTATGCATCACTTAGGCATACATCATATCATAAAGGTATGCATCACTTAGGCATACATCATATCATAAAGGTATGCATCACTTAGGCATACATCATGTCATAAAAGCATGCATATTTTCACCACATAGCATATCATAAAAGCATGCATATTTTCACCACATAGCATATCATAAAAGCATGCATATTTCTATCCACATAGCATATCATAAAAGCATGCATATTTCTAGCACATGTCATATCATGGAAAGTATGAATCACAAGCATACATATTTAAGCATAAGGGTGTATCATGTGATTATACTATCATAAGGAACATGGTAACATAGTTAACTTGGATTCTAAGCTTCCTAATCCCTTGGGTTCTTATCATGGCCGAACCCCCCTTAGATATCAATTTAGGTAAAAATAACCTCCAAGCATGTGGAACCTAAATTATCATCACATCAATTTCATAGGAAGCATTATAAGCATGATTAACTTGGTTTCTAAGTTCTCCAAGTCCCTAAACTTCATGTGGCCGAACCTTATCAGGTGTAAAACAAGGTCCCAAATGTCATGAAAGCATGGAAACCTTAAACCATATTTATAGCATTTTTCTTCCAAGTAACATAGTAAGCATATTTGAGCTAATTCCTAAGTTCCTCAAGCCCTTAACATATGTCATGGCCAAAATTTCACAAGTATTCATTAGGGCTAAAAACAAGCATACAAGCATGTGAACTTGAACTAACATCATGTATAAATTCATAATAAGGTATCATACAAAGGGTATGGCCGAAATTTACCCTAGCCTCATTTTAGGTCATTAAGCAACATATAGCATGAGAACTTTGGCTTTCTACTTATCATATTTCATGTAGAGTGACATGAGCATATTTAAATTTTGTTCTAGGGTTTCTAGGGCATCTATCCCTTCATGGCCGAGACCTACAATGGTCCATTTAGGTCATGGAAAAATTATGCAAGCATGTGACACAATCAACACATTATCATATTTCCATAAGAAGCATTTTTAACACAATTGGTTTCAATTCTAAGGCCTCTAGGTCATTTAAACCCTACTTGGCTGAGACCCATCAGTGGTTAACTTTGCTTCAAATATCCTAAAAGCATAGGAAGTCATACAAGTTTCATAGCATGTATAAAGACAAGCATAATAAACATACATGTGCATTGTGTCTTAGGCTTCCTAGGTTTCTTTTCCTTTTTCTTTTATTTTTCCTCATGGCCGAAACCTACCATTCTCTAAACTAGGTTTTCAGTGGCCTAAAGCATGGAAAACCTAAGTAAGTTTCATGGCAAAAATTACTAAGAACATCATATACAAATTTGGTTTATAAACAAGCTAGGACCCTTGTGACCTTACAAGTCATATATCATGTAACTAAATTCTCTATACCCTAATTAAGCATGAGAGCATTAAATCACTTTCATATCTTAATATCACAGAGGTCTTGAGCATGTTAAAATTTTGTTTAAGCTTTCCTAAGCTATCCATCTTAACATGGCCGAAAATCTTAATGAAGAGTTCATGAATTTCTAGCAATATTCAACATGCAATTCTTTAAGAGAACTCTATATTCTATCATATAAACATGGTTACTTAAATTTAAAGGTCTTCCTAACCCTAAGCTCTTTTCTTGGCCGAAACATATGAGGGGATTTCCTTTGGTTCCAAGTAACTTTCAAGCAAGAAAACCAATAAAAGATCTTTAGTAATTCATGGAGGGAATCTTGTACTAGTTTGGTTAAACAATGATTTCCCTAACCTCTTTAAAACATTTTTGGCCGAAATTCTAGGGTTAGATACTCCTCTGACCAAGCATCATATAGGTATAAAAACATGAAGGAAAACCTTCCTACATAGCATAGAAAAATATCATGAAATGATGACTTGTTTAAACCTTCCTAGATTTGAAACTCTTCTTTGGCAGAATTTTCTTAAATTCTATTCTAGGTTTTCTAATCCTCATAAAATCCGAAAATCACATAAAAAGCCTTGTACCACAGGTGAGGGGAAGCTTACATCCTTTTCGCTTGTGGATCTAAGGTATGGTAATGGAAGAAGTAGCCTCTTCTTCTAGTTCCCTTCCCTTGTTCCTCTTGCTAAGTCCTCCTTGTATCTTAGGCTTTCTTAGGAGAAAACCTTGGCTTGGGGCCGAAGATGGAGGAGAGGGGCTAGGGTTCTCGGTGATGGAGAGGGGAGAATCAGAGAAATGAGAGAAAAATTAGAATTCTTCTCTTTACTTGCTCCCTTTTATGTTAAGGAGGAAGAAGTAGAAAAATTAGTTTTTGCTTTCCTTCTCCCTTAGCCTTTTTTTCTATTTTCTTTTTATTTTTATTTATTTATTTATCCTCATCATTCATGGTGAAATAAGGGGGAATGAATCCCCTTAATTAGCCTCTTTTATTTTCGGCAAGAGAAGAGAGAAAGAGGGAGAGAAGGAAGGAAGGCAAGTTGCCTTTCTCTTGCTCTTTTCTTGTTTTCTTTTGGCTAACTTTTACTCTCACCCTTATCATGAGTTTCCCTCCTTTGCTATCAATATCTTCTCTCTATCCCAATTGGTTTCTACTAATTAATTCTATAAATTATAATATAAGAGGTTCAAGGTTCAATCCTTGACCTCCTCTTCTTTTTATTTTATTTTATTTCTTTTTGCTTCAACCCACTTTCTTTTATTTTTATAAGGCAAAATCCTACATTCATATGCTTATCTTAAAAGCTTAGTGGGTGTTACAACCTTGGTCCTGGTTAGTACAATATTCTCCTGTATTCCTCAGTTTCATTTATCTTTCTTGTATCAGGAGACTGTACGCATGATTAGTGCTAGTTGTTATTTTCTTTATTATGCATATCAGTTGATACCCGCTGAGTGTTGCACTCACACCCTCCTCCATTGTTATTTTCAGGTTGATGCAGTCCAGAAAGTTCCAGTCGCTAGTCCCTTACAGGCCACGAGGGCGTGTGTTGATCTATTAGATTTTCTTGTTTAGACTATGTTGGACTTGTTTTGTGTTGATACATTTAGATTTTGTATGTATTTTTATTTATCGATGAGCTTGTTTGGATTTGTTGAACTACATGCCTGCCTAAATGGCAGAAGAGGTAAGTTGATCTTATCATCGGATTTGAGCTTTATGAGTGTAGTGGAGTAGGAATATGTTTTGAGCTTTATGAGTGTAGTTGAGTAGGGTTATTTTTGAGTCATATTATCACTGTTACAGTTTGTTAAATTATTAACTGTGTGGGTGATTGTTTATATTATTATTATTGTTCCGGCCGTGTTGGCCGAGGTATATGTGGCCCAGAGGGCGATGTAGAAAGTTTCAGATTGTCCGTCGTACAGGGGAGATGCTGCCGAAATTTCTTCGGACAGGGACTCTCCCGGGGTGTGACAATTTATTTGGTATCAGAGCACAGGTATACGATCCTTTGTGTTCGTATTTTGGATATTTGGGATAACCTGATACCAATTTATTTGGTATTAGAGCACCAAGTTGGCGAAACTTTTTTGATTTTCGTGTTACGGATTTTCGAGATTTAGCTGATACCAATTTATTTGGTATCAGAGCGGGTTATGATACCTGCTTATGGTGTTCTGGATTTTTGTGTTAGCCGAGTTACTAGTAAACTTGGGTAGTTATTTTGGATTGCACGAATTTTCCATTATGTATAGGTTTTGGACTTCCGTTTCAGATTTATATGGATTTCCGGTGATTTTCTCGTTCGGAATTTTGAGGTCAATTTGGGGACTGGGCAGCGACGGAATATCTCCAAACAGCAAATAGGTATGATTTTTATTTTATGATTGTTATACTTGTAGTAATAGCTGAGTTATAATTTAATAAATATGAGGTCAGACAATGAAAAAAAAAATATTAGAATGATCATGATGGAAGTATGAGGTAATATAGTATTTGAAACTTCACTTAGCTGAGTGAGGAAGAACGTGGATTCACCTTTTTTCTTTTACATGAGTCTAGATTTATATGGTAGATTACCCACTTTCAGACTACAGCGACTGACCGTCTCTCTACCATCCAGTGACACCATGGACGTCACCCAAGAGGTCAGAGGTTGCCCGTTAGATTTCGGCAACCTGATACTTATGGTAGATCTTTTAGTATTGGAAATGGTCGATTTTGAAATTATACTTGGCATGGACTGTTTGTCAGCATATCATGCCACTGTTGATTGCCAGACTAGGGTGGTCACATTCCGGCCTCTGAACCAACCCTCGTGGGATTTCACTGGCATCAGAGACGACGGTATATCGATCATTTCAGCGATTTAGGCTCAAAAGCTGCTGTTGCATGGTTGTCAGGGTTTTCTGCTATCTTTGATTAGTACTGACGACAGCAGTAGTCTGTAGCTCTCCAACGTTCCGGTGGTCCGAGAGTACCCAGATGTATTCCCAGAGGAGCTACCAGGTCTGCCTCCCAGGAGGCAAGTGGAGTTTGCTATTGTGCTGATTCCGGGGACCGCGCCGGCATCGAAAGCTCCTTATCGTATGACACCAAAAGAGTTGAACGACCTGAAGGTTCAACTCCAGGAGCTTTTCGATAGGGGATTTATTCGCCCTAGTGTTTCTCCATGGGGTTCTCCGATATTATTTGTCAAGAAAAAGGATGTCACTATGAGGTTATGTATTGACTATAGACAGCTGAATGCAGTGACCGTCAGAAATAAATATCCTTTACCATGGATCGAAGATTTGTTTGATCAGCTTAGAGGTACATCAGTGTATTCTAAGATTGATCTGTGATCCGGATATCATCAGTTGAGAGTCAGAGACTCAGATATTCAGAAGACAGCTTTCCGTACGAGATACGGTCATTATGAGTTTTTGGTAATGCCATTTGGGCATACCAATGCTCCAGCGGTGTTTATGGACTTGATGAACCGCGTCTTTCTGGAGTATCTTGATCAGTTTGTTATCGTTTTCATCGATGATATATTGGTCTACTCGCGTTCCGAGGAGGAGCATGCACAGCATCTTCGCATAGTCTTGGAGACTCTTAGACGACATCAATTGTACGCGAAGTTCAGCAAGTGTGCATTCTGGTTATCTTCAGTCGGTTTTCTGGGACATGTGGTCTCGAGTAGAAGTATTTCAGTAGACCCTCAGAAGATTGAGGCTGTCACCAACTGGGAGCAGCCGAAATCAGTTCAGGAGATCCGTAGTTTTCTGGGACTAGCAGGATATTACCGATGTTTTGTCGAGGGTTTCTCGTGTATTGCTATGCCGCTGACACGCCTTACCAGGAAAGACGTGAAGTTCACGTGGTCCGAGGATTGCGATACCAGCTTTCAGGAGCTGAAGCGGAGATTAGTGTCGTCTCCAGTTTTGGTTTTACCTTTTGGAGAGGATGGATTTGTACTCTACACTGACGCGTCTCTTCAGGGTTTGGGCGTCGTTCTGATGCAGCACGGCAGGGTAGTCTCCTATGCTTCTCGACAATTGAAGGAGCATGAGAAGAACTACCCAGTTCATGATCTGGAGTTAGCTGCCATCATCTTTGCTCTGAAGCTTTGGCGGCATCATTTATACGACATTACATTTGAGATTCTTACTGATCATAAGAGTCTCAAATATATTTTCACTCAGAAGGAGCTTAATCTCCGACAGAGGAGATTGATGGAGTTCCTGAAGGATCACGATTGCACCATTAGCTATCACCCGGGGAAAGCTAATGTGGTTGCCGATGCACTCAGTAGGAAGTCCAGAGGGACTTTGGCTTGCCACCGGACTTCAGTCACAGACTTGATTCAGAGTTTCTCCGGGTTAGACCTTGAGGAGCAGGGACCGACAGAGCAGGGTATTCTGGTTACCATGGTTGCTCAGTCGTCGATCAGGACGAGGATCTGAGAGGCCCAGGCTGGTGATCAGCATTTGCAGTTTATTGGCAGCCAGATAGCTTCCGAGCAGCAGACCGAGTTCACATGAGATGAGGAGGGTATTATATACTTCCGAGGCAGATTATGCGTACCTCAGTCTCATCCGATCTTAGAGGAGCTACTTCAGGAGGCTCATCGCTCTCAATTTGCGATTCATCCAGGCGGAACCCGCATGTATCGAGATTTGAAGTGTTTCTACTGGTGGAACGGTATGAAGAAGGACATCGCGGAATTTGTAGCTAGATGTCTTGTCTGTCAGCAGGTGAAGGTTGAGCATCAGAGACCTACCGAGTTACTTCAGCGGATTCCTATTCCTGAGTGGAAATGGGAACATATTACTATGGACTTTGTGGTGGGTTTGCCGAGGACACGACGAGGCCATGACGCGATTTGGGTAATCGTTGATCGATTAACCAAATCTGCGCACTTCTTAGCGATCCGGAGGACTGATCCCCTGGATCGATTGACAGATCTGTATTGCTGGGAGATCATCAGATTATATGGTGTCCCTTTGACTATTATTTCAGATAGAGACCCCTGGTTCACGTCTCGTTTCTGGCAGAGTCTGCAGCAGGCCTTGAGCACTCAGCTCCGATTTAGTACAGCTTTCCATCCGCAGACAGATGGACAGTCAGAGCGGACCATTCAGACTCTAGAGGACTTGCTGAGATCTTGTGTACTAGATTTCAGAGGCAGTTGGGAGGACCATTTGCCATTGGTAGAGTTCGCCTACAACAACAACTTTCATTCGGCTATCCAGATGGCACCGTTTGAAGCGTTGTATGGTAGGCCTTGTCGGACACCCACCCTCTGGGATGAGGTTTGGGAGGCCCAGCTGTTGGGACCTTATAGAGCTCAGCAGGAGGCAGAGTTGGTCCGTACTATCAGACGGAGGATGTCAGAGGCACAGGACCGCCAGAAGAGTTATGCAGATAGGAGACGCAGACCCTTGGAGTTCTCTACAGGCGACCATGTGTTTCTACGAGTTTCACCCACGAAAGGGGTGAAGAGATTTGGCCTCAGAGGTAAGCTAGCTCCACGATACATTGGCCCTTTTCAGATCTTAGAGAGGATTGGAGCAGTAGCTTACCGGCTAGCACTACCACCATCCTTGGTAGGCGTGCACGATGTATTCCACGTATCTATGATGAGGAGATACATACCCTACCCGACACATGTGCTGATAGATATCTTAGTTCCAGTTCAACCTGACGTTTCTTATGAGGAGGTTCCGGTATGAATTTTGGACCGGAAGGAGCGTTAGTTGCGGAACAAGACTATTCGGCTGGTTAAAGTCGGATGACAGCATCATTCTGACGAGGAGGCTACTTGGGAGCTCGAGGATACTATCCAAGCTCGATATCCCCATCTTTTCACTTGAGGTATGTGATTTAATTTACCGATCAGCATTTATACTCTATATCTGTTGTTAGTACTTGCTGATGGTAGATAATGAAATTTGGGGACCAAATTTTTATTAGTGGGGGAGAATGTAAAATACCGGAAAATAGAGAATAATAATAAGGGAATTTTTCGAAATTTTTGAAAATTTTTCGGGAATTTTTCGGAGCTCGTATGGACGAGTTTACAGGGATAAAAACGGGGCCCAGGAAAAGCCTGTTTAGGTTACCCCATTTAAGCGAGGAAATGTTTATATTTATATTTATTTTTTCCTTTATTTTCTTTTATTTCTCCGTTTCTTCCCTTTTTCCCCCGCGACGCCCGACCCTACCGAACCCCTCGCCCGCGACCTTCTTCCCCTCGCGCCCGACGCCGTGCCCTAACCGGCGGCGGTTACCTTCCTCCCATTCGAGTACAAAGCCACTCTTTGTCCCTGAGCCGATCCTATTCTTTCCTCGTGCACAGAAGTGATCGGCCAAGGCGAGTCCCCGACCAGCCGATTTTCCCTAGGTGCCGACGCCACCTACGCCGACGCCCTCTTCGATCTCCTCTGTGCCGCCACCGAGACTCCTCCACCCGAAACTAGGCCACCCGACAAACGCTGACGCCACAACCCTTTATCCTCAGCCCTGGCGCCGACTATCTCCTTCTTATTCCTCATCTCTGTGAAGCCGAGCCACCGCCTAGCGCCAATCGCTCCTCAGCCCTAGCACTGACAGTCGAGCCATCTCCGCCACTGAGATCAGGAACGCGCCTTCTTTTCCTCCTTCCTCGCGTCACCCACAACCGACGTTGTAGCGGCTTCTTTTTCCCTAGTTCCTCAGCCGCCTTCTGTGTGAGGTCTCCAGCCGACACTCCTTTGCCACGCCAAAGAACCCTGGGTTTTCATCAAATCCAGAGAAGGGTAAGGAAAATCATTTCTTTTTATTGCTGAATTGTAGAGGTGAATGGATTTCTAGGTTGATTTATGATTTCTTTTGATCCGGGCAGTGAGGAGGGTTTTCCAGCAGCTATTTCTTCCGGCAGCAACCAGCTTTGGCCATGAGTTGAGTTAAGCGTTAACCCTAGACTCTAAAGTAGGTGATACAATGATGGATTGTTAATTTTCGGGCATTTAACCGTGTTGGACAGTGGTATCGCAGTGTGTACCTTCGACATTGACTAACCGAGGAATCCCTATATCTTGGTGAGTTTTAAAGGGATAACCATTTGGATTTGACTAGAGGAGGAATTTTATTCTTGCTGTAGTTACATCTAAAAATGGAAATTTAGAATAATTTAGGATTAAGGATTTTATTTAGCTGTTCATTGAATGTTAGCTAAATAAAAGTATATATATATTGGTGATACAGGACTTTGACGGGAGACGACTATCTCGACGTAGTATTTGGATCAGTTGGGACTTTTCTATTGGAGGCGGGTACTTTGACTTTATGGCTTTTGATATGTATAATAATGTTTTTAACATATATCAATGATTATGTTTCTCATTTGCTTCGATTGATCACTACCTGACCTGTTACATGTTTGCTTGTTTATTTATTTTGCACATCATGCTAGTGTATACCTGATTATGCCTATTTATAGAGGTAGTGACACAACCATGTTATTTATCATGTTCAGGACCTAGGGTTTTGATACCTTATCTGGTTTGTGTACTTTGATTTGATTCACTTCCCGATGGTACATATTTTACATGTATATGGATTATTGCTATGCTGCTCAGTATTTTGCCATGCTTAGTATCATGCACCATTCGCATGATTGCATGCTGTGCGATAGTATGCTCCATTATTGTTGAGCACATCGCCATTTTCATCACTGTCGGTGCTCCGTTGGTCCGGTCATGGGTAGCGTGACGCAGCGTGATAGCACGTCAGTTTTGCTCTATTCGGTGCTCCATTGGTCCGCTCATGGGTAGTGTGACGCAGCGTGGTAGCACGTCAGGGATCCCTTCCCGTCATGGTGTACCGGGAGATGAGAGCATTGCACTCCCCCATTTATGATTTGGGGTAGGAGTATGTGTGTACTCCGATAGCATCCCCCACTCGGTCACTCATCAGGAGCAGTGATGGCAGAGTGTACGGTTGTCACAGCCCTACCCACTCGGTCTCACCATTGTGTGTGACATAACTGACTGGCGTCAGGGGTGACCATGACATTTGCATCATATGCATGATGCATTTATTGCTTATGTTTGCTACATTTACTTCTGCATTTATATGGATGCATATGATTGACATGCATACAGGATTATGACACTCTCGGTCTGACGACCCTGTTATCCTTATACATTGGTCCTGGTTAGTACAGTATTATCTTGTATTCCTCAGTTGCATTTATCTTTCTTGTATCAGGAGACTGTACGCATGATTAGTGTTAATTGTTATTTTCTTTATTATGCATATCAGTTGATACCCGCTGAGTGTTGGACTCACACCCTCCTCCGTTGTTATTTTCAGGTTGATTCTGTCCAGAGAGTTCCAGTCTCTAGTCCCCTACAGGCCACGAGGATGTGTGTTGATCTATTAGATTTTCTTGTTTAGACTATGTTGGACTTGTTCTGTGTTGATACATTTAGATTTGTATGTATTTTTATTTATCGATGAGCTTGTTTGGATTTGTTGAACTACATGTCTGCCTAAACGGCAGAAGAGGTAAGTTGATCTTATCGTCGGATTTGAGCTTTATGAGTGTAGTGGAGTAGGAATATGTTTTGAGCTTTATGAGTGTAGTTGAGTAGGGTTGTTTTTGAGTCATATTATCACTGTTACAGTTTGTAAATTATTAACTGCGTGGGTGATTATTTATATTATTGTTATTGTTCTGGCCGTGTTGGCCGAGGTATATGTGGCCCAGAGGGCAATGTAGAAAGTTCCAGATTGTCCGTCGTACAGGGGAGATGCTGCCGAAATTTCTTCGGACAGAGACTCCCCCGGGGTGTGACAATTTATTTAGTATCAGAGCACAGGTATACGATCCTTTGTGTTCATATTTTGGATATTTGGGATAACCTGATACCAATTTATTTGGTATCAGAGCGCCAAGTTGGCGATACTTGTTTGATTTTCGTGTTATTGATTTTCGAGATTTAGCTGATACCAATTTATTTGGTATCAGAGCGGGTTATGATACCTGCTTATGGTGTTCTTGATTTTTGTGTTAGCCGAGTTACTAGTAAACTTGGGTAGTTATTTTGGATTGCACGGATTTTCCATTATGTATAGGTTTTGGACTTCCGTTTCGGATTTATATGGATTTCCGGTGATTTTCTCGTTCGGAATTTTGAGGTCAATTTGGGGACTGGGCAGCGATGGAATATCTCCAGACAGCAAATAGGTATGATGTTTATTTTATGATTGTTATACTTGTAGTAATATCTGAGTTATAATTTTATAAATATGAGGTCAGATAATGAAAAAAAAATATTAGAATGATCATGATGGAAGTATGAGGTAATATGGTATTTGAAACTTCACTTAGCTGAGTGAGGAAGAACGTGGATTCACCTTATTTCTTTTACATGAGTCTAGATTTATATGGTAGATTACCCACTTTCAGACTGCAGCGACTGACCATATCTCTACTGTCCGGTGACACCATGGACGGCACCCAAGAGGTCAGAGGTTGCCCATTAGATTTCGACAACCTGATACTTACGGTAGATCTTTTAGTATTGGAAATGGTCGATTTTGATATTATACTTGGCATGGACTGTTTGTCAGCATATCTTGCCACTGTTGATTGCCAGACGAGGGTGGTACCATCTTGTTGATTCTTTAGAGTAAAACAATTTTCAATACTATGAGTACTTGTCAGATGATATGTGCACCATCTTTGAGGAAGATCAAACAAGGTATACACTAATTAAATAATAAAAATAACATGAAAGAGAGCAAGGAGATAAAATATTTTACTTGGTTTACAACCGCGAAGATTATTAATCGAAGACAATGAAAGCTCACTTAAGAAAGCTCCTTTTTTTATAGATGTCGGAGTCAGAGAAGCCCCTTACAATAGTTGGAAGCTCAAAATGAAATACAGAATTGAATATCGAGTGTGTTATTAAACTCCTAGCTCTAGGGTATTATTTATATCTACTGGTGAAAAGTGACAATTGCTGACATGGCATTGAAGGTGACTCCATTAACATCTAGTTCACCTCCAATGAGCTAAGGTTTCATCCACGCTCAACGATTTGTTGATCTGTCAAACTTGAGGCACCTCAAGTTAGCTATCGTAACAATTGCTGCTTATCCATGTTGTAATAGCTACTTCTTGCATGTGAGGCGACTGAGATCCATCTGAGGTGCCTCAACTCCTATTCATTTGAAGAGCCTCAAGCCATCCGAGGCACCTCAAATCTGCAGGGCACCTCTAGTCCATTAGAGGCGTCTTGAATGGTCAACTTCTGAGTTGACCATTTTTGAACTCACCTTGCTTGGGCGATCCTCCCGCCGTCCGGAGTTGAGCTCACCCTAACCCAACTTAGACCTTCTCCTTGAGCAAGCTTCCTCCCGGCTTCTCATCCCTCAGGTGCACCTCATGTGTCCCTCTCATTGCACTGGTGTACTTTTCTGCAGCTCCTCATCCCTCGGATGTACCGAGCCCATCTACTCTCTTTCCGTGCAATCCTTCTCACCCACTATATCTTCTACTAGACTTCTTGTGTTCGTAAGTTTCTACACACTCAGACATAAGGCATCAAACACACAAGGTCTAACTTAACTTGGTTGATCAATATCAAAACTAATTCGGGGTACTTATATTAATGCCCCCAGGATAATGGTGCAACTATTAGGTCCTTCAAGTGGTTAACAAGGGATCTAGGGGGTCTAATCTCAATTGCGGTACACCGCAAAGATTTTCCCTCTAGTGGAATAATAACTCTAAGAACATTGGCCACTTCGATGGACTTCTGTGAGTGCTTTCTGATTTACCTTAGTGGCTGGTGGAAAATTTACATGGGGTCGAACCAGTCACCTCCATGATTAGTCGGTTCGAAGAGTTAGATACCTAGATTACTAAAATAATGGTGAATTGATGCCTCAAGCAATGGTATAGCAGTAAAGTACCTTCTCAATTTTCCAAACATTTGAGGATTGAGTCCTAGCTTTGCTGAATTAAGAATGAACTTTCTCTAATGGGTGATTGACCTAAGAACGTTGATTAATGGAACGACCACTGCGAGTGCTTTCTGATTTACCCTAATAGCCAGTAGGAAACTTTTCTGGGGCTAGATCGGTCACCCCTTGGATTAGTCAACGTAAATTAGATTCCTAGTGCCAATAAAAAATAATAATAAAAATAAATAAATAATGGTGAATTAACTGTGGGGAAGGCGCTTTGCTAATTCACCATTCCTATTTATTTTTTAAAATTGGTACCAGCTATCCATCTTATGCCGACTAATCTTGGGGGTGACTGACTCGATCTTACAAAAATTTCTCATAGGCCCCTGAAGTAATGGTACAACGGCAGGGCACCTTTTCAGTTTCTGAGACATCTAAGGATTGAGTCCCGGTCTCGGTGAATTAACAAATAATTTTTTCTTAATAAACGGTTAACCAAAGAATGTTGGGTTGATGAGCTACTCACTACAAGCACTTCTCGATTTACTCTGATAATCGATGAAAAACTTATGTGGGATCAAGCTAATCACTCCTAGTATTAGTCAGTGTAAGTGGGATACATAGTGTTAACTAAAAATAAAAAAGAATGATGAATTAACTGTAGACTATAGTGCCTTCTCAGTTTCCCAAGTATCTAAAAATCGAGTTCCAGATGAATTAACAGATAAATTTCCTTTAATGGGCTATTAACCTAAGAATGTTAGGTTGATGAGTCACCCACTGTGAGTGCTTCCCAATTTATCTTAGTGGCTCGTGTGAAAACTTTCTTGGGTCGGTGGGAAAACTTCATGATAGTCGGCGTAAGATGAATACTCGGTGTCAACTAAAATGAAAAAAAAAATGGAAAATTAGCGCCCTCGGAGCAATGGCACAGTAGTAGGGCGTCTTCTTAGTTCGTCAGGATTAGTCAGTGTAAGCTGGATACCTAGTTCCAACTAAAAATAAGATGAATTAACAGATAAATTTTCCTTAATGGGTCATTGACCTAAGAACATTGGGCTTATTGGTCAACCGCTACGAGTGCTTCCCGTTTCACTCTAGTGACAGATGGAAAACTTCCGTAGAATTGTGATGGTCATTCTCAGGATTAGTCGGTGTAAGCTGGATACTTGGTACCAATTAAAAAAAAAACCTCTCATACTCGAACCTAGAGCACAGTGCAACAATAAGACACTTCGATGAGAAGCAGGAATTCTGGACAATGAATGTTCGACGCTGAGTGCATGATGCGAGCACTTTCTGAATTTACCTTGGTTGCTGATGAAATTTTTTTGTGTGATCGGACCAGTCACTGTTGGTGCAGTGGGGCCGATAAGAGAGGTGAATTGTCTATAAAATTAAATTAGTAGCATAATTAAATTAAAACAATTGAACAACTAATAAAATAAAAGAGGCTAAAGAATTACTTGGTTACAATCTAGGTGGTTATGAATCCAAGGTAAACGAAAGTATTAAAAAAATCTCCTTTGTGTAGGCAGAGAAGTCTCTTACACCCGTTGAACGCTCAGAAATATGCTAGGAAATGAATACAAGAGTTGTTTTTGATTTCCTAGGTCCAGGGTGTTGGATCGATACGCACGTGAGAGAGAGGGTGAATCACGTGATTTTTGAAAACTCATTTTCTCATTTTGAAATCAAAGTATATGCAATGGAAATTAAAAACAAAACAACACAAGAAAACACAGGCGATTTTACTTGGTTCGGAGCCTTCGGCGACTCCTACTCCAAGACCTAGGTCTCGCAGACCTATCGATGGGTAATCCACTAAAAATCTCTTCTGGTACCTCCATAAGAGAGAATTGAGTACACAGAAGATTGGAGAAGTGCAACAGACTGCACTTCCCATTTGCATAATTTAAGTACAAAAAAAATGTTGCCGACACTTGGGAATGAAGTAGCTTGTTCGTGTGTTGATGTCAGTTTGCCAACTGTGATTAGAAGTCCTCAGAGCAATTGTCGAGTGCAGCAGCTTTGTAGCAAAGTCATAGCAGGAGCTCGGAGCAATCAGAACCTCAAATGGATGCGTAGTAGCTTGTATAGGTGTTGTTGTTTAAAGCTTCCTCGAGACTGCCTCATGTAGGCCATTGAGGGCACCTTCCATAGCCTTGGAAGGCACCTCCAATGGGATAAAGTTTATCCCAAATAGTCCGGCTCTTATCTATGACGATGCCCAAATTTCATCCTACAGAAGGCGCCTTCCATTGCCTTGGAAGGCGCCTTCCATGAACAGTACGAAGACGCCTTCAGCTGCTTGAAGGCGCCTTCGGACACTATTCATCCGAAGGTAAATTTGCTCCTTTGTCCTGCAAAATAATGTTAGTCCAATAAACCAAATAATGACCTGCAAGACAAGTGTTAGCACAATAATAATGAGCAGTAGTAATTAGTTCTTGTCCTTCCAAGACCAGGAACTAGTCAAGGTCTTAGATTAGGGATCCGAAATGGACCTAACCTGGACCGACATCTACTGTCCCCTTAACCGAGACACATCCTCACTTAGTTAGTCTCATCCAGTGACTTACCTTTACTTACCAGTTTGCCAGTTGGCCGGTCCACGTACCCAATTAGACTTCCTGCCAGATATCTGATCAGTCAGTCAACCTATCTGGACTTTGCACCAGCAATCCGGTCAGCCCATTGACCTAGCTGGACTTCACACCAGCTATCCACTCAGCCCATTGACCTAGATGGACTTTTTGCTAGATATCCGATCGATCCGTCGACCTATCTAAACTTCTCACCAGATATCCGGTCGACCCGTCGACCTATCTGGTTAACTTCTGCACACTTGGTAAAGTGGTTAGATTACAATTATACCTAACTTAACTTATTTTTCATTCATCAAAACCTAAGCTTGACCGTTAGCGCAAACTACACCAATAATCTCCCCTTTTTTGATGCAATGACAACCTAGGTTAAGTTAGGAAAAAAAATATGCCAAGTAAGCACAAAAATGATTTTAAGAGAACTAAAAAGTTTGAGACAATCATTTTTAGGGTTAAATTATTCTAATTTAAGGATTTCATCAACAATCATTTTTGTTTCTTTTGTTTGCTAACTTAATCCCTAACCCTCCTCCTTTGACATTCATAAAAAAAACATGAGTAAATAAGTGAAACAATGCTAAGTAAAGTAATGATGGAAGTAGTGAAATTTTGGCAACAACAAGAAAATTTTCAGAATTATTGGAGAGTAAAGAAAACTTGTTCAAACTAATCAAAAAATGAAGTTTGCAAAATACTTGTAATTTTTTAACAAAAAAAAGTGCAAATTTTTTTAAAGGAAAGCTTTTGAAGATTTATACTAGGATTTGAAAGCTAACCTTTACACAACTAACTTTAAAGTTTAAATAGCTCCTAAGAAACTTTTAAAATAATTTTCAAGATCTATCAACTTTTCAAAATACTTTGGATAAAAATTTTGAGCTTAGAAAATATTTGTAAGATGCTTTAAAATCTGAATATGTTTTAAGGAAATTTTAAAATAAGTTTTGCAAAAATGAAACTTTTCAAAAATTTTCAAGGATGAAACTTTTTCAAGAATGAAACTTTTTTAAAAGACTAGGTTTTACAAGAATGAAACTTTTCAAAAACTATTCAAAAACATCTTTTAAAGTTGGTTTAAAAGTAGTTTACAAAAATTAAAACAGTTTTCAAAATAATTTTTCAAAACATATGATTTGATAAGTATTAAAATTTTTTAAAACATGTGATTTTTTAAAATGTGTTAAGAATGATTTTCAAAGTAAGTATTTTGAAAAAGAGTTTTTAAAAAAAATCTTTTCAAAGGATGTGTAAACACTAAAAAATATTTTGAAAGTTGTTTTTAAATATTTTCCTCCTGAACTTGATATTAATATAAAATAATCTGATCAACTAGAAATTATCCTTAAGTGTCTAACCATTAGTTATTAACTCACTATCAGAGGATAGCAGTGTTCACTTGATTAGTCTTGTTAAGTGATTGTATCCAGTTAGTGTTTAACTAAAAGTGGATTACTTAACCTGATCACTATTCTGTTTGGTATTTTACGCCCAGACTTATGTTGATGCACTGATATATGCATCTTAAGTCCAGGCAAAGGGCCTATGCATCTCACACCGTTTTAAGTTTGAAAATATTCAATCAAGGTAGACCTATTGTGTTTGTAAGATGCTCAAGTCTTAAATCTATAGAAACATGCTTTCTATGAATTTGATGTAGACTAAGGCTAAATGTTTTTTTGAAAGACTAAGGAAATGGGAATTTTTTTTTTTTACAAAAATATAGATAAGGGTTTTTCCTTAGAATTTGCAAATCATTTGAAAATTATTTTTTAAAACAACATGCCTAGTCTATCCGAGCTTATTCAAAAATGACAAAATGTAGACAACTATATTGAGCCAGTCAATTGAGTGTACATAGTATGATAGGGTGCTACATATAATCAGGTACTAGAAATATAGTCAAGTTTGGTCATCATCGGATGAAGGAGGTGGGGGATGCTCAGGCACTCGCAAAGCCTGAAGAATCTGTTGAAATCCGGTGGTCATCTCCTCCCGGAGAAAGGAGAATCCCTCCAAGACCGACTATCGAATCTGCGCAGAACTCCTCAAGTCGGGTAAGTCGGTCCTCGGTGGGTAGTGAAGTCAATGGTTGAGTTGAGCTCAAGGGCTAGGTTGGAGAAGGTCCAAAGACCTCCTCAATCATGAATGTTGGTAAATCCTCTCCCTCGGCTGGAATAATAGGTGGAAAATCATCCGCAGCCTTGGCTAGAGCGTCTGGCTGTGGTCCCTCTCTCTAAGCCAGCCCCCCCTGAGTGGTGACGTCTATATGTACTAATGCAAGCTGACACTGACCGATCTCGTCATATGCGCTAAGGCAGGTGATTGTACCCTGGGTCATAGCTACCCCTATGGTCGAGAATATGTATGTCAGTTTGTGACAATAGGGCATATGAACTTGCTGCCTAGTGACAAGACTAGATGCATGTATGACATTGTGAAACATGTGCAATGCAATGTCGACATCTAAACGCTAGCATAATGCATATATAAAGAAGGAGTGGGATGGCTGCATCATCGCAACATCACTAGATGTAATCGACAGAATGCAGATGGTCAGGACTTTATATAGGACATAGTCCTAGACTCTAAGGGAGAGTGGCCTAAAGTCAGTCACAGTAGGTAGTCTGTCCTCCCCAAAAAAATACATATAGATAGTATCTAATGTAATATGAGAGTAGGGTTCGCCAAATGGTAGATCCCTAGTAGGGTAACACAAAAATGAACATGCAGACCTCCTAAGTCCTAAGCTGTCATATAATAGAGTGGAGGAGAAGCTAAAGTCCTTTCCACCAACTCTAGTGGAATAAGTCAAATCATCAATCTTGACCAGATTGTTATAAAATTGGCACACAGGTCTAGGTTTACTGAATGACTACATTAAACAAGTCTATCTATCTGATAATAGCTAATGACCTCAATGGTAGGTGCACAGTACTTAGTAATAAAGGATCTACTCAGAAATCTAGACTTAAGTGTAATATATGTATGCTATAAAAAGTCTAGCCTAAGTCGCTTAGAGGGAAATCTAGCATCATTAGATGGGGCATTACTAGGGCTAGGGGCAACATGTTGTCTTTTCCTAATTTTATACAATCATATTAACACAAATTAACAAAGAAAATACATATAAACTAAGTATTGATGAGATAAATTAAGGTATACCTAGGATCCATTTTTGAGGTTTGGAGATGAAAGAACGCGGGAGAAAGTGACTAGAAGGCGCCTTGTTGTGTCCAAAATTACTGAAGGCGCCTTCCATGTGTTATGGAGGGCGCCTTCAAACAAATGAAGGTGCCTTCCATTGATTAGGGCGGGATTTTTCCTGCCCTTCCAAGGGCACCTCCAATGGACATGGAGGCACCTTCGGTAGGCATCTGCGCATTTTTTTTAATGATTTTAAAAAGAATTTAAACTATTTTTTAAAATGATTTGAAAATGAGTTATGTGTAACACGTTAATTAACCTAAGTTTAATTCAATTTTGGTTTAAGGATTTAATTAATTTAATATTGGTATTTATTTTGATTTAATCAAATTTAATTTAATTTAATGCTTACTTAATTTAAATTTAATCTTTTATCTCACCCGATCTATGTTTTCAATCATAGAATTCTATGATTTTGTGAGATGATTTAATTGAAACTTTTGAGTTGGATTTAACTTTATGTTAAATTCAAGCTTAGTTTTAGACTCAACAAATAGACATTCTTTGGATAAACTTCTGGACTATGGTGAGTCATCTGGACATCATTAGAGTAATCATGCCATCAAGGTTTTTCAAATAGTCATATCCACTGAACCTAGTATAAAACCTTGGTCTAACTAGTTAGGATATGTAAGGGGTAGCTTCAGTTAGTTCCACTAAGCCAAATGTACCAGGTCAAAGTCATATCTTCTTAGACATGCATAGACAGAGTTTTCTTAACTTACTATCATCCAAAACTTCACCAGTACCATACGTCAAGTTAAACTTTTGTCCCTTTTTAGACTAGTCCTAATTACCCATCCGGGTAAGTTGTTATTTTTGGAGGTGCCAACTATTTTGGAGCCTCTCCCTAAATTATTGAGCTTAGATTTAATGCTTTGGGTTTGTGTCATTTTATTTTATAATTATAATAGACTTGATTATAGTTTGAGTTTGGATTAATTTTGTTTTTACTTGATCTAGGCTTAGTTCAACTTATATTATGTGGCTTTATTGGATTTATCTTAGAGGGAGTAGTTGAGTTTGAGTTATTTGGTTTTAGATAGTGTATTTTATTTTTAGGAACGTAGTATTGGTTGAGTCCTACTTGCGTGGTTAAATACGCTTTTGGAACCCAAGCCTTAATTTGATTTTTTACTTTGGTTAATGATCACGACCCAATTTTGGCGTGAATTGGGCATCAAACAATGAAATACCAAACCCCTCCTACGCTAATGTAGTATAGAAATGACTCAGGTCGTCCCCCAACGAAAGCAACGATAGGATGATAATCTAGGATTGTATGTTATTTCTATTTTTGGGGGTTTGGGTTTTTGATTCTAAACCTAACAAATAAAAAGTAAAGCAAGTAGGAAACTAATCTAATGCTGGAATGAAATCTAACTAAGTGCCAATAATTAATTCACAACGCATTGTCACTCTACACTATGGATTAACCATCAACACAATTAAACTAAGGAATGAAATTACAAAACATTAAATGGAACCTAATCTAGTAAATAAAAAACAATGCAAATATTAAAGCTAAACCTAATATAATTACAATTGCAGAAAATAAAAGACATAAAGTAGAGCATTAACTAAACTAAGCATATAATGAAACCTAAAGCATGTAACAAAACCTAAAACATTAAAGAAACCTAAGCTAATCTATCCTAATTGCATTCAATCAAAACTAGAACTTAACTAAATTGAAAGAACAAGATAAAACAAGAATTAAACAAACTAAAATGCATCAAATTAAACCTAACTCTTGATTGAAGCAATTCATCGTACACGTTGTAGACGTGAATCTAATTAAGTATAATACGTGCAATTCAAACATAGAAAATCAAGTTCATTACAAGCATACAATAAAAAGCATCAACACAAGTAAACATAAGCAATGAACATAATTAAACTAAGCTAATCCAACCATAATTCAACACAAACATCAACAATGATAAAAGAAACAAAATTAAACCAAGAAAATCTACACCACAGTTCACACTTCAACTACCGATTACCAACGACTATCCTCCGTCATCAACCGAAAGACCCGGCTCCGAACCTCAAAAGTCGGTGGCAGTAGCTCACCAAAGGACCCCCTCGCTAGAAACCTAACGACGATGATGGTGTAAATCTTCCACCAAAGGACCCCCTCTCTAGAAAATGCTGGAAATGGTGGTGGATGGACTACTCCCGGCGCTGCTTCTTGCTCCACCGCCTGAACCCCAAGAAGCGGAGCTGCCAGAAGAAAGTCGGACAGTGGAGATCACACCGGAGAACCCCTCCGGTGAGGTGAAGATGATCGGAATCATCGCCGTCGCTCACTGCCCCCGTCGAGTGTGCTTGCTGCCGTCGCCGCTGGAAATCAAGAAGAAGAAGTGTGGCTGTGGATGTCCGTCCGACAGGAAGGGAAAAGAAGAGACGCCGCCAGCCGGAGAGAAGGAAGAAGAAGGTCGGCTCCGCTGTGGAGCAGTCAATGCCCTAGCTTGTCGCGAACCGAGAAACGCAAGGAAGGGGATCGAGAGTCTATTTGTCCGCATGAGCAGTATAGGGAGAAAGTTTTCTCCCTCAAATCTGAGCCGTCCATTTTGATAAGGAAAATAGATTAAGATCTGATCGTTTGATCTAACTGATGAAGAGATAAGTGGTCCAGATCAAGTTGCCTTCTTGCTTGGATCCAATGGTCTATATCATTTTAGATCTAGATCAAGGGCAGGATGCTTAGATCAAAATGAAGGAGCAAGATCTCTCTTGATCTAGATCAACGGTCAACATTGATTCTGCTTGATCTACCCCATTTGACCTCCAAATCAGGCCAAATTCGATCCAACTCGATCCTAATCCATGGTTCTTTGAATTTTCTACAAAACCACATAAAATATGAAATTAAATTCCACAATTTGTAGAAAATTTACAATTAAGTCTAAAATTAATTCTACTCACAAAATGTACTATAAACATAAAGTTAAACATGTGAGAAGGTAAAAATGCTAAGTATAAGAGCCAAAATAATGCACAAAAATACTAATTATCAACTCCCCCACACTTATTCTTGCTCGTCTCAAGCATATAAATAAAACAAGAAAATAACTAGGATGAATTCCCTAGTAATTCTCAATCATACATAGAAAATAGTGAAAGGAAATTATCTAAGATTGTCAAATTCAAATGACCAAAGCATTCATGGATTCAATTCATACATTGATTAACAAGCATGATAACTTCAATCCATAATGAATAAACTGAGAATGGTAGCAAAATAACCTCACAAGGAAAGTAATGGTGGCTCTCCTCACATATATATGCAATAATGGAGCTCACTCAAGCTACTCATGGATTCATGAACTACCATATGCTTGCTTTGCTTCTAATCTCCACCACTATATACATAAGAGTGCACAATAAAATAATGAAGGCTTATTTGTGTAAGAGAAACATGAATCAAGCAAATGATAGTGTAAGAGAAGAAATAAGGAAAATAAAACAAGGTAACGGTGGAAGACATGGACATAGTAGAATGTTACATAGATGAGTACAAATAAACAATGCCCCAAAAGTAGTACATCCAAACTCTCAAGCTAGCTCTAAAAACTCAATAAAAATGTGAACAATCTCTACTCTAGCTTTTCAATAAACATCCACTCATGATCTACAATAAAGTCTAAATTTTGCTACCATAAAGATTGTTACTCACAAAAAATTCTATCAACTTTCATCAATGCAATAAAAATATGAACAACTCCTACTCTAGCATTTCACACTAAAAATATACATATGATATACAATAATATCTCAATATTGCTAAAGTAAAAATTGTCACTCACAAAAATTCTACCACAAATGAATACAAAATAGCACATGTCAAAGTTTTTCATAAATCTAATAAACATACAACCTCTACTATAGCTTTTCAATGAAAATACAATAATGATATGCAACAAAATCTCAATGCCGCTATAATAAAGATTATCACTAACAAAAAATTCTACCACATATGAATACAAAAATAGCACATCATGTCAAAAGCTCTTTTTTCCTTTTCATTTTTTTTCTCTTTTTTTTTCTTGTTTTCTTTTCTTTTCACTTTTCTATTCATGTTTTGTTTTTTTTTTCTTTTTTTTTCTCATTTTCATTTCTATTTTCTGTTTTAAACTTTCTTTTTCATTTCTGTATACATGATGTGCATCACTATACAACATCATCAATAGCTCAAATAAAAAGATAAATAGCATGGTTTACCTATGGTGATCAAGCATGGTTCACCTATGCCTCTCCCAAATTCTACTAAGCTATTTCTCTCCCCCACACTTAAACTTTTGACCGTCCCGGGCAAAATACTCATCATGTATATCCAAAAATATCCACATTCATGAGAATAAGAAAGTGAAATAAATGGAAATAAATGAAAGATAAAAAAGAATGATATGATGGATGATAAGAGAATTATTCAAGTAACATGTGATAACAAAATAAATGAATAAAAGAAAGTGGGATAACCTTCATAAAAATCATGCAAACCTATGATAATGTGGTCTTGAAAGAATTAAGCAAGTTCTAGAGTAGCATTAACCACAAGTGCATCACACATCAATAGGAATAATAGGCTCAAAAATATCCTCACTAGGTATATCAAAAATTATCATCTCAATCTACCAATATAGAATCCATCACCAAGTTGTAATCACATGCAATCCAATAATCCAATCATGACAATAAATCATCAAATTTGACAATCAAATTTAACTAACTTTCATAATTTCTAAGATGATAAAAAAAATGCATAGGGAATTTATTATGAAAACTAACTAGGCAAACTAAAAATGAGCTATCAAGTAAAAGCAAACCAATCAAAGAAAGTAAAGACATATATACAAGCAGAAAGGAAAAGAAGAAATGAGATGGGATAGACTCCCCTGAAATTCTGATGGTCGGAGCCGATTTAGTTCCAGAAGCCATTCTGAAAGCAGAATGAATGTAAGTGAAGTGAAGAATGCTCCCTCTACCTTCACCTCCTTAAAAATTTTCTCCGGTGGGCGAAGACGGTTCAATTGGAGTGTCCACTCCAGAAGCTTCATTATTACATATAGAGTTAGGGTTTTCTTCAGATGGTCGACTGCATCCTTACATGATTGACTGCAAATGAAATGTCTGAAGAAATCCTGCACACTAAAAAGAAAGGGATGCATTCCCTGCACGCATGTTGTGTGAGAAGGACTAGAAATATTAACAAAATCAACAAAGCATGAATCACAAGATGTATCACATCTAATAAAATCAAACTCAATTACCTCCATGGAATTTTCTAAAGATTCAGAAGAAATATTGACCTTACCATCCTGAAAGGTACATGGAGGCTCTAAAAGAGTGAATGTGGCATCATCTTGATCAGGTAAAAGATCTGGCTCTGAATCAGGTACAATCAACGGAAGTGATTCTTGAGACATCCCTACACTTCCATCGTTACTAAGTAAAATAGTAGGCTCAACTGGCTCAGCTGGTGGTAGAATAGTCAAAGAAAGTGATTCTTGGGTCTCACCTACACTTCCATTGCCATCAACAACACCTGCAACATCAGAATATCTGGAACAACAATATCATCGACAACAGCATTATCAGAATCAACTACAGCATCACGATATAAAAGACTAGAAGAGTCATGTAAAGTAGCAGAATTAAAGTCAGGAATATCACAAACTCTACAATCCATCTCCTCAGGAATTTATATAGTAGGTTGATCTGATTGCAACTGTAACTGTGTCGATGAATGTGTTCTTGGCTTGAATTGTGTTTCTTGTTATTGCAAAAATTGTTGTGACTATTCTCTAAAATGCTGCTCAGGCTGATGGTGCTGAAAGTAAGGCTGATAAAATTAGGGCCACTCAGAAATCCCTTGTTGTGTGTTCCCATACCCAAATTCTACAATTGAATTATACATGTCCCGCTGATGAGTCTGATAATACTGAGGATCAGGCTGCGGATACCAGATCCTGGTCGGGAATACACTCGCAAAAGAATGAACATCTCTAGCAATCATCGGTCTAGTCTCATACTGCTGATAATTTGCAGCCATAATCTCAATAAGTTCTCTGGCTTGAGTAGATGTCTTGTTAACTAGAGCCCCTCCACTAGCTGCATCAACCATACTCCTGTCCATGGGAAGCAATCCCTCGTAGAAGTATACAATTAGTAGCTGATCGCTTATCTGGTGCTGAGGGCAATTAGCAACAAGTCTTTTAAATCTATCCCAATATTCTTGAAACGGTTCTCCTATAAATTGTTGGATTCCACAAATACTCCTCCGAATAGCTGCAATCCTAGAAGAAGGAAAGAACCTCGCCAGAAATAATTTCTTCATCTCGATCCAACTGGTGATAGAGTTGGGTGGGAGACAATACAACCAATCTTTTGCTGAATCTGCTACTGAAAATGGAAATGCTCTAAGTCTAACATCTTCTTTTGATATGCCAAGTGGGTTCCATGAAGAGCACACCATATCTAGTTCTTGCAGATGTCTGTTGGGATCCTCACCAAAAAGTCCATGAAACTTCGGTAGTAAATGTGCAATATGCCATAACTCGAAGTCTGCCTCTAAATCTGAATATCTGATGCAAAAGGAATCATCTGACAAGTTTGGTGTCCAAAGTTCTCTGAGAGTATTTTCAGTGTTATTCTTCATTTTGCTTGACAAATCTGTGGTCTTGATCACACTGAAACTCTGGAACTATTGATGACACACATAACAAATATCCTGGTCTTACCTGAAACACTCATGCAAATACAATCAAAAGACACAGGAAAATATACAAGATATCACACATCCATACAAGAGATGAAATAATTAAACCCTAACAATATTTTTGAATTTTTTGGCAATAACCAAGGAAACAGACAAAAGAGAAAATAAAAAAACAATCCTAAGATCACTAAACACCGCTACATATTCCCCGGCAACCGCGTCAATTTGATTACGACCCAATTTTGTCGTGAATTGGGCATCAATCAATGAAATACCAAACCCCTCCTACGCTAATGTAGCATAGAAATGACTCGGGTCGTCCGCCAACGAAAGCAACGATAGGATGGTAATCTAGGATTGTATGTTATTTCTATTATTGGGGGTTTTAATATTAAAATGGGGGCTTGGGTTTTTTATTCTAAACCTAACAAATAAAAAGTAAAGCAAGTAGGAAACTAATCTAATGCTAGAATGAAATCTAACTAAGTGCCAATAATTAATCCACAACGCATTGTCACTCTACACTATGTATTAACCATCAACACAATTAAACTAAGGAATGAAATTACAAAACATTAAATGGAACCTAATCTAGTAAATGAAAAACAATGCAAATAATAAAGCTAAGCCTAATATAACTACAATTACAGAAAATAAAAGACATAAAGTAGAGCATTAACTAAACTAAGCATATAATGAAACCTAAAACATGTAACAAAACCTAAAACATTAAAGAAACCTAAGCTAATCTAACTAATTACATTTAATCAAAACTAGAACTTAACTAAATTGAAAGAACAAGACAAAACAAGAATTAAACAAACTAAAATGCATCAAATTAAACCTAACTCTTGGTTGAAGCAATTCATCGAACACGTTGTAGACGTGAATCTAGTTAAGCATAATACGTGCAATTCAAACATAGAAAATCAAGTTCATTACAAGCATAAAATAAAAAGCATCAACACAAGTAAACATAAGAAATGAACATAATTAAACTAAGCTAATCCAACCACAATTCAACACAAACATCAACAATGATAAAAGAAACAGAATTAAACCAAGAAAATCTACACCACAGTTCACACTTCAACTACCGATTACCAACGACTATCCTCCGTCGTCACACGAAAGACCTGGCTTCGAACCCCGAAAGTCAGTGGCAGTAGCTCTCTGTCGGAATGCTGCACGCTTCGACGACGATGATGGTGTGAATCTTCCACCAAAGAACCCCCTCTCTAGAAATGGCTGGAAATGGTGGATGGACTACTCCGGGCACTACTTCTTGCTCCACCGCCTAAACCCCAAGAAGCGGAGCTGCCAGAAGAAAGCCGGACAGTGGAGATCACACCAGAGAACCCCTCCGGTGAGGTGAAGATGATCGGAATCATTGCCGTCGCTCACTGCCCCCGCCGAGTGTGCTTGCTACCGTCCCCGCTGGAAATCAAGAAGAAGAAGTGTGGTTGTGGATGTCCGGCTGACGACAAGGGAAAAGAAGAGACGCCGCCGGCTGGAGAGAAAGAAGAAGAAGGTCGGCTCCGTTGTGGAGAAGTCGATGCCTCGCGAACCGAGAAATGCGAGGAAGGCGATCGAGAGTCTGTTCGTCCGCGTGAGCAATATAGGGAGAAAGTTTTCTCCCTCAAATTTGAGTCGTCCATTTTGATAAGGAAAATAGATGAAGATCTGACCGTTTGATCTAACTGATGAAGAGATAAGTGGTCCGGATCAAGTTGTCTTCTTGCTTGGATCCAATGGTATATATTATTTTAGATCTGGATCAAGGGCAGGATGCTTAGATCAGAATGAAGGAGCAAGATCTCTCTTGATCTAGATTAATGGTCAACACTGATTCTGCTTGATCTACCCCATTTGACCTCCAAATCAGGCCAAATTCGATCCGACTCGATCCTAATCCATGGCTTTTTGAATTTCCTACAAAATCACATAAAAATATGAAATTAAATTCCACAATTTGTAGAAAATTTACAATTAAGTCTAAATTAATTCTACTCACAAAATGTAGTATAAACATAAAATTAAGCTTGTGAGAAGGTAAAAATGCTAAGTATAAGAGCCAAAATAATGCACAAAAATACTAATTATCAGTTAACTAAGGATATAAAGGTTTTGTTGGTCGAGCTAGACTTGTATCCAAGTCTGGACTTATTGTACACAGCTCTTTGTGACCTAAGTATCATGTTGAGGTACTTGGATCTAGTTGTGAATTTCTTCAATAATTCTTTTAGTTCAACTATTTTGCTTTTCAAATCTGAAATTGCCCTCCTCAAGTTTTGCAACATGAGTTGAGATTTCAGGTTGAATCGGCTCAGTCGTTGAAATTGATTTTAATTGTTCATTAAGTGTTCTATTTTCTTTTGTTAGTTCATTTATTTTATTTTCAGAGTTAGTTAATTTCTTATTTAAACATGCAATAATTTTAAAAAACTTTTTACTTAAACCAAAATATACCTCATTGGAACCTTCAGAAATGAGTGCAGACTCATGGCTCAACTCGAGTTCGGACCCATTTTCCTATTCACTCTTTGATTTTGGTTTGTACGCTATCAGTGTGAGGTAGTTGGTGTGTCTTTGCTCGTCGTTGTTCGATTCCTTCACAGAAGATTTGTCCCAAGTCACCTTAAGGGCTTTCTTTTTCTTGCGATTCGAGTAGTCGGTCTTATAGTGCCCCTTCTTGTTGCATCCAAAGCATGTCACATTCTTGTTGTTCGAGTTAGAGGTGGAGTTGATCTTCTACAGTTCCTTGTTGGTGAAGTTCTTCTTTCTCCTGGTGAACATTTTTCTTACCAAGTTCACGAGGTATTCTTCGTCATCTAAGTCTAGGTTAGACTCAACTTCAGGTTCCAGCTTAGTCCTGGATTTTTCTTTCAATGTTCCTACACCAAGAACAATATCTTTCTCAGTTTTGGCGTTTGTCTGTTTGTGCAGCTCTAATTCATAAAAAAGTTCATCTAATTTTAACTTGGACAGATTCCTTAAAATCTTATATGCATCCACGATGGATGCCCACAGTGCATTTCGAGGAAATGCGTTTAGAGCATACCTTATTAGATCCCGGTTCTCCATTTGGTGGCCGATTGTGTGAAGTCTGCTGAGGATATCCTTTATCCTCACATGCAGCCGACTGGCAGTCTTGCCTTCCTACATTTTAACATTAAATAATTTATTTAAAAACAAATCTCTCTTCATTACCTTTGCGTCGTTGGTTCCCTCATGCAGTTCTTTGAGCTTGTCCCATAGTTCCTTTACGTTCTCGTGTGGGCTGACGCAGTTAAGCTCCTCCTTCATTAGCCCGCACTGGATTATGTTGAGGGTCTTGATGTCGATTTGGGCCTTCTTCTTCATTTCTGGATTCCAATTTTCTAGGTCTATTGAAATTCTGGAGTTGTCAATGGGCGCCTTATATCCTTTGGTGACGCTGAACCATTGGTCGAAGTTGGTCTTTAGTTACACCTCCATTCACCTCTTCTAGTAGGGGAAATCCTCTCCTTTAAACAGGGGAGGACGAGTGGTGTTGTATCCTTCAAGTTGGGTCATTTGAGTATTGAAAAAATAAGACTAAAGAGGGTACCAAGACTTGGTCTTGGATTAGTAGAGTTTAAGAAATAATAAAATATCGAAGAGCTCGAGTGGTGTTGCACCACCTTCGAGTTAAAACCGAACGAGAAAATATTATCTGAATAGGTAAAGTTTTACTAATTCAAATTGAATACGAAAAAAATAAAATTCAAGGAGAAAGCAAATCCCCCTGGCTTGATTGGTAGTTGCAACAATTCAGAGCAAAACCTGCTCTGATACCACTTGTTGCATTGATACGCACGTGAGAGGGAGGGGTGAATCACATGATTTTTGAAAACTCGTTTTCTCATTTTGAAATCAAAGTATATGCAGCGGAAATTGAAAAAACAACACAAGAAAATACAGGTAGTTTTACTTGGTTCGGAGCCTTTGACGACTCCTACTCCAAGACCCAGGTCCTATGGACCTATGATGGGTAATCCACTAAAAATCTCTTCTGATACCTCCAGAAGGGAGAATAGAGTACAAAGAAGATCGGAGAAGTGCAACAGACTGCACTTCCCATTTGCAGAATTTAAGTACAAAAAAAATGTTACCAATACTTAGGGAATGAAGTAGCTTGTTCATGTGTCGATGTCGGTCTGCTGTGTAACAACCACCCTTCTTACTACTACTACCACTCTCTAAGAGTGACCGTTACTTAACTACTAACTCTACTTAACCGGTATAATTAAAAACCACGAGGAATGCCTACCGAAAATTTCGACAGAATCTCCCCTGTACCGGTGACCAAATCAACAATACAAACAAACTATACTCAGCCACAGGCGGCTGGAACATATATTTTCACAACCACGCAGTGTAATATCACAAATAAAAGAAGGAAACTACTCTAGCAATAGCAAACAACTATATCACTCCATCAATAGAACCCAACTACAAGTGCGGAATAAACTTAATTACAATCTTAACTCATAATAACATTTAAAGAAAACTAAAAGAACTCTAAACAGAAAAGTCTTGATAATTCCTTAGCAAACTCTTGATCTCCCCATAGTCCAGCCATCACACACCTTCATCACCACCACCTTGTCGCCTTCCTTACTAAATCTTTTCCTTTCCTTTATCTGCAGTAGGAGGAAGTGCAGTCTATAAGCATAAAGCTTAGTGAGTGCTATTTACTCACAAAAACTCGATATGCATGTATATAAATAAAAACATGCTAAAACTAAATGCTAACATATAAAACTACTCATGCTCATAAATAGCAAAGGAATCATACTAACTGAAATACTAAACATGTGTAGCTAATCATGCTCATAAGAATAAAACTATAACTGCATGCTGAAAGCAAATAAAGCTAAACATGCTGAATAATCTAATAGCAAGAAACAAATAAAACTACTACTGCATGCTTCAAATAACAAGAAACTAAACTTTCTAACTCTAAACATATTTGAAGCTTGTTTCATTTGTTTCAAAACTTATACTTTAATACTTCAAAATAATAATAAACTTCTTTTGGGCCCGGCATTGTACCACTTTGCGCGCATTCTTAATAAGAATCGAGGTAGCTAATCCCGAAACTACTAAGATACTTCTAGGCCTTGTGCCTAGGGGCATCTTGGAGCCCATCCCTTGGACCTTGTGTCCGGTACATGCCCTTTAAAAGTAAAATACTTTCTTTTTAACTATAACTTCTTTATACTTGCCCTTACTTGGCATTTAAGCAAACACCTTGTGTGCGCTTTTGATATTCAATCTTCTGGAATTGAAATCAAGTCTAAACCTTAGTCTTTCTTGCTTATAGTTCTTAAAGATAGAACTCATGCTTATGTAATAGCAAAGAAACTAATAATTGCATGCTCAAGATATTCTAATAGCAAAAGAGACTAGAAAGTATCACCGTGCACATCTAATGGCAAAGGGAACTGATCATGCTTAATTAATAGCAAATGAATCCTACTGATGTTCAACTAATAGCAATGAAGACTGTTAAGGCTACTGGTGTTCACACAAAGCTACTGTTAAGATTGTCCATGTTCACTTGATAACAAACAAAGCTACTGTTAAAAGGATTAAACTACAATGCTATATATGTGATTCAACCTCACAAGCTACTTGATATACAGAAGTGCACATCAAAGGCTCACGCTTTAAGAGATACAACGTTTACAATTTCATGCCCTCATTAAACCCGAATCTATCTATACTTCCTTGAACATGACAAGCAAAAATCACTTGTTTCAGACCCAAGCTAAGAATAAATTCCAAAGCTCCATTCCGTGGGGACATAATAATACCAGAAAAAGCAATAAAGAAGTAGATCTAAGCAAAGGTCTAAACAACATGCCTACCCATTTAAATTCCTTCTCCTCTTCTTTAACAAACTCATGACATCAAAGGTAAGAGAATTATCATTGATAACCTAGATTCGAATCTGTTCTTCATGCCTAACCTAAACTATCCTTCTCTTCTTTCTTTTTGGGTTCACGGCAGCAACAAAGAAAAAATACAAGCTTCATGAAACATGCTCCGAAATCAACACAAGGACTAGCATCAATCCGAAACAAAAAGACATGCTGTGGATGATAAGGAATGAAATCGAATTCCGAAATCAAAAGGAAAAGAAGATCAATGTCGCGGAACTACTCCTACTGCAGGTGAGAAGTAACTCACCTCACTGTTCTTGGACTTACAACCGAAAAGGGCTGCTAGGGTTTCGGATAGCTTGGATTTCGGCTCTTCTTCGTGCTCACAAGCTCTCCTCGACAATGGTGGTCGCACACGGGTGAAGACCGGCTGGAAAAAGCCTAGCTCCGTCGCCCTTTTCGCCTGAACAGCGAAGTCGCCGCCGCTGTTCGCGAGAGAGGAGGAGAGGTTCGGGTGAGAAAAATTTAGGGTTCGGGAAAAACTTAAACCTCTTCTTATAACTAAGATTTTTATTAATTATTATACCTTAAATATAATCCATTCTTTCTTTAATTAACAAAACTCGCTGGCACAGTTGGTTGGCTGCATTTTGCTTAAAGCGCGGCTCGCAGGTTCGAGTCTCAGCTGCAACTATTTTTCTTCCCATTTATTCTCTATTCACTAACTACTGCTTAAATATTATTTACTCCATATAAGGTTAACAAAACCGTGTATCTCAGCTGGTTGGGCCGGTTTTGCTTGGGTCAGTCCGACCCGAGGTCGTGGGGTCGAACCTCGCTTTCAACAATTTTTGTCAAAAGTTCTTTCTTTTTGTAAACATACTAAACGACCTCCAAAAATTACGTAAAAATACTCTAAAAATTCCTAAAAATCTCTAGAATATTTTAAAAGTATTTCCAAATTTTTTTTATAGACTTTTAGAACTTGAAATAGGGAAAATTGGGTCGTTACATGCTGTGTAACACCCACTAAGCTTTTAAGATAAATATGAGAATGATGAATTTGCCTTAGAAAAATATTAGTAGAATGTTGAACCAAAAAGAAATAAAAATAGGGAATGGTCAAGGATTAAACCTTGAACCTCTCATGATGTAAATGATAAGATTAATGGGTAATAACTAGTTGGGATTGGAATAATATATTGATAGCAAAGGAGGGAAACTCATGATAAGGATGAGAGTAAAAGCTAGCCAAAAGAAAACAAGAAAAGAACAAGAGAAAGGCAACTTGCCTTCCTTCTTTTCTCTCCCTCTTCCTCTCTCTTTTTGCCGTGACTTAAAGAGGAACATTAAGGGGATTCATTCCCCCTTGTTTCATCATGAATGATGAGAACAAATAAATAAATAAAATAAAAAGAAAAAAATGAAAAAAAAAGGGCTAAGGGAGAAGGAAAGCAAAAACCAAGTTTGCTACCTCTTCCCCCTTAACATAAAAGAGAGTATGTAAAGAGAAGATTTTATTTTCTCTCATTTCTCTCATTCTCCCCTCTCCCTCACCGAGAACCTTAGCCCCCTCTCCTCCATCTTCGGCCCAAGCCAAGGTTTTCTCCTAAGAAAGCCTAAGATACAAGGAGGACTTAGCAAGGAATCAAGGGAAGGGAACTAGAAGAAGAGGCTACTTCTTCCATCACCACACCTTAGATCCACAAGCGAAAAGGAAGTAAGCTTCCCCTCACCTGTGGTACAAGGCGTTTTATGTGATTTTCGGATTTTATGAGGATTAGAAAACCTAGAACAGAATTTAAGAAAAAATTCGGCCAAAGAAGAGTTTTCAAATCTAGGAAGGTTTAAACAAGTCCTCATTTCATGATATTTTTCTATGCTATGTAGGAAGGTTTTCCTTCATGTTTTTATACCTATATGATGCTTGGTCAGAGGAGTACCTAACCCTAGAATTTCGGCCAAAAATATTTTAAAGAGGTTAGGGAAATCATTGTTTAACCAAACTAGTACAAGATTCCCTCCATGAATTACTAAGGGTCTTTTGTTGGTTTTCTTGCTTAAAAGTTACTTGGAACCAAAAGAAATCCACTCATATGTTTCGGCCAAGAAAAGAGCTTAGGGTTAGGAAGACCTTTAAATTTAAGTAACCATGTTTATATGATAGAATATAGAGTTCTCTTAAAGAATTGCATGTTGAATATTGCTAGAAATTCATGAACTCTTCATTAAGATTTTCGGCCATGATAAGATGGATAGCTTAGAAAAGCTTAAACAAAATTTTAACATGCTCAAGACCTCTGTGATATTAAGATATGAAAGTTGTTTAATGCTCTCATGCTTAATTAGGGTATAGAGAATTTAGTTACATGATATATGACATGTAAGATCACAAGGGTCCTAGCTTGTTTATGAACCAAATTTGTATATGATGTTCTTAGTAATTTTTGCCATGAAACTTACTTAGGTTTTCCATGCTTTAGGCCACTTAAAACCTAGTTTAGAGATTGGTAGGTTTCGGCCTGAGGAAAAATAAAAGAAAAAGGAAAGAAACCTAGGAAGCCTAAGACACAATTCACATGTATGTTTATTATGCTTGTCTTTGTACATGCTATGAAACTTGTATGACTTCCTATGCTTTTAGGCTATTTGAAGCAAATTTAAACACTGATGAGTCTCGACCAAGTAGGGTTTAAATGACCTAGAGGCCTTAGAATTGAAACCAATTGTGTTAAAAATGCTTCTTATGGAAATATGATAATATGTTGATTGAGTCACATGCTTGTATAATTTTTCCATGACCTAAATGGACCATTGTATGTTTCGGCCATGAAGGGATAGATGCCCTAGAAACCCTAGAACAAAAATTATATATGCTCATGTCACTCTACATGAAATATGATAAGTAGAAAGCCAAAGTTCTTATGCTATATGTTGTTTAATGACCTAAAATGAGGCTAGGGTAAGTTTCGGCCATACCCATTGTATGATGCCTTATTATGAATTTATACATGATGTTAGTTCAAGTTCACATTCTTGTATGCTTGCTAAATTTCGGCCATGACATATGTTAAGGGCTTGAAGAACTTAGGAACTAGCTCAAATATGCTTACTATGTTACTTGGAAAAAAAATGCTATAAATATGGTTTAAGGTTTCCATGCTTTCATGACATTTGGGACCTTGTTTCACACCTGATAGGGTTCGGCCACATGAAGTTTAGGGACTTGGAGAACTTAGAAACCAAGTTAATCATGCTTATAATGCTTCCTATGAAATGGATATGATGATAATTTAGGTTCCACATGCTTGGAGGTTGTTTTTACCTAAATTGAGATCTAAGGGGGGGTTCGACCATGATGAGAACCCAAGGGATTAGGAAGCTTAGAACCCAAGCTAACTATGTTACCATGTTTCTTATGATAGTATAATCACAGGATACACCCTTATGCTTAAACATGTATGCTTGTGATTTATACTTTCCATGATATGATATGTGCTTAGAAATATGCATGCTTTGATGATATGCTATGTGCTTAAAATATGCATGCTTTCATGATATGCTATGTGGATAGAAATATGCATGCTTTGATGATATGCTATGTGCTTAAAATATGCATGCTTTCATGATATGCTTTGTGGATAGAAATATGCATGCTTTGATGATATGCTATGTGCTTAAAATATGCATGCTTTCATGATATGCTATGTGGATAGAAATATGCATGCTGTGATGATATGCTATGTGCTTAAAATATGCATGCTTTCATGATGTGCTATGTGGATAGAAATATGCATGCTTTGATGATATGCTATGTGCCTAAAATATGCATGCTCTCAAGATATGCTATGTGGTGAAAATATGCATGCTTTTATGACATGATGTATGCCTAAGTGATGCATACTTTTTATAACATGATGTATGCCTAAGTGATGCATACTTTTTATGACATGACGTATGCCTAAGTGATGCATACTATTTATGATATGATGTATGCCTAAGTGATGCATACTTTTATGACATAACGTATGCCTAAGTGATGCATACTTCTATGATATGCTATGTGACTAAATGATGCATTTTTATACATGCTACTTTACTTTGTAAGGCTTGTACCAAGGGTGGGCTCCTAATCAGCCCCTAGGCCTTTGGCTGTGTGATCCAGGCTAGTAAAAACAAAGGGATGGGCTCCTTAGTACGCCCCTAGGTCTATGGCTGTGTGATCCGGACCTAGTTCCTAGTATGATTCAAGACTTGCTACCTTGGATATACTTAGGAAGCGCGCATATCTACGTGATTTATCTATGTGTGGTACAAGCCGGTGCCCTGATTATGTTGATATTATGTTCAAGTATATATGTAAGAAGAAATGGTTTTAAAGATCATGAGACATACACATGTTTTTCGGATACATGTTTTCAAAATCATATTGCATATACCTTTTGATCATGTTGTGATGATGCTATGATTTATGATATGTCATGATTAGATACGATTATGTTATGTTTCATGCTATGCTTTAAGAGCTTGATATGTCATGCCACCTTATGATGATACTATGATATGCCATGATTAGATATGATTATGTTATGTTTCATGCTATGCTTTAAGAGATGATATGCCATGACTAGTTATGATTTTGTTATGTTGCATGATATGCTTAAAGAGTATGATATGTTATGCCATGACTAGTTGAGATCATGTTATGTTGAGACATTCTTTGATCATGTGATGATTCTTGGTTTTAGTGAGTAGGAAAGGAACTTACTGAGCCATGAGTGCTCATAGCTTACTTTCCTTGTACCACAGATAAAGGAAAAAGCTGGATGAGCTAAAGGAGGAGCAGGAGAGGCAAGGAGATGTGTGTGGCAGTGGCTAGGCAACCAAATAAGAACCTGCTTTAAAAACTTTTAAAGAACTATGCTTTGGTATCATGAATTGTAGTACCGTATGTGTGACTTGATGTTATGTTTCTACTAATTTTGATATCATGTTATTGATGCCATGATAGTGTAGTTCAGATTTGATGAAAAGAAAAACAAAAGAAAAGTTTTTATTAAACTAAGAAAAGTTTTTATTAAACTAAGAAAATTATTTTAAGTCTTCCGCTGTTTTAAAAAGAAAAATTTGTACATGGAGTATCGTAGCCCCGTCCCTTAGAGTTAGCAGGGAGGGCGGGCGTTACATGCTGACTGCGATTAGAAGTCCTCAGAGCAGTCGTCGGGTACAGTAGCTTCGTAGCAGAGTCATAGCAGGAACTCAGAGCAGTCAGAACTTCAAATGGATGCTTAGTAGCTCGTATAGGTGTTGTTGTTTGAAGCTTCCTTGAGACTGCCTTATATAGGGCATTGAGGGCACCTTCCATAGCCTTGGAAGGCACCTCCAATGGGATAAAGTTTATCCTGAATAGTCCGGCTCTTATCTGTGACGATGTCCAAATTTCATCCTACAGAAGGCGCCTTCCATAGCCTTGGAAGGCGTCTTCCATGAACAATACGAAGACGCCTTCACCTGCTTGAAGGCGCCTTCGGGCACTATTCATCCGAAGGTAAATTTGCTCCTTTATCCTACAAAATAACGTTAGTCTAATAAACCAAATAATGACCTGCAAGACAAGTGTTAGCACAATAATAATGAGCAGTAGTAATTAGTTCTTATCCTCCCAGGACCAGGAACTAGTCAAGGTCTCAGATTAGGGATTTGAAATAAACCTAACCTGGACCGACGCCTATTGTCTCCTTAACCGAGACCCATCCTCACTTAGTTACTCTCATCCAGTGACTTACCTTTACTTACCAGTTTGCTAGTTATCCAGTCCGCATACCTAACTGGACTTCCTGCCAGATATCCGGTCAGTCCGTCGACCTATTTAGACTTTGCACCAGCTATCAGGTCACTCCATTGACCTAGATGGACTTTATACCAGCTATCCGGTCGGCTTGTTGACCTAGCTGGACTTCCCTCTAGATATTCGATCGGCCCGTCGACCTATTTGGACTTCTCACTAGATATCTTGTCGGCCCGTTGACTTATCTAATTAACTCCTACACACTTGGTAAAGTGGTCAGATCAGAATTATACCTAACTTAACTTATTTGTTATTCATCAAAACTTGAGTTAGACCGTTAGTGCAAACTGCACCAACACAGAGGTCTTTTTATAGCCCCTGGAAAATGTTATCCATAACTTGAAGGCGCCTTCAAAGGGGTCCAACGCAGCTTCCATCAGATAAACATCCCCCCAAGGATAAAACATTATCCTTGGGTAATGGCTAGGGAATGCGCATTCTAACCTTCTATGGCTAGAAGGCGCCTTCGCACTATTCATCAAGCGCCTTCCGAGCCATGGAAGACACCTTCTATAAGGTAGATCAACTCCCATAAGCTGATCTCTTCACATCGGTGAAGCTCCGGTAAACCGGAGCTAAGCTTGTAACGCCCGCCCTCCCTGCTAACCCTAAGGGACGGGGCTACGATACTCCATGTACAAATAACAGCGGAAGACTTAAAATAATTTTCTTTGTTTAAGAAAAACTTTTCTTTTGTTTTTCTTTTCATCAAAACTGAACTACACTATCATGGCCTCAATAACATGATATCAAACTTAGTAGAAACATAACATCAAGTCATACATATAGTACTTCAATCCATGATACCAAAACGTAGTTCTTTAAAAGTTTTAAAGCAGGTTCTTATTTGGTTGCCTAGCCACCGCCACACACATCTCCTTGCCTCTCCTGCTGCTCCTTTAGCTCATCCAGCTTTTTCCTTTATTTGTGGTACAAGGAAAGTAAGCTATGAGCACTCATGGCTCAGTAAGTTCCTTTCCTACTCACTAAAACCAAAAATCATCACATGATCAAAGAATGTCTCAACATAACATGATCTCAACTAGTCATGGCATAACATATCACACTCTTTAAGCATATCATGCAACATAACGAAATCATAACTAGTCATGGCATATCATCTCTTAAAGTATAGCATGAAACATAACATAATCATATCTAATCATGGCATATCATAGTATCATCAAAAGGTGGCATGGCATATCAAGCTCTTAAAGCATAGCATGAAACATAACATAATCATATCTAATCATAAGGTGGCATGGCATATCAAGCTCTTAAAGCATAGCATGAAACATAACATAATCATATCTAATCATGGCATATCATATATCATAGCATCATCACAACATGATCATAAGGTATATGCAATATGATTTTGAAAACATGTATCCGAAAAACATGTGTATGTCTCATGATCTTTAAAACCATTTCTTCTTACATATATACTTGAACATAATATCAACATAATCAGGGCCCCGGCTTGTACCACACATAGATAAATCACGTAGATAAGCGCGCTTCCTAAGTATATCCAAGGTAGCAAGTCTTGAATCATACTAGGAACTAGGTCAGGATCACACAGCCATAGACCTAGGGGCGTACTAAGGAGCCCATCCCTTTATTTTTACTAGCCTGGATCACACAGCCAAAGGCCTAGGAGCTGATTAGGAGCCCACCCTTGGTACAAACCTTACAAAGTAAAGTAGCATGTATAAAAATGCATCATTTAGTCACATAGCATATCATAGAAGTATGCATCACTTAGGCATACATCATATCATAAATAGTATGCATCACTTAGGCATACATCATGTCATAAAAAGTATGCATCACTTAGGCATACATCATGTCATAAAAAGTATGCATCACTTAGGCATACATCATGTCATAAAAAGTATGCATCACTTAGGTGCATCACTTAGGCATACATCATGTCATAAAAAGTATGCATCACTTAGGCATACATCATGTCATAAAAAGTATGCATCACTTAGGCATACATCATGTCATAAAAGCATGCATATTTTCACCACATAGCATATCATGAGAGCATGCATATTTTAGGCACATAGCATATCATCAAAGCATGCATATTTCTATCCACATAGCATATCATAAAAGCATGCATATTTTTATCCACATAGTATATCATAAAAGCATGCATATTTCTATCCACATAGCATATCATAAAAGCATGCATATTTCTATCCACATAGCATATCATAAAAGCATGCATATTTCTACCCACATAGCATATCATAAAAGCATGCATATTTCTATCCACATAGCATATCATAAAAGCATGCATATTTCTATCCACATTGCATATCATAAAAGCATGCATATTTTAAGCACCTATCATATCATGGAAAGTATAAATCACAAGCATACATGTTTAAGCATAAGGGTGTATCATGTGATTATACTATCATAAGAAACATGGTAACATAGTTAGCTTGGGTTCTAAGCTTCCTAATCCCTTGGGTTCTTATCATGGCCGAACCCCCTTAGATCTCAATTTAGGTAAAAACAACCTCCAAGCATGTGGAACCTAAATTATCATCACATCAATTTCATAGGAAGCATTATAAGCATGATTAACTTGGTTTCTAAGTTCTCCAAGTCCCTAAACTTCATGTGGCCGAACCCTATCAGGTGTGAAACAAGGTCTCAAATGTCATGAAAACATGGAAACCTTAAACCATATTTATAGCATTTTTTTCCAAGTAACATAGTAAGCATATTTGAGCTAGTTCCTAAGTTCTTCAAGCCCTTAACATATGTCATGGCCAAAATTTAACAAGTATTCATTAGGGCTAAAAGCAAGCATACAAGCATGTGAACTTGAACTAACATCATGTATAAATTCATAATAACGCATCATACAATGGGTATGGCCGAAACTTACCCTAGCCTCATTTTAGGTCATTAAACAACATATAGCATGAGAACTTTGGCTTTCTACTTATCATATTTCATGTAGAGTGACATGAGCATATTTAATTTTTGTTCTAAGGTTTCTAGGGCATCTATCCCTTCATGTCCGAGACCTACAATGGTCCATTTAGGTCATGGAAAAATTATACAAGCATGTGACACAATCAACACATTATCATATTTCCATAAGAAGCATTTTTAACACAATTGGTTTCAATTCTAAGGCCTCTAGGTAATTTAAACCCTACTTGGCCGATACCCATCAGTGGTTAACTTTGCTTCATATAGCCTAAAAGCATAGGAAGTCATACAAGTTTCATAGCATGTATAAAGCCAAGCATAATAAACATACATGTGCATTGTGTCTTAGGCTTCCTAGGTTTCTTTCCTTTTTCTTTTATTTTTCCTCATGGAAAAAACCTACCATTCTCTAAACTAGGTTTTAAGTGGCCTAAAGCATGGAAAACCTAAGTAAGTTTCATGGCAAAAATTACTAAGAACATCATATACAAATTTGGTTCATAAACAAGCTAAGACCCTTGTGACCTTACAAGTCATATATCATGTAACTAAATTCTCTATACCCTAATTAAGCATGAGAGCATTAAACCACTTTCATATCTTAATATCACAGAGGTCTTGAGCATGTTAAAATTTTGTTTAAGCTTTCCTAAGCTATCCATCTTAACATGGCCGAAAATCTTAATGAAGAGTTCATGAATTTCTAGCAATATTCAACATGCAATTCTTTAAGAGAACTCTATATTCTATCATATAAACATGGTTACTTAAATTTAAAGGTCTTCCTAACCCTAAGTTCTTTTCTTGGCCGAAACACATGAGGGGATTTCCTTTGGTTCCAAGTAACTTTCAAGCAAGAAAACCAATAAAAGATCTTTAGTAATTCATGGAGGGAATCTTATACTAGTTTGGTTAAACAATGATTTCCCTAACCTCTTTAAAACATTTTTGGCCGAAGTTCTAGGTTAGGTACTCCTCTGACCAAGCATCATATAGGTATAAAAAACATGAAGGAAAACCTTCCTACATAGCATAGAAAAATATCATGAAATGATGACTTGTTTAAACCTTCCTAGATTTGAAAACTCTTCTTTGGCCGAATTTTTTCTTAAATTCTGTTCTAGGTTTTCTAATCCTCATAAAATCCGAAAATCACATAAAACGCCTTGTACCACAGGTGAGGGGAAGCTTACTTCCTTTTCGCTTGTGGATCTAAGGTGTGGTGATGGAAGAAGTAGCCTCTTCTTCTAGTTCCCTTCCCTTGATTCCTTGCTAAGTCCTCCTTGTATCTTAGGCTTTCTTAGGAGAAAACCTTGGCTTGGGCCGAAGATGGAGGAGAGGGGGCTAAGGTTCTCGGTGAGGGAGAGGGGAGAATGAGAGAAATGAGAGAAAATAAAATCTTCTCTTTACATACTCTCTTTTATGTTAAGGGGGAAGAGGTAGCAAACTTGGTTTTTGCTTTCCTTCTCCCTTAGCCTTTTTTTTCTATTTTCTTTTATTTATTTTATTTTCTAATTTATTCTCATCATTCATGATGAAACAAGGGGGAATGAATCCCCTTAATTCTTCATTTAAGGTCACGGCAAGAGAGGGAAAAGAGAGAGGAAGGGAGGAAGGCAAGTTGTCTTTCTCTTGCTCTTTTCTTGTTTTCTTTTGGCTAGCTTTTACTCTCACCCTTATCATGAGTTTCCCTCCTTTGCTATCAATATATTATTCCTATCCCAACTGGTTATTACCAATTAATCTTATCATTTACATCATGAGAGGTTCAAGGTTCAATCCTTGACCATTCCCTATTTTTATTTCTTTTTATTTCTTTTTGGTTCAACATTCTACTAATATTTTTCTAAGGCAAATTCATCATTCTCATATTTATCTTAAAAGCTTAGTGGGTGTTACAAAGCTCACCTGAATCCAATTCCAACATTCTTCTTGAGCTGCCTTCCTATTCAGCTTCTCGTCCCTCAAACTGTAGCACACGTCCTTCTCGTCCACTAGTGCACTCTTCCACAGCACCTTGTCCTTCGGATACACTGAGCACGTCGGCTCCTTTCCTGTGTCATTCTTCTCGCTAGCTACATTTTCTTCTTGACTTCTTGTGTTCCTAAGCTCCTGCACACTTAGACACAAGGATCAAATACAATAAGACTTAACTTAACTTGGTTGACCACATCAAAACTACCATGGGGTACTTATAATCTCCCTCTTTTTGATATGCATCAATCTAAGTTAAGTTTAGGGTCAAACAAACTAATAACATGATTATGTTGACAAGTTGCCATTAGAATAAAATATTATAATATAATGAATTAATGAAGTTTGCAAAATAAGTAAAAATTTTAAATCCAAAAAAAAATCCTAACTCCTTAATTTGTACATATTTTTCCCTCTTTGATCACATAAAAAAATAGGGAAAAATACAATAATCAGTTAAACAAATTTGAAAAAATTTCTAGGGGAACATTACAAACATTACTAGTAGGTCGATATTTTTCAAAAATAATTTCCAAGCATATTCTATTTTTTATAATTAAGCTTCTATTTTGACAAAAAAAAAAATAAATCAAAAATATATTTCAGTTTCAAAACATTGTGAAAATTTTTATCAAATTTAAGCAGAGGAAGTTAGACTAGTAAAAAAATGTTCATAAAAATATATTATTTGGTCTAATAAAAATAATTTATTTTAGTAAAGCAACTAATTTTTAAAAATAAATTAAAAAAATATTCTTTCAACTAAAAAAAATTCCACTAATTTTTCTTTGATATGGCAAACAGATTGTCTAATACTAGAAAAATCAAAGTTCTCGAATTTCTATTTTCCTGGATTCTTAATATAAAAAATTAACTTTTCAAAAAAAAAATCATAATAAATTAGATAAAATTTGAAAAATATCAAAAATGTTTGTTATGATAAAAGACATTTTGTTTTATCCTAGAAAAATAAAAGATTTCAAGGATAAGTCTAAAAAGTAATTTTTAATTTTCAAAATACTGGTTTCATTAATAAATTCATTGAAAATAATTTATCGGTCAAATTTTTTTAAAAAAAATACTATTTGTAGATCATATTTCCATTTTTCACAACAAACAAATGCTATGCTCGTTTTGTTATGACAAACGTGTTAAAAATTTTGTTTGTAATGATCTAACCACATGAAACTAAACCATAAATGTGTGAAAAATTTTATTATCAAACAATTGTTATGCTCATTTTGATTCACAAGTGATATAATGAATAAGTCACTAAGTATACTAGCACTGAAAAGTGTAACTCATGACTTCTAGATAATTATCATGCTAGAAGTTTACTGATGGGCAAGTTAGTAGTAATAGTGTGGATAGTGTAACTCAAATGCCTCAAAAAAAAATTTAAAGAAAACAAAGTGCACCCCCCCCCCCCCCCCCCGACTTGGACACTTCATTGTCCTCAATGAAACTAAACCTATGGGGGTGGGTGATGGAAAGGGGGAGGGAACTGGGTAAATCTACCACTCGCTGAAGACTGACCACCCGAAGGAGGTCTACTTTTAGGCCCAAGGAGATATCTAGGGACTCTAGGGAGGTGGCCCATGTTCTCATGGTACTAGTACATCGAGGCAACCTGCTAACTGGTGATATCCATGGAGTCTATAAGCTCATTCATTCTCCCTTGGTCAATGTAGTAGTCTCCCACAAAATTGGATACCCTACTATAAAAGTTATCCCTCTTCTGAAACTGATCCTGTACATTTTGGAACTGTTCATGAGTGAAGTCACAGTGATCCTCCAACATCTTATGAGAAATGTCTTACTTCTCATGAAGAGAGTACAATGATGTACAAAAAGAAGAAAAGTCAAAGCAAGAAGGACCCATACTACCATAGGCAAATGAATGTCTAGCCAAGTCAAGAAATCCAACCGGCAGCGGGCCTCTAGACGAGGGATACTCGTGATGTTCTCTAGGGGATGCGGAGGAACCGGGAACTAGATCTTTAATAATCCAATTGTTTGTGTTACAAATTATTGTGCAGTCGGGATTTGGTAAAGGGATAGGAAAATCATTCCTTCTAGGAAAACTAAATCCATTTTCATCCCAACATATCATCTTCATTGCTAAGCATGTGTCTATATCTATTTTGATATTGCCATGTATCAGCGCTAGACCCAAGAGGTCTAGTTCAAATTTCTTAGCAATGGTTGTAATGTATCCCCCAAAAACAATTGTTCCCAAATTTGCCTTCCCCACCCTCTGCATAGTTTATAAAAAGTATAACCCTCCATCAAATTCCACTTGATGAATCATGGCCCACATAGAGTAAAGCTCCACTTTCCTTACCACTCCATCTCCCTGACCTCTACCAAAATTAGTCTTGCTCATCACACGGTGGAGGTATCAAAAGACGGGGTTCTACATTTGGGAGGCTTTAGATCTAGATGGGTCATGGGGTTCACTTAAACTAGTAATTAAACTCCAAAAGGAGTTAGCATTATATCTAAAGTCAAACTTCCGAGGCACCCTTGTAGGTAATCCAAAACAATTATTAAATTCATAAAGAGTCCAAAGATAATCTTGATTTATTAATCTAAAACTAATTTGTCCATCATGATCATCATCAGAAGTGAAATTAGACTCTAAAGAACTCAAAAACTCAAGGACAATTCGCGGATAGGTTGGTTCACTAGTATACATCATGTCACTCCGGTCTAGATTACCAATCAACCAATCTATATTATATTTAATTCCTAAGCACTCCATGGTGGTACTGCCCATGTAGCGTGTGCAAACTAACTTACGGCTAAGAAAATTATCAACTCTAGATTTCTGATCTTCATTTCTAAGCATAACACTAAAGTCGTTAGTTTTAACTTCATCGACGGCAGGACACTTTCCTTTTCCTTTCGTTGGAGCCTTCTCCTTCATGGGTGCTTTGCCCTTACCTCTTCCCTTGTTCGGATCTTCCCCTCTGCTAGATCCAGCTAACCTGCAAATTCTCTTCATGACGTTAGACATATCCAAAATTGGGGAGAATTATTTGCAAGTAAGGAAACTAGATCTAAAGTAAGAAATAGAAAATTTTGAGGGGAGGGGGGGGGGGGGGTAGAGGAAGAAGGATGAAAAGTAGAAAAAGAAAGGGATTGGGAGGTTGGAAGATGTCTAGGGCGGTTGTCGTGCCCTAGGGGCTAAGTTTATAACCCAGCCGTGCGTGATTTGCATGGCCTGTGCCAAATGGCACGAGTTGCTATGCATTCCTTCCTTAAGGCCATGCTTTTTGGCATGGGCAGAGCAAAAATGGCTCTGATTCTCTCCCTTTGTGCCCATGCCAAATGGCATGGCTAGTTTCCTTTATTTCATGGCGCCCGTGCCCTATGGCACGGGTAGAGCCAGAAAGGCTCTGTTTTAGCTATCAAGCCCATGCCAAATGGCACAACCAAGGTTAAAATTCTGAAGATGGCTGTGGGGAATTATAGGGGCAGTGCCTTGGCCATGCCAAAAGACATGGTCAGGTCCAGAAACCTGGACATGGCCCCTATTTTCCTCCAAGTAAGATGCATGGCCCAAGTTTTTTACCATGACTTGGAACGTTTGTTCTCATTGACCTTCATTATTTTTTTATCCATGACCTAAAAAATGAAAAGATTGAAAATATTAGACCCCAATAAGGAACAAAGTAATAAATGAAAACTCTTAGGGTGCCTCCCAAGCAGCGTTCATTTTAGGTCCTTAGCTCGACCCGTAACATGGCTCAACTAGGAGCCTTAGCCTTGAAAGGGAGATGCTCCCATCCGTAGCCAACTGTGTCAATCCCCTCCATCAACTGAGTCACCAATGAAATGGGGGGTGAAGCGTAATGAAATTATTTCTTACCAATACCAAATCTTTCCTCCCCGGACTAACTGTTTTGTCTAGGGGTTGAGTCGGATGATGCAAAAATCTTTCTTGTTTTTCTTCTCCAAACTTATGATTGTCTTCAATAAGCATGAAAGTACTTGGAGAAGAGTATAAGGTTGCTTCAAAAGAAGGATACGATAAGACTGGGGATAAGTTGAAAATCAGCTCTTCCTTGCCAACTTTTAATGATAACTGGTGATTCTTCACATCTATGTTGGCTCCTGCTATGGCGAGGAAAGACCTTCCAAGAATTATAGTGATCTTCGGGTCTTCCTCCATGTCCAGGACCACAAAATCTGTGGGGATAACAAAATTCCCTATCTCCACTTTCACATCTTCAACTATTCCCAAAGGATATCTGCATATGGAATCAGCTAGTTGAAGTACGATAGTTGTCAGCTTCAGATCACTCAACCCCAGTTTCTTACAAATGGAATATGGCATGAGACTAACACTAGATCCAAGTTAACAAAACGCTTTATCAATAATTGTACCTTTGATTTTGCATGGTATCGAAAAACCACCCGGATCTTGGAGTTTAGGAGGTAAAGCGTTTAGAAGCAATCCACTAACTTCCTCAGTTAAGGCAATGTCTAAAACCCTTCCTTCTTCCTTTTGTTTGAAATTATATCCTTCATGAACTTGGCAAATTTGGGCATTTGGTAGAGAGCATCCAACAATGGTATGTCAATACAAATTTCTTTGATCTTTTCTAGAAATTTCTCAAACTCTGCATCCTTCGGCACTCTAAGCAATCTTTGAGGAAATGGAACTATTTGAATTTTAGTTTCAAGTGAGAGCTTTCCAACCTCAATGGTAATCTCCTCTTCCTCCTTTTCTTGCTCTAGGATGAAGGAGGAAGTAGACGCTCACTATGATTAATTCCATCTTCAACTATAGCGGTCACTTGGGGAATACCCAAGGTCAGTCCACTTCTTAGCTTGACTGCCTTGCAGTGCTCCATTGGGCTTAATTCAGGTTTGCTAAGAAAATTTCCTTGTACTCTTGAGGAAGAAGAACTAGCTATTTGAGTGACTTGGTTTTCAAGTAGTTTGATTTGCTTATCCTAGTTATCCATTCTTACATTTATCTGCTTTTCTGAATTGTCCAACCGAATGTTCATTTGCTTGATATCTGACTTCATCTAATTTTGGTTAGCTAATATCCCCTCAAGTAACTTTTTAAAATGACTTAGTTGTGGATTTAACTGTTGCCCTGATTGTTGCCCAAAGTCTTGATTGTTCTTGTATGAGAAGTTAGGATAATTTCTCTACCCTGAGTTGTAAGTATTTGATTAAGGATTGTTTTACCTCTAATTATAGTTACCAATAGCATCACACTGTTCCACCTGAGATACTTGCATATTGATAGCTCTAAAGGGACAAGAATCTTTTACATGCGCTGAGGCTCCACACGCTTCACAAGATACAGAAATTGCATTTACAGGGCATGAATTCAAATTCTCAAATTGCTTAGACAGTGAATCAGCTTTGCAGTGATTAAGTCTAGGACATCCACACTATATTTTCCCAGTATCTTGATTGCTACTGAGCTCCTTTTTTAGGCCCATTGGTGGTGATTCTGAGCCACACTCTCAATGATATCTTCAGCTTCATCAAGTCCCTTGTTCATTAGTGTGCCTCTTATGGAAGAATCCAAGGAAACCTTTGTCTGATAATTAATACCATTGTAGAAGGTGTGAATCATGAGCCACTTCTCCAATTCGTGATGTGGGTAGTCTCTCAGTATTCCCTTAAATCTAGCTTAACCTTCATAGAGAGATTCAGAATCTGCTTGTTTGAAACTTGCAATTAGATTTCTGAGATGTGCTGTCTTGCTTGGTGGAAAGAATTTGTTGACAAAAACTTGCTCACATTGGGCCCAAGAAGTGATATTGTTTAGAGGCAAGGAATTCAGCTAAGTCTTTGTAGTGTCTCTCAAAGAAAACCCAAATAATAATAATCTGATAGCTTTTGGAGGAACCCCATTGATGTGTATTGTGCCGCATAATTCGTTGAAATTATCAAGGTGATGATTTGGGTCCTCTATTGGATCACCGCTATATTAGTGTTGCTGAACCATGGAAATGAAAGCTGGCTTCAATTCAAACTGATTGGCCTCAACTGTAGGTCTGGAGATACTAAATCTATGCTCTCTTACGTAAGGTGCAACATCATCTTTCAAAGGTTTGTTTGCCATGGTTAGTTGCTCTTGTTCTTGTTGTTTCTTTTGTAGATTTAATCTTCGATGAATTGTCTGATCGATCTCAGGATCAACAAACAAAGGATCTGCAGAATTTCTTCGCATACACAAATACACCAACAAGAATAAGCTAGAATTTGTTGTTTGTTTTAAGAAAGCAAAATGCATAATTCAAATGGTAGAATTAAAATTCAATAAGAAAAGATAAAGAAGAACTAAAGAATTAAAGAACTAAAGAATCAAAGAATTATCTAGACAAACTCTGATGCAAACTAACTAGATTTAAAACATTCCCTGGCAACGGCGCTAAAAACTTGATGTGTTGTACCCGCAACCGCATGGGCATCGTCAAGTAATAAAATTTATAAGTCGATCTTATGAGGACTGAAGATTAAATTCTAGTTTACTCTACACTTCGAATTAGACTAGACAAAAATCGATAAAGGTTTGATTTGTGTTTTTCTGCAAGGTAAGATTAAACAGAAAGCAAATTTGAGGAATTCCTTAATTCTGAAAGTGTTCTAGGTTGTTGGTTTCATTGCATTGGTGGATGTTGTGCTACTAATTAAGCCATTCCTAGTTCTCTACTCATACGTTTGTAGGACAGCCTAAGTTACTATCTAATACCACCCTGTGACGGTGTATCGGAGTGCTTTCCCTACCAGTAACCAAGTATGTCATTAAGTGAAGAAGTAACTTAGAGAGTCCGGATTTTCAGTAGAGTGCCTCCTGTCACAAGGTCTCCCCTGGGTGTACGTCTCTAGATTACGTAGGTCACTTGCGTAGCGTATGATTAGGAAAAGCCAGTTAGGTCGAGTGATAGACTCGTCCATATATAGAATCATTCTCCCTTAGGAGGTTACGTTCCATATAGAAGGATAGTTAAAACTTGATGTGTTGTACCCGCAAGCGCACGGGCGTCGTTAAGTAATAAAATTTATAAGTTGATCCTATGAGGACTTAAGATTAAATTCTTGTTTGCTTTATACTTCAAAATAGACTAGACAAAAATCGATAAAGGTTTGATTTATATTTTTCTGCAAGGTAATATTAAGCAGAAAGTAAATTTGAGGAAGTTCTTGATTTTGAAAGTGTTCTAGGCCATTGGTTTCATTGCAATGGTGGATGATGTGCTACGAATTAGCCCATTCCTAGTTCTCTACTCATACGTTTGTCGGATGGTCTAAGTTACTACCGAAGATCACCCCATGATGGTATATCGGAGTACTTTCCCTGCCAATAACCAAGTGCACCATCAAGTGAAGAAGTAATTTAGAGTCTAGATTTTCAGTAGAGTACCTCTGGAGTTTGAATTGGAACTGTGAAGTTGTTGGAATTTTAGTGACTTGAACAAAACTATTGAATATATGATGGATGGTGATCTTTTTATCAGCGATAATTGTATATGAGACTTGTGCTTAAATGTAATGGGTGTGTTATTACCAAAATGAAGAATTACATGTATATGAAGAATAGTTATTGAAATTCTATATTAGAAGCTGAAATATGTGGGAAATTGGAATATACAGAAGATGTCAGAAACTGGAAATTGCTAAACCTTCACAATTCTGTACCAAAATACAAGACTATTTTCTTGATTTGAAATCAATTAGATTCGAGCTAGAATTGATTGAATGTTAAATAAGATGTCATTACAAAACTTAAATGTTAAAGCTTGATCATCAAGAAGTCAGGGAGATCAGGATTTGGAGTGATGTTCAGAAATTCCAGATTTACAGGATTTGTTTTCTGTAAGCTGTTACAAAATTCAGAAATGTTACTGATCAAAGGAAACATCTAGAAAGAATTTGGAAGAACAGAATTATGATTGAATAAGTGAAGAAATGCAACATTGCGCAATCTATCATTATACAAAAATTGTGTGCCAATTTTTAAAGTGATTCTGATCAACAATGAAGTTAGTGAAGCTAGTCCAATTGAGTGCTAAATGAAACTTCTACCTTGGTTCAAAACTTCAAGATGCAAATCCAACACCTTGTCATCCAAAATTCTGAAACATCAATTGAAAAATCAGCTTCAATCTTTTGAGTTTCTGTGATTAGTTGAATTGAGATGAACTGAAATGAAGTTGGAATTGGGAAATAAAGTTGGAGACTTTGTTATAGGATGCTATTTGGAATGATCTTCATGGAAATTGTGCTACAACACTAAATTTAGAAGTGGAAATGACAACTTTACAAAATAGAAAAGTATTCCAACCATTCCAGATTTCAAAAAGTGTACTTCTAAGAGATTTTCTTTTATATATTGAGCAGTAAGTTCAAAGAAGAGGAGAGGGAAGTATAGCTGGACATTCATCTATATAGCATCCATTGTATTCATGTCTTCCACCTTCATTTGAATCATATTGACTTCTTTTCTTGCCTTAACACTTATACTTTGATTTCATTTGATTCATGTTTTCTTTTTCATCATTATAACCTTCATAATTGTGTATTCTAATGCCTTGGATAGTGGTAGAGAGTAGAAGATAAGCAAGCATATGGTAGTGCAAGAAGCATAAGTAGCATGAGTGCCCTCCATTTTGTGATTACTTATGAAATAGGATGAGGGTTACCAAAAATTAAATCTTGTGAGGTTTTAGTATGAAATCATTTTCAATTTATTCATGAAGGATGGAAATTATTATGTAGTTAACCAAGAGTAAAGTTTGAAGTTCATGAATGCTTGAGATTTTGGAATGTGATAATCTTAGATAGTTTTCCTTCTTTATTTTTCTAATCATGTTTAGGACTTTGTTTAGGGGGTGCCATTTAAGTAGATTCTTAGGTTTTCTTGACTTGCATGGAACGTTCAAGATTAAGTGTGGGGGATTTGATAATCATGATTTTGCTACAATATTTTGATTCATAATGCATGCTTTTAATGATCTTCTCATAGGTTAAACTCATATTTACAGCACATTTCATAAATTACATTTAATCTTGGACTTAATTGCAAATTAGCTTATAATCATGGTACTTGATGCTAATATTTTGATATATTCTTTGTAGTCATCAAAAAGGCCATGGACTCGATCAGATCAAACCAAATTTGGGCTCAAATCTGGAGCTAATCTAGAACCAATTTGGATCGTTCATCAAGAACAAAAGAGATCTGAATCATCCATTGAAGATCTAATCCATCCTAGTCAAGGGAAAGTAGATCACAGCCATTGATCAAGATCTGAAGCTTTTGATCTAGATCTAAATTTATCTGGCCGTTAGATGAGATCTGAAGCATTTTCAGCAGTTGATTGAGATCTGAGTTGATTTAAAAGCTGTGAGAAGCTACAGTGACTGCGAGCACGGGCGCTTTTTCATTTCTCGCGATTTTAGCACTGTTCATCTTCGTCCCCGATGCTCTTGTCCCCATTCCAGATCCGAGAGCTCGTCAGCTCCACTGGAAGCTCAGAGATCACCGTCGATAAAGGTGACGAGCTCTCGAATCTTGAATGGGGACGGGAGCATCGGGGACAAAGATGAACAGTGCCAAAATCATGAGAAGAGAAAAAAAAAACACCCGAGCTCGCAGTCACTATAGCTTCTCATGGCTTTTAAATCAATTCAGATCTCAATCAATGGCTAAAATGCTTCAGATCTCATCGAACAGCTAGATAAATTCAGATCTAGATCAAAAGCTTCGAATCTTGATCAATGGTTGTGATCTACTTCCCCTTGACTAGGATGGATCAGATCTTCAATGGATGATTCAGATCTCTCTTGTTCTTGATAAACAGTCCAAATTGGTTCTGGATTAGCCCCAGATTTGAGCTCAAATTTGGTCTAAGTCCATGACCCTTTTGATACATACAAAGAATATATCAAAATATTAGCATCAAATATCATGATTATAAGCTAATTTACAATTAAGTCCAAGATTAAATGCAATTTATGAAATGTGATGTAAATATGAGTTTAACCTATGAGAAGATCATTAAAAGCATGCATTATGAATCAAAATATTGTAGCAAAATCATGGTTATCAAGCTCCTATCACAAGGTCTCTCCCGGGTGTACGTCTCTAGATTACATAGGCCACTTGCGTAGCGTATGACTAGGAAAAGCCATTAGGTCGAGTGATAGACTCGTCCATACATAGAATCATTCTCCATTAGGAGGTTATATTCCATATAAAAGGATAGTTACCTTAGATACTCAACTCCAAACAAGTATCTTAAGGTCATGTCGATCTATATCGGAACGTACACTCAAATGAGACAACAATCCATGCATCTGGTTAACAAAAATTCAAGTTCACGTATAGTCCTAATTATAGACACACAGTAATGTATCTAACTCAGGAATAAGATCTATGCACAAGATATCCAATCTAGATAGACAAAACTAATGATCATAAGGGAAATCATCTATGCAAGCATTTCATCAAACAGAACAAATGCATATAAGCTTCATCAAACTATGGCATTGGCATTTCAATAGAATTTACATCATCCACATATCACAATTACTCCCTACGTCCTAGAGCAATAGAAATCTACTCCATAATAGAAAGAACTACAATCAAAAGACTCAAATATATAGAAGTTTCCAAAACCTAGAAGAAGAAGGGTAGAAACTCCCCTTTGAAGTTGGGTGAAGCCCTTTTGATGCAGATCTTGATGTGTCGATGAGAATGAAGCAGCTATGCATCCTCAGATCATCCAGACGATGACTCTAGATGCAAGGATTTGACCTAGAGGGTCTCTCCCATCCACCAAAACTACCCCCTTTCAAAGGGGACGAAGTTCCCCTTTTATAGAGGTGAGGCACGGGCTGGTCATGCCTCTAGGCATGACCAAGCTATGCCCTGGGTAACTGGTTGTGCCTTTTGGCACGGCCAGAGCCAAGTTGGCTCTGGAAATTACACGGATCAACATCTTGGTCGTGCCCTTTAGGCACGGCCAATTCTTCAAAACTAGAGATCTTCTGGTTTCCTGGAGGCATGGTCATGCCTAAAGGCACGACCAAACTCAATTCTTCTCTGGTAGCAGGCACGGGTTGGCTTCCGGCCGTGCCATTTGGCACGACCAAAGCCAATTATACTCTGGATTTCTTCCTTGGCAACTTCCTTCCTTGCTCCTTAGTCGTGCCCTATGTCACGACCACCTCCTCCAACCCGTTCCTCAAGACACGGGCAGGGTCATTTTGGGTTGTTGCTTGCTCCTTTGTCTTGGGTACTCCATCCCTTGGCTTTTCTCTCCATGGGAAGATAAAGCTAGATCCCAATCTTCATAAAATTATCTTCTTTTGCTCCTTTAGAATCCTTTTCTTATTTATACTGCTCCTAAAAATGTAAATAGACACCGAGTAGATCTCTGGATAAAAAGTAGTAATTATGCTGAGATATGATAAAAAAGGGTGCATAGATCATATGCAAGGAATGCAAGAAGATGTGCATTAAACCATACAAAATAACATATATAATCTATGCACATCACAAGGCCCTCAAAGTTCGGGCACCTGGAGTTCCTCCAGGCACCTGGGAAGGCTTTGGCAATGGCTGACTGCCTGACTAGACACCCAGCCGGTCTAGGTGCCCTAAGGTGTTCCGAGCACCCTGAGGTGTTTGAAGCGCCCGGACAACCAAAACTCATTGACACACTAAGTTAGAGCACGATGACTAGTCGACCCACGTTAGTAGTCCAGGCACCCAAGGGAGGTCTAGGCACCCAGACGTGGATAAACTTCAGGGATGAAGTTTCGAAGAGAGTTCGCCACATCAGCATAGTCCAGGCGCCCTAGAGGGGATCCAGGCGCCCAGACGGGACTATAAAAGTAGGCTTTAACCAGTAGCTTCAAGACATCAATCAAAAGAAGTTTCTCTCCTATGCACTGCTCAGAAAACACTTCTACGATGCCCAAATGCTGTTTTGACGATAGAAGGCTTAATTCTTCAAATCTGTAGATCGTCGGTACTTTTAAATAATTTTAGTTCTTCAAAAGTTATAAATCTTTACATGTATTATTTTGAACTGATAGTGATTTTCCATCGAAAACACTCAACAAATGCGAGCCTTGGAGTAGGAGTCATCATAGGCTCCGAACCAAGTAAATTTTGGCCTTGTTAGCATTCCATGTTCTTTTCTTTATTCCGCTACCGCTTATCTTTCAAAAGTTTTTAAACGAACGTGAAAGCCATGAGCACTATTCATCCTCCCCCCTAGCACAATGATCCTATAATTGGTATCAAAATGGGGTTGCTGTAAATTGGTGAAACCACTGTTTGAGCAAAATTTTTTGTGGTTTTTCTCTAGTGAATATATTCTTACACCTTTTTACCGATTTTTGCATCTTGGGATTTTTGGATTCAATTGGAATCAGTGCTATCATCCCTTCTGATAAGTTTTCTCGATCGAGCTTTTTGTTTCTCGAAATTGGTACAACACCACTCAAGTTCTTTAATTTTTTAATAAGTTCGTTATACCACATTGCTAATCCAAGACCAAGTCTTTGGACAAGTCTCCTTATTTTTTTTTGTGTGTGAGGTCCTTTTTTATCAATAGCCCACCAAGAAGGCTGCAGTACTGCTCTCACCTATTTTCTTCAGCGAGGACTTCGGTTACTGGAAAGGTCAAATGGAGTACTACTTGAAGACACAAGTCAAAATATGGATCATCATCCAAACTAGCTTCTCACTACTACTTGACGGCAATGGAAAGCCAGTATCATGCAAAAACTGGGACCAAAGTATAATAAAGAAGATCGAGGTCGATACCAAGGCAACCCAGACCCTCCAATGTGACTTAACCAACAAAAAGTTGAACAGGGTCAGCCCCTTCAACAACGCCAAGGAGTTATGGGAAAATCTAATTTAATTGCATGAGGGATCTACCGACACTAAGGTAAGCAAACGGGACATATTTTTAAATAAGTTATATAATGTTAAAATGTAGGATAGTGAATCGTCGAGCCAATTACACGCTCAAATCCAAGACCTACTTAATAAACTACACGCAATTGGCCAAAAGGTAGAGAATCATGATATAATAAGGTACGCGTTAAATGCTTTCCGAGAAATACCTTATGGGCATCGATGGTAGATGCTTACAAAGTATCTAAGAACCTTTATTTAATTATATTAGATAAATTGTTTCTGAATTTAAACTTCATGAACAGACTAATGCACTTCTGATCGAGAAAAGTATTGTGTTGGTTGCAGGTACGAGCAAGATAAAGGAGTCTAGGAAGAAGTACCAAATCAAACACGAGGCTGAAGGTGAATCCGACTCAGAAGAAGACTATAAAATTACTGCCGAACTCATGAAACTAGTTTGAAATGTACTTAAGAAGTCACTCTAAAAGGAGGTAACATCCCTTAATGAAGTGATTAACCCGGATGCTAAATTTGTATAATCCCCCCACCACTGCCACTAGAGCCGATAAGGATGCTTATAAGAAGCACCAAGATGATGCATTAGATGTATCATGCCTTATACTTGCCACCATGAACTCTGAGTGATCCTATCTGAAATCTACAAAGTGGTGCGCTGGCTCCGGTGAATGACGATCCTTGATGAAGATAGCCTCCTAGAAACCTAAAAGAACCTCTCCACGATCCTGCGTACAGCGAGACAAACCAACAAAGCGCTAGTGACCTAAGACCAGGGTGGGGATTTCTGTTTAGGCCCTCCGATGCTCAAGTTAGTTTCTCTCTCAGGGGTAGAAGAAGAAGAAGAAGAAGTACCGTAACTGAAGTATTTTGAAACAAAGCTTAGATGCTAGAACTTACATACCTTGTCAACGGAGAGGATCCCCCTTTTATACTATCTCATGTAACCTCCATAGTCATGAAGTGATCCCCGATTTGTTAGAGTTTGTTAGGAGATAAAGTCATCCCCTGAGCTTCGTGCAATAATATTTTTAAGGAATCTTTTTGGTACCCTAGATGTACCTCCTTTGTCGTTTGTGACTCATATTTATGATGATATTTGCATATGAACATGTCAATATAACTGAAGAAGCTTCTAGAAGATATTTCCCGCCAAGTTTTCCAGGTTGTCATACTTATATGCTTTTGTTAAGCATGTCCTGACCAATAGTTCAAGTCGGTCATGTATATATTAAGAATATTTTCTACTGAGCATGTTCCGGCCGAGAATGTTTATGCACTTTATAACACTGAGTGCCCTTACGCTCGGTTGGGTTCTACCCAGCCAAGCACATATACATACACTAGTGTTTGCTAGACTTTCAATCGGTGAGCCAGTAATATACTATGAGCTTCTATAAAGCTAAGTGCCTTTACGCTCGGTTGGGCTTTGCCTAACCCAGCGCGTGTAGGCACCTTGGTGCTCGCTCAGCCTTCACTCGACTGGTAATATACTATGAGTTTTTATAAGGCTAAGTACCTTTACACTCGGTTGAGATTTGCCTAATCGAGCGCGTGTAGGCACCTTGGTGCTCGTTCGGCCTTCTCTCGAAGCCTGACCGAGCGTGTGCAAGGACATGGGTACTTGCTCAGCCTTCACTCGGCTGGTAATATATTACAAGATTTGGTAAGGCTAAATACCTTTACGCTCGATCGGGCTTTGTCTGGCCGAGCGTGTACAAACACATGGGTGCTCATTTGGCCTTCAATCGACTGGTAATATACTACGAGCTTCTATAAGGCTAAGTGCCTTTATGCTCGATCGGGCTTTGTCTGGCCGAGCATGTCCAGGCACCTTAGTGCTCGATCGACCTTCTCTCGGTTGGTAATATACTACGAGCTTCTATAAGGCTAAGTGCCTTTATGTTTGGTCAGGCTTTGCCTGACCGAGCGCATGCAAGCACATGGGTGATCGTTTGGCCTTCACTCGGCCGGTAATATACTATGAGCTTCTATAAGGCTAAGTGCCTTTACGCTCGATCAGGCTTTTCTTGACCGAGCGCATGCCGACACCTTGGTACTTGATCAGATTTCACTCGACCGGTAATATACTACGAGCATTTATAAGGCTAAGTGCCTTTATGCTCGATTGTGCTTTGCCTGACCAAGCGTATGTCGGCACCTTGGTGCTCGATCAGCCTTCACTCAGCTGGTAATATACTATGAGCTTCTATAAGGCTAAGTGCCTTTATGCTCGATCGGGCTTTGCCAGATCGAGCGCGTGCAAGCACATGGGTGCTCGCTCAGCCTTCACTTGGCCGGTAATATATTACAGGCTTTTGTAAGGCTAAATGTCTTTACGCTCGATCGGGCTTTGCCTGACCGAGCGCGTGCAAGCACGTGGGTGCTCACTTGGCTTTCACTCGGTCGATTACTATGAGCTTCTATAAGACTAACTGCCTTTACGCTCGATCAGGCTTTGCTTGACCGAGTACCCGCAAAAAAGCCTTTTACTTAGTCATTCATTATCTTATTAATTATACATTCACCCTACTATATATTTCTCCCATCCTTCTCAATCCTAACTCCTTCTTCATTTAACAGGCTGACTTATTATAACCCGTATCACTAGCCTCCCCTTCAAGTCTAGTCGAAGGAGGTATGATCGATTAACTAGACATGAGTTTCAATTTTGTTTGTTTGCTCTATTTGCCTAAGTCATTATTTTTTCTTCCTTCTCTTTTTATACCTTGAGAATCGTGCAATTTTTCAAAATTGACTCTTTGGTAATTGGTCCTTCAACAGAAAGAGAATGTCAGAGGCGCTCGAAGATATGGCATCTCGGCATATGATTTAGTCTGTTCTGTCTATCATAAATGTCTCTTTATGGGTGATCGCCACATGGCCTTTTTTTTCCTATTTCTTGAAGCAACCTTTAACATGCTTCTTTATTGATGTCTTATCACATGCCCCTTAGCAAATCAACGCCTTTCCCATCGTGAGTCATTTCATTTTAACGGAGATCCTTATACCCTCTTAAACCCTAACTCTTTTTTATATCTTTACTCTTCGTTTTCCTTAACTCATTTTCTAGCACTTCTCTTTTTCGACCTTCTTCAACATTCTGTGCTTCTTCATCTTCCCCGACCTTCTTCTGTTACCTTCCATCCTTAAGGATCTAGTAAGTTACCTATCCCTTAAGTGTTTCTATTTTTCACCATGGCTGAGGAGTCACTAGTTCCTTGGTAGGCTCTGACTCATTCCTCCTTTAGCACCGATGATCTAATATCTATTCGCACTCAATATGAAATACCCAAAGAATATAGCATCCAGGTCCCGCAACCTGATACTCATCCTCATCTTCCTCCTAATAACTATGTTACCTTCTTCAAAGATCAATTACCAGCTAGTTTATGCTTCCCTATTCCTCCCTTCTTGTCAGAGATAAGTCAGTATTTTGGTATCCCTTTACAATAGTTTGCCCCAAATACTTTTCGATACCTATGTGGGTTATACATGCTATTTCACCTTTTCAGTATCCCTCCTACTCCTCAAAACTTCTTCATATTTTCCTATCCTAAAAATCTGAATCGGGTGTATTCCTTTTTCAATCTCATCCTAAGATGGTATTCTTCACAGACATCCCTTCCTCCAACAAGGGTTGGAAATCGCACTTCTTTTTCATAAAATTTCCTAGACTTGTTACATGGTCTATCGCATGGTGATCTTCCTTCCCTCCTTTTCCTGATGTAAAAGAACTTCATCAACAGTCAGTCATTTCTGATTACTACAATAGATTACTTCCCTCCTTTTCCTGATGGTCATTTCTTTGACCATCGTTTAAGTAGAGGCCTGTCAACAACTTGAAAAACTCACCTCTACTGAGTTGGCTGATAAGTTTTCTTTCGAGGAAATTAAGGTAACATGCCTTTCATTCCTTTTCTTTTTCATTAATGCACTCTAACAATAACTTTCCTTTATATGATGGATAATAAATATGATTGTAGCCCGCCAATTATATGATTTGGCTCAAGAAAATGGCAGACTGAGTCAGCAAACCCTTGGAGCATCTTCTTCTCATGCCTCTAGAGAATTAGTGGAATTATCCAATAAGCTACAAAGACCCACAAACTTCTTGAGGTAGAATCTAAAAATTTGAGTTAATGGAAAGCCTCTGCAGAGAATTTTGAGTCTAAAGTTAAATTAGAGGCCAACCTTCACACTGAATTGGCATCTAAACTAGATGAGTATACTGCCAAAAATGCTTAATTGTCATTTTAGTTACAAGCACTAAAGGATGCTCATGCTTTAGAGTTGGCTGCTAAAGCCTCTGATTTGCGATCTAAGGACTCTGAGCTAGACCTTCTATGTTCATCCTTAAGCATAGCTCAAGTGAATATTTCCTCCAAAGAGTCTAAATTAAAAACCTCTCAAGATGCTCTGCTGGATTATCAAGCGGGCGAGATGAACAATTTGAAAAGAAAAAAAGAATACTTTTAGCATCTCTCGAATTCAATGCTCCTATTGCTACTTCGATTGCTAGAGCCTTCACTCATGGCGCTAAGGGGGGTATAAAGCAATTAAATGACAAAGGATATATAATTTTTGATCCTCCAATTTCCTTGATCATCAAAAATTACTTGATACCATACCCCCTGATCTGTTTCCCAAGCTAATCTAGCTTGTGGATCAAATTTTCAATATATTTTTGTGATGTAAAACAATTTTAGTTGTTAACTCTCTCTTATGATGTTTAGCTATTTGTACAATTTGCTTTTGTTCTTATTTGTTGAGTATTCAGAGATTTTCATGCAGTTATATTAATTGTAGTTGACTTGGTTTCATTACTGAAGCGTTGAGTTATTATTTTTATTCAGAATTGGTATATTTTAACAATCGCTCGGATTTGTTTTATTGCATTTGGGGTTATCATTTATTAATCTTCTTATAAACAAATTCTCTTTATTTTAATCTCTACATTATTTCTTGATAACAATTTTTTGTTAAACCTTTACTGGCTGAGCAAGTTCACTTATATATTTAATTTCAATTGAACTTAATACTCGACCGACCTTTAATGATCGGTCAAGTTTAGATATATATGTACATATATCCTTAACTAACCTTTGGACTCGATCAACTAGTAATCTTAAGATCAGATCAGTTGATACTATCCGATCAAGTTTATACACACATACACATATTTTGAATTAGCCTTAAGATTTGATCGGTCGGTAATGGCTAACCGACTTAACAATACAAGAAGCATATAATTTTTATTTTATGTTAATATTTAGTCTTTCTTAGGATCTTGAAACTTTTAAGTTTAACCTTGATAATGGCTTTAATATCTTGGGAACATAACCTTTTGTATTGGTTATCCCCACTATTTTCCTATTGGTGACACATATGTCCATGACGTCTGAACTATACCTCTCTCATTATGTCCACCGCCTTATCGATCCATCCAATGGTTCTTCTTTGGCCTCGCTTTTCTCCTTACCTTAATCTAAAATTCCCCCCTAAGACATCTTCCTTGTTCAAGCTTTTAAAGAGAAAAAAGAGGAAAATCCCTAACACTTCGTCTTCTTCCTCCAGTGTGCATACTTCTTACTCTCTGCCTTCCACTAGTTTCTCTTCTTGTTCTCACTGATCCTTCAATGTCAACCCCCGGTGAGTGGTATACTCAATGCTTTTCCCGATTTTCATTACAGTAGGTCTATGAGTTTCAATGGAACCTATGGCTTTCCTCCATACCTAGCCACCCCTACTTCCAAGGATCGTCCTCATCTTCGTCCTCCAAATAATGTGGCCATCTTATGGGAATAAGTCCTATGTGATTTCAGGTTTCCTATTCATCCCTTTTTTTGTTGATGTCAGAAGGTATTTTGACCTTCCCTTAAATCAACTTATTCCCCATTCATTCTCTATTATGGTTGGGTTTGTTGTTGTTTCCTGTCTTCTTGACTTTCCTTTATCTCCTCGACTATTCCACCATTTTTTCATTCCTCATCAAGTGGATGATAGTGTTTTTAAGTTTCAATCATGCCCTAAAACTACTCTATTCCATAGAATTCCCCCTCAAGGAGAATGGCGGGGCAACTTCTTTTTTATGCACCTTCCTTCTCCTCCACCATATCCAATAGCCTGGCAGTGAAACCTTCCTTCCATTCCTTAATTGGGTGATATTTCTGAAGATCCTGCTCTTCGCTCTTCCCTGGGAAAATTAAAAGCAGCTAAGTTTAATTTGCCTGCCTTAATCGTTGAAGGCTTATTGTTTGCCTTTAGTCTTAGCCCAACCAACACAACCTTGGAGGTTTCCTTTGGTAAGATTATTCTCCTTATGTATGTTTTTTGGTCATTTTTATATTGTTTTTAACATGAATTTTTCTCTTTTTCTAGCTGATGCTATCCTCCCTGCTTTCATGTACAAGAACACTTGACTAACAAGAGCAGTCTTGACTAGAATGGGGGAAGAATTATTAAGGGATCGTCGTCTCAATCACCCTTCATCCTCTCTTGGTTTACTACCTCCATCTGAGCGACCTCAGGAATCATCCAGCTCATCATATTAGGAAGGCCCCTTTGTTGTGAAGTGTAAAAAGCCTCGTGCTTCCTCCCCATGTCCACTTGCTTCCACCATAGCTACTTTTGAACAGATTCCTATTACTTCTTCCAAAATCTCCCACAATAGAGGTAAGGAACCTACCCTTCCTACACATACTCGTTCTAATTTTTCTCTGATTATGATGAGGTCAGAACTTCTTATTCCCATGTCTCTTGATATTCCTCTAGTTGTTCCTTCACTTGAGGAAGCACCAACTATTCCTGTGGCTCCATTGCCCCTTCTTCTGGCTCTACCTTCTTCTTCCACCAAGCCCCGTGCCAAAAGAACTCCTTGCAGGAGATCAATTACCTCTGGGCCCATTAGAACATCTACTGAACAAGATCTTTTATTAGCTAGCCTTTCATCTCCTGATCCATCTCCACAGGCTTCTGAACTTCCTTCTTCTTCTTCTTCTTCTTCTTTTTCTTCTTCTTCACCATTTACTACTTCTGCCAGCTCCTCTATCCTTTTCAAACAATCTCAAGGGCTACCATCCTAAATTGGTCAAACCTCTATTCCCACTTCATATGGTCTACTTCAATTGAAAGGATCACTAGCTGAGTCCTGGTTACAGTCGCAAGCACATATGAAAAGAAATACAATATCTGAGCATGCTGATGATCATAGTCGTCAAGCTACTATGGTAAGTTTCTAATTAAACTTTCTTACTTGGTAACTACAAAATATAACCGCATTGTTATTCTATTCAGCACTATGCTTCAATCTTACATTTGAATAAGCTAGTCAAGGATTTGGAAAGAATTAATTGAACTTTAAAAGATAAAGTGGAGGAATTACTAGCTACTTCCAACCTCCCCAATAATGAACTCATTTAACTACGGGACAAAGTGAATTCATAGACCGAGCTCAACGCCAGCCTAGAAAATTCTCTACAAGACTGTCGCCAATTGCTACAATCTCAAGAGGAAGCAAAGAAAAACATAGAACTACAATTACAAGAGCTTAATTGTAAGCTTGATGTTGGAAAGGCCTTAAAAGATAAAGCTCTCTCGGATGCTACTCACAAAACTGCTCTTCTACACCATTTACAACTATTATATAGATCAAAGTCTCCTAAGTTAGCCCCAGAATTAGTTTCTAAAGATTTTGCCTTATTTCAGCAACAGGAAGGATTACGAGCCCAGGACTTGCAGATAAACTCACTTTTGAAAGAATTAGAAGAGGCTAAGGCAGAGAAAGCTACTTTACAGGGGGAAGAGGATAGCCTATAATCTGAGTTTCAAGCATATAAGGCAAATGAAGAAGAGCATTGGCAAAGCAAGTGCAGAACCTATTTGGATTCTCCTGAGTTTGGTGGAGAATATGCTCGGCGCATCTTCGGAACCCTTACCCATTCTGTTGAAGGGGTAATTCAACAGTTAAAAGAAGGGGGTTATCTATCAAGAGAACCTCCTCCCTTGTTCGTAGATCGCCGACGACTTAATCAGGAGCTTCCAAAAGGCTTTCTAAGTAAATTTGAGTGAACTCGGGATCTTGTATCTACATTTTCTTATCATTTAATCACTATTATATACTACTTGTTATTTATCAAATGTTAATGAAAATTTGTAATTACCTGTGTTTTCTTGTGTAGCCTCCTCTGTCTTTAGAACCACCCAAATATTCATATAAATGAACTTTTTCAATATATCCGCCATATGTAGAGAAATCCCATAAAAGAAAATTATAATCGAAGGAAGTAGATCTCATAGTTATTCTTGAGTGATATATAATGCTGAATGAATTTTTCCTGATGATCTCCAGATGCTCCTTCGGACAATTCTCGACTGTATAATAGACCGATCGGATTTGTACGCCCTGGCAAGATTAAACATCTGTAATATAAATGCTCCTATGGGCTTTCCTCGATTGTATAATAGATCGATCGAATTTGTATGCTCGAGTGAAATTAAACATCTATCATATAAATGCTCCTTTGGGCTTTCATCGAGTGTATAATGGACTAGGCAGATTTGTATGCCCGAGCGAGATTAAACATCTAGAATATAAATATTCCTTTGGGCTTTCCCCTACTATATAATAGATTGGTCGGATTTGTATGCCCGAGAGAAAGTAATTTCCTGCACAATAAATAATGTTGATGCTAAAGCTCATGATTATTCTTGAGGAGGGTTTAAAGTCTCTGGTTCCCCTTAAGGAAGCATGTCCGGTCACTCCTCAAGCTCCCCAATCGACTATATGAAGGTTTAAAGTCTCCAGTTCCCCTTAAGGAAGCCTATTTGGTCACTCCTTAAGGTCACCAATCGACTAGATGAAGGTTTAAAGTCTCCAATTCCCCTTAAAGAAGCCTATCCGATCACTCCTTAAGGTCCCCAATCAATTCGATGAAGGTTTAAAGTCTCCGGTTCACCTTAAGGAAGTCTGCCCTGTCACTCCTTAAGATCCTTGATCGACTAGATGAAGGTTTAAAGTCTCTGGTTCCCCTTAAGGAAGCCTATTCGGTCACTCTTTAAGGTCCCTGATCGACTGGATGAAGGTTTAAAGTCTCCAGATCTCCTTAAGGAAGGTTGTCCAGTCATTCCTTAAGGTCCCCGATCGATTGGATAAAGGTTTAAAATCTCTGGTTCCCCTTAAGGAATCATGTTTGGTCACTCCTTAAGGTCCTCGATCGATTGGATGAAGGTTTAAAGTCTCTGGTTCCCCTTAAGGAAGCCTGTCTGGTCACTCCTTAAGGTCCCCGGTCGACTGGATGAAGGTTTAAAATCTCTGGTTCCCCTTAAGGAGGCCTATCCAGTTACTCTTTAAGGTCCTTCATCGACTGGATGAAGGTTTAAAGTCTCTGGTTCGCCTTAAGGAAGTCTGTCTGATCACTCCTTAAGGTCTCCGATCGACTATATAAAGGTTTTAAGTCTCCGGTTCCCCTTAAGGAAGCATGTCCAGTCACTCCTTAAAGTCCCTGATCGACTAGATGGAGGTTTAAAGAGAAGTATATGTCCTCACCAAATAATATTGCCTGTGACTTTTCTGTTACTCATATCAACAATGTTTGTACAAAATACATTAATGACTTACAGGCATGTTTGCTAAGTTCTATATGGTTGCAAATGATTAGCACTCCAAGGCCATTCAAGTTTTCTCCCTTCTGCATCTTGGAGGTAATAGGAGCCCGATATAAGTTTTTGTATAATTTTATAAGGCCCTCTCTATTGAGGTTCCAGCTTGTTAACATCTCCAACAGGCTTGGTGCGCTTCCATACAAGATCACCTACCTAAAAAAATCTTGGAATAACTCTCTTATTATAATTTTGTCTCATTCTCTGATGATATGAAATAAGTCGGGTTGTCTCTTTGTCCCATGCTTCCTCTATTAAGTCAAGTTCCATGAGGCGTCGATCTGCATTGGTGTCATATGAAGCCTTCTTCGATCAAATTCCACTTCGACCTCAATCGGAATCACTGCTTCGCCCCATAAACCAAGTGAAAAGGAGTAATTCTAGTGGCTTCTCTAGGAGTGGTACGATATGTCCACAATACATTGGATAATTCATCTACCCAACTACCACCAACATGATCTAATTTAGCTTTGAGTCCTCTGATAATTTCCCTATTGGTCACCTCGGCTTGCCCATTACTCTGTGGATACGCCATAGAGGTAAAAGCTTGTGTGATGTCATAATCAGAACACCATTTTTTAATTTTCTTGCCCTGAAATTGCCTCCCATTATCAAAAACTATTTTGTGTGAAATACCAAATCTGCAAACAATATGTTGCCATAAAAATTTAATAACTGCATGTTCAGTAATCCTGCCCAATGGTTCTGCTTCTACCCATTTAGAAAAATAATCAACAACTACTAATAAGAATCTCCTTTGAGCAGGTGCAAGAGGAAAAGGCCCAACTATATGTTGGTGCAGCGGAGGCCGGCAAGAGGGGGGTGAATTGCTGAAAACACAAAATAAAAATACCCTCCTCGGATTTCAACTCAATTAATGCAATAGTAAATAAAGTAAAGGCAGAAATAAAATTAAACCAAGCAAGGAAATAGAAATTAAGTAGAAAACAGGATTTAACCTGGTTACAACCAAGTAGGTTGTTAATCCAGGGCAGTAAGAAAAAGCTCAGTAGAAAAATCTCCTTTGCTGAAGGCGGAGAAGCCTTTTACACTTTGGAAGCTTAGAACTATTGCTAGGAATGGCTACACAATGATTGCTTGAGTTGTTGTTGAATTCCTAGCTCCAGGGGCCTTTTTATAGCTCCTGGAAAGTCTATCTCGAGGGTCCAAGGCACCTCCAACAAGGTTTAAGGCGCCTCCAACTCGATCTGCGAATAAAACTTTATCCGCAGCGCAAACGGTCAAACTGGACTGCTCAAGGCGCCTTAAACAATCATTCAAGGCGCCTTCAATGTGTTTAAGGCGCCTTCAAGGTTACTGCTACAGTAATTTCTGCTACAGTAATTTCAGCCTCTTTTGTCTTCTTTTCTTCTCCTCTTTAGCTTCCGAAGCTCCGTTCTTTTGGGTGATTGCGACCAACCGGAATAGGGCTCACCCGAACCCAATTCCCGACCTTCTCCTCGAGCAGCCTTCCGTCCCGGCTTAACGTCCCTCGAACGCCGCGCACGCTCTTCACGCCCACCGGAGTACTCTTCCGCAGCTCTCTCGTCCTTCGGACGCACCGAGCCCGTCGGCTCCCTTCCCGTGCCGTCCTTCTCGCTAGCTGCGTCTTCCGCTCGACTTCCTGTGTTCCTAAGCTCCTGCACACTCAGACACAGGGATTAAACACAGCAGGACCTAACCAACTTGGTTGGTCACATCAAAACTACCACGGGGTCCAACAATCTCCCCCTTTTTGATGTGCATCAACCCAAGTTCAAGTTAGGGTTAAAATAGACATAAAAAGTAATTTTAAAGAAAAAATTACTAAACTAACAAGTTAAGCATAATTTTTTGCAATTAGTAAAATTGCAACACTTTTTATAATAACAGAAATTTCAAAATTTTCTAACTCCCCCTAAACTTGTATTTTTCTCTCCCCCTTTGATCACAGCAAAAATGGGGTTAAAAAAATAACCTATGTTAAGTGAAATGTATAGAATTTTAAAAAAAAATTCTAATTCAAAAATGAATTTTTCCAAACAAAAAAAAAAAATTCTAAGTCAAATTTTTGAATTTTCAAAAAAAATTTCTAAATCAATATGAATTTTTCCAAAAAAAATTTTCTAAGTCAAATTTTTGAATTTTAAAAAAATTCTAAGTCAATAAAAAAATTTCTAAGTCAAATTTAAATTTTTGAATTTTCACAATCTGACTTTTTAGAATTTTAAAAAGATTTAAGAACTTTTAAAGCATTATTTAATTCTAATTTAATGCTTTTTCAGAAAGTTAATTAAACATTTTTTTTTTCAATATTTTAGCTTCCAGGTCGTGGCGAGGCACTAGGCCTTCTTGGTTATTGGAGCAACAACCACTTCCTTAGACAAAGCTTCCATAAAGAATTTCAATATTTAATTTTCTCACTGTAAGCTTTTAATTTTTTGAAAAATTAATTAAGCACAGATTTTGGAACCCAATAGAGGTTCCTACCTACAGGGTTATTCAGATACTTAGGGGGTACATAATTTTTGGGTATCCTTCTAAGCTGGCCTTGATGGTTTATAATATACCAGTTCAATTTTCCATAAACTTTAATTTTTGAATTTGGAAATCTATTTAAACATGTACTATTTCTTAATTTCTCAATTTCTAATTTTAGATTTTTATTTTCAGATTTCAAATTTTTATTTTCTTTTTCTAATTGATCTAATTCTTTAGACAAAGCTTTAATAAACTCAAAAGACTGTTTAGAGTTTAGGGCACGTACCTTACCTCATCTTGCGATGCTCCCCCTTCATCATTGCTTTCTCCTTCTGATGTTCCTCCCCCTTCATCTATGCTCATTTCTGAGCTAGACGTTTCTTCTAGCTGATGGTTGGCCATCAGTGCTAGTCCCGAGAATTCTTCGATGTCTGACTCGGAGGATGATGAATCTGACCAAGTAGCCTTCAGGTTCTTGTGCTTGGAGGATTCTGGTTTCTTGCTTTTTGATTTTTCCCTTTCTTTCTCCTTTCTCTTTAATTTCGGGCAGTCATCCTTGATGTGCCCTTCTTCGTTGCAGTTGTAGCAGCGAACCGTCCTTTTTCTTTCTTGATGCCTCTTTTTCTGCGGTCTAAATTTATTAGAATTAAAAAACTTATTGAACCGTTTTACCAGTAGTGCTGCTTCGGATTCATCGACCGAGGCTTCGGAGTCAGAACCGATTACTTTTGCCTTTAGAGCTATGTTCTGACCGGTCTTCTCTACTCCATTTGGCTCTGAAACTCGAGATTCGTGAAGTTCAAAAGTCGAAAATAACTGTTCTAACGTACTTACCTCGAGGTCCTTAGAGATGTAGTATGCATCTACTAAGGAGGCCCACTCTGGAGTTCTCGGGAAGGCATTGAGCGCGTACCGGATAGAGTCCCGGTTGGTTACCTCTTCTCCAAGGTTCGTTAGTTGCGTTATTAGCTCCTTGATTCTCGCTTGGAGTTGCGCTACCTTCTCGCCTTGGTTCATCCGGAGGTTCGTTAACTGGTTCCAGAGGATGTCGCGCTTCGCTAGCTTCGCTTCGGAAGTACCTTCGTGTAGCTCCAGGAATTTTTCCCAGAGATCTTTCGCTGAGTCGTAGCTTCCGATCCGATTTACTTCTGGTGGTGGCAGCACGCTAAGCAGGTGGAACTCCGCCTTTCCGTTGGCGACGAAATCGGCTTGCTCCTTCTTACTCCATGTGTTTTCTTCTTTGTCTTTCGGCGCTGCAAAACCATATTTCATTGTAATAAGAATATCAAAATCCGTTTTAAAAAATACCTCCATTTTGCGCTTCCATGTGGCGAAGTCTCCGTCGAACTTCGGGGGATGGATGTTCGCTCCGGCCATCGTCTTGATCGTAGTGCTTCAGTTGGCGGTTAGTCCTTCTGAGGCGATCAGGCTCTGATACCACTTGTTGGTGCAGCGGAGGCCGGCAAGAGGGGGGTGAATTGCTGAAAACACAAAATAAAAATACCCTCCTCGGATTTCAACTCAATTAATGCAATAGTAAATAAAGTAAAGGCAGAAATAAAATTAAACCAAGCAAGGAAATAGAAATTAAGTAGAAAACAGGATTTAACCTGGTTACAACCAAGGGGGTTGTTAATCCAGGGCAGTAAGAAAAAGCTCAGTAGAAAAATCTCCTTTGCTGAAGGCGGAGAAGCCTTTTGCACTTTGGAAACTTAGAACTATTGCTAGGAATGGCTACACAATGATTGCTTGAGTTGTTGTTGAATTCCTAGCTCCAGGGGCCTTTTTATAACTCCTGGAAAGTCTATCTCGAGGGTCCAAGGCACCTCCAACAAGGTTTAAGGCGCCTCCAACTCGATCTGCGGATAAAACTTTATCCGCAGCGCAAACGGTCAAACTGGACTGCTCAAGGCGCCTTAAACAATCATTCAAGGCGCCTTCAATGTGTTCAAGGCGCCTTCAATGTGTTTAAGGCGCCTTCAAGGTTACTGCTACAGTAATTTCAGCCTCTTTTGTCTTCTTTTCTTCTTCTCTTTAGCTTCCGAAGCTCCGTTCTTTTGGGTGATTGCGACCAACCGAAATAGGGCTCACCCGAACCCAATTCCCGGCCTTCTCCTCGAGCAGCCTTCCGTCCCGGCTTAACGTCCCTCGAACGCCGCGCACGCTCTTCACGCCCACCGGAGTACTCTTCCGCAGCTCTCTCGTCCTTCGGACGCACCGAGCCCGTCGGCTCCCTTCCCGTGCCGTCCTTCTCGCTAGCTGCGTCTTCCGCTCGACTTCCTGTGTTCCTAAGCTCCTGCACACTCAGACACAGGGATCAAACACAGCAGGACCTAACCAACTTGGTTGATCACATCAAAACTACCACGGGGTCCAACACTATATCCATGCCCCATTGATCAAAAAGATAAGATACTATAGAGGTATTCAATAATTCGGTGGGATGATGAGGAATATTTTGGTGTTTCTGACAAGATAAACATGTTCTCACAAGTTGAGTGGCATCTGCTTATAAAGTAGGACAAAAATATCCAAATAATAATATCTTTTTAGCAAGAGATAGATCTCCCATATGACTACCACAAGAGCCTTAATGCATCTCTTTTAAGATATACTGTATATCATCTGATCCAACACATTTAAGTAAAGGACTAGATAAAGCCCTTTTATATAGATGATCTCCAATCATAGTATACTGGCTTGCATTTTTCTTGAATACCCTAGTTTGTTTCATATCAGTGGGTAAAATTCCTTGCCGTAAAAAATAGAATGATAGGTGTTCTCCAATCACTTTGGATTTCTAGATTGGCCTATTTCTCAATACAAGATACTAATAATGTTTGTTCTACTGGTTTATCTAAATCCCAAGGTATAATGGCTGAAGCTACACTACAAGAAAAAAGCCTTACAACAACGGTTTTTCACCGTTGTCGTAGCCCCTTTCGGACTGTTGTTAAAGGCTGTGTTGTTAAAGGGGGTACCCAAAGACAACGGTTTTTAACCGTTGTCTTTGAAGACAAAGACAACAGTTTTTACAACGGTGAAAAATTGTTGTCTTTTCCTTCAAAGACAACAGTTTTTCACCGTTGTCTTTGAGCGTCTACCTTTAATAACAGGGTCTTCAACAACAGTTTTAAACTATTTACGACAACAGTGAAAAACCGTTATCTTTTTTTGATAAAAAATAAAAAAAATATTAAAATTTATTATACAATTTTCTAGTATTATAAATCATTCAAAATACTAAATTTGTAAATAAAATTTAACATATAATTTTCTAACATTCGAAAATAATATTTACAACATTCCGAAGAAATTTCAAAAGTAGCCAACAAAATGACAACGACACTATTAAAACAAAGGTAGAACAACACAACATCCTAATCCTAGAAGAGTAACACAACATCCTAATCTTGATATCCAGTTTTGAAGAGTTGGATCATTTGAACTACTTTTACCATGTACAACACTAGAAGAGTAACAAAACACTGCTTCTTAATTCTCCTAATCCTTCATCTTCTTCATCCTTGCCATGTTTGCATCGTACTTGGATCGAAGTGGACCAAGTAGATAAAGAAAGAAGATAAACTAAATGCCTTCATCTTCTTCATCCTTGCTTCTTAATTCTCCTAATCCTTCATCTTCTTCATCCTTGCTTCTTAATTCTCCTAATCCTTCAAACTCCACCTGTAAGAAGAAGATAAAGAAATGTCACTTGATCTAAACTAAATGCCTATGAATAATAAAAATGCATTTTCCTGTTTAATAAAGGATGTGATAGCTTGTTTCAACTAATGCATTAAATTATATATCTGAAATAGTCATGATAAAGGAAAATTGTAAATAATATTGTGACAGAGGCTATCTGGAACAATCTTGTAAGAATAAAAGGTTATCTTTAGGATCATTACTAACCGAAACAACTTGAGAGCAAAGCATTGAAAATGGACCTTTGATTTCACTGTTGCATTGGTATGGAATAACACCATATGTACACTTAATAAGTGAAATTTGTAGCATTGAACTGTACCGTCAAAAATCCTCCAATGGACAAACTACAAGTATGTTAAACTATCTCTCTAAATAATTACACTGGGAGCAAAGCATGGCTAAATACATCATCAATTAGGAACAAACTACTAAGAATAAAGAAAGGAAGAATGTAGATGAACTGAAACAACTACTGGCTAAATACCTAAGTGGATCTTCAAAAGTATAGTTATATTGCAAAATTGTTTAAGTGTGGCTCTTGAGTATGCAATATCAAACAGTATAAAGGAATCCAAAAGAAGAATGCATGTGCACAAATGTTAGGAAGGTGAATCCAATGGTCAATTGCATTTTATGGACCTGAAGAATTTTAACTTTTTTACGCAGATCATCAACTAATCTTGTGGTTGGTCTTTCTTGAAGTTCTCTTCTTATCTCCAAAAGAGCACTATCCTGCAAGAAAATAGAGATATAGAGATTAGGAACTGTAAGCATTGCTATTTTATCAAATCTAATTGTGTTAATAAAGGATGTGATAGCTTTAAACATGTCCAAGATCATATTGTTGTGCCGAGAAATTGTGATAAAATTTTAATTGAACTATAATTGTTGGTCATCTCAAATGCCAAAATGTTGCAACTTATACTTCATATCAGTTATCGTATAAAAAATTAGGTATAAACAAAGAACTGAAACCTTTTCATTGATTAGTGCATTCAACTTCTTTATCTCATTCAAATGCTGCTCCCTCCCCTTTAATAATGTGGATTCCATGTTATGAAGCTCCATATTCAACTCAGAGATTATTTTCTCCTTTGCATTCAAGCTCATCAATTTGAAACTAAACAAACAAATTTAATATAAAACAATTTTAAAATATTTTAGCTAACAATAAGAATGATAACTTTTCCCATGACAACTACCTAGCAGAAGTGTCATGTTTTTACATCACGACATGGCCCATAGTTCATAAAACACCCAAAACATTTTAAAAAATAAAAAGAGAGATTTCTTTTAAAGATGCACCAAATGGATGGGAAAACCAAAACTTTTACCATGATATCTTCTCGTTCTTGCTTTTGATATCCTGTTAAACAAATGTGCAAATATTTACTTCCTGGTATACCACTCAGATCCTTTACAGGCCTGTATATTATCTGCAGAAAATGCCACAATCATAACTAAGGACTGATTTCTCAGAAGGATACTCATGATGGAGCATAATGGAAATCAAACAGGTGCTTAATTTCTCAAATGACTTATAGCTTTCTCTATCATTTTGCTTTAAATTTCTTGAAACCACACATATCTACACTAAGGGCAACAAATGCAAGCTCATAAAACTTGACAAAAAAAAAACTCAGAACTGACCCTGGTAGCATCACCCATAATGTCATGTTGCAAACTATCATCAACCCACAATTCATTCACCAGTATTTTCCCATCCTTCCGAGCAGTATCACATACAGGATCATCCTGCACGCAATATTCTTTCAGCCTTCAACTTCTTTAATTTTCAATCCAACAATACAACTCATATCAGAAGAAGTACAAGACTTACAAAAACGCGACGGCAAACAATCACATGCGTGCAGCTCTGATCGTACTGACCCGCATCTATTCCTCCTCTTCGCACAAGCTCAGAGCGACACTACAACAGATCAATAAAAAGCTGAGACACTTTGTAATGGTTCCCTGAACAATCCTTTGGTTCCTTGGGGAATGAAGCCCCCCCAATTGCCGAGGAATTGAGTCTCCCTTAGAGATCTTTCGTGCCATTGTCACTAGCTGATCGCCAGAAACCAAGAAAGGTTCTCCTCTAATCATCTGTGAGTGAAATAACATATCAGATATTGGATAAGACCCATTACCAGATTGACTAAAATTGCCAGAATCGTTTCCCTGGAAAGGGGTATTTGGTCGCGAAACTTGACCAATTTTCAACTCTCTTGTTCCAAAAGAGGGATTCCCAAACAAGTTTACAACTCCAGGATAATGCTGCCGGATTTGAGGAAGAGACGCGTTCCCATTCCCATTTACCAAAGAATCCCGTCCAAAAGAGTCGAGCGAAGACCCAAACAAACAACCCACTCGGTGATGGTTGGTATGGGGCAGGGAACGATCGATCGGTCCATTTCGGTCGGCGCCGAGACGGACATTGCGAAGGTTTTGGAGCAGGAGGGTCTCCTCCAACGGAAGCGAACGCTCCGCTAATGAGCTCGGAACCCCCTCAGACCAGATACACCCACCGCCATCCCCATGGAGGACCGACGTCGGCAACTCATCGGCGATGTGGAAACCGGCACCGTCGGGTCTATCGAGGACACCACGATGACGAAGATGGGGAATCTCATCCAATAGATTATCGATATCGAGCTCCTCCACTCTCTTTCCCATTATCACGTCTCGCTCCTCCAAGAGTCTGGCAGAATCAGGAAAGAAACGGGATAAGAGGAGGATTAGGGTTCGACGACCAAGATTTGTGGCACGGGTAGCCTTCGCGGAGGCGAAGAAGAAGAGTGTGGAGCAAGAAGACGATAGAAGGGGCTTTATATAGAGGAATGCGAAGAGGGCGAGCCCAGAGTACCGTAGACGGCGAGAAGATGCAGGAGTATCTAGGGTTTTCGACGAGAAGATGCAGGAGGAAGAAGTAGAGGACACTTACTGTTAGTGGATTTCATGTCGGAGGTCTTGCCGGTGAGGGCGTCCTTAATGGATTCGTGGACTGCTGCTGCTCCTACGCGGCTCCGGTGAGCGAGAGATTGTGAGAAAAGAGAAAAGAGGGACGGATTGAGAAGATAAAAGGGTGGAATGCGGCGGCAAAAAACTTTCGGGGAGAGGGAAAGAAAAAAAGCGGGGCAAAAATTGGCGAAGGGGAAAAAACGGCGAAGGAAAAAAAACACCAGTATTCAACATCACTTAAGACAACGACTTTTAAAAACTGTTGTCGTAATCCCAAAAAAAAGCGCACATAGACAACAGTTTTCAAAAACTGTTGTTGTAGCATTTAAAAACCGTTGTCGTAGTCTTAAAAAAACATAAATAGACAACGATTTTTAAAAACCGTTGTCGTAGGCCAAAAAAATTGCTAAAAGACAACGGTTTTGGTTAAAACCGTTGTTAAAAGGCAAAAAGACAACGGTTTGGTATAAAACCGTTGTCGTTTGAGTGTTGTTGAATGACATTTTTCTTGTAGTGCTAATTTAGCTAGTTCATCTGCTGCTTGATTGTCTGCTCGGGGGATTTTCTTTATACTTACTTCATGAAATTCAGCTTTTAATTTTTCAAATGCCTCTGCATATAACTTGAGTCGTTCATTGCTAATTCCAAAGTTTCCTGTTAATTATTGTGTTGCCAATTGAAAATCAGAATAAATCACCACACGAGCAGCTCCCACATGCTTAGCAGTCTGCAAGCCAGCTATCAATGCTTCATATTCAGCCTCGTTGTTGGTGGCTCTATAATTCAATCTAACAGATAGTTGTATTCGATCTTCTATAGGGGATATAAGTAGAATCCCTACTCCACTACCTTGTCGAGTAGAAGATCCATCAACATAGATGATCTAGGTTTCCTCTGTTTCTGGACTTGGTATTTCTGTTATGAAATCCACCAAATCTTGAGCTTTGATGGTTGTTCGAAGCTGATACTGTATATCATATTCACTGAGCTCAGTCGTCTACTTGATTAACCTTCCGGACGCCTCTGAGTTAATGAGTACCCGACCCAGAGTGCTATTAGTCAATACTATAATCAGGTGTGATAGAAAATAAGAACACAATCTTCGAGCTGCTAAAACCAATAATCCATAAGCCAACTTCTCAAGTGTCGTATATCGGTACTCTGCTCCCTTTAATAAATGGCTCAAAAAATACACAGGTAACTATTCTTTTTCTTCCTACCTCACTAATACAGAACCAACAACATGTTTGTTGGCTAATAAGTACATCCACAAGGTCTCTCCTACTACTGGCTTAGCTAATACAGGAAGAGTAGACAAATATTCTTTCAGCTCCTTAAACGCCCTGCTGCAGTCCTCATCCCATTGAAATTTAGTTGCTCGTCAGAGTATTTTGAAGAAGGGGAGGCTCTGATTGGCTAACCGAGAGATGAAGTGAGACAGGGCGATAATCCATGTCAATCTTTGTGCTTCCTTTAAATTTCATGGAGGAGCCATGTCTTGTAGTGCTTTTACTTTGTTGGGATTGACTTTTATTCCCCGGCCGGTCACCATGTATCCCAGGAATTTTTTACTTTTGGCCCCAAATAAGCTTGCTAGGATTGAGCTTGAGTCTGTACCTTCTCAGGGGCCTACAAGTTTCTTCTATGTAAGCACATAAATTAGAATCCCGTATAGATTTAATAAGTATGTCATCCACATAAACTTCTATGTTTCTTCCTATTTGTTTCTGAAAAACCTTGTTCATGAGCCTCTGATAAGTAGCTCATGCATTCTTTATATTGGTTGCTACTCGGAAAACCCAATGGCTCTACTGTACAAAAATTTTGTACGTGAACTGAACCTTTCCTAGCTACCATGTGTTCTTTTAAGTTAAACTTGTATCTCCTACGGAATTTAACACGTTTGATTCCAAGTTTAACTTATATGTTCTTTTAGGTTTAGATCTCCTGTGGAACTTAACACGTTTGATCCAAATCACCTAGGTTATAAATTCAATTAAATATCAGTTTCCAAAATTGGCTTCCAGTACTGCATGGCGAGGCACTTGGCCTTCTTGGATATTGGAGCAACCACCACAGACTAGACAAAGCCTTTTAAGGAAAGTTAATATTTAATTTCCTTATATAACTCTAGGTTAACCAAAAGGAACAATCAAATCACAAGGAAAAAAGAAAAAGAACACAACATCGAAATTAAATTCGAAAAACAAGAATCGAATGCCTCTTGTATTTGGTATTTATACAAAGAACATTTAACTAGTATGATGCGAAAATTAAATACTAGTTATACCTCTTCCTTGTATGCTAAAAACCTCGAGATCTTCTGCCGTATCTCTCGCCTCCTCTTGGACGTCGTGTGGGCGACGATCCTCCAAGACGAACACCACCCGTAGAGCTTCTCCTCCTTCTCTAGAATTCGGCCACCACCACCATAAACGAGCAAAAGAGAGCAAAGGGAAGAGAGGGAGAGGGGTCGGCCACTTGATGATCTCCAACAACACAATATCAATTGTTCTATTTTTTAAGGCCTCCTCTTCCCCCCTTTTTATATTAGTTTCCCAATGAAAAATTATGGAAAGAGTTTTATAAAAATTAGACTCATTCCTATTTCCTTTTAATTTTTTATTTTTCTTTCCTTTTAATTAATCAATCCTAGATTGATTTATTAATTAAACAACTATTTGTTGATGTTTAATTATTTGACCGGCCCCTTCCTTGGGCACCAAGCAAGGTGGCCGGCCACTTATTAAAAGGGAAAGAAAGAAAAAAATTTTTTATAAAATTTTAAAAGAAGAAAACTTCTAATAAAATTTTACAAACTCTTTTTTTTTCTAATGTGGATATTAAAAGGAAAGTTTTAAAATTTAAAACATCTCTAATAATATTTCTTTTTAAAAGAAAGTTTTATAAATTTTACAACTCTCTTTTAAAACTTTGTGGCCTAATTTAAATTAGGAAAATTTTATAAATTTTTAAAATCTCTCTTTTTACAAATTATAAATATCTGAGGAAAGTTAAAAATTCAAAAACAACCTTCCTAATTTGAATATCGCGTCCGGCCCCCTTACCCAAGGCAAGGGCCGGCCACTTCTAGAGAATATGTGGCCGGTCATTGCTTGGTCACCAAGCAATGAACCGGCCCCTTCTTGGACACCAAGATCGACTTTTCTTTGGATGGACTTGAGGCTTTATTGAGACTACAACAGGGACCTAGAGGAGAAATTGGTTTTGGCCTTCCGATGAGCTTGAGTATCCCGTGCTCGCCCCGAACACACAACTCAAGTTCATCGATAATAACTCATTCCACTAGAGAGTTATTACCGCACTACCGCACCAATCCCAAATTACATTATGGGCTCCTTCTTATCATGAGTGTGTAAGTCTCTTTGTGTTTAAGATTACGAATGCCCACTAATTAAGTGAGTTACTTACAACTCATTTAATTAATATCTAGCTCCAAGAGTAGTACCACTCAACTTTATTGTCATGTTGGAATAGGTCCACCTGCAGGGTTTAACATGGCAATCCTTATGAGCTCCTCTTGGGGACATTCTCAACCTAGATTACTAGGACACAATTTCTGTTATGCTCCGCAAGTGTACGGAAATGTCGCAAGTAATATAAAAGATTATCGTATCCACAGGGACTGGAATAAGCACTAGAAATGTCTCAATGCGAATTAGCTAAACAACTATCCAATCGTTTCAAAAGCAAAGTAAAGGTAAACAAATCTAATATTAGAGATCAACAAACAAGAGTTTAGTGTTTTGGGTTATGATAAAGGGAGATTCTAGGAGTTTCGGTTTCTTTGTAAGATTTCTTGAATGTAAATGGTTCACCAATTCTTATTCCTCAATTGCCAAACATGTAAAAAGTTGTCGGTTCCCTCTTGCAATAGACAACCGGCTAAGGACTGAGAAATGTATCTAAATAGGATTAATTAGACATGAACCTACGTTGTCCTTACACAGAAGCGCACCTATTACTATGCCTTCCTCGGATATCAACATAGAAGCCCACAACTTATTAATCTATAAAGATACAAGAAGCTAATCATAGAATCCATCCTACTCTCTTGAATATTCCTATTTCCTCTTCAAGATTATCTCTCAAATGTCCTTACACGGGCTTGCACCTGTCACGTGGATACCTCGGATGATCGAGTGAGAGTTTATCCTTACCAAGTCCATAAGAAATCCAAACAATCAATCAAGAATGAGAATTAAGCACAAACCACCATCAATCATTCAAGATCTAATTGATACAAGCAAGATAATGTCATTGAAACAAGAAAATGGCAAATCCATAAGAGATTACATCAATCCATCATACAAATACTCCCTTAATCCTAGAATACAAGATCTACTCCATGAATCGAGGAAGAAAACCCGAAAGAATAGAGATTACAAGCATTCCTTGAATCCCCAATCCAAGAAAACAAGAAGAGGGGAAAAGAGAAAACTTATCTACGAAGAAGCCTTGTCTTCGGATCCAATCCTCGCTCCGGAGCCGGAATCGCCAAGAACTCCCCTTGAATCGCCCAGAAATCCTCCCAAGAATGGGAGGAAACCACCAAATCTTGCCTTCTCCCAAAGGGGGAGAGATCCCCTCTCAATTCATGAAGAAGGGTTTAAATAGAGGAGGGAATCGGGCGCCACACGGCCGTGGCCGTGTGAGATTCACACGGCCATGTCCAGCTCCTTCTCAAACCTGCACAGTCGTGTGACTCCACACGGCCAGAACCCTTCTGCTCTGGAATGCTACACGGCCGTGTGGTGCACACGCCCACCCTGCTTGGTCTCTGGAAGTCTCACACTGCCGTGTAGATCCACTGCTCTGGTTGGCTTCAAACCTTGACACGGCCGTGCGAGGTTCACACGGCCATGTCATCTTTCTCTTCTGTTGGTGCCAAACTCCACACGACCCGAGCTCCATACCAGTGCAGGGCCGTGTGAGGTACACGGCCCGGTGCTTTCTCCCTTCGTCTCCTCCAATGCATGCCCAAAGATGTAGATTCTTCACCAAATCGACTCCTGTGTATAGAAAATGCACAAAAAGCAGATCTCCGAACCAAAAGAGTAAATATGCTAAAAGGAAAGCTGGAAGTATAAAAATGCATAGATCAAGCATGCTCAAAGTATGTAAATGTGCGTAAAAACATGCATAAAAGAGTATATAATCTACGCACATCACCAGCCTTCTTTAAACCTTGTCCTAGCAAAATAGCTAAGTCTAAATTCATATGTCCTACAACACATTCATAAAACCCAGTGCACTTTCCTAACTCTATCAAAAAGTTTCATTAACGAGCATGATCATGGAAACAAGTAAAGTATGGTTCAAGCATAAGAATCTTGTGCGCAGTGTAAAAGTAACTCAACACCCTTCAAGTTTCAATCCATGTCCTAGTCAAGTCATCATCAAATTTGAATTCCTAATGTTTCCAGTGAAAGACAAGTAACCAGTGATAGGCACTTACTTACCATTCACTTGGTTCATATTTCTCAACTAACCCAAGGTCTCAAAGGTGTGCTCAATCTCAAGAGAAGCTAAACAGTCATTTCCCCAGTAACCTAACTCGGTCTCAAAGGGGTGACTTGCTAGATTCCACTCATGACAACTGTTTTTTATATCCCTTATTGTTTTTTTATTAATTTTTTTTTATAAGTGTTTGCATTATGCAAAACTTATTCACAAATGTACTTTTAGCACACATGTTGGGATATTTTGATTTTTCCAAATGAGCTTTAATGATTTGAGCCTCATCCAGTAACCAAAATGAAAGTTGAGAAATCACCATGGAAACCAAGTACTAAGCAAACAAGATGAATCATGACTATTTCAATGACATCAACTATTCAAGCATCAAGCACAAGTGTAGTGAAGATAAAATCCTTAGGGTTGAACCAAAACTAAAACTCATAACAATAAGATTCTTAGCTTATTAATGCTTCCCAAGATAGAAAAAAAGAACTACACAAAGTTTACTACTAGCATCATTCGAACATCATGAATCAAGCCAATAATCGTGCTAACATTTCACTTGAATCCAAAAAAGCATATAAGTGAAATTTTGATGTTCTCAAGATGTATGCCACAAAAAATCAAAACACAATGCAAGACATAAGAAAAAACAAAAACAAACAAAGCAAATCAAATGCATCTAATGCATCCCCCCAGACTTAAATTTTTCATTGTCCCAATGAAAACTAAAAACAATGTGGAGGAGATTTTAAAAGAAGTTACCAAGTGATGAGCTCCAAATGGTTGACGTTCATGTTTTTAAAGATACTCCTCCATCCAATACTCACATTCCTCCACAACTTTGAATTCTACAACAATAAGATAGACAAGAAAAATTAAGTAGAGGATACATGTTTATTATAAAGAGAGAACTAAAGACATAAAAGAAAATAAGGAAAATGAACTTGGGTTGCCTCCCAAGAAGCGCTTGTTTAAGGTCATTAGCTCGACCACCTCATTAGATTCATCTAAATCTTGCTCTTGGAGGGGTAAGATATTTTAGAACCCTCCTACCAAGGGCTCTTATTATGGAGGGAGCTTTCATCAAAGGAGCTACAAAGTAAAGTATAACTCTCTCCATCTTCGTCTTCTTGGAAATTTTTTCAGGTGGTCGAAGACGGTTCAGATTGAGCTTCCAATTATTGGCCCATGTGAAATCTGCACATCCAAAAGAAAAACAAATCTCCCACAAGCATGTTATATAGTATAGAGCTAGAACCATATCAAGATAAGATGAATAAGTAATAAAAACTGAATCACATCCAACAAAGTCAATTATAGGTACCTCCATAAAGTTTTCCAAAAGATCACAAGAAATACTAACCTTACTTTGTTGAGAAATACTTGAAATTTCTAAACATGTAGATGTGACTTCCTCTGAATCAAATGATGGTTCTGGCTCTAGCTTAGGTGTTGATGATATCAATGATGGTGATTCTCGAGACTCTACTAGCTCTGTATAAGTCCCTACACATTGTTCCACAACATGATCAATTCTTAAAACCTCTAAGGGTTGTCTTGACAAAGGTGGTGATCCTTGAGATGCTGCTTCCACAACACAGCTCCCTACACATTCTTCCATATCATCATCATCAACACATACATCAAAAAATAAACCAACATCTATGTCCTCAATAGGAGAATCAATAACAAGAGGATCAATAACTTCACTTGCAGTTTTAAGTTGATCTACCACATCACATTCATCATCTGAAAATTCGATGTCACTATAACACCTTATAAAATTTTGAGATAGATCTGAAAACTTATTTACCACTACATTATCAATAAAATCCTCATCTGAAAAATCTTCATCTTCATATATATTCAAAAATCTACACTCAACCATATTAGTGTCACAGGATTTGCCGAAGTCTTTATTTTCATTGACCCCCACTAACCTTTGTGGAAAAGGAACCCTTAGTGAAGGTCCTGGGAAAGACTGAACTCCCTTTTTCCCAAATTCCCTTTGAGCTTTTGGAGGAGGTCCAACTTGCTTATCTAATGTTGGTGTGATTAATCGTTGAGGGAAAGGTACTTCTGGCCTTTGGGAACTTCCCAGAGAAATGGAACTGAGTTCTTGTGATCTTCTATTATTCTTCTCCTTAATTCTAAACATGTCGTTCTTCAGAAGTTCTTCATGATTTTTTCCACTTCTCAACCCAACATCATCACACTTTTCATTGGATCTTGACTGTGTAGGAGGGGGATCTTCTTTAAACGATTTTGAAACAATACTATCAAGCTTTGCCCCCAAATGTTTGAACTCCTCACTCTGTGACTTGTGAATTTCAACATTTTTAGGTGGTTGAATTTCATTTTGTTTGACAGGCTCTCTTACATTTATAGCTTGCACTTTTTGAATATCTGAGGGAAATTCCATCCAACTTTTGTTCGACCATTCATGGAGGTTCAATGTCACTTGATCAATTAACGAATAAGCTTCATCTACACTTTTGTCCATAAAAGAACCTCCAGCTGATGAATCCAATAAAGTCTTGTCTAAGAAAGAAATTCCCCCATAGAATATGTGCAAAATCAACCATTTTTCAAAACCATGATGAGGGCACTGTCTTTGAAGACTCTTGAATCTATCCCATGCTTCAAATAATGATTCTCCATATGCCTGAGAAAAATTTGTTATGCAATTCCTCATATACACCGTTCTACTTGGAGGGAAAAAATGATTCAGAAATTGCTTCTCCAATTGTTCCCAACTTGTGATGCTTTGAGAACAGAGAGAATATAGTCAAGTCCTTGCTTTATCCTTGATACTGAAAGGAAATATCATCAATCGAACTACATTTGCTGATACTCCTTCACATTTCACCAAATCACAAATCTCTAAAAATGTTTCAAGATGCAGATAAGGACTTTCTGATACTTCTCCTCCAAATTTGTGACCTTGTATCATGAAAATTATCTCTGGGTCTAGTTGGAAACTTTCTACTTCAATTTGAGGTTGCACAATAGGAGATAAAAATCTTGCAGAAAAGGGTGTAGAAAAATTTCTCATGGTCCTGCTTGACATGTTAGTGCTCATGGATATTCAAGAAGAAAAAGAAAATTATCAAGAATCAAAAACAAGAAATAAAATGCAATATGAAAAGCAAGAAAGCAAATGCAGAATTTAAATTGCAAGAAAGAAAGTGCATACTGAAAAAAAGAAAGAAAAGATAAAAGAAAAAAGAAAAATGTCTAGAATAATTCATATGCTAAAAATTGCAAGATATGTTTACAAAAGAAAAGAAGAAAGAAACAAGATCAAAAGAGAAAACAGAGAAAAGTTAGATTAGAGTACTAGAAATCAAGAATGCAAAGTTAGAATTAGAATTAGAATTCCAACAAAAAGAGTTGTCAAGAATGTTATTCAAGAAAGGAAAAACTTACGAAAACAGAATTCTAACAATTAGTTATAACTATGCAAATCAAAAGAAAAAAAGAAAAATTATGTTTAGTCTAACTCAATTGATAATTCCTAATGTTATAGCACAGTCCCCGGAAACGGCGCCAAAAACTTGTTACGCTCCGCAAGTGTACGGAAATGTCGCAAGTAATATAAAAGATTATCGTATCCACAGGGACTGGAATAAGCACTAGAAATGTCTCAATGCGAATTAGCTAAACAACTATCCAATCGTTTCAAAAGTAAAGTAAAGGTAAACAAATCTAATATTAGAGATCAACAAACAAGAGTTTAGTGTTTTGGGTTATGATAAAGGGAGATTCTAGGAGTTTCGGTTTCTTTGTAAGATTTCTTGAATGTAAATGGTTCACCAATTCTTATTCCTTAATTGCCAAACATGTAGAAAGTTGCCGGTTCCCTCTTGCAAAAGACAACCGGCTAAGGACTGAGAAATGTATCTAAATAGGATTAATTAGACATGAACCTACGTTGTCCTTACACAGAAGCGCACCTATTACTATGCCTTCCTCGGATATCAACATAGAAGCCCACAACTTATTAATCTATAAAGATACAAGAAGCTAATCATAGAATCCATCCTACTCTCTTGAATATTCCTATTTCCTCTTCAAGATTATCTCTCAAACGTCGTTACACGGGCTTGCACCTGTCACGTGGATCCCTCGGATGATCGAGTGAGAGTTTATCCTTACCAAGTCCATAAGAAATCCAAACAATCAATCAAGAATGAGAATTAAGCACAAACCACCATCAATCATTCAAGATCTAATTGATACAAGCAAGATAATGTCATTGAAACAAGAAAATGGCAAATCCATAAGAGATTACATCAATCCATCATACAAATACTCCCTTAATCCTAGAATACAAGATCTACTACATGAATCGAGGAAGAAAACCCGAAAGAATAGAGATTACAAGCATTCCTTGAATCCCCAATCCAAGAAAACAAGAAGAGGGGAAAAGAGAAAACTTATCTACGAAGAGGCCTTGTCTTCGGATCCAATCCTCGCTCCGGAGCCGGAATCGCCAAGAACTCCCCTTGAATCGCCCAGAAATCCTCCCAAGAATGGGAGGAAACCACCAAATCTTGTCTTCTCCCAAAGGGGGAGAGATCCCCTTTCAATTCATGAAGAAGGGTTTAAATAGAGGAGGGAATCGGGCGCCACACGGCCCCGTGACACGGCCGTGTGAGATTCACACGGCCATGTCCAGTTCCCTCTCTACCAAACCTGCACGGCCGTGTGACTCCACACGGCCAGAACCCTTCTGCTCTCTGGAAATGCTACACGGCCGTGTGGTGCACACGGCCACAGCCTGCTTGGTCTCTGGAAGTCTCACACGGCCGTGTAGATCCACACGGCCATGTAAGGCTTCTGCTCTGGTTGGCTTCAAATCTTGACACGGTCGTGCGAGGTTCACACGGCCATGTCATCTTTCTCTTCTGTTGGTGCCAAACTCCACACGGCCCGAGCTCCATACCAGTGCAGGGCCGTGTGAGGTACACGGCCCGGTGCTTTCTCCCTTCGTCTCCTCCAATGCATGCCCAAAGATGTAGATTCTTCACCAAATCGACTCCTGTGTACAGAAAATGCACAAAAAGCAGATCTCCGAACCAAAAGAGTAAATATGTTAAAAGGAAAGCTGGAAGTATAAAAATGCATAGATCAAGCATGCTCAAAGTATGTAAATGTGCGTAAAAACATGCATAAAAGAGTATATAATCTACGCACATCAGTTTCCTTCTATAATCAACAACACATACTATAAGTGATATCATTTCCCAACTTATCGGGCTTATTGATTTATTGAACTAAATCTCACCCATTGATAAATTAAAGAAATAAATATCAAATATATGTGCTTGTTATTATATTAGGATTAAGAGCACACACTTCCATAATAACTGTGGTCTTTTGTTCCTTTATAAAGTCAGTATAAAAGAAACGACCTCTAATGGTCCTACTCAATACACTCTAAGTGTACTAGTGTAATTATATAGTTAAGATAAACTAATATCTAATTACACTACGATCTTCCAATGGTTTGTTCCTTTCCATCTTGATCGTGAGCTACTGTTTATAATTTATAAGTTACTGATAACATGATCATCTGTGTGTGACACCACACACCATGTTATCTACAATATAAATTAATTGAACAACTACATTTATCATAAATGTAGACATTTGACCAATGTGATTCTTATTTCTAGATAAATGTTTATACCAAAAGCTAGGCTTTTAGTATACATCCTAACAATCTCCCACTTATACTAAAAGACTAAGCTGCCATATCTGCTACCATACATCTAAATCCCAACCCTTCAACATGCCCATCAAAAGCTCTTGCCTTTGTAACACCCCTAGAAAGCCTAGATAAGAAAGTAAGGATAATGAGAGTTTGAAGGTAGTGAAAAGAAGGTGTAAATATTCTAAGTTGAATATTAAGATGGGAAGGATTTAGATGATTAAAACTTTATGAAAGAAAATAAAGTTGAGAATATAAATCATCTATATTTATAATACATGGAATTAATGTAAACAAAAGGAAGGAATATGAGATAATATATATGTGTATGAAATATTTATGCATAATGCATAATATGGTGATATATGAATTATTATGTACAAAAAATATCAATAATATGTTAGAAGAGAAATAGGATTGAACCTTGGACCTCTTGTAAGGAACATGTATAGGATATCAAAGGGGATAGGAGAATTATTGATAAGGAGAGAAAGGACTAAGTAGTTAAGAATAAGAAAGGATTCTTTTACTTAAAAGGAAAAGGAAGTAAAAAGAAGTAAAAATATACATAACCAAGTTTTGATCCTTGGTTCTCTTGTGGATGCATGCATATGTTAACCAAGTGTGATAGGAGAGGATATTGTAAGAGGAGAGATAGGAATTTTAATTAAAGGAAAGAAAAGAGAGAAATTAAAGGAAAGAAAAGAGAGAACTCAAGAAGCATTTCTCTAGAATATTCTTATCATTAAATAGGAGAAATAAATAAGGAGGATGAATCAAGTCAAGTTTTCCTCCCCTCATTTTAGTATAAATAGGCATGGAGGGGTGGCTTCATCCTCAACTCACTCTCCTCCTCTTCTCCTAGAGGTGCCGAGACACTCCCTCTTTTCTTTCTTTCTTTTTGTTGCCGAGCAACACAAGAGGAAGAAGCCTCCTCTTCTTCCTCCTCCTCTCCACCAAAAGACCTAGCCACTTCTTCCTCCATTGGTGCCAAGCAAAGCAAGCAAGGAAGAAAGGTCCACAAGCAAGTTCTCAACTCTAGGAAACTTAAGCAAAGAAGGTAAGCTTCCCCTCACCTGTGGTACAAGGCTTCTTATGTATTTTCAGATTTTTTTTTTATGAGGATTTTTAAAGCTAGAAACAAATTTAAGAAAATTCGGATTCAAAAGGGTTTTTCAATCTAGGAATACTTGTATAAGTCCTCTCTTCATGATGATTTTTCTATGTCTTGTAAGAAAGTTTTCCCCTATGTTTTTATACACATATGATGCATGATCAGAGGAGTATTTAGCCCTAGAAATTCAACCAAAAAAAAAATATTGTAAAGAGGTTAGGAAAATTATTGTCTAACCAAACTAGTGCAAGGTTCCCTCTATGAAATGCTAAGGGCCTTTCTATGGTTTTCTTGCTTGGAAATTAATTGGAACCAAAAGAAAACTCACTTGTATGCTTCGGACCAGAAAGGTTAAGGGTTAGAAAGACCTTCAAAAAAAAATTTAAATAAACATGCTCCTATGATAGGATATAAAGTTTCTCAAAGGGTGTTCACATTGCTAGAAACTCATGAACTCTTTTTAGGGGTTTTTTTTTTCGGCCATGATAAAAGGGATAGCTTAGATTAGCCTAAACAAAAATATTAATATGCTCAAGACCTCTGTGATATTATGATATGAAAGTTGATTAATGCTCTCAGGTTTAATTGGAATGTAGAAAATTAGTTACATGATATAAGACATGTAAGATCACAAGAGTCCTAGCTTGTTTATGATCCAATTTTGTGTATGATGTTCTTAGTAACTTTTGCCATGATATTTACTTAGGCTTTCCATGCTTTAGGCCACTTAAGAAACCTAGCTTAAGGACTGGTAGGTTTCGGCCATGAAGGAAAATAAAAGAAAAAGGGAAAGAAACCTAGGAAATGCTATACATAATGAGAAGAAATGAAATTATGTTATGTAATATGCCATGATATGTTATAGCATAGGAAATGCTATACATAATGAAAAAAAATGAAATTATGTTATGTAATATGCTATGATATGTTATAGCATAGGAAATGCTATACATAATGAGAAGAAATGAAATTATGTTACGTAACATGCCATGATATGTTATAGCATAGGAAATGCTATACATAATGAGAAGAAATGAAATTATGTTACGTAACATGCCATGATATGTTATAGCATAGGAAATGCTATACATAATGAGAAGAAATGAAATTATATTATGTAATATGCCATGATATGTTATAGCATAGGAAATGCTATACATAATGAAAATAAATGAAAAAAGGAAATGCATGAAAGATTGTTAGGGACATGATATGATAGTTATGCATGATAAGTTATTTTTGTATGGTTTGTACCAAGGGTGGGCTCCGTAAACGCCCCGGGGTCGATGGAGTAAGACTCGGACCTCGTCAGTAATGGGCCTCTGAGTGCCCTAGGTCGATGGAGTAAGACTCGGGCCTCGTCAGTAATGGGCCTCTGAATGCCCTAGGTCGATGGAGTAAGACTCGGGCCTAGTATGTATGCATGGTAGGGTTCAAGACTTGCTACCTTGGATCTACCTATGAAGCGCGCGCATTATGTATGTGGTACAAACCGGGATCCCCTCTAATGATGATATTAATTTCAAGTACTTATAAGTATAAGTTTTCAAATTCATGATGCATTGCCTACATATGTGCTTGAATTATCTGATGATTAGATATAATGTCATGTGATATTATATGAATATGAATATGATACCCTTGTATGTCGTATCCTTATGATACCTCGCATGATATTGATATGCAATGATATGAATTCGGTTTTAGTGAGTAGGAAAGGAACTTACTGAGCCATGAGTGCTCATAGCTTACTTTCCTTGTACCGCAGATATGGGGGACGGATATTCGGAATGACGGAGCAGCAGGAGGAGCAGATAGTGATGTGTGTGGTGGTGGCTCGGCAGGAACGATTCGGACAAATTAATATTTTTAGTTATATGATCAATATATGCACATTCGAACTAATCAGAATATGTGATATCATGCTTATTTAAATAAAAGGAATGATTTAAAATTTTCCGCTGTTATAGTATAACTAAAGCATGTACGTAAGTAGTATAAGATCGTAGCGCCGCCTTTGGTAAGAAGGGTGGGTGTTACAGCCTTAAGGGCCTTAGTGAAAAGATCTATAGGTCATCATCTGATGCAATCTATGCAGCAACAACTTTTCCTCGTTTATACGATTTCTCGTATTGGGTGGTACTTGCGCTCTATTGTGTTTACTTGCCTTATAGACTCATGGTTTCTTCGAGTTTGCTACTGCACCACTATTATTACAATAAATTGTAATAATCTTTGGACAAACTAGAAATCATATCTAAGTCTATCTTGAGGTTATTGAGTCATTCAGCTTTTATTACTACCTCAGAGGCTTGCCATATACTCAGCTTCTATGGTGGAGTCCAGAAAAACACCTATGCTTATCACTCTTCCATAGTTATGACTTTACCTCCTAAAGCAAACACAAAACCCCGAGGTTGACTTACTATTGTCCCTATCCGATTGGAAGTCAAAATCCGTGCAACCCACAGGGACCAAATTAACTGCCTTGTAAGCTAGCATATAATCTCAAGTGCCTTTAAGGTACTTCAATATATGCTTTACTGCAGTCCAATGCCCTTGTCTAGGGTTACTTTGATATCTGCTAACTATGCCCTTGGCAAAACAGATTTCTGATCTCGTGCATAGCATACATTAGGCTTCCGACAGCCGAAGCATAAAGAACTGCCTTCATTTCCTCTATCTCCTTTGATGTCTTCGGAGACATCTCTTTAGATAAAGCTACTCCAAGCCCAAAAGGTAAGAAACCTTTCTTGGAGTTCTGCATGCTTAAAACGAGCAAGGATTTTTTTTCGATATATGAAGCTTGGGATAAGTAAAATATTCTTTTCTTGTGATCCCTTATTACTTTGATCCCAAGAATATATACATTCTCCCAAGTGCTTCATATCGAATTGTTTGGACAACCATACCCTTACTTCTGACAATATTTTGATATTGTTTCCATCTACCAAAAATGTTATCTATGTATAGTACAAGAAATACCACCACGTTTCCATCACACTTTTTGTATACACAAGACTTATCCGGTTACTAAATAAATCCATAGGTCTGGATTACTTTGATAAATCGGATGTTCCAAGACCTTGAAGCTTTGCCTCAGTCCATAGACTGATTGAGCTTGCACACAAGATGCTCTTTGCCCTTTGCAATGAACCCTTCTGGTTGCTTTATATGGATGTTTTCTTCAAGACTTCCATTAAGGAATCTTGTCTTGACATCCACTTGCCAAATAGATAAAAGAATCCGGATAGACTTAAGCATGGCTACCAGTGAAAAAGTTTCCTTATTCATCAAGTCTTGCTTTGAAAGTTTCCACCTTCCTATCTTTCCATCTTTTCCTATTGTAGACCTATTTTCACCCACTGGCTTTTACACCATCTGGTGGTTCTACAAGCTTCCAGATTTGATTAGAATACATATATTTTAATTCTGTATTCATTGCTCTTTGCCAAGATGCTACATCTTTGTCTTGGAGTGCTTCATCATATGTCCGGGATCAGGCTCATGTTCATTTGGGATCAAGTGCAAAGATTTTTCCAAAACATGAATCTTTTAGGTTGTTTGACAACCCTCCCACTACGATGATGCACTGTCTATAATTGTGTATCAATTGTGATACGTGTTGCAGTTTCTTGTGATATTTCATCTTGTACAGTTGGTACTAGATTAGACGTATCTTTTATTAAGAACAAATTTACTTATGGGCTTGTGGTTTATTACATAGTCCTTTTCTAAAAATCGGTCATTGATTCTAACAATGACCTTCTGATTTTTTAAGACTATAAACCTACTTTCGTTTCTTTAGGATAGCTCACAAACAAGTGAACTCCTCCCCAACTTATCAGTATCTCTCATGTGCTAGACCACCCAAATCCGAATATGCTTCAGACTAGGCTTACGCCCATTCTGCAATTCTATGGGAGTAGAGAGTTCTGACTTTAGAAGGTATTATGTTCACTTCTGTTTCTAGTGTATATCCTTAAAATGAATTTGGTAATTAATTCATCATCAATCTACTTATTTCCATAAGAGTCCTATACCTTATTTCTACTACACCATTCTGTTGGGGTGTACTAGGTGCAGTTAGTTGGGATTGAGTCCCGACTTCTGATAAGTGACTCCTAAATTATCCCAAGAGGTACTTGCCACTACGATCTTACCATAGTGACTTGATACTTTTACTTTAACATTTCTCCACATCAGCCTTGTACTCTTTGAACTAATCAAAGCACTTAGTCTTGCGGCACATCAAGTAAATGTATTTGTACCTTGAATAGTTGTCTATAAAATAGACGAAATATTTGATACTAACTCTTGTCATAGGATCACACAAATCAGAATGAACCTATTCCAATGTATCTTTGGCTCCATACCCCTTATACTTAAAAGCTTCTCGGTTATTTTTCCTTCCAAGTAAGACTCGCAGGTTGGAAAGATTTCCACTACCAATGAACCCAAAAGTTCATCAGCTACCAATGAACCCAAAAGTTCATCAGCTACCAATGAATCCTACTCAAGTTAATATAACCTAGCCTTAGATGCTAAAGATATAATTGGTTCATTTCCGAAGGTTGCTTTCTCTTAAAGTTAGAAGATGTGTTACTAATTTCCATTTGTTGCATCGTGGGAGTTATTGGATTTATAAATTGCCAACTAACGTACCAGAACAGATAACTTCCCTTTTTTTCTTAATAACAACTTTGTTATTAAAAGAGGCAGAATATCAAGTTCTTTGAATAGTTTAGAAATTGAAAACTAGTTCTTTCTAAACTTGGTACGTAAAGACAATTACTTAAAATTCATATTTTATTCTTATCAAAGGATAAACATCTCCCACTGCAACAGCTGCCACTTTTACAGCAGTGCTCATGTGGACGGTGTTTTTATTTTCATTTAGTTGTCGGGTTTCCTGGAACCTTGCAATGAATTGCGGACATGATTAATGACATCTGTATCTACACTCCAGGTTCTGATAGATAACACCACTAAACATGTTTCAACTAATGAATTAAATACACCTATATTGTTCTTAGTTATAAGAAGACAGTCTACCTTAATGTCCAACTCCTATTTTCAATCATTATAATTGGGACTACTAAGTCTTTTCTATACTATAACAACTAGGGAATTGACAAACATTTTAAATTCTAAGAATCACAAAAATATTTGGTCAAGATCAATTCTTTAAAATCCCTATGAATTTTGTATGCCACGATAGTGTGGACGTATACAAAATCAAAAAGGAGATTTTATCCATTAATTTTATTATCTTGTCAACTTTACTTTATAACGAATAAAATTAATAGTTGATTTGTCTTTGATCAAATATTTGGTCAAAACTTTTGAATTTAAAATAACATTGATTCCTCAAACAATATTATTTAAATTCACCAACACCTCAAACACCGTGAATTTTGCATGCCACGATAGTGTGGACGTATACAAAATTTAAACATTTGTAAGAGGAGGGTTTTACCCATTAATTATCTTGTCAATAAATCTTTATAACAAAATAAAATTACCTCAAACACCCTGAATTTTGTATGCCACGATAGTGTGGGACGTATACAAAATCAAACATTTGTAAGAGGAGTTTTAATTTTATTATCTTGTCAACCTATTTATTTGACAAATTAATAGTTGGTTTTCTTCGGTCACACAAATAATAGCAGTGACTCTGATGGGGAGGATACTATTAGACGTGCCTAAGTGTATACCATTACTTGACACTAAGTCCATTAATAAGATTGTGCTCCTTCCGATGGGGAAGATCACACGCTCTTAATTAACTTCCTATAGTCATCCAAAATGAAAGTTTAATCTAGTGATCCGCAAACAAGCTCATCCGATATGGAGGAAGGCACTCAGAGCCAACGCGCAAGCTTGTTGCATCACTTATAAACCAGTAATGGAGACAGTGGAATTTATTTAAAAATAAATCTCTCTCCCACTTAGTTATTTAAAGTGAGGAATTTTGACTATGCTAGCCTACTTAACATGCATACTAACAAGCACACACAGCTTATCATAAAAAGTAATAAATAGAAAAACTAATTTTTAACTATTATGGCTTTTATCTATTGCTGTCCTCCGTGTGTCGCCAACCCTAGCTGCTGCCATCCTTGGCCACCGCCACCGGGTCTAGTTGTCGCATCCATCTTGCTCCTTGTTCCGCTGCGCTCTGATCCTCAAAAGGTTCCACGCCTTGCAAGATTCGATCGGCGAAATAAATAGAATTTTACATTTTTTGATCCTATATTCCTGGAAGGAATGTACATGTAAACTAGATCGAACATAAAATAAAATTTACATCCATCGATCCTATATTCCATAAAAGGAATGTACATGTATCTAGATCAAAAAAAAAATTAAAACCCAAATTAAACTAAATACAGCTCCTGCTGTATTTTATAATACAATCATGCACACATAATAAATGCCCTTGACATGTCCAAGGGTTCAATCACACACATAATAACTATAAGCCATAATAGTTAGATCCTGCATCCACAAAGTTAGCACATCCTACTATTAACCTGCCTAAATTATGTATGACATGTGCATAATTAAACTAATACCAAATACACAGAGGCAAAACCCTAGCTCTGATACCAATTGTTGGATCGAAAAGAATTTAGATATCTCCACAATGACATGATATTGTCCACTTTGGGCCTAAGCCCTCATGGTTTTGCTCTTGGGCTCTACCCAAAAGGCCTCATGCCAATGGAGATATCTTTTCTCTTATAAACCCATGATCTTTCCCATGTGTTTCCAATATGGGACTGTGTTTGCAACCTTGCAACCCCAACACTTAATACCAAAAGGCATAACATTGTAACAATAAGTACCTTCAGTAGTTATAAAGTTAACCTTTTTCTGATCTGCCTTAGCAAGTGGAATTTGGTGATACCCCTGATAAGCGTCCAACATACTAATAAATTCACATCCAGCCGTAGAATCCATCACTTGATCTATACGAGGTAGAGGATAATAATCCTTCGGGCACGCCTTGTTGAGGTCCCTAAAATCAATATATACTTGCCACTTATTACCTGGCTTAGAAACCAAGACGATGTTAGCCAGCCAGCTTGGAAATTGTACTTCCCGAATTTATCCAGCATCCAACAATTTATCCACTTCTTCGTTGATAATTTTATTCTGATCAGCTTTGAAGTCCCTTTTCTTTCGTTTGACTGGTCGGGCATCTAGATATACATGAAGAGCATGTTGCATAACTATTGGTGTTATTTGAATGTATACTAAAAGCCTAGCTTTTTGTATAAATATTTACTTAGAAATAAGAATCATTTTGGTCAAATATCTACATTTATAAGCTAAGTGTAGTTGTTCAATTAATTTATATTATAAATAACATGGTGTGTGGTGTCACACATGGAAGATCATGTTATCAATTCCTTATAAATTACAAACAGTAGCTCATGACTAAGATGGAAAGAAACAAACCATTGGAATAGTCATAGCATAATTTGGTATTAGTTTATCTTAACTATAAAATTACACTAGTACACTCTGAATGTATTGAGCAGGACCATTTAAGGTAAGTTCTTTTTATACTGACTAGATAAAAGAACAAGACTTTTATTATTATGGAAGTGTGTGCTCTTAATTCTGATATAATAACAAGCACACATATCAAGTATTTATTACTTTGACTTATCAATGGGTGAGATTTAGTTCGATAAATCAAGAGGCCCGATAAGTTAGGAAATGATATTATTTATAGTGTGTGTTGTTGATTATAGGAGAAAAACTGTATCCTAGTAATCTAGGTTGATAATGTCCCTAAGAGGAGCTCATAAGGATTGTCATGTAAACCCTGCAGGTGGACTTAGTCCGACATGACGATAAGGTTGAGTGGTACTACTCTTGGAGCTAGATATTAATTAAGTGAGTTGTCAGTAACTCATTTAATTAGTGGACATTCGATATCTTAAACACAAAGAGGCTTACACACTCATGATAAGAATGAGCCCATATAGTAATATGGGATTGGTGCGGTTGTTCAATAATAACTCTTTAGTGGAATGAGTTATTATTGATGAACTCGAGTTGGGTGTTCGAGGCGAACACGGAACGCTCAAGTTCATCGGGAGACCAAAACCAATTCCTCCTCTCGGTCCCTGTCATAGCCTTTTATTTATAAAGTATTATATCCACCTATATCCACCTTAAGGTGGTCGGCTAAGCCTAGCTTGGAGCCCAAGCTAGGACCGACCAAACCAAGGTGAGATGGTTTAATGAGGTGGCCGGCCCTAGCTTGAACCCAAGCTTGGTGTGGTCGGCCACATTAAAATAAAAGGATTTTATTTTTTAAAATCTTTTCTTATGTGGAGGCCATGGTTTTAAAAGAGAGTTTAAAATTTGAATCTTTTCTTTTATAGTTTTCTACAAAAGATTAAAAGAAAGGTTTGATATCTTTCCTTATTTGTAGTTAAAAGGAAGATTTTAATTTTTGATAAAACTTTCCTTTTTTGTAACCATCCTCATGATTTTAAAAAGAGAATTTTAAAATTAAATCTTTCCTTTTATAGCTTTCTACAAAAGATTAAAAGAAAGATTTGATATCTTTCCTTATTTGTAGATTGAAAGGAAGATTTTAATTTTGAGAAAACTTTCCTTTTTGTAATCATCCACATGTTTTAAAAGAGATATTTTAATTTATAAAAGTTTCCTTTTATAACCAACCATGAAGGAAATTTTTTAAGTGAAATTTTTATTTTAAAATTTCTAAAAACAAATTAGGAAGTTTTAATTTTGTGATTATAATTTTCCTTGTTTGGAGGGAATAAGGTGGCCGACCATTAGAGGTTTGATAAGGAAATTTTAATTAAATTTTCCTTCTTAAACATTGGCAAGGAATATAAGGAAATTTTATTTATAAAACTTTCCTTATTTGCCAAGACCAAGGAATATAAAAGAGAGGGTAGAGGTGGCTCACCTCATAACACATAATCTAGTATTCCTCTCTTCTATTCCTTGGTGGTGTGGCCGGCCCTCTCATTCTTCATCTTCTCCTATTCTTCTTCCTTGGTGGTCGGCGGTATCTCATCTCAAGGAGCTTGGTGGTGGCCAGATCTTGTTAGAGGAAGAAGGAGAGATATGAGGCTTTGTTTCTAGCATCCCTTGGAGCTTGGTGGTGGTGGCCGAACCTCATCTTCTCTTGGAGTTCTTGTGGTGGTTGAAACTTGCTTGGAGAAGAAGTAAGCTTGGGTGGGTTCTCGTCTCGGTAGATCGTCGCATACACGATGTCCGAGATAAAAAGAGGAATATGACAGAAGATCGTGAGGTCTATAAGCTATTAAAGGTATAACTAGTTATTAGTTTCCGCATCATAACTAGTTCATCCTTTTATTTAGATCTTGAAATACCAAACACAAGAGGCTAATGAATCTAGGTAATCGAATTTATGTTTTTCGATTTTATGTTTCTTTTTTTTTCGAACTTGTAATTCGATTGTTCTTTTTGGTTAAAACTAGGGTTACTATAAGGAAATTAAATATTAAATTTCATTGAAAGGCTTTGTCTAGGAAGTGGTGGATGCTCCCATACCCAAGAAGGCCTAGTGTCTCACCATGTTTAACCTGGAAGCTGATCTCTGAAATTAATATTTAATTGAATTTGTAACATGGGTGGATTTGGATTAATAATGTTAAGTATCATTTGCGATCCAAGTCTAAACCACTAAGAACAGATAAGTTGAATTTGGAATCAATAATGTTAAGTTCCGTTTGCGATTCCAAATTTAATTTCTAAAGAACATAATAAGTTGTTAGGAATGGTTTAGGACTTGTACAAAATTTTTGTATAGGGGAACTGGTACGATATTCCGAGTAGCAACCAACAGGTGCAACACCTTTCACCTCCTTAGGTGTCCAAGCAAACACATCACTATTTTTTATGAGGTACTTTACCAAGTCTTCCTTGAGATCAAGAGCAAGATTGGGCGCGATGTGAGTAGTAGCTTCCAGTCGGCTGACTTATATTTGCACTTCCTCCTTCTCATATACAAGGGTGGGCGGTTTTTCATGGATGGCATTGATATTCATCCTATGAGCTTTTCGGGCGGCATTAGCTTCTGCCTTCATAATCTCCACATAACACTTACGTGCTACTATTTGATCTCTCTTGACTTCCCCCCACTTGGTCATCCACAGGGAATTTTATCTTCTGACAGAAAGTAGAAATGACCGCCCTGAATTTATTCAAGGTTGGTCGACCCAAGATAACATTATAAGCTGACGGGGCATCAACCGCCATGAAGGAAGATCAGCGTGTCCTCATAAGGGGATCCTCCCCTAAAGATATGGCCAATTTTTTTTGACCTAGTGGTTTTATTTCATTACCTATAAACCTACATAATGGAGTAACTATAGGCTGAAGCTCGCTTGGGTTGATATGCAGCTGATCAAAAGCTTGTTTAAAGATAATATTAACAAAGCTACCGATGCCAATAAAAGTACGAGAAATGTTGTAATTGGCTATAACAGCCTTAATTATTAATGAATCATCATGGGACACTTCTACCCTTACTAGATTCCTAGGCCCAAAGCTGATTTCTGGCCCTGCTGCCTTCTCGGTACTACATCTGATGGCATGTATCACTAATCACCGAGCGTATGGCATCCTCGCCCGATTGGAATCACCATTAGTGAGTCCTCCCGTTATCATATTGATATTGCCCTGAGCAGCATTATTGCGATTCTCTTCTTGCCGAGTTGATGGTTGCTCTTATTGTACTTGGTCCAACGTTTGTGCTTGTACAGCGAGGAGAGGTAATATTCCTTCTTGTAATCCACTCGGCTGATATTTGATCTTAAGAAGGCTATTTTGCTGTGGATATTGCCGGTGATTTGGAACTGGGGAATGCAGACGGTAGCGGGTGTTACCCTCTTGTTGACTCTTTAGAGCAAAACAATTTTCAGTATTATGATTACTTGTCAGATGATATGTGCACCATCTCTGAGGAAAGCATTGAGGAACCTCCACATGTTGTACTGCTTGAGGTCGAGGTTCTAGGTGATGATGATGCGAATCTGCCCGAGGCCCCTTAGGAGGCTGAATAGGCCCCACAGGATGTACCACAGTAGGAACGGGTGTGAAAGTAGTGGTATCCTTCCTCCGAGCAGCTTAAGCTTCTTCCACACTGATAAACTCTGAAGTCCGCTCGATTAATATATCAAAATTGGTAGGAGGGTTCCTGACTAAATCCTTAAAGAAGTCATTATCATTAAGCCCCTAAGAGAAGGCGCTTACCAAGATCTCTATGGTGGTTGTAGGGACATCGATGACCACTTGGTTGAACCTTTTGATATAGGCTCTGATAGATTCTTTAGGCCCCTGTTTGATCAAGAAGAGACTCCAAGGAGTTTTATGATACCTCCTGTTGCTGGAAAAATGATGAAGAAAGACCTTGCGAAAATCCTTGAATTCCTGAATAGAACTATTCGGTAATCACTTGAACCACCTTTGAGTCGCTCCTCTAAATGTAGTAAGAAACATTCATCACTTAATGCCATCAGAAAATCATTGAAGTAAAGTAGCATTTTTAAATTTCAACAGATGGTCTTCGGGATCAGTTGTTCCCTAATATTATCTGATATTTAGATTCTAGTAATGCTTTGGAAGTGGATCATCTAGAACCCGCTGAGATAATGGAGTGATGATCCATTCCGAGGAGCTATCACTAGCTACTAGCTTCCCTTTGCGCTTGTCACGCACCAGTGCTTCTCTAGAGGATTCCTGAAGAATGTCCCTTCGACCCCCCTATTCTAAAGGAGTACAAAAGAATACTCTAGGATGGCAAGGGGGAGAGAGGAGCAGGGAATAGATGAGCCGAATCAGCTTCCTCCATCCCTCTTTCTCTTGGTTGAGCAGTTGTCGATATAGCCGGATTTGGAGCCATAGGCATTGTACCTCCCGTATTGGCTTAATGTTGTTGAAAAAGCTTTGGCGCCTTGGCCTGGATGAGCAGATCCAAATCCTCCTGTGATATGGTGATGGTGTTAAGTTTTTCAGCCTCTTCCATCTCATAGTTTCAGATTCAAGTGAATAGTTCTCACAGACGGCGCTAAATTTGATCCTGTCTAAAATCTACGAAGTGGTGCACTGGCTTCGATGAACGATGATCCTTGATGAAGATAGCCTCCTATAAACCTAAAAGAACCTCTCCACGATCTTGCTCATAGTGAGACAAACCAACAAAGCGTTAGTAACCTAAGACCGGGGTGGGAATCCCTAGCTAGGCCCTCAGATGCTCAAGTTTGTTTCTCTCTCAAGGGTAGAAGAAGAAGAAGAACCATAACTGAAGTATTTTAAAACAGAGCTTAGATACTAGAACTTGCGTACCTTACAAATGGAGAGGATCCCCTTTTTATACTACCTCATGTAACCTCGTAGTCATGAAGTGGTCCCCGATTTGTTAGAGTTTGTTAGGAGATGAAGTCATCCCTTGAGCTTCATGCAATAATATTTTTAAGAAATCTTTTTGGTACGCCAGATGTACCTCCTTTATTATTTGTGACTCATATTTATGATGATATATGCATATGAAAACATCATTATAACCGAAGAAGCTTCTAGAAGATATTTCCTGCCAAGTTTGTCAGACTGTCATACTTATATGCTTTTGTTAAGCATGTCCCGATCGATCATTCAAGTCGATCATGTATATATTGAGAATATCTTCTGCTGAGCATGTTCTGGCTGAGAATGTTTATGCACTTTATAAGGATGAGTGCCCTTACGCTCGGTTGGGTTCTACCCATCCGAGCACATATACATACACTAGTGTTTGCTAGGCTTTCAATTGGTCGATCGGTAATATACTTTGAGCTTCTATAAGGCTAAGTGCCTTTACGCTCGGTCGAGCTTTGTCTAACTGAGCACGTGCAGGTACCTTGGTGCTCGCTCGGCCTTCACTCGGCCAGTAATATACTACGAGCTTCTATAAGGCTAAGTGCCTTTACGCTCGGTCGGGCTTTGCCTAATCGAGCGCGTGCAGGCACCTTAGGGCTCGTTCAGCCTTCTCTCAGTCGGTAATGTACTACGAGCTTCTATAAGAATAAGTGCCTTTACGCTTGATCAGGATTTTCCTTAGCAAGCGCATGTAAGCACATGGGTGCTCGCTCGACCTTCACTCGGCCGGTAAAATACTACAGGCTTTTGTAAGGCTAAATTCCTTTACATTCTATCGGGCTTTGTCTGACTAAGTGCATGCAAGCACATGGGTGCTCGCTTGGCCTTCACTCGGCCAGTAATATACTATGAGCTTCTATAAGGCTAAGTGCCTTTACGCTCGGTCGGGCTTTGCCTAACCGAGCGCGTGTCGGCACCTTGGTGCTCGATCGGTGATGTGCGTAGATTGTATACACTTGTTTAGCATGTTTTGACGCACATTCACATACTTTGCTCATGCTTTGTCTACGTATTTTCATACTTTCAGCTTTCCTTTTAACATATTTACTCTTTTTGTTCGGAGATATGCTTTTGTTGATTTTGTGTACACAGGAGTCGAATTTGGAGAAGATATTGACGTTTGAACAAGGAGGGAAGGCACAAGCCCTGTGTGTCACACGGCCCTGCCATGAGGGGTTGCCCAGGCCGTGTGTGGATCACTACCCGTGTGACTACAGCAGGAAAGGAAGTGGCCTTGGCCGTGTGAACCTCACACGGCCGTGCCAAGATGGGAAGCCATGCCGTGTACACTACACAGCCGTGCAAGCCTTCCAGAGCCGAAGAATGCCTTGGTTGTGTGCTATACACGGCCCGTGCAACAATTCCAGAGGCCAAGGATGCCCTGGCCGTGTACTTCACATGGCCCATCCAGGGGTTCCAGAGCCAAAGGCAGCACAGGCCGTGTGGATCTACACGGCCGTGCAAGGAGTGTAGTGGCAGAGCCAGACATGACCGTGTCTCACACACGGCCGTGTGAGACAGGCAAAGAGGGAAGTGAGCCAGGCCGTGTCCCACACACGGCCAGGTCCTGGGGCCGTGTGGCGCCCGATTTTCCCCCCTATTTAAAGGTTTCTTCTTCATTTCAAAGAGGATCTTCTCCCTTTTGGGGGGAATTGAAGATTTGGGCGCTCCTCCACCTTCTTGGAGGGATTTCCGGTGATTCTAAGGGCGGATCTTCAACATTTCGACTCCGGGGAGCGAGGATTGGATCCGAAGATGGTTCTTCATCGTAGATAAGCTTTTCTTCCCTTTCTTTCTTGGATTTGGGGATCAAGATGTTTATCTTTTCTTCTTCTTTTGGATTCTTTCCTTGTTCCATGGATTAGATCTCTTGTTCTAGGATGGAAGGAGTATTTGTAATGAAGATTTGATGTAAACTCTTGTGGATTTGCCAACATTCCTATTTCTATGATTTTGCCCTATTTGTATCTATTCTTTCTTGTGTGGATTGTTGTGATTAGGGCTTAATTACCATGCTTGATTGAATATTTCAATATCTTGTGGATCTTGTAGAGGTAATTCCTCATTCGATTTTCTGAGGGACGTTCATGACAGGAACATGCTCGTGTAAGGACGTTTGAGGGGTAGTCTTGAAGGTGAAATTAAGTATTTCAAGTGGGTAGGATAGATTGTATGCATTAATCTTTATATCTTAATGAGTTTAAGAAGTAGTGGATTTCTATGTTGATTTTCCGAGGGACGCACATGGCAGGCAAGCTCGTGTAAGGACAACATAGGGTTCATTCCTAATTGATCACATTTAGATATATTTTTCCTAGACCGGTTGTCTATTGCAAGAGGAACTGGTAACCTTCTACTAACGGTGGACAATTGAGAAATAAGATTTGGTAGATCATTATATTGAATAACATTACAAAGAAACTAAAACTCCTAAAACATACCTTTATCATTGCCCTTATTCTTGTTTCCTATTCTTTTATTTCTTTGTTTACCTTTCATAGTTACAATTAGATTTTGTAAGTCAATTGATTGGTTGTTTAGCTAACTCGCTTTGAGACATCTTTAGTGCTTATTCCAGTCCCTGTGGATTCGATATCTTTTATTATTACTTATGACATATCCGTACACTTGCGAAGGTCGACAAGTTTTTAGCGCCGTTGCCGGGGACTGCGCTATAACATTAGGGATTTTCAATTGAGTTAGACTAGACATAACTTTTCTTTTCATTTACATAGTTGTAACTAACTTTTAGAATTCTGTTTTCATAAGTTTTTCCTTTTTTGTATAACATTCTTGTCAATTCTTTTTGTTGTAATTCTAATCTTGCATTTTGATTCTAACATTTTTGTCTAACTTTTCTTTGTTTTCTTTGGATTTAGTTTCTTTCTTTCTTTTTCTTTTGTGAACATATCTTGCTATCTTATTCTTGTGTATGCGATGATCTAACTTTGCAGGAGAACTTCTCTCTCTTGATCCCGAGATAGATAGAACATTTCACAGAAGAAAAATTCTGCAAAGACAACAAGAAGAACAAGAACATTCTATTATGGCGAATAGACCACTAAAGGATTATGCAACACCTTATGCTAGGGGTTTTCGATCTAGTATTTCAAGGCCTTCAGTTGAAGCAAATAATTTTGAGATCAAACCTACGATTATATCCATGGTGCAGCAAAATCAATTTGGTGGAGGACCGCATGAAGACCCGAATCAACACTTGGAAGTCTTCTACGAAATATGTGGCACAATGAAAATGAATGGTGTTCCTTCAGAGACAGTGCACCTACTATTATTTGGGTTCGCTTTGAGAGATAGAGCCAAGCAATGGTTAAACTCTTTGACTCCAAATAGAATCACCACATGGGAGCAATGTGAGCAACAATTCCTTGACAAATTCCATCCTCCAAGTAACACAGCTCATATGAGGAATCTCATTGCAAGCTTCAAGCAAGCAGACTCTGAATCTTTATTTCAAGCTTGGGATAGATACAATAGTATGCTCAGACAATGCCCACACCATGGTTTGGAAAGGTGGTTAGTGCTACATACATTTTATAACGGTATTAATTATCATACAAAAGTGTCCCTTGATTCAGCTGCTGGAGGGGCACTTATGAATAATAGCTTGGATGAAGCCGAGGAGATAATTGAAAGTGTAGCACAAAACCACCATCAATGGGCTAATGAAAGAAGTGGTGTCTATTCTTGTGTGAACCCAATAGCAAAAGCATCAGGGAAATTTGATGTTGATGCAGTAACTTTATTGGCTGCAAAACTAGATGCTCTTACAAAAAGGTTTGAGAATATGGGAGCTATTTCAAATATGGTCAATGTCGTTGTTTCTTATTGTGAAGTATGTGGAAGTTCTGAACATTTAAATGACTCATGTCCATTGGGAGCTATCATTGCACAAATCAATCAATTAGAGCAATATGATGCAATCATGGGTTTCAATCAAAGGCAGAACAACCCATACTCAAATACCTACAACCCTGGATGGAAGAGTCATCCTAATTTCTCTTATAGAAATAACCAAGATCAAGGACAATCCATGGGGGTAAGACCTAACTTTCAATCCAGGCAGTAAAATTTTTAGCAACAATCTTCTCAAGGCTTTCCTATGTCTAAAATTGAAAAGATGTTTGAAGAAATTATGTCCACTCAGAATGAAATGAAACAAGACATTTTAAAGCTTACTCAGAGAATGGATAATTCTGATAGACATCAAAAGATTCTGGAAAGTCAGATTACCCAACTAGCTTCCTCATCTTCTAGAGCACCAGGACAACTACCTGGCAAGCCTGATGTCAATTCTATGGAGCACTGCAATAGAATTGAGCTTAGGAGTGGACGGACCTTGGGAGAGTCCCAAGTGACTGCTCCAAAAGGGATGCACACTGAAGAAGAGCTCTCTCCTCCAACACCAAATCAGATTCAAGATAATGAGGAGAGTACCACTAAGGTTGAAGAGACTCTTCCACTCAACCATCAAAGTATAGCAGTCCCTTTTGCTCAAAGACTGATTATGTTAAAGAAGGATGAAGAGTTTGGCAAATTCTTGGAGAAGGTGAAAGAAATATGTGTTGAAGTACCACTCATTGATGCAATCCTTCAAATGCCCAAGTTTACCAAATTCTTGAAGGACATCAGGTCAAACAAAAGAAGGAAAGGCGACATAGAGACCATTACACTTACAGAGGAATGCAGCGCTCTTTTGGAAAAGAACACTTCCCCAAAATTGAAAGACCCTAGAAGCTTTTATATTCCTTGCAATATAGGAACTGAATTTATTGAGAAAGCTTTTTGTGATTTGGGGGCAAGTGTTAGCCTCATTCCTTACTCTATTTGTAATAAATTAGGTCTCAAAAACTTTAAACTTACTACCATGGCACTGTAACTTACTGATCATTCCTGCAGGTACCCTATGGGTATCGTAAAAGATGTGCCGGTAGAAGTAGGTGGGAGTATAATTCCCACCGATTTTGTGGTTTTAGACATGGAGGAGGACCCAAAAATTCCTATCATATTGGGAAGACCATTCCTTGCTACAGCTGGAGCTATCATAGATGTTAAGAATCATAAACTTTCTTTGGTAATTAGTAAGGAACGGTTGATTTATCTAATGCCTCTAACCATGTCTCTTCTCTTTTGAGTGCTTGTAGCAGGGCAAGCATTTACAAACTGGAGGAATGGAACTTCCATCCTCATGGGAGGCCACCAAACGAAGAAAATATTATGGCGGAAGAGGTTGGGAGAAGACCTCGCAACAAAAATGACAAATATGTCTGCCCTCCAAGGGCAAAGAAAAGAGAGAAGTAATCAAGATTGGTTGAGCTAAAGATCTTAAACAAGCGCTTCTTGGGAGGCAACCCAAGGGTTCTTTTTAGTTAGTTTCATTCCATGTTTCTATTGTTCATTAGTAGTATTTTTACTTGATTTTGCTTTGTTTTCAGGTTGAAATTTCACTTCCATGAGCTGGCCATGACTTCTTCATGGGCATGGAAGTGTTGGAAGAGCTAGAAAGGAGAAAAATCATCAAGTGGAGCAAAACAGAGCATGGTCGTGTGTTGTACACGACCAGGCTTATGGTGCAGAGAAGGGAGATGCTTGGGCCGTGTCTACATGACACGACCGTGTGGAGTCTCTAGAGAAGAAAAGGTGCATGGCCGTGTTCCAGACACGGCCGTGTGAAGAATCTAGAGAAGAAAAGGTCTTCGGTCGTGTCTCACACACGGCCGTGTGAAGGAACCAGTGCAGAAGCATGCACTGGCCATGTCATCTGGCACGGTCGTGTCTCGATTCAAGAGAAGGAAGCTGGTGAGGTCGTGTTCTAGACACGGTCGTGCAAGGTGTTAGTTAGAGCCCTAGAGCAAATTATTCGATGATTGTATTATGGACTTATTGTATCATATTCATATTTATATAAATAAAGGCATGTGTTTTGGTTATTATACTTACTTGTATTGGTGACAAATAAAATATGTATAATAGCGTCCTTGAGTAGAAGGTTCTCACCTATATCAATCGGTTAGTTGAACCGATAGTGAGATGATATAGGGAATACTACTCTTAATCATTCCTAGTTGAGTATTAACATTCAGGGACAATGTTAATGCAATAAGACTAGCATGTAGGTCAACTCGATGACTTGATCTCACAAGTCATGGATATAGAGATATCAAGTTGACACATGGGTATGCATTGGAGAATGTATACTGAATGACCCGCCATGAGAAAGTATCATGGATCGTTATATAAGTGTTAAATACTTTCTCATGTGGCTATTAGTATGACTACTAGTCCTTAGACCTGAAGTCACCATGGTTCCCTACATAAGGAGTTATGTACTTTGGTTTCGTCAAACGTCACCCGTAACTGGGTGGACTATAAAGGCAAGTACTGGGTATGTAACGAATTATGCGTAGGGATGTGAGTGATGTAGATGGGATCTATCCCTCCTATATGACGGGAGTGACATCGATATTCTTGATAGAGTGAGACCACGAAGTGCATGGCCATGCCCAAATGAGTCAATATGAGATATTGAGCTCATTTGATTTAGTGAGTCTACTTGGAGCTCAAGATTTAGATTGATTAGAGGATGACATGGTCTATGCCTCATTTTGATCAATCTAGATGTCTAGGATAGAAGGACACTTGTCATATATTGTGAGGAGTCACAATTAGTAGTCACAAGGTGATGTTGGATCTCAACATTCTTGTAACATTGGGTAGTAATGATGTGTTGCTAGATACTGCTCATTACTTATGCTCCTAAATGGGTTTAGGGGCATTACCAACGTTACAAGAACCTATAGGGTCACACACTAAGGACAATTAGATGGAGATTAGGTTCATATGATGAACCAAGAGGATTAGATTCATTTGATGAATCAAATTGGATTAAGAGTAATCCTAATTGGGCTAATTGAGTTGGACTCAAGTTGATTCATGTGTTCAATGAGTCTAATTTAGATTATGACTCATTGAATCAATTTAATTAAATGAATTAGATTCATTATATTAAATTGGCTTGAATTAAATGGTTGGATTAGATCAACCATGAGAGAGATTAAGTCAAGTTTGACTTGACTTGGGAGGAAGATGAAGAGTCAAGTTTGACTTAACTTTATGCCACCTCATTGGTGAGTTGGCATTGAGTGGGCCAATGATGATTCTCCACATCATCATGGTTGCTTAAGTGGGATGCCACCTCATGGGAGTTACCAAGAGTTGTGACTCTTGGAATTCCATAGAGGTTACACATTCTCTTAATGTGGCCGGCCACATCAATTGGATGAATAAGTTTCATTTTATGAGTTATTCTCATTCATTCCATCATCTTCTTCCTTGCTCCATTTTCTTCTCTCCCTCTCCTTATCTTGCCGAACCTAACTAAGATGCTAGCACACTTTAGTTTGGTGATCTCCTTCTTGTGTTCGTGTGGATACTTCTAGAGGGTTGTCTACTTTGACAACCTTGAGATCCGGCACCATTGGACGAGCGGGATTCGCGTAGGGCGCGCATAAAGGGTATATTCTTTGTTTCCCTTTGTAGATCTACTGTAGATCAAGGTTTAGAAACTCGTACTCGTATTTTATTTTATTTTTCTTTGCACGGATCTGGTGGTTGGGGCTTTCGGGGTTTCCGCAACGCGAAAACGTGGTTTTCGCGGCCCGAAAAACCCAACACAAGGATAGCCGAGAAGAAGAAGGATATGGTCGTGCCAATTGGCACGGCCGTGTGACTTAACCCGAGAAGGAGAAGGCAGGGGTCATGTAGATCTACATGGCCCATGTGGAGAAATCTTACCAGGCCGTGTCTCCTATACACGGCCAAATTCAGGTCGTGTCCCCCACACACCCTCCTCATCTCAACACCCTCTTCTCTCCAAAACTCCTCTCTTCTTCAACCTTTCTTCCAAGTCTTCTCAGATCTAGGTCTAAAACTCTTTCTTCTCCATAAACTTCATCTAGATCTAGATTCTTATCTTCTCCTATATCCAAGATCTCCACTTTCATAACCCTAAGATCTATTTCTTCAAGATCTAGTTCCTCCAACCATAAACAGTACCCTTCCCCACTCAAACTTGACAATATGTCCAACCTATTGAAGAGACTTCGCAAGGGTGGTGGTGGGTCTAGTGGTGGAGACAAAGGGAAAGAGCCATCCAAAGACAAAGGGAAACAATCGGTGCAAGGCAAAGGAAAGAGGACCTCACGCAACGAAGTTAATGACAACGAATTCAATATCGTATTTAGAAATGATGATCAAATTACTAGATTTGCAATTCTTGTCAATAGAAAGATCGTGTGTACCAGGTATATGGACCCAACCATTTTAGATATGAAGGGAATTAGGGATGACATAGATTGGATGATTGGGTTCTTGGATTGGAGTGATATGTTGTACACACATCTACCTACCTATCCTCAACTCGTTTTAGAGTTTCTAAGTTCACTAGATGTCTATTTTGCCAATGAGGATGATTATGTTGGCAAGATAACCTTTAGATTAATGAATCAAGAATTTCAATGAACATTTAGTGATTTCAACACTTGTTTTGGATTGTCTTTCGGTAGCTCTCAGAGGTTTAACTCTAGGTTCAATTGGAACAATTTTTGGAATTCTATCACCGGATTAGATTATCCCTATGAGCCCTCTAGAGCCAAGGCTTCTCACATGCAAAACCCTATTTTTAGATACCTACATCGTGTCATGAGCAAAACTATTTTTGGTAGAGGGGAAAGTGATGGAGTCGTTAAGAAAGTAGAACTCTATGCTCTATGGGCTATGTTGCATAAGGTTGATTTTGATTCAGGTTTTCATTTTCTACAAACCTTAGTGAGAGTTGTGAGGACGTTTTCGGGATCAATAGTTCTTGGTGGGTTGATTACTCAAATAGCAATTAACTTGGAACTTGATTTAGATGGGTTAGAAGTTATTCATGGCAATGATATGATCGATATGGATGCATGTCTTGTTATGAAAATGATTATTCGGGATGAGAACGATTTCACATTTCCTAGGAGGAATGGTTTTCCTTATCTCTTCCTTGTCCTGATCGAACTTCAGTTCGCAACCCAGCTAATTGGGTAATCACTGATGTTGACCTCAAAAATGTCCCCTCCATATCCGGAGTCACAGAGCCACACATTGAGCCCTCGACATCTAGATACCTACAGCCTTCCGGACGCCCGGATCCTGCTAGGCACTCTTTTTCCTATGGTACAGGTTCCTCCAGATTTGACTTTTCTGATTTTCGTACTTCTCTAGAATCGCTTCATGAGAAGCATGATGCCCAACGAAGAATGTTGGAAGGTCGCTTCTCTTTATCAGACAATAAATTTAGAGAAGTACAAGAGAACTTTCGATTCACGAGAAATTTTCAGGGTCAAGTGGCTTAATTTGTCCAGGATTATGATACGGATCAAGCTAGAATGAGAGATTTATGCAAAGCATGAGTGTCACTAGCCAACAAGTTGATGCTTTCTTTGAGTATCATATAATCCTGAGCGAAACTCCAGGTTTCTCTAGTTTTCCCATTAGCCAACCATGTCGTAGGCATCCTTTTCCTTGTCCTCCTCCACCTCCACCTCCCCACCATATTGATTTCATCGGGACGATGAAAAGTTTAAGTCTGGGGGGTGTTGAACCTGATTTTATTTTTGCATTTGAGTTTTCAGTTGTTTCTTATTTTCTGCATGTTTAGTTTTTATTGTGCATTTTATTTTGATTGTCTTGCTTGATTGCTTGTTTTGATAGTCACTTGACTATCTTTTGAAATCTTATGGCATACATCTTGAGAACATCAAAACTTCACTTATATGCTTTCTTGTCTTCAAGATTAAATGTTAGCACGTTCATTATCTAGATTCATGATGTTTTAAGTGATGTTAGAAGTATGATTAATGTACCTCTTTTCTCTATCTTGGGTAGCATGAAATAAGCTAAGTATCTTATGGAGATGAGTTTTAGTCTTGGCTTGACCTTAAGGATCGTATCTTCACTACACCTATACTTGATGCTTGAATGGTTGATATCATTGAAATAGTCATGATTCATCTTGTTTGTTTAGTACTTGGTTTCCATGGTGATTTCTTAAACTTCATTTTGGTTACTGGATGAGGCTCAAATCATGTAAGCTCATTTGGAAAAATCAAAATATCCCTACATTTGTGCTAAAAGTATATTTGTTAATAAGATTTGCACAATGCAAATGCTTATGAAAAAAAAAGTGTGAAAAAAAGGCAAAGAAAAAAGTGAATTAGGGATATAAAAAACAGTTGTCATGAGTGGAATCTAGCAAGTCACCCCTTTGAGACCGAGTTAGGTTACTGGGGAAATGACTGCTTAGCTTCTCTTAAGATTGAGCACGCCTTTAAGACCTTGGGTTGATTGAGAAATATGAACCAAGTGTGTGGCAAGTAAGTGTCTATCACTGGTTACTTGTCTATCACTGGAAATAATAGGAATTCAAACTTGATAATGACTTGACTAGGACATAGATTGAAACTTGAAGAGTTTTGAGTTGTTTTTGCACTATGCACAGGGTACTTATGCTTGAGCCAAACTTAACTTGTTTTCATGATCATGCTTACTAATGAAACCTTTTGATAGAGTTAGGAGAGTGTATTAGGGATATGAGAGCATTGTAGAACATATGAATTTAGATTGCAACATTTTGCTTGAGGACAAGCAAAGGTTTAAGTCTGGGGGGGTGATGTGCATAGATTGTATACACTTGTTCAACATGTTTTGACGCACATTCACATACTTTGCACATGCTTTGTCTATGTATTTTCATACTTCTAGCTTTCCTTTTAGCATATTTACTCTTTTTGTTCAGAGATCTTCTTATGTGCATTTTGTATACACAGGAGTCGAATTTGGAGAAGATATTGACGTTTGAACAAGGAGGGAAGACACAAGCCCTGTGTGCCACACGACCCTGCCATGGGGGGGTTGCCCAGGCCGTGTGTCGATCACTGCCTGTGTGACTGCAGCAGGAAAGGAAGTGGCCTTGGCCATGTGAACCTCACACGGCCGTGCCAAGATGGGAAGCCAGGTTGTGTACACTACACGGTCGTGCAAGCCTTCCAGAGTCGAAGAATGCCCTGGCCGTGTGCTATACATGGCCCGTGCAACAATTCCATAGGCCAAGGATGCCCTGGCAGTGTGCTTCACACGGCCCGTGCAGGGGTTCCAGAGCCGGAGGCAGCGCAGGTCGTGTGGATCTACACGGCCGTGCAAGGAGTGCAGTGGCAGAGCCAGACATGGTCGTGTCTCACACACGGCCGTGTGAGACAGGCAGAGAGGGAAGTGAGCCAGGTTGTGTCCCACACACGGCCAGGTCCTGGGGTCGTGTGGCGCCCGATTTCTCCCTCTATATAAAGGTTTCTTCTTCATTTCAAAGGGGATCTTCTCCCTTTTGCGGGAGAATTGAAGATTTGGACGTTCCTCCACCTTCTTGGAGGGATTTCCGACGATTCTAAGGGCGGATCTTCAACGTTTCAACTCCGGGGAGCGAGGATTGGATCCGAAGATGGTTCTTCATCGTAGATAAGCTTTTCTTCCCTTTCTTTCTTGGATTTGGGGATCAAGATGTTTATCTTTTCTTCTTCTTTTGGATTCTTTCCTTGTTCCATGGATTAGATCTCTTGTTCTAGGATGGAGGGAGTATTTGTAATGAAGATTTGATGTAAACTCTTGTGGATTTACCAACATTCCTATTTCTATGATTTTGCCCTATTTGTATCTATTCTTTCTTGTGTGGATTGTTGTGATTAGGGCTTAATTACCATGCTTGATTGGATGTTTGAATATCTTGTGGATCTTGTAGAGGTAATTCCTCATTCGATTTTCCGAGGGACGTTCGTGACAGGAACATGCCCGTGTAAGGACGTTTGAGGGGTAGTCTTGAAGGTGAAATTAGGTATTTCAAGAGGGTAGGATAGATTGTATGCATTAATCTTTATATCTTAATGAGGTTAAGAAGTAGTGGATTTCTATGTTGATTTTTCGAGGGACGCACGTGACAGGGAAGCCCGTGTAAGGACAACATAGGGTTCATTCCTAATTGATCTCATTTAGATATATTTTTCCTAGACCGGTTATCTATTGCAAGAGGGAACCGACAACCTTCTACTAATGGTGGACAATTGAGAAATAAGATTTGGTAGATCATTACATTGAATAATATTACAAAGAAACCAAAACTCCTAGAACATACCTTTATCATTGCCCTTATTCTTGTTTCCTATTCTTTTATTTCTTTGTTTACCTTTCATAGTTATAATTAGATTTTGTAAGTCAATTAATTGGTTGTTTAGATAACTCACTTTGAGACATCTTTAGTGCTTATTACAATCCCTGTGGATTCGATATCTTTTATTATTACTTACGATATATCCGTACACTTTTAGAGTTCGACAATCAGCCTTCGCTCGGTCGGTAATATACTACGAGCTTCTATAAGGCTAAGTACCTTTACACTCGGTCAGACTTTGCTTGACCGAGCGCATGCAAGCACATGGGTGCTTGCTTGGCCTTCACTAGACCGATAATATACTATGAGCTTCTATAAGGCTAAGTGCCTTTATGCTCGATCGGGCTTTGCCTGACCGAGTGCGTGCCGGCACCTTGGTGCTCGATCGACTTTCGCTCAGCCGTTAATATATTATGAGCTTCTATAAGGGTAAGTGCCTTTATGCTCGATCGGGCTTTGCCTGACCGAGCGCGTGCCAACACCTTGGTGCTCGATCGGTCTTCACTCGGCCGGTAATATACTACGAACTTCTATAAGGCTAAGTCCTTTTATGCTCGATTGAGCTTTGCCTGACAGAACGCGTGCAAGCGCATGGGTGCTCGCTCGGCCTTCACTCGATTGGTAATATACTAAAGGCTTTTGTAAGGCTATATGCCTTTACACTCGGCCTTCACTCGGTCGGTAATATACTACAGGATTTTGTATGGATAAATGCCTTTACGCTCGATCAAGCTTTGCCTAACCAAGCACGTGCACGCACATGGGTGCTTGCTTGGCCTTCACTTAGCCGGTAATATACTATAAGCTTCTATAAGGCTAAGTGTCTTTACGCTTAATCGGGCTTTGCTTGACCGAGTGCCCGTAAAAAAGCCTTTTACTTAGTCATTCATTATCTTATTAATTATACATTCACTCGGCTATATACTTCTCCCATCCTTCTCAATCCTAACTCTTTCTTCATTCGGCAGGCCGACCTATCACTGAGCTTCAGAAGCAACATGAGAACATGGATGCTTATGATATGGTTGAACATCTTAGATAACTATATCAAGGACAAGCAAGGAATGAGAGATTTGAGATCTCTAAGGTTCTATTTCAATGCAAGATGCAAGAAAGAAGTTCTGTAGGGTTGGTCTTATGTGCTCAAAATGATCGGGTATGTGGAAAACCTACAACTATTGGGATTTTCACTAGGCCAAGAATTGGCCACTGACCTTATTTTGCAGTCATTGCCTGAAAGATACAGTCAATTTGTCATGAACTATAACATGAATGAAATTAACAAGCCATTGCCTGAGATGTTGAGCATGTTGAGAACTGCTGAACTCAACCTTAAGAAGGAAAAGCCTAATATCATTTTTTTGGTACTAAACAGTAAAGGCAAATGGAAGCCCAAAGGTAAGGGTAAGACCCAAGCCAAAGGCAAAGGCAATACTCATACATTGAAACCTAAAGATGGGGTTGCTAAGGAAGGAACCTGCTTCCACTGTGGTGAAAATGGACACGGGAAGCAGAATTGCAAGTTGTACCTAGAGGAAGTGAAAAGGAAGAGAAGTGAGCCTTCTACCTTAGGTATAAATGTTATAGAAGTTAATCTATCTATTTCTTCTTCATGGGTATTAGTTACCGGGTGTGCATTTCACATTTGTACTAATGTGTAGGGGCTGAGAAAGAGTAGATCTTTGACAAAGGGCGAAGTGGACCAATGAGTAGGCAATGGTACAAGAGTTGTTGCTATCGCTATAGAAACATACTCCTTATCTTTGCCCATTGGACTTATTTTAGAACTAGAAGAGTGTTGTTATGTACCCACCTTAACTATTGTTTAGACAAGAAAGGATTCTCATTTGTAATAAATGGCAAATGTTGTTCTGTTTATTTCAATGAAATGTTCTATTGTAGCGTACATCTTGTGAATGGACTCTATGTTCTAGACTTTGACAACCTAATCTATAACATAAATATCAAACGGTTCAAGTCTAATGATTTGAACCAAATATATCTCTGGCATTGTCACTTGGGTCACATAAATGAGTCACATATCACAACTCCATAGGGATGGACTCTTGGTTTCATTTGATTTTGAATCATATGAGGCATATGAATGTTGTCTTCAATGCAAGATGACTAAGACTCCTTTTAGTGGACACAGCAAAAAAGCTAATGACTTGTTAGGACTCATACATACTGATACATGTGGCCCTTTTAAAATAGCAACTAGAGGAGGCTATCAGTATTTCATTACTTTTACTGATGATGTCAGTAGATACAACTATGTGTATCTAATGAGACACAAGTCAGAATCCTTTGAAAAGTTTAAAAAATTCAAGAATGAAGTATAAAATCAACTTGGTAAGCGTAATAAGAAGCTTTGATCAGATCGAGGTGAGAATACCTTAGCCAAGAATTTCATGACCATCTTCTTGAGTGTGAGATTCCACATGGAACACCCCAATGGAATGGTGTATCAAAAAGGAGAAATCGTACTTTATTAGATATGGTATGATTGATGATTAATCAAACAGAACTTCCTACTTCCTTCTGGGGATATGCTCTAGAAATGACAGCTTTCACACTTAATCGCGTTCCATCTAAGGTCGTCATAAAGACACCATATACAATATGGACTGAGAAGAGTCTCTATATGTCTTTCATGAAAATTTAGGGATGTGAGGCTTATGCTTGATGACAAGTCTAAAATAAACTAGGACCCAAATCATACAAGTGCTACTTTGTAGGATATCCTAAGGGAACAAAGGAATATTACTTCTATGATCCCACACAAGGCAAAGTACTTATTGCCAGAACTGGTGTCTTTCTAGAAAGGGAATTTATTTCTAGAAAAATTTGTGGGAGTAAAGTCAATCTTGAAAAAATTCAAAATACACAAACTAGCACCAACGCCTTGATAGAAACTGAATAGGTACCACAAGATGTTGTGAATCATGATTTATTTACACCGCAAGAAGTTGTGAAGCAACAACCTGTTCAAGTAGCACAAGCTCTACACAGATCTAATAGGACCCGTCATCAACCTGAGCAATATTCTTTTCTCTTGTCTGGCCACGATGATGTAATACTTGTTGGTCTCAATGGTCCTATATCTTATCAAGAAGTGGTACAGGGCCCAGATTCTGAAAAATGGCTAAAGACCATGAGATCCGAAATAGAATCCATGCACACTAACTAAGTATGAACTTTGGTTGATCCACCTAAAGGGATCAAACCCATTGGTTGTAAGTGGGTCTTCAAACTGAAGACTGAAATGGATGGTCTTTTGAATACCTATATAAAGGTAGATTTGTAGCTAAAGGATTCAAGCAGATTCATGGTATAGATTATGATGAAACTTTTTCACCAATTGTGATGCTCAAGTCTATTTTTATCATGCTTACTATTGCAGTTTACTATAATTATGAGATCTAGCATATAGATGTTAAAACTATATTTCTTAATAGGAATCTACACGAGGATGTGTACATGACACGACCTAAGGGTTTTGTAGATCCAAAGAATGCTGGAAAGGTATGTAAGTTACAAAGATCCATTTATGGATTAAAGCAAGCTTCTCGAAGCTGAAATCTTTGATTCGATGATCCAATCAAAGCGTTTGATTTCATCAAGAATGAAGATGAACCTTGTGTCTACAAGAGGGTTAGTGGGAGCATAGTCATCTTTCTCATATTGTATGTAGATAACATACTTCTCAATGAAAATGATATCCCTACTCTTCAAACAGTGAAGACTTGACTTGGGAATTATTTCTCAATGAAGGACTTAGGTGAAGTAGCCTACATTTTAGGCATCAAGATCAATAGAGATAGATCTAAGAGATTGCTTGGTCTAAGTCAGAATACATATATTGACAATGTGATTAAACATTTTACCATGCCGAATTACAAAAAGGGATTCCTATCGATGTCACATGGTGTGAGCCTTTCGAAGATTCAATGCCCCTCTTCTAAAGAAGAAAGGGACCACATGGATCAAATTCCTTATACATCTGCTATAGGGTCTATCATGTATGCCCCCATCTGAAGTACAGTTGACTGTCCCTCATCAACCTTAAAATTGGGGCATCCTCTTTTAAAGGGAGAATGAGAAAGTTAACTCTTGTAAAAGTCACAAATTAGGAGTAAACGAGACTAGAATTTTGTTGGTTAGTCCTAGGAAAACGTACCGGTTCCACTGTACAAAAAATTTTTGTACAAGTGTCGAACCTTTCCTTAAATAACCTATTGTGTTCTTTAGAAATTAAATTAGGAATCGCAGATGGAACTTAACATCATTGATTCCAAATTTAACTTATCTGTTCTTAATGGTTTAGATTTGAATCGCAAGCGGAACTTAACACTATTGATTCAAATCCACCTATGTTATTAATTTCATTAAATATTAATTTCCAAAATTGGCTTCTAGGACTACATGGCGAGGCACATGGCCTTCTTGGATATGGGAGCAACCACCACCGCCTAGACAAAGCCTTTTAAGGAAAGCTAATATTTAATTTCCTTAAATAACTCTAGATTAACCAAAAAGAACAATTGAATCACAAATTCGAAAAACAAAACAAAAGAAACACATCTTCGAAACAAATCCGAAAATCTAGAATCTAATGCCTCTTGTGTTTGGAATTCATACAAAAGAAATACAACTAGTATGATGCGGAATTTAATTACTAATTATACCTTCCTTTGTATGCAACGACCTCTTGATCTTCTACCGTATTCCTCTTCTTATCTCAGATGTTGTGTGGGCAACGATCTACCGAGATGAGAATCCACCTAAGCCACCTTCTTCTCCAAGCATGATTCGGCCACCACAAATATTCCATAAATAGATGTGATTCGGCCACCACCACCATGCTCCAAGGGATGCTTCCTTTCTCTCCTTCTTCTCCATGCTAAAATCCGGCCATCTTCAAGCTCCATGAGATTACAAGGTCCGGCCAATGAAGAAGAAAGAAACGGAAGAGGGAAAAATAATAGGGCCGGCCACCACCAAGGAAGAAAAGAGAGGAAGAAAAATAATAGAGTCGTTCACCATGAAGGCACCTCTACCCCTTCTTTTATAATCCTTGGTCTTGGCAAATAAGGAAATTTAAATAAAAAACTTCCTTAATTCTTTTGCCATGAAAAGGAAAATTTATTTATATAAAAATAATTTTCTCTTCTCAATATACATGGCCGGCCACTTATTTCCCCAAAACCAGGAGAGTTTTAATTTAAACTTCCTAATTTGTTTCTAGAAATTTATAAAAAAAAATTCCAATAATTTTTCCCTTCATGGTGGGTTATAAAAAGGAAATTTTATAAATTAAAATCTTTCTTTTAAACATGTGGATAATTTCCAAAAAGAAAAGTTATCTCTAAAAATTAAAATCTCTTTTCAATCTACAAATAAGGAAAGATAGCAAATCTTTTCTTAATCTTTTGTAGAAACTAATAAAAGAGAATATTTAATTTTTAAAACTCTCTTTTAAATTATGATCATGGTTAAAAAGGAAAGTTTTTTCAAAATTAAAATCTCCTTTCAATCTACAAATAAGGAAAGATTTCAAATCTTTTGTAGAAAGTTATAAAAGGACAGATTTAAATTTTAAACTCTCTTTTAAAACCATGATATCCACATAAGAAATATTCCTTTTTAATATTCTAGTGGTCGGCCACCTAAGCTTGGGACCCAAGCTTTGGCCGGCCACCAACTTGGCTCATCCACTTGGTCTTGGCCGGCCCTAGCTTGGGTTCCAAGCTAGCTTGGCTGGCCCCATTAGGATGGGTAAGAAGTTGGGTATGTGGTGGGTATAAATCTCTATATACAAGAGGCTACGATAGGGACCGAGAGGAGGAATTGGTTTTGGTCTCCCAATGAAATTAAGCTTCCCGTGTTCGCCCTGAACACACAACTTAACTTCATCAATAATAATTCATTCCACTAAAGAACTATTATTGAACTACCGCACCAATCCCAAATTACATTTTGGGCTCCTTCTTAGTATGAGTGTGTTAGTCTCCCTGTGTTTAAGATGTCGAATGTCCACTAATTAAGTGAGTTACTGACAACTCATTTAATTAATATCTTAGTCCAAGAGTAGTACCACTCAACCTTATCGTCATGTTGGACTAAGTCCACCTACAGGGTTTAACATGACAATCCTTATGATCTCCTCTTGGGGACATTATCAACCTAGATCACTAGGACACAGTTTCCTTCTATAATCAACAACACACACTATAAGTGATCTCATTTCCCAACTTATCGGGCTTATTAATTTATCGAACTAAATCTCACCCATTGATAAATTAAAGAAATAAATATCAAATATATGTGCTTGTTATTATATTAGGATTAAGAGCACACACTTCCATAATAACTAAGGTCTAGTTCTTTTATCAAGTCAGTATAAAAAGAACTTACCTAAAATGGTCCTACTCAATACACTTAGAGTGTACTAGTGTAATTTATTAGTCAAGATAAACTAATACCTAATTACACTACGACTATTTCAATGGTTTATTTCTTTCCATCTTAGTCGTGAGCAACTGTTTATAATTTATAAAGAACCGATAACATGATCTTCTGTGTGTGACACCATACACCATGTTATCTACAATATAAATTAATTGAACAACTACATTTATCATAAATGTAAACATTTGACCAATGTGATTCTTATTTCTAGATAAATGTTTATACCAAAAGCTAGGCTTTTAGTATACATCATAACAAATTTGAGTCTAGTTAGTCGGCTACACCTCCTTCGACTATACAAGGGGAGGCTAGTGATATGGGTTATAATGAGTGGATTCAGGAAATGATAGGGGCATCAAAGTTAAATTGAAGTGTCAATCAAGATTAGGACAGGGTGATGTTTGTTAACTGGTTCTGTTGATCGCCCTACACCAAAGTCCTAAAAGCGCGCCCGAGTATTTTCTAAGCAGGATGCTCAGATAGGGTCGACCGATTATAAACCTGATCTAACATAAGGTTACCTGTATTCACTCAACAGGGCAAAGTCTGATTGAGCTTAAAGGTACTTATCCTTATAAAGTTTTTAGCATATGATAAGCCGAGTGAAGGCTGAATGAACATAAGGTTGCCTGTGTACACTCGACCGGGAAAATCTTGATCGAGCTTAAAGGCACTCAGCCTTATAAAGCTTTTAGTATATAATCAGTTGAGCGAAAGTTGAATGAACATAAGGTTTCCTATGTACGCTCGACCGGGCAAAACTTGATCGAGCTTAAAGGCACTCAGCCTTATAAAGCTTTTAGCATACGATAGGTCGAGCGAAGCCGAACGAACATGAGGTTGCCTGTGTATGTTAGACCAAGCAAAGCTTGATCGAGCTTAAAGGTACTTTACCTTATAAAGCTTTTAGCATACGATCAGCCGAGCGAAGGCCGAATGAACATAATGGTGCCTGTGTGCACTTGACCAGACAAAGCCCAATCGAACTTAAAGGTACTCTACCTTATAAGAATCTCAATATATGACCGGCTTAACGACTAGCCGGGATATATTCAACAGAAGGTATGCTCAATATATGACCAGCTTAACGATCGACCGAGATATATTCAACAGAAGATATGCTCAATATATGACCGGCTTAATGACCGGCCAGGATATATTCAATAGAAGATATTCTCAATATACTACCGACTTAATGACCAGCCGGGATATATTCAACAGAAGGTATTCTCAATATACGACCAGCTTAATAATCAGCTGGGATATATTCAACAGAAGGTATTCTCAATATATGACCAGCTTAATGATCGATAGGGATATATTCAACAGAAGGTATTCTCAATATACGACCGGCTTAAAAATCAGTCGGATATATTCAATAGAAGGTATGATCAATATACGACTAGCTTAATGACCAGCCAGAATATATTCAACAGAGGATTTTCTTAATATATGGCCGGTTTAATGACCAGCCAGGATATATTCAACAGAGGATTTTCTCAATATACAATCTGCTTAATGACTGGTTGAAATATACTTAGCAGACAAGTAGTTGACAATCTTATGATAACATGACAAACTTGTAAGGAAATATTCTTTTAAAGCTTCTTCATTAATTAATTAGTTACAGCGATACACCCCTTTGATTATTTCATCAAGGGTCCAAGTTATAAATAACAAAGGAGGTACATCTAAGGTAGAAAAAATATTCCTCGGAAGATTATTGCACGACATCTAGGTTGTACTTCTCTCATCTTCTAACAAACTTTAACAAACCGGGGGCTGCCTCACGATCACAGACGTTATGTAAGGTGGTATAAAAAGGAGAATCTTCTCTGCTGACAAGGTACGCAACAAAAATATTTGCATTTGAAGCCCTACTTTCCTGCATTTTCCATTACTGTTATTCTTCCACTTTTCAAGAGAGGAAGCTGACTTGAACACAGTCAAGAGGGATTCTTACCCCAGACTTAGGTCACTAATGCTTTGTTGGCTAGTCTGACTGTGCGCAGGATCATTGAGGAGTTCTCTTTAGATCTCAAGAATCTTGTTGTTCGTCGAGCAACCATCTATCAGAACTAGTGCACCATCTCCTGGCCTTTAGACAGGATCAAATTCAGCGTCGTCTATGAGAAGTTTTTCGCACCGTCTATCAGAACCAGTGTTAGCTTGTTGTTGCTGGAAAACTTAATACCATCACCTTGACACGGGAAGATCTGGAGTTGCTCATTAATGCCAGAGCACAAAAATTACTTCAATAGCAACAACAAGCTAACACTGGTAGTATGTTGCCACCACCAAATCTAGAAGTGTCAACAATTTCTTATCAGAGGGAGAGAAGGGTTCGGGAGGAGGGCCCTGCTCGCTTGCTTCCTGTGCCTCTCTCACCAACTCAACACCTCGAGTTCTTTTTCACACACCATTAGAATAGTTGGGCCAAGGAATAATACCCCAGTAGTCTTTTGGAGAGGTACCGGTGCGAGATGGGTATAGAGGAAAAGCAGTGGTCAGTGATAGCTCCCCAGAGCGAATTGATACTCCGTTCACTCAGAGGGTGTTGGATGATCCATTACCCAAGCGTTATCAAAACCTAAACATAGGAGAATATTTTGAAACTACTGAACCAAAGGATCATCCCCTCAAATTTGAGCACACTGCCCTTCTTCAGCAATTCACAGATGGTGTAAAGTGTCGGATGTTCCTCACTACACTTGGCGGAGCAGCCCAGCGATGGTTCAAGCTATTGTCAGATAACTCTATTCGTCGCTTCAAGGACTTTCGTAAGGTATTTCTCCATCACTTTTATAGTAACCAAAGGTATTAGAAAACCCTTGGAGTCTCTTCTCACTTAAGCAAGGACCTAAGGAGACCATTCGAGCCTACATCAAGAGGTTCAATTAGGTGGCTATGGATGTTCCCACGGCTACCACAGAGCTTTTAGTAAATGTCTTTTCTCAGAGACTTAATGATAATAATTTCTTCTAAGATTTGGTTAGAAAACCTCTGGCTAACTTTGACCTGCTAATTGAACGGGCAACTGAATTCATCAATATTGAAGAAGATCAAGCTACTTGAAAAAAGGAGGGGGCTACATCTGCCTCCGCTCTGATTCCAGAACTTCTAGTGGTATCTACTCCTCCACCCAAAAGACCTTGTGTGGGTCCTCAGTATCATCATCCTGAGAAGTGGCCCCAAGCCATGCAACATGTGGGGGTTCCTAGAGAAGTCCCACGAAAGTGGTGCATGTATCATCAAACAATCACTCACAACATGGAGGATTGTTATACTCTTCAAAATCAGCAGGAAAGTAATCCTAGATATCATCGGCGTTCCCCAGCCCCAAATCACCAATTGTATCCCCGATGTAACATCCCACTCAAGATTAAATTTTGGGAGACCGAGCCCCAATTAGGAACTTTACAACTCCCGACCAAGAAAACTCAAATGCCCGCTTGGGTGCAACAAGAGCAACCATCTGCCCGGAAAGAAGAAAATTGCAACTATGCTCCTGGGGTAATATCAACATGATAGCCGGGGCCAACTGATGGTGACTCCAACCAAACAAGGAAGTCACATGCTCGATGTTTAGTCATCCATGAGGTCGGATGTAATGCAAAGCAGGCGGTTGGACTTGAAATTAGCTTCGAGCCTAGAGATCTAGAGGGAATAGAAATACCCCATGATGATGCATTGATAATCAAGGTTGTGATAGCCAATTATAATATCTCTCACACTTTCATTAACATAGGTAGCTCCATTAACATCATCTTCAAGAAAGCATTTGATCAGCTACAGATCGACTCAAGCAAGCTCCAACCCATGTCCACCCCTCTATATGGGTTTATAGGCAATGAGGTATAGCCAATCGGCCAAATAAAGATGGTCATATCCTTAAGGGAGGAACCCCTAATGAAGACACGCCGACGCACCCTCTACATACAACATCATTTTGGGTCTACCGGCCCTGAATGAATTCCAGGCAATTGTTTCAACTTTCTACCCGAAGATAAATTCTCCGTGGATGATCAAGTGGGGGAAGTCAAAGGTGACCAACTAGTAGCACACAAGTGCTACGTGGAGATAGTAAAGACAGAGGCAAATGTGGCTCGGAAAGTCCAGACGATAGAAGTCAATGCCATTCAAGAAAAGCTACCCAACCTAGTATATGAAGAGAAGGAGGAAGTACAGATTCAGGCCAACCGACTAAAAGAAACTACTCATATAGCAGCTGACCTGGCTCCTGATCTTAAGGTCGAGCTGTTGAAGTGTCTGACACGCAACGGTGATGTATTTGTCTGGACAACTAAAGAAGTGACGGGCGTATCTCCGACGATCATGGAGCATGCACTCCATGTATATCATGATGCCCGCCTAGTCAAGCAAAGGGAACAGGATTTTGGAGTTGACCATAATAAGATCATCAAAGAAGAGATGGATAAATTATTAGAGGCAGGCTACATTCGAGAGGTATAATTCCCAAGTTGGTTGGCTAATGTTGTTCTGGTGTCTAAGCCTGTAAACAAATGGCGAGTCTGCATCAATTTCTGGGATGTCAACAAGGCTTGCCCGAAGGACTATTATCCTCTACGCTGCATTGACTAGGTGGTGAATTCTACAGCTGGTTGTGAGTACATCTGTATGTTGGACGCTTACTAGAGATATCACCAAGTCCCACTCACCAAGGAGGATCAAGAAAAGGTTAGCTTCATAACTATTGAGGGCACTTACTGTTATAATGTCATGTCTTTTGGACTTAAAAATGTAAGAGCTACTTATCAAAGGCTCATGAACAAAGTTTTTCAGAAGCAAATTGGAAGAAACATGGAGGTCTATATGGATGGTATTCTTAGTAAATCTCTCTGAGCAACAAATCTATGTGCTGACATAGAAGAAACCTGTGGAACATTGAGATAGTACGTGTCAAGCTTAATCCTGGAAAATATTTATTTGGAGTCAAAAGTAAAAAAAAATTCTGGGTTATATGGTGATCGAGCGAGGAATAGAAGTTAATTCCAGCAAAGTGTGGACCTTAAAGGATATGGCTCCTCCACGTAATTTGAAAGAGATGCAAAGATTGATCGGTCGAATTACTGCCCTGTCTCGCTTCATTTCCCAATCGGCCGATCAAAGTCTCCCTTTCTTCAAGATACTGCGTCGACCAACCAAGTTCCAGTGGGATGATGATTGCAACAAGGCGTTTGAGGAGCTGAAGAACTATTTGTCTACTCTTCCTATATTAGCTAAACCAATAGTGGGTGAAAATTTATGGATTTATTTATCAGCCAATGAACATACTATTGGTTCAGTATTAGTGAGGCAGGAGAGAAGAGAGCAACAACCTGTGTACTTTTTGAGTCATTTATTAAAAGGAGCTGAGTGCTGCTATACTGCGCTCGAGAAGTTGGCGTACAAATTGGTTTTAGCTGCTCGAAGGTTGCGTCCTTACTTTTTATCACATTCAATCATTGTATTAATTAATAGTACCTTAGGCCGAGTACTGGTTAACCCAGAGGCATCCAGAAGATTAATCAAATAGACGATTGAACTTAGTGAGTACGATATACAATACCAACCTTAGGCGGTCATCAAGTCCCAGGCTCTAGATGATTTCATAACATAAGTGCAGGGTTCAGAAATTAAAGAAACCTAGAAGATATATGTTGATGTATCCACCATCCGACAGGGTAATCGGATAGATATTCTTTTTTATCTCACCCAGGGAAGATCGAATGCAATTATCTATGCGGTTAAATTATCGGGCAACTAACAATGAAGCAGAATATGAAGCCTTAATAGAAGGATTGCAAGCTACTCGACACGTGGGATCCTCCCGAGTCTTACTCTATTCTAATTCCCAGCTAGTAACCCAACAATTATCTAGTAATTTTAAAATCAACAATGAACAACTCAAGTTATATACAGAGGCATTTGATAAGTTAAGGGCAGAGTTTCAAGAAGTTAGTGTACATAAAATTCCCCATTCAGAAAATCAAGCAACATATGAGTTAGCTAAATTGGCCTCTACCATAATTCCTTGGAATTTAGATAAACCTATGGAGCAGTCATTGTTGGTAGCTTGCATTGAGAGGCAGACCAATTTAGAATTATAGAGCGATTGGAGGGCACTAATTATCTTATTCTTACAATAAGGTATTCTACCAATTGATGAAGAGCAATCATGGGTATTTAAGAAAAGGGTTGGTCGGTTCACTATGATTGGGGACCAGCTTTACAAAAGGGTTTTCTCTTGTCCTCTACTTAAATGTCTTAGGCCAGAGGATATACAGTATATTCTATAGGAAGTGCATCAAGGCTCTTATGGTAATCATATCGAAGGCCAGTCTCTTGCTAGGAAAATATTATTGGTGGAGTATTTTTGACCCACTTTGCAAGCTGATGCTGTTGAACTCGTAAAAATCTATTTGTCTTGTCAAAAACATCAGAACATTTCTCATCACCCTACTGAATTACTGAAGACCTCTATTGTATCTTATTCTTTTGATCAATGGGGTATAGATATAGTGAAACTATTTCCTATTGCACCTGCTTAAAGGAGGTTTTTACTGATAGTTGAGGATTATTTTTTAAAATAGGTGGAAGCTAAACTATTGGCCAGAATTATTGAACACACAGTTATCAAATTCTTATGGCAACATATTATTTACAAATTTAGTATTCCACATAAGCTTATTTATGATAACGGAAGGCAATTTCAAGGCAAAAAAATTCAAGAATAGTGTTGGGGATATCGTATTACCCAAGCTTTCACCTTTATGGCCTATTCGCAAAGTAATGGGCAAGCTGAGGTAGCAAATAGGTAAATTATCATATGGCTCAAAACTAAATTGGATCATGTTGGAGGAAGTTGAGTGGATGAATTACCTAGTGTTTTATGGGCATATCACACCACTTCAAGAGAATCGACAGGTATAACTCCTTTCATCTAGTTTATGGTGGTGAGGACGTAATCCTGATCGAAATTGGCATGGACTTCAATCAGAGATGCTTATATGATGAAGATAATGCTGATCGACATTTTATGGAACTCGACCTAATAGAAAAAGTGTGGGGCAAGGCAGCAGCTCAACTTATATTATATCATCAAAGAATGAGGCAAAATTATAACAAAAGGGTTATCCATAGATTCTTCCAAGTGGGTGATCTAGTCTGGAAGTGCATTAAGCCAGTTGGAGATGTTAATAAACTGAAACCACAATGGGGAAGACCCTACAGGGTAGTGTAAAAACTTGCCTCAGGTTCTTATTATCTTCAAGATGTAGAGGGGAGAAATCTCAAGCGGCCTTGAAGTGCAGATCATCTCCATACTTATAGAGTTTAACAAGTACACTTGTAATTATTATTGTATTCTGCTCAATATATTCAATGAAAATTGCAGGTGAAATTATTATAGTCAATCAGTCTCATGGATGGCCAGAGACCTGAAACCTTATAGTCAATCGGTCGCATGGACGACTAGAGACTTTAAACCTTATAGTCGATCGATCGCATGGACGGTCAGAGACTTTAAACCTTACAGTCGATCAGTCGCATGGACGGTCGGAGACTTTAAATCTTACAGTTGATCGATCGTATGGACGGGCGAAGAATTTAAACCTTACAGTCGATTGGTCGCACCGACGGTTGAAGACTTTAAACTTTACAGTCAATCAATTACATGGATGGCCGGAGACTTTAAACCTTATAGTCGATCGGTCGTACGGAAGGCTGGAGACTTTAAACCTTATAGTCAATCTATCACATGAACGGTCAAAGACTTTAAACCTTATAATCGATCGGTCGTATAGATGGCTGGAGACTTTAAACCTTACAGTCGATCGTTTGCACGGACGGCCAGAGACTTTAAACCTTACAATCGATCAGCTGCATTAACGGCCGGAGACTTTAAACCTTACAGTTGATCGGTCGCATCGACGGTCGAGGACTTTAAACCCTACAGTCGATCGATCGCATGGACGGCCAGATACTTTAAACCTTACAGTCGATCGATCGCATGGACAGCCAGAGACTCTAAACCCTACAGTGAATGGATTGCTTCAAACATATGATCAAGGATTTTAAACTTCATACTGTCGAACTATGACTTTGAGTCATATCCCTTATAGAAATCATCAAAGATACAAGTATCCGAACTATCTATTTCGTTCGGCATCACAGATCCGATCAGTTTACTATTCAGCCCGAGAATTCATTATGAAGATTGCTCATATAAATATTCGGTTTGTTTATTTCGCTCAGCATCATATGTCCGACTGGTTTATTATTCAGTTTAGGAATTCATTATGGACTGCTTATAAATATCTGGTATGTCTATTTCACTCGAAATTATATGTCCGGTCGATTTATTACTCAATGCATAAATTCATTATGGATTTCTTACAAATATCTGGTCTGTCTATTTTACTCAGAGTTATATGTCCACCTGATTCATTATGCAGCCTGAAGATTTATTATGTAAACTTACTATACTTATATCTAGCTTGCTTAGTTTGCTCATCATTATGCGATACATTATGCAGTTCAAAAATTCATTATGAGATACTTATATACCCATCCGAACTGGTTTTCCCGCTCAACGTTATATGTATAGTCAAGTTATTATGTCGGTCAGCAACTCATTATAAACTATTTTCTAAGGGTCTGGTTTATTGATTTTGTCCGGTACTATGCAATCTGTTGGTTTCTCATTCTAGCTAGAATTCATTATGTTCACTCATCATGATTTTTTGTCAGAAGATTCAATATGAGGGAGATACTCTTGTTTGACTTGAATATCCGGCTGGACAAAGATTTGGGTTATTCTGCTCGATACTACTTCTTCAGCAGGTATGTGAGACAAATTGGTGTACATTGGTGGTTTTGATGATCGCAAGGGCACACAGAGGACATAGGTGCTATCTAATACTATTTAATGTGCAGCTCAATAATTAATTTTTGAATTCCCTTTTACAGAAACCTGTGGTTACACCATAAGAAATATAGATACATTAGTCAAATATACTTAAAATATCCTCTGGGAGCTCCTCAAGAAGTTGGTATTGATCTATAAATGATAAAGGAGGCTCCTTTGATAGATATCCTTCCTTACCCAATTGTCGAACCGCCCCTTCGGACGTGTAATTAAGTGTTTTTATAAACCTCATGGTCAGTTTTTCTTTAAACTCAATAGAGTCAAGTTAGGTTCTCATCCTTATCTCAACTCATTCATCCTCCCTAGCTTGGTAGGCCAGTAGTTTGGATTGGGCAGTCTTGGTTTCAGCCTTAGCAACAGCTAATTTCGCTTGCAAAGACTCTATTTGGGTCTCTTTTGCCTTTAACTCTTCTTGTCTCTGCAACAATAAGAAGTCCTTTCTGGCTAACTCTGAGTCAATCTAGGAGATTCGGGTGAATGGGAAAGTTTAACCCTTTACAACAAAGAAGTTTTAAGAGCTAAATCGGCAACGACTTTGTCTTTCAAGGTTCTTTCCATCTGAAACATGGATTCACTGCCTTGCAACATCAGCTCCAGTTTCTAACTCTTGGAGCGTTGAGACTCTACCAATTGTCGACATTCTTGTAGTGCACTTTTTGTACTTAAGAGAAGTAAGGCTTGTTCCTCCATTTTTCTTCCCAAGTCATTTGTAGTGGTAGAGGTGGACTCTAATTCGTGTACACAATCCTTCAAAATCTTGTTTGAGTGCACCAAATTGACCACCAATTGACTTAAGGGCAACCTTGAAGAATAAAACTAGAGGAAACAAAAAGGAGGCTACAGTTTAGTCAGATAATTTACAAGAAAAATGGATCATGAAGTTTACCTCAACGGCTTTCCGAGCATGTTCATCAGCATACTCTAATGTTGTGGCCCCTTTTATCTACTTATAAGATTGCATCCAAGACTATGTCAAGGAACCTTTTATTCGTAATAGCCCATATGTAGGCAAAGCCTCCTGCCCTTATTCAGATAGTATTGTATATGCTTGCTTGAAGTAGCAGTGAGGACCAGGAGGAAGAGCAAGCTCGGGCCCCTAGGTGCTAGGATGTTTAGTAATTATTTGGGATGGCTTAGAGACCCATACAGAATTGATAGAAGTTGGGGTAGTAATAACCAGTACCTTCTCAGTAGGTGGGGCGTGAGAGCGTGGGCGCTTGGTAGGTCGAGGTTGAATGTCTGAGGCCAAAGGTACTATAAGTACACCAAAGGAAGCTGATGCAGATGGGGGGAGCACAGGTAAATTCGTAATTGAAGTTTTTAGAGCCAAAGGTCCAAGAATCCCCATAACTAGTTCCAAAGAGGCCCTAGACATTTTTGAGTCTAGCATAGTCAAAGCTTGTATTATCTTGCAAGAGGCAGAGATCAATCTAGCTGGTTGCATCATAGCAAGCTTGAGATTGTATCGACGACGTACCGGAGATGCAAGTTCTTTCAGCTTGGAAAAAATATCCTCCGATGTACCAGGGAAAGTTTGCTCGGTTGAAGAGCATTCTGATAATGCCGAAGTAGAAAACTGAGGTCTTTGGCGTCGGTGGATAAGAGGGATATCTAACTCGAAAGAGCTAGAGGCGGGCTTTGGAGTAGGGGGAAGTAACCCGCCAGAGGAGGAAGCTTGTTTACATTGGCGACTCCTTAGTAAATTCTTGCCTATTTGATTTAAAGTCTCTCTCGTTATCTTAGGTTTTTTGAAGAGGAAGGCAGTGCAAATAGCCTCAGCTGCAAAAACACCAAAGATTTTTATAGCAAGCGAGTCAAGATAAAGAGGAAGATTTCTTCTTACTGAACGAGGTGCTTAGCTCAAGGTCGACCGGAGTAAGTCCAAAAATGTACAGTATGTTGATACAGTCTGACCTGGATGTTGTTTTGATGTTGACACTGATTTAAGTTTGTATCAGATATTAATTAAACTCAGACTGATTGATGATCAAGGTTGATCATGAGGAGAGGAAAAGTCCAAGTACGGATACTTGGCACGCAAAGTCAAAGAGGGCTCGGTAGCTCGTTCTCTGGACCGGACGAAGTCGGAGAGGGCTCGACAGCTCATTCTCTGGACTAGGTCAGAGAGGGCTCGGTAGCTCGTTCTCTGGACCGGACAAAGTCGGAGAGGGCTCGGCAGCTCGTTCTCCGGACTAGGTCAGAGAGGGCTCGGTAGCTCGTTCTCTGGACCGGACGAAGTCGGAGAGGGCTCGGCATCTCGTTCTCTGGACTAGGTCAGAGAGGGCTCGGTAGCTCGTTCTCTGGACCGGACGAAGACAGAGAGGGCTCGGTAGCTCGTTCTCTGGACTAGGTCAGAGAGGGCTTGGTAGCTCGTTCTCTGGACCAGGAAGACGTTAGGGTTTAGGGCTGAGAGGCTCTAAAACTAACACAAGGACATTGGATCGGTCTGTTGACCGTACTCTGGTTGTCCGGATCGGTCGGAAGACCGATCCAGTGATACTGAGTCACCGATCGGTCTCGTGACCGATCAGAACCACGTAAAGTTTCGTGGGTTATCCGATCGGTCGTGGATCGATCGGTAACCACGTAAGCATTCTGGTTATCTGATCGGTCTGACCGATCGAAAGAAGCGCCGATGCGCCGACTCAGCGCTAGGGGATCGGTCGTGGACCGATCCACTATAGGCTGATCGGTCCACGCATCGATCGACACTTTCGAACGATCAGGATGAGTCCTGATCGGTCCAGAGAGCTATGGATCGGTCTGTTGACCGATCCACAACATGTTGTTTTGTTTCTGCTGCTTCTCTGATATTTCTGATTCACTTCTGATTCACCTGATCAAATCATCTGCTGTGAGATTTTTAAGTTGCAGGTTGCAGGTATCGTGCCATTGGTTAATTTCAAATGAAGCTCCATCAGAAGAATAAGAACAAGTGCCCTTTATGTTGTATTTCACTGCAAGTGATGCAATTCGAGCTTCAACGTTCACTGGCCGCGATCAGTTGGACTCTTGCCCATTGGTTCGAGCTCAGAGACACCAGTGAAGACCATGGATGGTATTGGTGTGAGTTCAGAGAACCATATGAGAAGAAAGAGTGATTGGCGACGCCTGAGTTGGTTGCAGTGATTCGACACAGGTGACAGTGATTCGGGACAGTGAGAAAGCAGAATAAGAAGGAGGAAGAAGAGAGGTTTGCTAAGGTTCTAAAAAAACTCTCTGTCGCTCAAGCAAGAGGCTGTGTCGTTGAGCTCTTGGCTGAAGCTTCCTTCTGTCTTTTCATTTTTCACTTCGTGGCTGTAAGTTTCATTTGCTCATTCCGTTAGCCACAAAACTCTGTAAGTCATTGTGCTTTATTTTCAAATCTATTATGTGACTTCTGTGGAGAGGTTACTCCACCGAGAAGGAGAAACACTTAGCCGGATTTTGTCCGGGTGATCTACCGAAAGATCAAGGGATCGTCCACCTTACGGACACGCCGAGGAGTAGGGGCAAGTTATCCCCGAACCTCGTACATCGTTTTGTTAGTGGTGGTTTGTTCTTTTCCTTGCATCAGTTTTCATTTTACTTATTTCCGCTGTGCTAACAAACTCTTGTGAGGAAATTGATTGGATTTTTAAAGGAGGCTATTCACACCCCCCCCCCCCCCCCTCTCTAGCCATCCGAAGGTCCTAACAAGTGGTATCAGAGCAAGGCGCTCTTCATCCGGATTAACACCATAAAGAGCAAGAAGATGGCAATGAAGGAAGGTTTTAGCACCAATCGTCCACCCTACTTCGATGGAGCAGACTTCCAATATTGGAAGAGACGTATGGAGTATTATCTCAAGACCGATATCTCCATGTGGTTCTCGGTCAAGGAAGGATTCACACCTCCGAAGGACGAAGAAGGTAAGGAACTAGAATCGTCGAGGTGGTCCGCCGAGCAAACTCGCAAAGGACAAGCCGATGCCAAGGCGGTGGTCACCCTACAATGTGGGATAGCCAAAGATCAACTTGTCAAGGTAGGTCCATTTGTAAGTGCAAAGGATTTGTGGAACAAGCTCATCGAGCCTCAAGAAGGAACCCGAGACTCTCGGATCGCCAAGAGAGACTTGTTCCTAAACCAACTACAAAACCTCACCATGAAGGAGAGCGAAACGGTAAGTGAACTACACGGAAGGTTCAAAGAGATCATCAATGGTCTTCATTCCATAGATGAACGCGTAGAGAATCGCGATCTCGTAAGGTACGCTCTCAAAGCCTTTCCGAGGAATGCCTTGTGGTCATCTATGGTAGATGCCTACAAGGTTTCCAAGGACCTTTCAATTGTTAAGTTAGATGAATTCTTTTGTGAAATGGAACTTCATGAATTTGCTAACAAGGGTCAAAAAGAGAAAGGTATTGCTTTAGTTGCAGGAGAAAAGAGCAAGGATGGAAGGAGGAAGAAAGAAAAGAAGAAGGAGAAAGAAATTCCTACATCCTCATCCTCCTCCGAGTCCGATGATGAAGGAGGATCATCATCAAGCAAGAGGGCCAACTTCGTGAGAAGAATCATGAGAAGGAGCCGGAGATTTAAAGGGAAAGGTAAGTCTATTGATCAAAATATTGATAAGACTAACGTTACATGTTATGAGTGTAGCAAGAAAGGACACTATCGGAGCGAGTGTCCAAAACTCAAGAAGAAGGAGGAAAGGGCCAAGAAGAAGAAAGCTCTCAAAGCTTCTTGGGATGAATCCTCCTCAAGCTCATCGGAGGAAGAGAAGGAGAAAACCACTCGTCAATTAGCACTCATGGCAAGGGAGGAATCAGACTCCGGAAGTGATACATCAACCGCGGCTTCATCATCTTCGGATGATGAAGAGGTAACCTCTCCACATTTAGAAAAATGCTATAAGACTATTGCTCATTTATCTACACTGCTTAAGAAATCAAAAACTGAAATCAAATTATTAAAAGAAGAAGTAGAACACTTGAAGACTCTTAGGGAAGATGAGGTTGATGACCTTCATCAAGAGCTTCTTGAGGATGAAAATAATGCCCTAAAGAGTGAAGTTGAGAAACTCAAGAAAATGCTTGAGAAATTCTCAACTAGCTCTAAGACCTTAGATATGATTCTAAATGCCCAAAGGGCGGTCTACAACAAGGCTGGATTAGGATACCAACCTAAGGAGTCTAGTTTCATTTCCTTAGTGTCTAGAACCCAATTTCATAGATCACATGCTTCTAGGGTTCATGAGACTATGAAGGGTGTGACCAAGGCATGGGTTCCTAGGTCTTTCATTGTAGATGCATTAAGTCCCAAGATTTGGGTACCTAAAACATCTATCTTTCATGTCTTGTAGGCATTTGCCAAGGGGGAGCATCTATCAACTTGGTTTGTTGATAGTGGATGCTCCAAGCACATGACCGGGGACAAGTCACTCTTTACCACCCTTCAAAACAAAAATAGAGGTAATGTGTCCTTTGGTAATAATGGTAGCCTTAAGGTTATAGGAGTTGGAGATATTCAAATATCCGAATGTCTCCAAATCAAAAATGTCCTTCTAGTCAAGGGGATGACTTTTAATCTCCTAAGTGTCAGCCAATTGTGTGATACGGGTTACACAATTGAGTTTCATTCAAGTTAATGTCTGGTCAAACACATTGACACACTTGACACGGTACTAGTAGGCACAAGGGTAGACAACATTTATTAAGTATCCTTTAAAAGTGCTACTAATGCCTCTGCTAAGTGTTTCATGTCAAAAGAAGAAGAATCATGGCTGTGGCATAGAAGGTTGGCCCACGTAAACATGAAGAACATTCGAAAGCTGGCCAACAAAGGATTAGTGCGAGACTTACCAAGCATCAAGTATCAAAAGACAAAATTATGTGATGCATGTCAAAAGGGTAAGCAAACGAAAGCGGCTCATAAAGGTAAAAGCGTTGTAAGTACATCTACTGCTTTAGATTTATTGCATATGGATTTGTTTGATTGCAGTAATGTTATTTCATTGAATGGGAGTAGATATTGTTTAGTGATCATTGATGATTTTACTAGATATACATGGACCTTCTTTTTGAAAAATAAGGATCAAACCATAGATATTTTTGTTTCTTTTTGTAGAAGAACCGAAAATGAGAAATCAACAACAATTAAAACAATTAGAAGTGATCATGGTGGAGAATTTCAAAACCATAGATTTTTAGAATTTTGTCAAGAAAAAGGATATAGGCATGAGTTCTCTACTCCAAGGACCCCACAACAAAATGGGGTTGTGGAGAGAAAAAACTGAGTCTTGCAAGAGGCTGCACGAAACATGCTCAATGAGTACTCATTACCGAGCTACTTATGGGCTGAAGCGGTAAATACCGCTTGCTATGTGCAAAACCGAGTCTTGATACATAGGTTTTTAGGAAAGACTCCCCATGAACTTTGGTTTGGGAAACCCCCTACAATTAAACATCTTAGGGTGTTTGGTTGTAAGGTGTTTATCTTGAACACCAAGGATCATCTTGGAAAGTTCACGGCTAAAGCTGACGAAGGGATACTAGTCGGGTACTCTCTCACCAACAAAGCCTATCGAGTCTACAACAATAGGACTAAATTGATTGAAGAGTCCTCGGATGTAGCATTTGAAGAAATCCCTAAATCAAATGATCAATCAAGGGATGTAAGAGAAATTCAATTTGAACTTAGAAATCTAAGTTTAAATGATCAAAACATAGAGAGAGTCGAAGTTGACTCCGATGACGATGAGCAAAGGCAAGAGAGAGCTCAGTCTGATCCTTTACCTGATACTGAGCCCTTGCCTGTGTCTAGTGAGATCACTCATGAGGCACCATCGACACCAAGGCAATCAAGGATAGCCTCTAGTCATCCCCAAGACCAGATTGTGGGAGACATTCAACAAGGGGTTAGGACTAGGTCATTCTTTAGAAATGAGTCTAATGAGGTCGCCTTGATCTCAGAAATCTAACCAAAATTAGTTGATGAGGCATTGCACGATCCTGATTGGATCATAGCTATGTAAGATGAGTTAGGTCAATTTGAAAGGAGCCAAGTGTGGGACTTAGTTCCTAGACCTAAGAAGACCACCATTATTGGAACCAAATGGGTCTTCAAAAATAAGTTAAACCAAAAGGGAGAAGTAGTGAGAAACAAGGCAAGACTTGTAGCCAAGGGCTATAGTCAAGTCGAAGGCCTCGATTATGATGAAACTTATGCTCCCGTGGCTCGACTAGAGTCCATTCGTTTAATGCTAGCTTTTGCTGCACATAGAGGTTTCAAGCTCTATCAAATGGACGTCAAATCAGCCTTCTTAAATGGTTTCATTAAAGAAGAGGTCTATGTTGAACAACCACCGGGGTTTGTGAATACCGAAGCTCCAAACCACGTGTACAAGCTCAAGAAAGCTCTTTATGGGCTTAAACAAGTACCTCGAGCTTGGTACGAAAGGTTGTCAACTTACTTATTAGAAAAGGGTTTTGTAAGAGGTCAAATAGACCCAACACTATTTCTGCGTAGAGATGGTGAAAACATATTTGTAGCCCAGGTGTATGTCGATGACATAATTTATGGCTCAAATAACAAGGGCTATTTGAATGAATTTATCACTCACATGGAAAGTGAGTTTGAGATGAGTCTGGTGGGAGAATTGACATTCTTCCTTGGACTTGAAATCAAACAAACTCGAGATGGCATTTATGTCCATCAAACAAAATATACTCAAGAGATGCTCAAGAAATTCAAAATGAGTGACTCTAAGGAAGTATCCACTCCAATGGCGACGAGCACTCGCCTAGACAATGATGAGAATGGAAAACCAGTTAATCTAACGCAATATAGAAGCATGATCGGTAGTCTTCTATATCTCACAGCTAGTAGGCCGGACATACTTTTTGCTATGGGCATGTGCGCTAGATATCAAGTCTGTGCCAAGGAATCTCATTTAATTGCAGTTAAGAGAATTTTGAGATACCTTAAGGGCACAATTAGAGTAGGTCTATGGTACCCTCGCACGGAGTCTTTTGACTTGATAGGTTATACCGACTCCGATTACGCTGGGTGCAAATTGGATCGAAAGAGCACTAGTGGGAGTTGCCAATTTTTAGGTTCATCATTAGTTAGTTGGTCAAGTCGGAAGCAACATTGTGTTGCTCTCTCCACGACCGAGGCTGAATACATTGCCATGGGAGAGAGTGTATCACAATTGTTGTGGATAATCCACACTCTAGAAGATTATGGACTTTCGTATAAGGGAGTGCAAGTGTTGTGTGACAACATCAGCACAATAAACCTAACAAAAAAACCCAGTCCATCATTCAAGGACCAAACATATTGAAGTGCGTCACCACTTCATTAGAGATCACGTAGCTAGGGGAGACATTGCACTCACCTATGTTGAGTCAAAGTCAAACCTAGCCGATATTTTCACCAAACCTCTTCCGAAAAATGAATTTAGTCATTTGAGGAGAGAATTGGGAATGTGTTTGGCTCAATAGGCCATTAGGACTTCATCATGATCAATAAGGACAATTAAAACAACAAGAGAAATAGGGAAATTAATTTGGGCAACTTGGGAACATCTCACACAAACTATAAGGTGTAACAAATGATTTTTGTTTGCTAGAAATGGGGTGAGATGCTAGGATCAGCCGAATTATTCAAAATGTATCATGCATCCCTTGAATAATTAGGTTGAAGAGACATAAATTGAGTATGGGGAAGACCATTACATAATTCATGTGTATTTGGTTCCTAGATCTTACTCATATATTCCAACCAAGGAAACTTGGTTGGACCTTTACCTAGAAATTATGAAACTTTGGTTGATGGACTGTTTGATACACTTGAATGATGCTTTTCATGATTTTGATTGATACTAGGACAAGTCCTTGAAAGAATGATAGCAAGTTGGTTATATTTTGACAAACTTGAAACTGAACATAACAAAGGTCAAAAATTTCAGTTTTCAGGCCTTAAGTTGTTTGTTTTCTAAATGTCTGCAACTTTAGGGCTATAAACAAGTTCAGACCATAATTTTTAGGTAATCGTTATGCTTGTAGATCCTCCAGGTTCTAAGTTCTGAACTTGGAAGTTTTCCTAAAGAAACTTCCACGAACTATCGAACATCTCTATGTTACTGAAATTACTAATTTCAGTTACTGAAATTACTGGAGAGATCTAAGTATCAGACACTGATCGGTCTACGGACCGATCAGGTCAGCCTGGCACGCAGAGCCCGCTACTGATCACTTTCTGATCGGTCTACAGACCGATCAGGGAGTTCCCTGATCGGTCCGGAGACCGATTAGATCAATCCGGTACGCAAGGCCACTGATCGGTCTACCGACCGATCAGGAAGTTCCCTGATCGGTCCAGGGACCGATCAGCGAGTACTGATCGTCTCCTGATCGGTCTACAGACCGATCAGGATGTTCCTAGATCGGTCCATGGACCGATCAGGAGGCTCCTGATACCTCCTGATCGGACAGCCGTCCGATCATTTCATCAACTGTACACCCATCAGAAAACCCTTAAAACTTCCCGATCTTTTCTTTTCCCTCTTCACGCGGAAGCCCTAGCCGACTCTTCCCTACACCTCACCTCTTCTCTTCTCTGTGCACGCCGGAACCCTAGCCAAAGCTCTAGCCAAAACTTCAATGGCACCAAGGTAACTCTTTACTTCTCTAGAACTTGGCATTTCGGTTTCATTTCTCACCATTTTGTGCTTTTTGGGTGTTGATGGCTCCGGTGCTCACTTATTTCCCCTATTGGTTCACATTGTTACACCTTAGGAAGAAACCAGTGGGTGAGGGTACCTCTAAGTCACCTGCTAAGTCGAAGTCTAAGGCTCCTTCCAGACCTCAACCATCTGTTTCCGGGAGATTCCCGAACCACAATTTTGAGGAAGCCTTTAGACAAAGAACCTTTAAATTACTCCCTTGTAGGTCTGTGGATCGGAGATTCATGGACGAATTTTGTCCAACTGTGTCAGAAATCATAGCCTACTACAAACTTGACTCACTTGTCTACTTAGAACGGGATATCAACTATGACTTGGTCTCTGAGTTTTATAACAACCTTCATCAGACTAATGATGTAGGTTATAAAACAAAAGTTGCTAAGCAGACTCTTGATTTCAGTTTCTCATCCTTCTTTGACTATCTCGATTGTCGGAGGTATTCCGGTAATGTCTTTTCGATATTTCCTGACTTACCAGATCCTTTACCTCCACCCTTTGATATCTCATCTGACGATATTTATGAGTACTTCTTCAGACATCCTAGACCGGGTGACCTTGATGAGCTAGATGTTGACTTTCCTACTTTTGCAGCCTTGAGATTATCTCCTCAAGACTACATTCTTTTTAAAATTGTCACAAACTGTCTTCTGCCTATCACATCTAAACCATTGTCTGAGATCCGACCATATCATTGCCTGATGCTTTATGGATTGCGTAGGCGTCTCGACTTTGACATCTTATCTAGCATCTACTCTTCGATCATCTCCTATAGTGAGCCAAGCGGCTATACTGTTTATATGCCTTATGGGCATATAATTATAGATTGGCTTGAGACCCTTCAGATTGATGTCTCTAAGGGTAGAATAGTCAAGATGGTCAGACAGGATTGCAGACTTGGGAAGCGGGCATTTTCCAAGTCTGGAATCATAGGACAAAATGGGGATGTTTGGTGGAAGGATGGGAGAGCTCTAGGTGAGTTACCACGGGGACCTCCACGACAGGTTGCAGCTGCTCCTGTTGCTGCTCCTCCTGCTGCTGACGATGGAGAGGCCGATCCTGATCTGCGCTGGCAGATCGCCGAGCTGGAGAGTCGCTTTGATCGGCACGATGAGCTGCTGGTTGCTGAGCTTCACGGGCTGCGCGTCCGGATTGACCAGCGCTACGATGATTTACGCAGTCAGCAGCTGGTGACACATCAGGCGATTATGGATTGGATGGCCAGATACCCACCTCCGCAGGATTTCCCGGGCTATCCATCCTCGAGCAGCGGCATGCCACCTCAGGGACCCATTCCTCCCGTTGATGATGCTGATGCTCCTCATGATGAGGAGGCTGATTGATATACATTGTTCCATGATGTCATTTTGACTGTCTATGTTTTGGATGTTGGTTGTTGGATATGCATGTCTGTCCTGGATACTTACTGATTTCTTCTATTTATGCTGTTTATTTTCTTTCTTTATGTTTCACTCCTTATTCGTTTTTAATATGCTGTTCATATGCCATGTCTTGTATGTCTCTTATTTCTTTATCACTGTCGTATAATACACTTAGAGGGTGTTCTAGGTGAATTAAGAAAAAGACAGTATGGGTTAAGGGGGAGTCTTTTAAAGTTTTCTTACCTAATTCGCACCTTTTCGGTGTTTGACAAAGGGGGAGAGAATAACTAAGTTTAGAGATAAATGAAAGTTTGGCTTTAGGGGGAGGACTTTGATTCCCCTATCCTTACATGGTGTTGTATCTGTCTTAGGGGAAGAATCTTGATTCCCCTAAAATTAGGGAAATATAGAAATATGAACATTTCTGATCTAAACTAAAATTGTGTTGTCAAACAACAAAAAGGGGGAGATTGTTGATACAGTCTGACCTGGCTGTTGTTTTGATGTTGACACTGATTTAAGTTTGTATCAAATATTAATTAAACTCAGACTGATTGATGATCAAGGTTGATCATGAGGAGAGGAAAAGTCCAAGTATGGATACTTGGCACGTAAAATCAGAGAGGGCTCGGTAGCTCGTTCTCTGGACCGGACGAAGTCGGAGAGGGCTCGGCAGCTCGTTCTCCGGACTAGGTCAGAGAGGGCTCGTGTAACGCCCACCCTTCTTACCAAAGGGCGGCGCTACGATCTTATACTACTTACGTACATGCTTTAGTTATACTATAACAGCGGAAAATTTTAAATCATTCCTTTTATTTAAATAAGCATGATATCACATATTCTGATTAGTTCGAATGTGCATATATTGATCATATAACTAAAAATATTAATTTGTCCGAATCGTTCCTGCCGAGCCACCACCACACACATCACTATCTGCTCCTCCTGCTGCTCCGTCGTTCCGAATATCCGTCCCCCATATCTGCGGTACAAGGAAAGTAAGCTATGAGCACTCATGGCTCAGTAAGTTCCTTTCCTACTCACTAAAACCGAATTCATATCATTGCATATCAATATCATGCGAGGTATCATAAGCATACGACATACAAGGGTATCATATTCATATTCATATAATATCACATGACATTATATCTAATCATCAGATAATTCAAGCACATATGTAGGCAATGCATCATGAATTTGAAAACTTATACTTATAAGTACTTGAAATTAATATCATCATTAGAGGGGATCTCGGTTTGTACCACATACATAATGCGCGCGCTTCATAGGTAGGTCCAAGGTAGCAAGTCTTGAACCCTACCATGCATACATACTAGGCCCGAGTCTTACTCCATCGACCTAGGGCATTCAGAGGCCCATTACTGACGAGGCCCGAGTCTTACTCCATCGACCTAGGGCACTCAGAGGCCCATTACTGACGAGGCCCGAGTCTTACTCCATCGACCCCGGGGCGTTTACGGAGCCCACCCTTGGTACAAACCATACAAAAATAACTTATCATGCATAACTATCATATCATGTCCCTAACAATCTTTCATGCATTTCCTTTTTTCATTTCTTTTCATTATGTATAGCATTTCCTATGCTATAACATATCATGGCATATTACATAATATAATTTCATTTCTTCTCATTATGTATAGCATTTCCTATGCTATAACATATCATGGCATGTTACGTAACATAATTTCATTTCTTCTCATTATGCATAGCATTTCCTATGCTATAACATATCATGGCATGTTACGTAACATATATAGCATTTCCTATGCTATAACATATCATGGCATATTACATAACATAATTTCATTTCTTCTCATTATGTATAGCATTTCCTATGCTATAACATATCATGGCATATTACATAACATAATTTCATTTCTTCTCATTATGTATAGCATTTCCTATGCTATAACATATCATAGCATATTACATAACATAATTTCATTTCTTCTCATTATGTATAGCATTTCCTATGCTATAACATATCATAGCATATTACATAACATAATTTCATTTCTTCTCATTATGTATAGCATTTCCTATGCTATAACATATCATAGCATATTACATAACATAATTTCATTTCTTCTCATTATGTATAGCATTTCCTAGGTTTCTTTCCCTTTTTCTTTTATTTTCCTTCATGGCCGAAACCTACCAGTCCTTAAGCTAGGTTTCTTAAGTGGCCTAAAGCATGGAAAGCCTAAGTAAATATCATGGCAAAAGTTACTAAGAACATCATACACAAAATTGGATCATAAACAAGCTAGGACTCTTGTGATCTTACATGTCTTATATCATGTAACTAATTTTCTACATTCCAATTAAACCTGAGAGCATTAATCAACTTTCATATCATAATATCACAGAGGTCTTGAGCATATTAATATTTTTGTTTAGGCTAATCTAAGCTATCCCTTTTATCATGGCCAAAAAAAAAAACCCTAAAAAGAGTTCATGAGTTTCTAGCAATGTGAACACCCTTTGAGAAACTTTATATCCTATCATAGGAGCATGTTTATTTAAATTTTTTTTTTTGAAGGTCTTTCTAACCCTTAACCTTTCTGGTCCGAAGCATACAAGTGAGTTTTCTTTTGGTTCCAATTAATTTCCAAGCAAGAAAACCATAGAAAGGCCCTTAGCATTTCATAGAGGGAACCTTGCACTAGTTTGGTTAGACAATAATTTTCCTAACCTCTTTACAATATTTTTTTGGTTGAATTTCTAGGGCTAAATACTCCTCTGATCATGCATCATATGTGTATAAAAACATAGGGGAAAACTTTCTTACAAGACATAGAAAAATCATCATGAAGAGAGGACTTATACAAGTATTCCTAGATTGAAAAACCCTTTTGAATCCGAATTTTCTTAAATTTGTTTCTAGCTTTAAAAATCCTCATAAAAAAAAAAATCTGAAAATACATAAGAAGCCTTGTACCACAGGTGAGGGGAAGCTTACCTTCTTTGCTTAAGTTTCCTAGAGTTGAGAACTTGCTTGTGGACCTTTCTTCCTTGCTTGCTTTGTTCGGCACCAATGGAGGAAGAAGTGGCTAGGTCTTTTGGTGGAGAGGAGGAGGAAGAAGAGGAGGCTTCTTCCTCTTGTGTTGCTCGGCAACAAAAGAAAAGAAAGAAGAGGGAGTGTCTCGGCACCTCTAGGAGAAGAGGAGGAGAGTGAGTTGAGGATGAAGCCACCCCTCCATGCATATTTATACTAAAATGAGGGGAGGAAAACTTGACTTGATTCATCCTCCTTATTTATTTCTCCTCTTTAATGATAAGAATATTCTAGAGAAATGCTTCTTGAGTTCTCTCTTTTCTTTCCTTTAATTTCTCTCTTTCTTTCCTTTAATTAAAATTCCTATCTCTCCTCTTACAATATCCTCTCCTATCACACTTGGTTAACATATGCATGCATCCACAAGAGAACCAAGGATCAAAACTTGGTTATGTATATTTTTACTTCTTTTTACTTCCTTTTCCTTTTAAGTAAAAAAAAGAATCCTTTCTTATTCTTAACTACTTAGTCCTTTCTCTCCTTATCAATAATTCTCCTATCCCCTTTGATATCCTATACATGTTCCTTACAAGAGGTCCAAGGTTCAATCCTATTTCTCTTCTAACATATTATTGATATTCTTTTGTACATACTAATTCATATATCACCATATTATGCATTATGCATAAATATTTCATACACATATATATTATCTCATATTCCTTCCTTTTGTTTACATTAATTCCATGTATTATAAATATAGATGATTTATATTCTCAACTTTATTTTCTTTCATAAAGTTTTAATCATCTAAATCCTTCCCATCTTAATATTCAACTTAGAATATTTACACCTTCTTTTCACTACCTTCAAACTCTCATTATCCTTACTTTCTTATCTAGGCTTTCTAGGGGTGTTACAGCTCGGTAGCTCGTTCTCTGGACCGGACAAAGTCAGAGAGGGCTCGGCAGCTCGTTCTCCGGACTAGGTCAGAGAGGGCTCGGTAGCTCGTTCTCTGGACCGGACGAAGTCGGAGAGGGCTCGGCAGCTCATTCTCCGGACTAGGTCAGAGAGGGCTTGGTAGCTCGTTCTCTGGACCAGGAAGACGTTAGGGTTTAGGGCTGAGAGGCTCTAAAACTAACACAAGGGCATTGGATCGGTCTGTTGACCGATCCAGCGATACTCTGGTTGTCTGGATCGGTCAACAGACCGATCCACTGATACATGAGTCACCTGATCGGTCTCGTGAACGATCAGGAACCACACAGAAAGTTTCTATGGGTTATCTGATCGGTCTGTGGATCGATCAGGAACCACACAGAAAGTTTCTGTGGGTTATCTGATCGGTCTGTGGACCGATCAGTAACCACACTGAAGCATTCTGTCGGTCTGACCGATCAGAAAGAAGCGCTGGGACTCAAAGCGCTAGGGGGGATCGGTCTGTGGACCGATCCACCCATAGGCTGATCGGTCCACAGACCGATCAGACACTTCCCAGACCGATCAGGATGAGTCCTGATCGGTCCAGAGAGCTATGGATCGGTCTGTTGACCAATCCACAACATGTCGTTTTGTTTCTGCTGCTTCTCTGATATTTCTGATTCACTTCTGATTCACCTGATCAAATCATCTGCTGTGAGATTTTTAAGTTGCAGGTTGCAGGTATTGTGCCATTGGTTAATTTCAAATGAAGCTCCATCAGAAGAATAAGAACAAGCTCCCTTTATGCTGTATTTCACTGCAAGTGATGCAATTCGAGCTTCAACGTTTACTGGCCGCGATCAGTTGGACTCTTGCCCATTGGTTCGAGCTCAGAGACACCAGTGAAGACCATGGATGGTATTGGTGTGAGTTCAGAGAACCAGATGAGAAGGAAGAGTGATTGGCGACGCCTGAGTTGGTTGCAGTGATTCGACACAGGTGACAGTGATTCGGGACAGTGAGAAAGCAGAATAAGGAGGAAGAAGAGAGGTTTGCTAAGGTTCTAAAAAAACTCTCTGTCGCTCAAGCAAGAGGCTGTGTCGTTGAGCTCTTGGCTGAAGCTTCCTTCTGTCTTTGCATTTTTCACTTCGTGGCTGTAAGTTTCATTTGCTCATTTCGTTAGCCACAAAACTCTGTAAGTCATTGTGCTTTGTTTTCAAATCAATTCTGTGACTTCTGTGGAGAGGTTACTCCACCGAGAAGGAGAAACACTTAGCCGGATTTTGTCCGGGGTGTGATCTACCGAAAGATCAAGGGATCGTCCACCTTACGGACACGCCGAGGAGTAGGGGCAAGTTATCCCCGAACCTCGTACATCGTCTTGTTAGTGGTGGTTTGTTCTTTTCCTTGCATCAGTTTTCATTTTACTTATTTCCGCTGTGCTAACAAACTCTTGTGAGGAAATTGATTGGATTTTTAAAGGAGGCTATTCCCCCCCCCCCCCCCCCCTCTCTAGCCATCCGAAGGTCCTAACACAGTAGACCCTCTATAGTTAACTTAGGTAGGCTAATTTTTAGGCTCTTCATATATTCTATGGTTGAACCCAAATTCGGGTCTATATGAAGGTTCCTTAAAGTAGGGACAGGAGGAAGGTCTTGTTGCCAAGTAGTGGAATAAGAAGGAGATGAGAGACAGATAAAAATGTTGGAATGTATACTAAAATCGTCACGTCCTGAGAGAAGTGTCTACCAACAAAATTTTACCAGCATCTCCCCTGTACCGGTGACAATATGAAGCAATATACATACACAAATAACATATAACATATTCATCAGCCCACACGGCTGGAACATACATAACCACGCAGTTTATATAACACAGCCTACGCGGCTGGAACAAAACAACAACACCCACGCAGTTTAAAACACTAACAGCCCACACGGCTGCACTGAAAACACAGCGGAATAATGGAAAGAAAACCTAGAAATGTAAAGTCCACAAAACATCGTAGATACAAAGTCCACAAGAAAAATATCAAAACGTAGTTAGTTCTCACAACACCAAATCTAACGAGTGCGAAATGCAAGTGAAGAGAAACAAAACCAAAACGAAGACTATCCTCGAGTGTGACGTAGGACTGGCAGTTGGGACTCTCCAAGCATCCATGACTCATCTACCTATTACCTGGCGAAAGAAAAACCAATTTGTGGGGTGGTGAGTATTGAAACTCAGCGGCTAAGGAAAGATAGTGCATGAACATAACATATAAATAAAGAGTGAGCCAAAGATATACAGTCTCATAAGAGAAATAGTAGATACTAAGATAAAATCATAATAAATGTTCATACCTGAAACAATATCCTAGGCTAGTAATAGAGGGTCAAAAGTAGTACTAATCTGCTACAGTACTACTCATAACTACAAAGAAGATATGTAAGGTATATACAAACTTCCAATAAGTAAACCAAGGACTAAATACCTACAACGAGGGTATATCTCAACATAAGCAAGCATAGCAGCATAAGTGAACAACAATAGTAAGCAATGGCAGTATAAGTAAACAATAACAGCATATGTAAACAGCAGCAGTCAAAGCAAGTATAACAACAGCGTATGCACAGATGGTCACTCCCGCCTACCTCTCTGCACCATGACCCCTGTATGGTCGAGAGGCTGGGTCAGTGACAGACTGTACACCACTCCAGCTACCACTCTCTCGAGTGGCCGAGGGGGCAGTTGCATAGTAGCTAACTAGCTACATTTGTGACGGGGGTCCCTACTGCTCGCAACTCCAGCTATCATTACCTATGAGTGACCGAGTGGGAGCATGACAGGACAAGCGGCATCAACTCTAGCTACCACTCTCTCGAGTGGCCGAGGATGCGACCCTGGTCAACGACTCTCTCGACCGCAAGGGAGAATTGGTCGTTGACATGCATGCCATGATATGATGCGCCAAATACAACAGTCACCATACAAATATAATCAGAAATTAGGTATGCTACATGAAGTCAGTATGCTCAATATAGTACATAACTAAACAACAGTCAAAACATACAAACATGATATCTAATATCTGCTACTTATCATGGACAACAACAAGAGACTGTATAGATATGGAAACGAATATCTCAAAGATCACGTGAAAGTATCAAGCACCGGAAAAATAAGAGTGGAGTCAAGGTAAAACAATCCTTATCAAAAAATAGTTCATGCATCAAGGTCAAAGTAGTAAAAGAAACAAAGCGAAAAGTACCCACCTCTAAATGTAGTCTGAATCTAATACCACCTTCGTCACGACGCCCGCCTCAATCAAAGCTCTAAATCAACGTATCAATTTTAATTAACTCTATATGAATTAAAGTAACTAAACCAATTTACAAATCAGACAACTAATCCTAGCTTATTCATTTCCCTTTGTTAATTCCCTTTACTGATTTACTCAAAACTAATCCAAACCCTAATTTAAGGCCTCAGTTCGCACAATTCCAGCCAAACACTATCACAATTAGGATTACCAGTTATGAATTTACCCCTAATCATTAATGAATAAATACAGATTAAGCTATAATAGGTATCCAAAACCCAAAACCTTAATCTAAGATGAATTTGCCTCTATTAATCCTCGGCCAGGAAGTGCAATTGCCGGAAAAATGCTCGCGGGTGGTGCCTGCTGCCACAGATCTATAGTTGGAGCTACTGTAAGGCTACAAACATGAACAATTACCTCAAACAACCTGTAATCCAACTGAACCCAACACCCCAATCTAAAGATCTAACATCCAAAGTTGTAAATCCCTTACCCCAACATGTCAGCAGCTTCTTTCCCCAACCAAGAACCATCGCAAGTAGCTATTGGGATCAGCAGAGAAGGGCTCGATGGTGAACGCTCGATTTCAGGGCACTGGAGCAAGAAGTCACCGTCTGGAATGCCAAACACCCCTGATCCCAGCGAGCTCCAAGTCTAGCGAAGCTAGGGCTCGGATTTCCCACCCCTTTCGCTGAAGATCAAGCTATGCGGAGGAGAGATCTACGGAGAGGTGTACTTGGTGAAGCTGTAGATGAGAGCTTGAGTGATTAGAAGCTCCGGCGAGCGACGGCCGGAGCAACGCCATGCGATCGGGTGCGGTGGCGTCCGTCTCTAGTGCCCGCGTGAGGAGAGGCCGGCGGCTGCGGTCTGTGATGCTCGTGCGAGGTAGAAGAGTCGCGACTGTGGTGCTTGCGTGAGGAGAAGAGACCGGCGAGGGTGAGGGAACTCGCGAGAGGGAGAGGGAAGGAGGAGTCAGCGGTGGCTTTGGGGAGAAAAATCGCAGCGTGGGAATTAGGGAAAAATCGGGTTCGGCTAAAACTTAGGGTTTTTATTTAATACTATGATTAAACCCTAAGTTGATTCCATAATCCACTCCCACTTCCAGGTATTCCTAATAGGCTTTCCTCAAACCTATTAATGCATCCCCTATAAATTCTCATACGAGCTCCAATTAAATCCCAGAAAATTTCTATAAATACCTAAAAATTTCAATAACACTATTTCCTCAAATAACCTTATTATTTAGCACTTATTTGAGCACCATATTTTACATTCTCCCCCACTAACAAAAATTTGGTCCCTAAATTTTCTACTTAACTCAGGGATCCTCAGCTAGGGGTATCAACTAAGCAACATACTCATATACTAGTCCATCCTAGCATCATGATCAATCTCCAACCGTAAAAGATGACTCTGTGGGTTATGAGCTCACCCTTCTTCCGCTGCGCCACTTTGATATCTATCTAACTGTGGATAAAATCCATTAATAGATCATCAAAAGACTATTGACATCAGATTAACTCAAAAATTATAAATCAAAACAAGATCGAAATCCCAAAACACAAAACCCAGCATTTGACTCGAACCTTGCTCTGATACCATAAATTGGTATCAGATTAACTTGAAAATCCATAACACGAAAAACAAGCATCGCAAACCTGCTCTGATACCATAAATTGGCATCAGATTAACTCGAAAACAAAATCATAAATCCAAACAAGATCGAAATCTTAAAACACCAAAACCGAGCCATGCTCTGATACCAAAAATTGTCACGTCCCCAGAGGAGTGTCTACCGACAAAATTTCGGCAGCATCTCCCCTGTACCGGTGACAATATGAAGCAATATACATACACAAATAACATATAACATATTCATCAGCCCACACGGCTGGAACATACATAACCACACAGTTTATATAACACAGCCTACTCGGCTGGAACAAAACAACAACACCCACACAGTTTAAAACACTAACAGCCCACACGGCTGCACTGAAAAGACAACGCAATAATGGAAATAAAACCTAGAAATGTAAAGTCCACAAAACATCGTAGATACAAAGTCCACAAGAAAAATATCAAAACATAGTTAGTTCTCACAACACCAAATCCAACGAGTGCGAACTGCAAGTGAAGAGAAACAAAACCAAAACGAAGACTATCCTCGAGTGTGACGTGGGACTGGCAGTCGGGACTCTCCAAGCATCCATGACTCATCTACCTATTGCCTGGCGAAAGAAAAACCAATTTGTGGGGTGGTGAGTATTGGAACTCAGCGGCTAAGGAAAGATAGTGCATAAACATAACATATAAATAAAGAGTGAGCCAAAGATATATAGTCTCATAAGAGAAATAGCAGATACTAAAATAAAACCATAATAAATGCTCATACCTAAAACCATATCTTAGGCTAGTAATAGAGGGTCAGAAGTAGTACTAATCTTCTACAGCACTGCTCATAACTACAGAGAAAATATGTAAGGTATATACAAACTTTCAAAAAGTAAACCAAGGACTAAACACCTACAACGAGGGTATATCTAAACATAAGCAAGCATAGCAACATAAGTGAACAACAGCAGTAAGCAATGGCAGTATAAGTAAACAATAACAGTAAATGTAAACAGCAGCAGCCAAAGCAAGTATAACAACAACGTATGCATGGATGGTCACTCCCGCCCACCTCTCTACACCATGACCCCTGTATGGTCGAGAGGTCGGGTCAGTGACAGACTGTACACCACTCCAGCTACCACTCTCTCGAGTGGCCGAGGGGGCAGTTGCATAGTAGCTAACTATCTACATCTGCGATGGGGGTCCCTGCTACTCGCAACTCCAGCTATCACTACCTATGAGTGACCGAGTGGGAGCACGACAGGACAAGCGGCATCAACTCCAGCTACCACTCTCTCGAGTGGTCGAGGATGCGGCCCTGGTCAACGACTCTCTCGACCGCAAGGGAGAATTGGTCGTTGACATGCATGCCATGATATGATGCGCCAAATGCAACAGTCACCATACAAATATAAGCAGAAATTAGGTATGCTACATGAAGCCAGCATGCTCAATATAGTACATAACTAAACAACAGTCAAAACATACAAACATGATATCTAATATCTGCTACTTATCATGGACAACAACAAGAGACTGTATAGATATGGAAACGAATATCTCAAAGATCACGTGGAAGTATCAAGCATAGGAAAAATAAGAGTGGAGTAAAGGTAAAATAGTTCTTATCAAAAAATAGTTCATGCACCAAGGTCAAAGTACTAAAAGAAACAAAGCAAGAAGTACCCGCCTCTAAACGTAATCTGAATCTAATACCACCTTCGTCACGACGCCCGCCTCAATCAAAGCCCTGCATTAATGTGTCAATTTTAACTAACTCCATATGAATTAAAGTAACTAAACCAATTTACAAATCAGACAACTAATCCTAGCTTATTCATTTCCCTTTGCTAATTCCCTTTACTGATTTACTCAAAACTAATCCAAACCCTAATTTAAGGCCTCAGTTCGCACAATTCCAGCCAAACACTATCACAATTAGGATTACCAGTTATGAATTTACCCCATCATTAATGAATAAATATAGATTAAGCTATAATAGGTATCCAAAACCCAAAACCTTAATCTAAGATGAATTTGCCTCTGTTAATCCTCGGCCAGGAAGTGCAATTGCCGGAAAAATGCTCGCGGGTGGTGCCTGCTGCCACAGATCTATAGTTGGAGCTACTGTAAGGCTACAAACATGAACAATTACCTCAAACAACCTGTAATCCAACTGAACCCAACACCCCAATCTAAAGATCTAACATCCAAAGTTGTAAATCCCTTACCCCAACATGTTGGCAGCTTCTTTCCCCAACCAAGAACCATCGCAAGTAGACGTTGGGATCGGCAGAGAAGGGCTCGACGGTGAACGCTCTATTTTAGGGCACTGGAGCAAGAAGTCACCGTCTGGAATGCTGAACACCCCTGATCCCAGTGAGCTCCAAGTCTAGCGAAGCTAGGGCTCAGATTTCTACCCCTTTTGCTGAAGATCAAGCTATGCGGAGGAGAGATCTGCGGAGAGGTGTACTTGGCGAAGCTGTAGATGAGAGTTTGAGGGATTAGAAGCTCCGGCGAGCGACGGCCTGACCAATGCCGTGCAATCGGGTGCGCTGACGTCCGTCTCTGGTGCCCGCGTGAGGAGAGGCCGACGGCTGCGGTCTGTGGTGCTCGTGCGAGGTAGAAGAGCTGCGACTATGGTGCTTGCGTGAGGAGAAGAGACCGGCGAGGGTGAGGGAACTCACGAGAAGGAGAGGGAAGGAGGAGTCGGTGGTGGCTTTGGGGAGAAAAATCGTGAGAGGGAGAGGCTCGGGGACGAGGGAGTGCGGCGTGGGAATTAGAGAAAATTCGGGTTCGGCTAAAACTTAGGGTTTTTATTTAATACTACGATTAAACCCTAAGTTGATTCCTTAATCCACTCCCACTTCCGGGTATTCCTAATAGGCTTTCCTAGAACCTATAAATGCATCCCCTATAAATACCCATACGAGCTCCAATTAAATCCCAGAAAATTTCTATAAATACCTAAAAATTCCAATAACATTATTTCCTCAAATAACCTTATTATTTAGCGCTTATTTGAGCACCATATTTTACAAAAAGCCAAACATTTTGTATAAACATTTATTTAGAAATAAGAATCACATTGGTCAAATGTCTACATTTATGCTAAGTGTAGTTGTCCGTTTAATTTATATTGTAGATAACATGGTGTGAGAAGACACACAGAAGTTCATGTTATCAGTTTCTTATAAATTATAAATAGTTGCTTAAAACCAAGATGGAATGGAACAAACCATTGGAGTGGTTGTAGTGTAATTAGGTATTAGTTTATCTTGACTAATAAATTACACTAGTACACTATGAGTGTATTGAGTAGGACCATTTAAGGTAGTTTCTTTTTATACTGACTCTTTAAAAAGAACAAGACCTCTGTTATTATGGAAGTGCGTACTCTTAATCATGATATAATAACAAGCACGTATAATTAATATTTATTTATTTAATTTATCAAAGGGTGCGATTTAGTTCGATAAATCAATTGGCCCGATAAGTTGGGAAATGATATTATTTATATGGTGTGTTGTTGATTATAGAATGAAACTATGTTCTAGTAATCTAGGTTGATGATGTCTCCTTGAGGAGCTCATAAGGATTGTCATGTAAATCCTGCAGGTGGACTTAGTTTGATATGACAATAAGGTTGAGTGGTACTACTCTTGGAGCTAGATATTAATTAAGTGAGTTGTCAGTAACTCATTTAATTAGTGGGCATTCAATATCTTAAACACAGGGAGATTAACACACTTATAATAAGAAGGAGCCCATAATATAATTTGGGATTGGTGCGGTAGTTCAATAGTAGCTCTTTAGTGGTATGAGTTATTATTGATGAACTTGAGTTGGGTGTTCGGGGCAAACACGGGAAATTCAAGATCATCGGGAGACCAAAACCAATTCCTCCTCTCAGTCTCTATTGTAGCCTCTTATATATAGTCTTATATCCACCCAAAGCCTAGCCTCTTAACCCATGCTAGGGGTCGACCCCTATCCTTGCTTGGAGCCCAAGCAAGGGGTCGGCCAAGCCAAGCTTGGAGCTCAAGCTAAGGCCGGCTAAGCCTTGCTTGGTGCCCAAGCAAGTGGTCGGCCAAGTAAGGAAAGGAAAGGGAATTTTATTAAAAATAAAATTTTGATAAAATCTTTCCTTTTATGTTTTTATCCACATGATTTTAAAAGAGAGTTTTTAATTTTAAAATATTTCCTTTTATAGATTTTCTACAAAGGATTAAAAGAGAGATTAGATATCTTTCCTTATTTGTAGATATCTATAATGTTAAAAGAAATATTTTAATTTTAAGAAAACTTTCCTTTTTTGTAACCATGATATAAAAGGAGTTTTATTTTTAATCTTATCTTTTATAGACATCCATAAAAGGATTTAAAAGAGAGATATTTTAATTTATAAAACATTCCTTTTATAGCTAACCACAAAAGGGATATTTTAAAAGAGAGATTTTAATTTTTGTTTAAAATCTTTCCTTGTTTGTTTTGTAAGAGGTGGTCGGCCATGTCATGAATAGAAAAGAAAGTTTTATTTTTTGTTATAAAACTTTCCTTTTTGGATTCACCAAGGATTATAAAAGAGAGGTAAAGGGTGCCTTCATGGTACACAATTTCTATTCTATTGTTCCTCTCTTTTTTCCTTTGGTGGTCGGCCCTCTTCCTTTCTCTCTTCTCCTTTTGTTTTCCACATTGTGGTCGGCGGCATCAGGTCTACTAGGAGCTTTGGTGGCCGGTTACTAGGAGAAGAAGAAGAAGAGAAATGAGGCCCTCTTGTCTAGATCCCTTTGGTGGTCGGAGCTTGGAGGAAGAGAGGAAGGCTTTGGTGGATTTCTTCTTGGTAGATCGTCGCCCACACGACGTCCAAGAGAAGGAGAGGAATACAATAGAAGATCAAAAGGTTTTTGAAGAAAGGTATAACTAGTTGTCTTATTCCACATCATACTAGTTTTCTTTGTACGGATTTTGAATTACCAAACACAAGAGGCTAACGATTCTAGGCAATCAATTTTATGTTTCAATTTTGTGTTCCTTTTGTTTTTCAATCTTGTGATTCGATTGTTCTTGGTGGTTAAACCTAGGGTTACTGTAAGGAGATTAAATATTGAATTTCGTTGAAAGGCTTTGTCTAGGAAGTGGTGGATGATCCCATACCCAAGAAGGCCTAGTGCCTCGACATGTTTAACCTGGAAGTCGATCTTTGAAATAAATATTTAATCAACTTTGTAACATGGGTGGATTTGGATCAATAATGTTAAGCATCGTTTGCGATCCAAGTCTAAAACCTCTAAGAACAGATAAGTTGAATTTGGAATCAATAATGTTAAGTTCTGTTTGCGATTCCAAATTTAATTTCTAAAAAACACAATAGGTTGTTAGGAAAGGTTTGGGACTTGTACAAAATTTTTGTACAGGGGAACCAGTATGATATTTCGAGTAGCAACCAACAAAAAAAATACTTATTTCTCCATTCCTCTTGAGTTGGCACATGGTTGAATAAAATCACCATAGAGCGAGATTAAAATTTAAACAGGTCTTTTGTTACCAGACAAGGAAGAAAGTAATAGTGAAATAGAGGAGATAAAGGAATATTAAGTAAACAACAAATGATGGCAAAGCCATTTAAGATCTTGAAAGATTGGAGGATAAGTTGGTTCAGGGGAATATTGAAATAGCGACTGGCAGTGATGAAGAAAGGAAGCAAAGGGAAGTGAAGCCCTGACTTGACTTGTTCTGCAAAATGGTGATGCTACCCAAAGGAGGGTGATGAGGATAGTTCTCAAGGGTAGGGATTGCCACATCGAGAGGAAAATCATAGTTGATGTGAAGATGATAAGTATCATTGAGAGTGATGTGAGAGGGACATTGTGCATACCACTCATTATTTTCTACCATTCTGGGAAGCAAAGATTACTCGAATTGAAGAAGAGTAGTAAAGAGTCAGGAAGGAAATGAGAAGGAAGAGGACGAAAAGAAAGACTTAGGGTTTATCTGTAGAGTGTTTATAAGGACTCCCTAAAAAAGGGTTCCTAAATGAGAATCATCCTATCGTAACAATCAAAAAAAGAGGGATCAAGTGTGAGCCATAGGATGAGGAAGGTGAGACGGTGGAGAAAGAAAAAGTTATATACCTTTAATGAGGTATACACACGTGTTACCAATAAAAGCCTGTAGTCGTAATCGATTTTACAAGTAGTCATCTCGAGGCGTTACTATTTTTACCAAGGTGGGCTTGGTTTTTTGTGCAATTTTTTAGTTATAAGTTCGAATGAACTTTGTAGTTTAGATATAAAATGGCCATACTTGAGCGAGAGTAGTTTTACATCCCGAACAGATTCAGTGGACTAGTCTCAAATAGTTTCATTTGGAGTAAAGTCGAGTGAATTTCAGTCAGATGGATAAAACTCCGATACCATAGTAAGCTCGGTCGGATGAATATCGAATGAGTTTTGATCGAGTTGATAAATTCCACACGTCGCAATCTACTCGACCAGCTTAAGGTTGAATTAGTTCCAATCAAATTAAAGACTTTGGGCGCTTTGTTTTGCTTGGTCGATTTAATGCCAAAGTAATCTTTGCAATCTCAACCAAAGGGGAAAAGGAAATTTTAGTAAAATAAAAATACTCTTTAAAATTAATAAAAGATCATCACATATCAAGAAGCAATGCTTGTCTCAAAACATCCCTAAATTAACAGATAATCCAACACATAAAAATCATGAAAATTTAGGAAATAGATCGGGTGGAGCGTTGTTAGTTATCCTGTCATAATCTAAAGAGCTAGTAGGAGGGTCTGAGGTTAAATAGGCACCCTCTTTCAGTTGCTCCATCGCACCTTGCGCCCTAGTATAAGCACCTAGACAATGGGGTGAGCAAGAGGTGTATTGAACTCTAGTGTTTGAAAGAGCTCATTTTTATTTATGTTAAATCGCTCTTCTTCTCCTGCCCAGTAAGTCTCTAAGGTTGCTTGGATGGTTGTCAATTCCACTTGGACAAACACCAGATTAATTTGGGTGGTGGTTAGCTCCAATGCCAAAGAATCTCGCTCAACCTTTTGAGCTACTAGCTCTAAATCCTTGGCAGATAGCTCAGTAGCATGGGCAACTTCCTATGTCTACATCTGACTAGATAATTATGTAATCTTGTCAGTCTATTCCTTCAACTTTGTTTATTCTTTTGCTAAGAGGCTTGCCTCTGTTTGAAGTTGAATCTTAATAGAATCTAAGGTGTTATGGAGTTGAGTTGCTCTCTCAAGCTCATTTTTGGCTAGCTCTTGAGCTTCCTGAAGTTGAGCTAATAATTCTTGTGTTTAGCTAAAAGAACTGGCACTCATCATTGTAGAACTTGTTGGTGCGAGAAACATCAAACGATCAAACCTGGGTTTTGGTAATGGCAAAGGGTTCAAAGTTAAGGCTACTTGTTGTCTGACAAGTTTGAATGAGATTGCAGGAAAGTCCTAAGTGTTGTTAAGCAAAAGTCCTAACTGCAGTTAGGCAGGTGGAAACCCCTAGGGGGTGGTAACCCTAGGTGGAAAGTCTTGACGGATCAAGTGCTTCAGGCAAAATCCTAGAGTTGGGGACTCTAGGTTGAAATCCTGGTGTCGTGAACCGGGTGGAAGTCTGGACGGGTCATGGAGTGGGCATCCAGCATGAAGACCGAAAGCCTCGGGTATTGAGCAAAAGTCCAGTCGGTCTGGAGGACCGATCTGGCAACAGGTAAACTCTCCTAAGAGGAGTAGGTGAGGATGTGTTCCCCGGCGAGGGAACAGTAGGCGTCAGTTCAACCTAGGGTTTTCGGAGGCAAAATTCGAAGTCAGAACCGGACAGTCTCGAGACTGTCAAAAGCTTTATTTTTCATGTCTATATTGTGCTAACTTTGTTTTGTAGGGTATGGCTGGTTTCTTGGACTAACCTAGTTTGTAGGAAGCGAATTGGGCATGTTTGGCTCGGATGAACAGTGTCCGAGGCGCCTCTAGGGCTGTGGAGGCACCTCGAGAGCCTTGGCTGCAGTTGCGCATGAAATAGGGCAGAAGGTGCCTTCCAAGAATGTTGAAGACGCCTTGGATGCTGATGAAGGGTGCCCTCCATGGAGCTTGGAGGCGCCTTCGGGTGGATAATCAACGACTGCAGCGGAGTTTATCGATGATCAAGATTGGGGGGATAAGAGTTCGCTGAAGGCGCCTTCCAAGGAGCTTGAAGGCACCTTCAACGACCCTATATAAGCAAGTCACGAATTGCGATCTTTCTACTGCGCATTGCTCTACAAGCCGAACTTGCTATTCAGTGACACGACTCCGATGATCGAACTTCGGATACTGAGTGACGCATCTTCGATGACCAAAAGCACGACCTTCTAGATATAAAAAGTCGTCGGTATACTTTTATTGTTGTACTTAAAATATAAATCATTGTACTTCAGTTTTTATACTTGTAATTTCTGAACTGATAGTGGATTGCCCAACGAAAGCACTCTTACGTGCGAGCCTTTGAGTAGGAGTCGCCACAGGCTCTGAACCAAGTAAAATCTTTATGTTTGCGATTGATTTCTGTTTATTCCACTGCGTGTTTACTCGACTATTTAAAACGAACGAATTAGCCACGAGCACTAGTCACCCCCCCTCTAGCGCTTTTCGATCCTACAATTGGTATTAGAGCGAAGTCGCTTCAAATCGATGAAACCACCATTCAAGCATTTTTTTCGTGGTATTAATTCTTTTGTTTTATTTAATCAGAGTTGGTATAATTGCCTGATCATTTTATCACAATTGAAAATTCATTTTTCTCGAAGCCAGTGCAACACCACTCGAGCTCGCTTATTTTTATATTTCTCCCACACTACTAATCCAAGACCAAGTCTTGGAACATTTGTTATTGTTTTTATTGTGTGTGAGATTCCTCTTTAATGGCTCACCAAGAAGGGTATAGCACTGCATGCCCTCCCCTCTTCTCTGGCGAAGACTTCGATTATTGGAAGAGCCGAATGGAGTACCACCTCAAGATGCAAGTCGAGATGTGGATAATCATCCAAACTGGTCTCGAACTCCCACTCGACGGCGCTGGAAAGCCATTATCATGCCAGAACTGGGACACAACCTTGATGAAGAAAATTGAGGTTGACACCAAAGCAACATGCACTCTTCAATGCGGCTTAAACAAAGAAGAATTGAATCGAGTCAGCCCATTCTCAAGTGCAAAAGAACTATGGGAGAAATTGATCAAGCTGCACGAGGGAACTTCCGACACGAAGGTAAGCAAACGTGACTTAATATTATATAAACTGTATAACATAAAAATGCAGGAAGATGAATTGGCAAGCCAACTTCACGCGCGGATTCAGGACCTTCTGAACAGCCTTCATGCAATCGGACAAAAAGTGGAGAACCGCGACATCATAAGGTATGCATTAAATGCATTTCCAAGGAACACCTTGTGGGCATCCATGGTAGATGCTTACAAAGTGTCTAAGAATTTGTCATTAATCAAATTAGATGAATTATTTTCTGAATTCAAGCTTCATGAACAAACTAATACTACTCCAGCCGAGAAAGGTATTGCTTTGATTACAGGAACGGGTAGAATACGAGCATCAAAAGCAAAGCACAGAACTGAACCCGAGTTTGAAGATGAATCGGACTCAGAAGATGACGACGACAAGATAGTAGACAAACTCATCAACCTTGTACGAAAACTCTACAAAAAGAAGAAAGGATTCACCAATAAAGATATCAAGAAAGTGATTTAGTCCAAGATGGTGCAATCAAGTCCTAAAGTGAAGTCCGAAGTAACCTGCTACGGCTGCAACAAAAAGGGACACATCAAAGCCAACTGTCCGAACCAAAAGGAAATAAAGAAGCAAAGGAAGAAGAAAGTGTTGCAGGTGACATGGGATGAGTCTACTTCAGAAAATTCTGACAAAGAGCTCGAACAGACGACCTTCCTCGCGCTTACGGCCCGGGCACAAGTAGATAAATCTTAAACCGAGAGCGAGTCGAAAATAGAATCCGAGAGAAACCATGGATCCGTATCCATTTCTGAAGGGCCTAACCCCACTGTATGAACTTCTCAGATAGATAAATTGCATAATTTAGTTAATTATCTCATGCATAATTTAGCAAAATCCAACCTCCAAGTCAAGTCGCTCTAAAAGGAGGTAACAATCCTTCAGCGAACTCTTATCCCCCCCCCCCCCAATCTCGGTCGTTTGAGCTAGTTCAAAATGGAAGTTCAACTCAAGTCCAATGACTTGAGGAAGAAAATTCCAATTTAAAACTCAAGTTAAAGAACTTAAGGACACGTTGGAACGCTTCACCTTGGGTTCCAAGAATCTTGATCTGATTCTTGGAAAACAAAGAGTCATTTACAACCGATCTGGACTTGGATTTAAGGCTAAACAAAAATACAGATCTTACTTATCACTTGTAAATAGAACTAATAGAAAAATAGTCCAAGTACGGGTCCCCAAGTCGAACTTGGTTAATCAAGTTGGACTTGGTCAATATTGGGTCCCCAAGGATCAAATCCACTACCTTGATAGACCCTATCAAGGCTATGATCTAGGGGAGCCGATAGAAAGATCATTTTTATCTATAAATAGATTTGTTTGATGCTTGCTTTACTACTTTCACTATACATGCTTAGACTAGGGTAGATAAGGACCTAGGCTTGATTCACACTTGACTAGTTAGACTGAGAAATTTTAGAAAGGAAATTTAATATCTAATTTCTTTGAAAGGCTTTGTCTAAAAGTGGTGGATGATCTCATACCCAAGAAGGCTTAGTGCCTCGCCACAACCTGGAAGTCAATCATTGAAATAAATATTTAATTGACTAACTGTAAAACCTTAGTCTAACTCAATTGTAAATAAATCCTTAGATTGTAATCTTAATTGAAGATAACATTAACCATCTCGCAAAATCCTATAAGGTTTCCTGATTGATAATATAGAAAAAGGGTGAGATGGATCTAGGTTTCAATTAGTAAAACACAATTAAAATTAAACTAAACTTAAACTACATCAAAATTAAACTAAACTTAAACTACATAAAAACTAAATTAAAATTAAATTAAACTAAAAATAAATTAAAATTAAAATAAACTTAAACTACATTAAAATTAAACTAAACTTAAACCACATCAAAACTAAATTAAAATTAAACTTAACTTAAACCACATTAAAACTAAATTAAAATTAAACTGAACTTAAATTAAACTAAACTTAGACTAAATTAAAATTTAACTAAACTTAAACTTAATTTAAACTTAATTAAATTTAATCTAATTTAATTAACTATCTTACAATCACCCATAGGTATAACACGATTCTCAATATAGATTGAGTGAGATGGAAAATAAGGGGTTGAACCCAATCAATTTCTCTTACAATCCCTTAAAGTTGGATCCAAATCAAATACTTTATGTGTAGGAACATAATGATTTAGACCAATGGATGTTGGATAATGGATGCTCCAGGCACATGACTGGAGATCAATTAAAGTTCACCAACTTAAAATTCAAAAATCTAGGATATGTTGCATTCGGCAACGACGGAACACTTAAGGTAATCGGAATAGGTAATATCAAACTGAGTTTCAATTTTTTTTATTCAAAAAGTTCTATTGGTCGATAAATTAAATTTTAACTTACTTAGTATTATTCAACTGTGTGACTCTGAGTACTTAGTAATGTTTTCAAACTCTGAGTGTTTAATCAAAAATATCAAAAATCTTGAAATTACACTTAAAGAAATTAGGAAAAAGAACATCTACACAATTAATCTACCAACTTCCTCACTCAAGTGTCTATTGACACAACAAGAGGAAACTAAGTTGTGGCACAGAAGAATGGGTCAGACTCATTTCAAAAATGAGTCAAAATGACTTAGTTAGAGGTTTACCCAAATTAAAAAAATTAGAAAATATAATCTGTAATGTTTGCCAACAGGGTAAACAAACTAAGTCAACTCACAAGTTAACCAACCTAAATAGAACTAACTCAATACTTGAGCTCCTACACTTAGACCTATTTGATTCACATGGAGCTAAGTCACTAAGCAAAAACCAATATTACTTAGTTATAATTGATGATTACTCAATATTTACTTGGGTAAAATTTATAAAAACCAAAGATTAGACTTATGAAATCTTTAAATCTTTTTGCAAATTAATAGAAAATGAAAAAGACACTAAAATTAAAAGAATTAGAAGTGACCATGGAGGGAAATTTGACAATAATAGGTTTAATGAATTGGGCCAAACAAATGGCTACAATCATGAATTTTCATGTCCTAGAACCCCCCCCCCCCCCCAACAAAATGGTCTAGTAGAACAAAAAAATAGAATACTACAAGAAGTCACTAGAACCATGTTAAATGAATACAGCCTAAATAATCAATTCTGGGCCGAAGCAATAAATACGGCCTATTACATTCAAAATAGAATTTTAATCAATAAATTTCAAAATAAAACTCCATATGAAATATATTATAATAAAATCTCCAACTTAAATTATTTGAAGGTATTTGTATGTAAAGTCCACATTCTAAACACTAAAGACTACTTAGAAAAATTTATATCGAAATCAACCCCAGGAATCTTTTTAGGGTACTCCACAACTAGTAGGGCTTATAGAGTCTATAACAAAAATACCCTAAAAGTTGAAGAAACAACTAATATGATTTTTTATGAATAAAATAACTTACCAATAAATGAAAATATTAATCAAAATACAAGAAACACAAATTCAATAGAAGATGATGAAGATATTCAAATTAAATCTAAAGAATCACATGAACTAACTCTTAATCCTGACATAAGACCTTCAAGAATAAGTTCCAACCACCCATCTGACCAAATTTTGGGTGACCCAACCCTAGGAGTACGAACTAGATCATCCTATAGAAACCTTAATCAGATAGCCCTTATTTCTAAAATTGAACCCAAGACTATAGAAGAAGTCCTACCTGACCCAGACTGGATCTTAGAAATGCAAGAGGAGTTAGCCAAATTTGAAAGAAATTAAGTCTGGGAACTTGTACCTAAATCCATAAGTAAAACCATAGTTGACACTAAATGGGTATTTAGAAATAAATTGGATGATAAGGGTGAAATAGTAAGAAATAAAGTTAGACTAGAAGCAAAAGGGTTCAGCCAACTAGAAGGGTTAGACTATGATGAAACCTATGCACCCATAGCCAAACTTGAATTTATTAGGATGTTACTGGCCTATGCAACACATAAAGAATTCAAGTTATACCAAATGGATGTAAAATCTGCATTCTTAAATGTGTTCATCAAGGAAGAGGTCTATGTAAATCAATCTCCAGGATTTGAACCACCTAAACCATGTCTTTAGGTTAAAGAAAGCTTTCTATGGACTAAAACAAGCACCTAGGGCTTGGTATGAACGCCTATCAACTTATCTGATATCTAAGGGGTTTAGCCAAGGTCAAATAGATCAAACTTTATTTGTAAAAACCTTAGAAAAAGACGTCTTATAGCCCAAATTTATGTAGATGATATAATTTTTGGCTCAACCAATATTAAATTTCTAAAAGAATTTACTAAATTAATGGAAAGTGAATTTGAAATGAGCTTAGTAGGAGAACTTAATTTTTTTCTTAGGCTTACAAATTAAACAAAAAAAAAGAAGGAATATATGTTTTTCAAACAAAATATGCTAAGGAATTAATAAAAAAATTTGGCATGGAAAATTCTAAAAATATAAATACTCCAATGGCAACTAATGTTAAAATTGATTCTGATTTAGAAGGAAAACCAGTAGACTTAAAATATTATAGAAGTGCAATAGGGAGTCTACTATACCTAACTATAATTCGACCTGATATTCTGTTTGTAGTAGGTATGTGTGCAAGGCACCAATCTTGTGCAAAAGAATCACACCTAACAAATGTTAATAGAATACTTGGATACATTAAGGGAAGCCTAAATGTAGGACTTTGGTATCCTATGACTAGCACTTTTGACCTAGTTGGATATTCTAACTCAGACTATGCTGGGTGCAAACTAGATAGAAAAAGTACAAGTGAAAGCTGTCAATTTCTAGGTCAGTGCCTAGTAAGTTGGTCAAGCAGAAAGCAACACTGTGTTGCTTTATCCACTACTGAAGCAGAGTACATAGCCATGGGGGAATATGCATCTCAACTATTATGGATGGATGATGCATACCTTAAAGGACTATCAATTAGAATATAAAAATATAAAAATATAAAAATTTCAATTGATAATATAAGTTTAATTAACTTAACCAAAAATCTAATCTACCACTCAAGGACTAAACACATAGAAGTAAAACATCACTTTGTAACAGATCATGTAGCTAAGGGTGACATTGTACTTAACTATGTTGAGTCTAAGTCAAATCTGGCTGACATTTTCACAAAACTCTTACCTGAACTTAAGTTCAGTGTACTTAGAAGACAAATAGGGATGTGCTTAGTAGAATAGAGTTTACTTTCAAAAATATTCCTATTTACTATTTCTATTTCAAAAGTTATAATTTTTTACTTGGTTTTAAAATTCTAGGAAAAATATTTTCAAAATTTTAATTTTATTAGATTTTCAAAAGATTGGACTTAGCCTAGGTATCTACTCCGTAGAAGCATGTTCCCCTAGGTCTCAACCAGAGCATCTCACAAGCACACTAGGATTACCTTGCTTGTGTATGAAAAACACTTAGAATGGTGTGAGATGCATAGGGAGTAGCCTGGACTTCAAAACACTTATGTCTTTGCATCAACATAAGTTTGGGCAATAAATACCAAGTTAAATCAAATAAGTTAAGTTATCCATGTTTAGTTAAACTAACTGAACCATCTACTTAATTTGACTAACCTAGTGAAAGCTACTACCTCATGGTAAAAATCTAGTAGCTAAAGGTTAGACATTTTATTAAGAAAGATGTTTATGATGAATTTCTTTTTAACACTCATGCTTGGACTCTAGGACTCTAAAGCTTAAAGAAATTTTTGACATTAATCAAGGGGAAGTGAAAGGAGCCAAGTTAGGAGTTAAATATCTTTGAAAGTTAAAGTTTAAAAAAAAATAAAGTTAAATTTTTCCATTAAAAGTTAAAGTATTTCCCTTAAAATTTAAAAGTTAAAAGTATTTTTGAAAATGAAAGTTCATTTTTTTAACTATTTTTAAGTATTTTTACTTTTGAAAAGATAGTTTTTTTAGTTTAAACAAAATATTTTTAAAAGCTCAGTATTTGTCAAAATCCTTTTAAAGATAAGAGTCTAAACAACATCGTTTTAAAGCTAAGTGTTGATCAAAATTTTTTTAAGGCTAAGTGCTTATCAAAGTCTTTATAAAATTTTCTCCATATTCTGTACTTTAAAAGCTAAAGTATTTATTTTGATATATGTCAAAGGGGGAGAAAATCTAGAAAAGTCTAAAGTTAAGGAAAAGATTAAGTTAAGTGATTAAGGGGGAGCTATAACAAGTTGTTCTAACTGTTGTATTTTTTTTTCTTCTTTTGCTTATGTGTATTTATACTAAAAATTGCATTTCTGTTCTTTATGATTGTGTTATGTTTTACTTAACTTTGAATTTTATTGACATAATCAAAAAGAGAGAGATTGTTGGTGCGGGAAGCATCAGACGATCAAACCTGAGTTTTGATAATAGAAAAGGGTTCAAAGTTAAGGCTATTTGTTGTCTGACAAGTTTGAATGAGATTGCAGGAAAGTCCTAAGTGTTGTTAGGCAAAAGTCCTAGCTGCAGTTAGGCAGGTGGAAACCCCTAGGGGGTGGTAATCCTAGGTCCTAGGGGGTGGTAACCCTAGGTGGAAAGTCTTGACGGGTCGAGTGCTTCAGGTAAAATCCTATAGTCGGGGGCTCTAGGTTGAAATCCTGGTGCCGCGAACCAGGTGGAAGTCTAGACGGGTCATGGAGTGGACATCCAGCATGAAGACAAGAAGCCTCTAGCACTGAGCAAAAGTCCAGTCGGTCTGGAGGACCGATCTGGCAACAGGTAAACTCTCCTAAAAGGAGTATGTGAGGATGCGTTCTCCGGTGAGGGAACAATAGGCGTCAGTTCAACCTAGGGTTTCCGGAGGCAAAATCTAAAGTCAGAACCGGACAGTCTCAAGATTGTCAAAATCTTTATTTTTCATGTTTATATTGTACTAACTTTGTTTTGCGGGGTATGGCTGGTTTCTTGGACTAACCTAGTTTGCAAGAAGCGAATTGGGCATGTTTGGCTCGGATGAACAGTGTCCGAGGCACCTCCGGGGCTGTTGGAGGCACCTCGAGCGCCTTGGCTGTAGTTGCGCAGGAAGCAGGGCAGAAGGCGCCTTCCAAGGATGCTGAAGGTGCCTTGGATGTTGATGGAGGGTGCCCTCAGGTGGATAATTAGCGACCACAGCGGAGTTTATCGACGACCGAGAATAGGGAGATAAGAGTTTGCTGAAAGTGCCTTCCAAGGAGCTTGAAGGTGCCTTCAATGACCCTATATAAGCAGGTCACGAATTGATGCATAATACACTACTCTTTGCGATCTTTCTACTGTGCATTACTCTACAAGTCGAACCTGCTACTCAGTGACGCGACTCCGACGATCAAACTTTGGATACCGAGTGATGCGTCTCTGATGACCAAAAGCACAACCTTCCAGATCTAAAAAGTCATCGGTATACTTTTATTATTTCACGTAAAATATAAATCATTGTATTTCAACTTTTATACTTGTAATTTCTGAACTGATAGTGAATTGCCCAATGAAAGCACTCTTACGTGCAGGCCTTGGAGTAAGAGTAACCACAAGCTCCAAACCAAGTAAAATCTTGGTGTTTACCATTATTTCTGTTTATTCCACTACGTGTTTACTCGACTATTTTAAAACGAACGAATTATCCACGAGCGTTATTCACCCCCCCCCCTTCCCCCTCTAGCACTTTTCAATCCTACAGAACTTTTTTGCTTTAATAGCTCATTCTCTTAGGCCAGACCATGGACACGTTGAGCGATATTCATGCTAACTACCCAGCGCTATATGACAAGCATAAATATAAGACAATAAGAGCAAAAAAGAGAGATAGTGATTGATCGATTAAGGTTATGGTACCTTAGTTTGCATGTACGTGAATTCATCGGATAGCTCTTTGGGAGGGAGTTCACTCAGCATTTTTTGGGCCTCTACCCAAGCATTTACCAAACGTCCTCCTAACAAAAGGGGAAAGGTAACAGGAGGAAGATAGTCGGGGGAAATTGGACTTGGAGTAGAGGGTAAACAGAAAAACATAGGGGATGGATTGAGCACTTCTGGCAAGGTGTCACTAGACTTTCCTTAAGGAGAAGAAAAAAGGCTAGAGACTAGAGGATTGCTCAGCAATGAGGGGCCTTCCCCAGTTTGCATGGGGCTAGGTAGTGTCAGGGTCGGATAAAGAGCGGACAGGGTAGGTTCTTGAGACTGCTCTCTCCCTTCTTTCGGAGCGTCATCCTCTGGGATAGCTGTTACTTGTCTTTTAGGGGAAGGAGGGAGAGTAAGTTTTCGCCCCTTGCATTTCCTCATCAGGGGCACCTCTGGTTCTGGGGGAGCATCCTCTAATAGAGGTGGTGAAGCAGGGGCAAGCTCTTCTGAGGAAGTGGCAGCACTGGTTTCTGCTGCTTGATTGGAACTAGTGGTTGGGGGTAATGATGTGCGTAAATATTATGATCGTTTATATATGTTTTAACGCACATTCACTTGCTTTATACGTATATATTCTTTGCATGATCGTCTCTTTTATCATATACTCATCATAAATACTCTTTTGTTCAGAGATCTGCTCTTTGTTTGGTTTTGTGCTGACAGGGACGATTTTTGGAGCAAAAATCGCGATTGTCGATGCACCGGAACGAGGCAGAGAACACGGTCGTGCAACCTCGCACAGCCGTGTTGCCAAACAGAGGAAGAACAGTGCATGGCCGTGCAACTCTTACACGGTCGTGCGGCCAAACAGAGATGGATTCGCGCATGCTCGTGCAAGCCTACATGGCCGTGCCCCCCATGACCAGTAGTCAAGCAATGCACGGTCGTGCAATCCTGCACATCCATGTCCCAGGAGCAATGCCCCAGATCCACACGGTCGTGCCAATTGGCACGGCCGTGCAGCACGGCCAGAGACAAAGGAAGGCACGGTCGTGCCAATTCTGCACGGCCATGCGGTGTAACCAGTGCAGAAGGAAGACACGGTCATGCAGATCTCGCACGGCTGTGCCACTCAACCCGAAGGGAGGAGGCAGTTGGCCGTGCGGATCTTGCACGATCGTGGCACGGGTCGTATGGCACCCGTGCCCTAACCTATATAAGGGTCAAGAACCCTATTCTTAGGATCATCTTTGGTTCAGGACTTCGTCCCTCTCCTTAGGAAAGGATTCTCCCCTTCGGGGGAAACCATAGAGCATCATCCACCGCCATCCCTTGACGTTCCGTCCATCTCCAGAGCAAGGAGGCATCCCCAATACATCGGAAACCTCGGCAAGCATCTCTTCTTCCCCTTCTTCTCACATCAAGGGTTGTAAGTATGCTTTACTTCATGTTTTGGGGTTGTTCTTCCCTCACAATGGAGTATATCTCCTTTTCTATTGATGTAGGGAGTAGTTTTGAATTGGTTTTGATGTAAGACTCATATTTATGTCTTTATTCATTGGATAATTTCGCTTGCTTTATTTCAACTACTATGTTATTAATTGATTGTGTAGGAATTGCTAAGCTCGTAGAGAGAGTATCTTAGATCATATACCCGAGGGGCCCTAGCGACAGGGGTAACCCGTTCACGGACATCTAGGGTATTTCCTCGAAAGGCGAGGCAACTTCTCCGCAAGGAAGTAAGAGACCAAACCAAGCCCTTATTTCTATCCTTAATCACACCAATTAGAGTTGTGTTCTTGTGATCTACCAAGGCGCCCTAATGATAGGGGTTAACTGTAACAGGATTTCACAGGGATCTTCTCTATTTAGTGCTTAAGGATGATTGCTTTAGCTTCCGGCAAACACATGTTGATGGACAATGAGTAAAGGATAGAACGTAATACATCAATCCCATCATAATGAAACTGAAATCCTACAATCTATCTCCCAAAGCTCAATTCCCTCCAAGATCGATTCTCTCATCCTTCTCTTTCTCTCTTCAATCACTCTCATTAGTTGGCAAGTGCCAAAGCCAACTTTCGACCGTCTAGATAACTTACTTTGTGACATCTCTAGTGCTTAATCAACAGTCCCTGTGAATTCGACAAATCTTATATATTACTGACGATGAATCCGTGCACTTGCAGAATCGTAACAAGTTTTGGCTTCGTTTCCGGGGACTATTCGCATTAACATTAGTAGATTAGTAATTGAGTTAATCTAGACTTATGAATAGTTTTTGTTTTTCCATTTTCATAATTAAAAAAAAAACCTGTATTTTCTTTCTTGTCTTTAAATTCTGCATTTATTTATTTTTCTTGCAATTTAAATTCTGCATTTTGTTTCTTATTTTTTTTAGATATCTTGAGCACTAACATGTTAAGTAGGTCTTTAAGAGAATTTTTCACACCCATGAGTATAATGTTGGTTGCTACTCGGAAAAACTATAGGTTCCACTGTACAAAAATTTTGTACAAAGGTCTGAACCTTTTCCTAGCTACCATGTGTTCTTTTAAATTAAATTTTGGATCGCCTGCGGAACTTAACACGTTTGATCCAAAACTTAATCTATTTGTTCTTTTAGGTTTTGACTTGGATCTCCTGCGGAACTTAACACGTTCGACCCAAGTCTCCTTAAGTTATTAATTCCATTAAATATTAATTTCCATAAAAGGTTCCCAGTACTGACGTGGCGAGGCACATGGCCTTCTTGGATATGGGAGCAACCACCACCGACTAGACAAAACCTTTAATAGAAAGCTAATATTTAATTTCCTAAAATAACTTTAGGTTAACCAAAGAGAACAATCAAATCACAAGGAAAAGAAAAAACAAAAGAACACAACTTCGAAAAAACATATTCGAAATTCTAGAACGTAAGCCTCTTGTATTTGGTATTATTTCCATAAATAACTAGCATGATGCGGAAATAGAAATTACTAGTTATACCTTGTAGAAAAACCTCTTGATCTTCTACCGTATTCCTCTTCTAACCTCGGACGTTGTGTGGGCAACGATCTACCGAGATGAGAAACCACCAACCACCTTCTTCTCCTCCAAGCAAGGTTTGGCCACAAAGGAAGAACTTTACCAAAGAAGAAAATCAAAATACTAACCAAGCTCCAAGAGATGCTAGCTTTCTCTCCTTCTTCTTCTTCTTCTCCAAGTAGTATCCGGCCACCACAAGAACTCCAAGAGAGATGAAGTATTCGGCCACCACAAGAGGAAGAGAGGGAGAAGGTAATGGCCGGCCACAACACCAAGGAAAAAGGGAGAGAAAACAATAGAGGTTGTCCCTCATGAAGGCACCCCTACCCCTTCTTTTATATTCCTTGACCTAGGCAAATTAGGAAATTTATTTACAATAAAATTTCCTTAATTTCCTTGTCATGATTTATTTGAGAAAAATAAAATAAAATTTCCCAAATAAACTCTAATGGCCGGCCACATCAAGAGGAAGCAAATTGGACAAGTTTCAATCAACAATTAAAACTTTCCTTATTTGTTTCCGGAAATTTTAAAAAATAAAATTTCTCTTTAAAAATCTCTTCATGGTTAATAAAAGGAAATATCTATAATTTTAATTTTATTAACATGTGAATAATTTTAAAGAGAAAATAAAAAATCTCTCCAATCTACAAATAAGGAAAGAGATCTAATCTCTTTCTTTAATCTTTAGTAAATCTTTTACAAGAGAGATATTTTAATTTTAATTCTCTTTAAATTATATCTACCACATAATAAAAATTAAAATTAAATTTCTTTTTTAATTTATTTTGGCCGGCCCTACTAGCTTGGGTTCAAGCTAGGGCCGGCCACCCTTAGGCCGGCCCTAGCTTGTTCCCAAGCTAGCTTGGCCGGCCCCTATTGGGTGGGTTTAGAAGGTGGGTATAGGTGGGTATAGAACTCTATAAATAAGAGGCTACGATAGGGACCGAGAGGAGAAATTGGTTTTGGTCTCCCGATAAAATTAAGCATCCCGTGTTCGCCCCGAACACACAACTTAATTTTACCAATGATAATTCATTCCACTAGAGAACTATCATTGAACTACCGCACCAATCCCAAATTACATTTTTGGGCTCCTTCTTATTATGAGTGTGTTAGTCTCCCTGTGTTTAAGATATCGAATGTCCACTGATTAAGTGAGTTACTGACAACTCATTTAATTAATGTCTAAGTCCAAGAGTAGTACCACTCAACCTTATCGTCATGTCGGACTAAGTCCACCTGCAGGGTTTAACATGACAATTCTTATGAGCTCCTCTTGGGGACATTATCAACCTAGTATCTATAGGACACAGTTTCCTTCTATAATCAACAACACACACTATAAGTGATACCATTTCCCAACTTATCGGGTTTATTGATTCATCGAACTAAATCTCACCCATTGATAAATTAAAGAAATAAATATCAAACATATGTTCTTGTTATTATATTAGGATTAAGAGCACACACTTCCATAATAACTGAGGTCTTTGTTCCTTTATAAAGTCAGTATAAAAGAAACGACCTCAAATGGTCCTACTCAATACACTCTGAGTGTACTAGTGTAATTATATAGTCAAGATAAACTAATACCTAATTACACTACGACCTTCTAATGGTTTGTTCCCTTCCATTCTGGTCGTGAGCTACTGTTTATAATTTATAAGGTACTGATAACATCATCTTCTATCTGTGACACCACATACTATGTTATCTACAATATAAATTAAATGAACAACTACAAACAAATGTAGATAATTAGACCAAATGTGATTCTTTATTCATAATGAATGTTTACAAAGCTTAGGCTTTCAGTATACACTCCAACAATCTCCCACTTATACTAATGACTAAGCTGCCATATCTTCTACCATACATCTGATTCCCATTCCCTCCACATGCCGATCGAAAGCTTTCGCCGGAAGGGCCTTAGTGAAAGGATCTGCCAGGTTATCCGCTGATGCAATCTTGGCGATGACAACTTCTCCTCGCTTCACGATATCTCGTATCAGGTGGTACTTGCGCTCTATATGTTTACTTGCCTTATGGGCTCGTGGTTCCTTCGAGTTTGCAACTGCACCACTATTATCACAATAAATTGTGATGATTTTGGGCAAACCAGGAATCACATCTAAGTCCATTAGAAAGTTCCTGAGCCATACTTCTTTAGCTGCCTCAGAGGCTGCTACATACTCAGCTTCCATGGTTGAGTCCGAAACGCATTTCTGCTTAACACTCCTCCATGAAATGGCTCCACCTCCTAAAGTAAACACATAGCCTGATGTAGACTTACTGTTATCCCTATCTGATTGGAAATCTGAATCCGTGTAACCCACAGGGAGCAGATCGTCTGCTTGGTAAACTAGCATATAATCTCTAGTCCTTCTCAGGTACTTTAATATATGCTTTACCGCAGTCCAATGTCCTTGTCCAGGGTTACTCTGATATCTGCTGACCATGCCCACGGCAAAACAGATATCAGGTCTCGTACATAGCATTGCATACATTAGGCTTCCTACAGCCGAAGCATAAGGAACTGCTTTCATGTCCTCTATCTCTTTCGATGTCTTTGGAGACATCTCTTTAGATAGAGCTACTCCATGTCTAAAAGGTAAGAAACCTTTCTTGGAATCCTGCATGCTAAAACGAGCAAGGATTGTATCTATATATGAAGCTTGGGACAGACACAACATTCTTTTCTTACGATCCCTTATAACTTTGATCCCTAGAATGTGTGCACAATCTCCTAAGTCCTTCATATCAAATTGTTTGGACAACCATACCCTTACGTCTGATAATACTTTGACATTGTTGCCAATTAACAAAATATCATCTACGTATAGTACAAGAAATACCACCACGTTTCCGTTACACTTCTTGTATACACAAGATTCATCCGGACTTTGAATAAATCCATATGACTGGATTACTTCATTAAACCGGATGTTCCAAGATCTTGAAGCTTGCTTTAGTCCATAAATGGACCGATTGAGCTTGCACACTAGATGCTCTTTGCCTTTTTCAATGAACCCTTCTGGTTGCTTCATATGGATGTTCTCTTCAAAACTTCCATTAAGGAAAGCTGTCTTGACATCCATTTGCCAAATCTCATAATCCATATGAGCAGCAAAGGATAAGAGTATCCGGATAGACTTAAGCATGGCTACTGGCGAAAAAGTTTCCTCATAATCGATTCCCTCTTTCTGAGTGTACCCTTTCGCAACAAGCCTAGCTTTGAAGGTTTCTACCTTCCCATCTGTCCCTCTTTTCCTTTTGTAGATCCACTTGCATCCAATAGCTTTTACATTATCAGGTGGTTCTACAAGCTCCCAGACCTTATTAGAGTACATAGACTCTATTTCAGAATTCATCGCCTTTTGCCAAGATGCTGCATCTATATCTTGGAGTGCTTCGTCATATGTTCGGGGATCAGGTTCATGTTTACCCGGGATCAAGTCCGAAGACTCTCCCAAAAACATGAATCTCTCAGGCTGCCTTACAACCCTCCCACTACGACGAGGCACTGACTGTGGTTGTGTATCATGTGTGACACGTGTTGCAGTCTCTTGTGGTACTACATCTTGTACTGTTGGTACTAAAGTAGACGTGTCCTCTCTTAGTTCTTCTAAAACAACTTTACTACTGGGCTTGTGATCCATTATATAGTCTTCTTCTAAAAACTGGGCATTGGTGCTAACAATGACCTTCTGGTCTTTAGGACTATAAAATAAACCACCTTTCGTTCCTTTGGGATATCCTACAAACACGCGAACTTCTGTACGGGATTCTAACTTATCAGCATCTGGTTTCAGCACATGTGCTGGACTACCCCAAATCCGAATATGTCTTAGACTGGGTTTTCGCCCATTCCACAATTCTATAGGAGTAGAAGAAACTGATTTAGAAGGTACTAAGTTCAGAACGTATACTGCTGTTTCCAGAGCATATCCCCAAAATGAATTTGGTAATTCTGAATAACTCATCATCGATCTAACCATCTCCATAAGAGTCCTATTCCTTCGTTCTGCTACACCATTCTGTTGGGGTGTACCAGGTGCAGACAACTGGGATTGAATCCCGGCCTCTGATAAGTAATTCCTAAACTCTCCTAAGAGGTATTCGCCACCACGATCAGACCGTAGTGTCTTGATACTTTTACCTAGTCGTTTCTCCACATCAGCCTTGTATTCTTTGAACTTATCAAAGCACTCGGACTTGCGGCGCATTAGGTAAATGTATCCGTATCTTGAATAATCGTCTATAAAAGAGACAAAGTATTCAAAACCTCCTCTTGCCTGGACAGACATAGGACCACACAAATCAGAGTGAACCAATTCTAACACTTCTTTGGCTCTATACCCCTTGGCCTTGAACGGCCTCTTGGTCATTTTACCTTCTAAGCAAGATTCACAAGTTGGAAAATTTTCCAACTCTAATGAACTCAAAAGTCCATCGGCTATAAGCCTCTGAATCCTACTTAAGTTAATATGACCAAGCCTTAGATGCCAAAGATATGCTTGGTTCATTTCCGAAGGTTCTTTTCTCTTATTAGAATTAGAAGATGAGTTATAAATTTCCATGTTTTGCTTTGTGGAAGAAATTGGATTTAAAGTATACAAATTGCCAACTAATGCACCAGAACAGATAATCACTTTATTTCTTTTAATAACTACATCGTTACTGAAAGAAACTGAATATCCATCTAAAAACAGTTTAGAAACCAAAATTAAATTCTTTCTAAAACTGGGTACATAAAGACAATTTCTTAAAATCAAATTTTTATTTCTACTAAAAGATAAGTAGACGTCTCCCACTGCAACAGCTGCCACCTTAGTAGCATTGCCCATGTAGACGGTAATCTCCCCTTCAGATAGTCGTCGGGTTTCCTGGAACCCCTGCAAGGAATTGCAGACATGATCAGTGGCTCCCGTATCTACACACCAGGTGCTGGTAGATAACACCGCTAAACATGTTTCAACAACTAGAGCATGAGATATACCTTTGTTTTGGTTCCTACGAGGACAGTCCGCCTTCCAATGTCCTGCCTGCTTGCAGATGAAGCACTTGCCCTTCGGCTTCTTCACTCCAGCTTTAAATCCCGTACTCTGAGATTTATTCACTTTCTTTGCTGAGCCAGCTTGTTTCTTCTTCTTCTTTCCTCTCGGTTTAGAAGTAGAACCATTTTCAGCAAAGTGAATTTGAGAATTATGACGAAATAATCCTTCTGCTGCTTGAAGTTCTGTCAGTAGTTCCCCTAATGAATAAATCCTCTTATTCATATTATAGTTCAGGACAGCTCAAAACTTCTAGGTAGCGTTTGGAGGATCATATCGATCTGGGTTTCCCCATCAATTTCTCCTCCAAGGATCTGTATCTCGTTCAGATAAGCCATCATGTTTAGGATATGATCCCTTACAGGAGTACCTTCTTGCATGGTGGCTGTCATTATCTTTCTCATAGCTTCTTGTCTAGAAGCCCTATCCTGATGACCAAAGAGTTCCTTGAGATTGTTCATAATATCATAAGTTGTTAATCTTTATGCCGATGTTGCAATACATTTGACATTGAAGCCAAATGTAACACCGCGCCATGTCATCGCCTTTACCCATCTCTTATGATATTCAATCTCCTCTTGGGTAGATTCACCATGGGTGCATCAGGACAAGGTTCAGCCATAACTTTCAGCAGTTAAGACAATATCCGTGTTTCTTTTCCAATCTATGTAATTTGGTCCAGTAAGTCTATTTTGTTGAAGTATGATCGACAGTGGGTTGAAAGTCATCCTAAGAATCACAAATAACTTTTGGTCAGAACTCTAAATTTAGAATAATATTGATTCCTCAAACAATACTATTTTAAATTAACCAACACCTCATAACACCGTGAATTTTGTATGCCACGTTAGTGTGGACGTATACAAAATCAACATTTGTAAAAGGAGGGTTTTAACCCATTAATTTTATTATCTTGTCAACCTCACTTTTTGACAAATAAAAATAATAGTTGGTTTCATTTGGTCACACAAATAATAGCAGTGACTCCGTTGGGGAGGATACTATTAGATGTTTCTAAGTGTATACCATTACTTGACACTAAGTCCATTAATAAGATTATGCCCCTTCCGTTGGGGAAGATCACACGCTCTTAATTAACTTCCTATAGTCATCCAAAAATAGAAGTCTGTTCTAGTGATCCGCAAACAAGCTCATCCGTTATGGAGGAAGGCACTCAGAGCCAACGCGCAAACTTGTTTGCATCACTTACAAACCAGTAATGGAGACCATGGGATTTATTTAAAAATCCCTCTCCCACTTAGTTATTTATAAATGAGGAATTTTAACTATGCTAGCCTACTTAAACTTGTAAACTAACATGCACACACAATATAAAAGCAATAAATAGAAAATTTAATTTTCAACTATTATGGCTTTTATCTCTAATTGTCCTCCGTGTGTTGTCATCCCAAGCTGCTGCCATATTTGGCCACCGCCTCCGGGTCTAGCTGTCGCATCCATCTTGCTCCTAGTTTCGCTGCACCTCTGGTCCTTAGAAGGTTCCACGCTTTGCAAGATTCGATCCGCGACATAAATAGAATTTTACATTTTTGATCCTATATTCCATAAAAGGAATGTACATGTATCTAGATCAAAAAATAAAATCCTAATAAAACTAAATACAGCTCCTGCTGTATTTTAATACAATCATGCACACACATTAAATGCCCTTGACATGTCCAAGGGTCCAATCACACACATAATAACTAAAAGCCATAATAGTTGGATCCTGCATCCACAAAGTTAGCACATCCTACTATTATCCTGCCTAAATTATGTATGACATGTGCATAATTAAACTAAATACCAAATACACAGAGGCAAAACCCTAGCTCTGATACCAATTGTTGGTTGCTACTCGGAAAACCTATAGGTTCCACTATACAAAAATTTTGTACAAAGGTCTGAACCTTTTCCTAGCTACCATGTGTTCTTTTAAATTAAATTTTGGATCGCCTGCGGAACTTAACACGTTTGATCCAAAACTTAATCTATTTGTTCTTTTAGGTTTTGACTTGGATCTCCTGCGGAACTTAACACGTTCGACCCAAGTCTCCTTAAGTTATTAATTCCATTAAATATTAATTTCCATAAAAGGTTCCCAGTACTGACGTGGCGAGGCACATGGCCTTCTTGGATATGGGAGCAACCACCACCGACTAGACAAAACCTTTAATAGAAAGCTAATATTTAATTTCCTAAAATAACTTTAGGTTAACCAAAGAGAACAATCAAATCACAAGGAAAAGAAAAAACAAAAGAACACAACTTCGAAAAAACATATTCGAAATTCTAGAACGTAAGCCTCTTGTATTTGGTATTATTTCCATAAATAACTAGCATGATGCGGAAATAGAAATTACTAGTTATACCTTGTAGAAAAACCTCTTGATCTTCTACCGTATTCCTCTTCTAACCTCGGACGTTGTGTGGGCAACGATCTACCGAGATGAGAAACCACCAACCACCTTCTTCTCCTCCAAGCAAGGTTCGGCCACAAAGGAAGAACTTTACCAAAGAAGAAAATCAAAATACTAACCAAGCTCCAAGAGATGCTAGCTTTCTCTCCTTCTTCTTCTTCTTCTCCAAGTAGTATCCGGCCACCACAAGAACTCCAAGAGAGATGAAGTATTCGGCCACCACAAGAGGAAGAGAGGGAGAAGGTAATGGCCGGCCACAACACCAAGGAAAAAGGGAGAGAAAACAATAGAGGTTGTCCCTCATGAAGGCACCCCTACCCCTTCTTTTATATTCCTTGGCCTAGGAAAATTAGGAAATTTATTTACAATAAAATTTCTTTAATTTCCTTGTCATGATTTATTTGAGAAAAATAAAATAAAATTTCCCAAATAAACTCTAATGGCCGGCCACATCAAGAGGAAGCAAATTGGACAAGTTTCAATCAACAATTAAAACTTTCCTTATTTGTTTCCGGAAATTTTAAAAAATAAAATTTCTCTTTAAAAATCTCTTCATGGTTAATAAAAGGAAATATCTATAATTTTAATTTTATTAACATGTGAATAATTTTAAAGAGAAAATAAAAATCTCTCCAATCTACAAATAAGGAAAGAGATCTAATCTCTTTCTTTAATCTTTAGTAAATCTTTTACAAGAGAGATATTTTAATTTTAATTCTCTTTAAATTATATCTACCACATAATAAAAATTAAAATTAAATTTCTTTTTTAATTTATTTTGGCCGGCCCTACTAGCTTGGGTTCAAGCTAGGGCCGGCCACCCAATTTTATACCTAGGCCGGCCCTAGCTTGTTCCCAAGCTAGCTTGGCCGGCCCCTATTGGGTGGGTTTAGAAGGTGGGTATAGGTGGGTATAGAACTCTATAAATAAGAGGCTATGATAGGGACCGAGAGGAGGAATTGGTTTTGGTCTCCCGATAAAATTAAGCTTCCCGTGTTCGCCCCGAACACACAACTTAATTTTACCAATGATAATTCATTCCACTAGAGAACTATCATTGAACTACCACACCAATCCCAAATTACATTTTTGGGCTCCTTCTTATTATGAGTGTGTTAGTCTCCCTGTGTTTAAGATATCGAATGTCCACTGATTAAGTGAGTTACTGACAACTCATTTAATTAATGTCTAAGTCCAAGAGTAGTACCACTCAACCTTATCGTCATGTCGGACTAAGTCCACCTGCAGGGTTTAACATGACAATTCTTATGAGCTCCTCTTGGGGACATTATCAACCTAGTATCTCTAGGACACAGTTTCCTTCTATAATCAACAACACACACTATAAGTGATACCATTTCCCAACTTATCGGGTTTATTGATTCATCGAACTAAATCTCACCCATTGATAAATTAAAGAAATAAATATCAAACATATGTGCTTGTTATTATATTAGGATTAAGAGCACACACTTCCATAATAACTGAGGTCTTTGTTCCTTTATAAAGTCAGTATAAAAGAAACGACCTCAAATGGTCCTACTCAATACACTCTGAGTGTACTAGTGTAATTATATAGTCAAGATAAACTAATACCTAATTACACTACGACCTTCTAATGGTTTGTTCCCTTCCATTCTAGTCGTGAGCTACTGTTTATAATTTATAAGGTACTGATAACATCATCTTCTGTCTGTGACACCACATACTATGTTATCTACAATATAAATTAAATGAACAACTACAAACAAATGTAGATAATTAGACCAAATGTGATTCTTTATTCATAATGAATGTTTACAAAGCTTAGGCTTTCAGTATACACTCCAACAAGACCCAGATCTCCCATTGATAAAGGCTATGATCCAGATGAGCAACTTGAGTTCCTTTGTGGAGGATGTGGTAGCACGTCTCATCCGTCTGCAATATGTCACCTCTTTCAAAAGGAAGATGGCCCTCCCATTGAGCCAACTGATAATATCTGCACGGCTTGTGGCAGTTCATCCCATCCAGCTGTTTTATGTCACTTCTTCCAAAATGCTACTAGGTCTTCCACGGAACTTCAGCACTTATTGTAACCTCAACATCAAGATACATATGAGCAAGTTCCTGATACTTATGACTATGACTGGAGAGATTATCAAATCCAGAACATTCAACTCCAGCTCATTCCTGAGCAACATGAGTAGTCACTATCCCAACAGCAGAATCCTGACACGCATTAACATTACAATCAATTTTGGATAGACCATCAAAATTTGGACTACAACTGCATACAAAATGTTGAGCATATTTCCCAAATAAATCAAAGTTTGTCAGAGTTTCAAGATGATTTTTCATTGGATAGACCACATCTTTCACAACCAAACGAGCCGACTGACTGGGAAGACTTCCAAGACCCAAATTCTCCTACTCCTAGTTAGATGAAGACCATGACACAAGATTCTGAAGAACTAATGGTGCAACGAGGGATCCTAGTTCTACGGATATTACAACCAATATCTGATAATGTGGTTGATCCCTCTATTGATGCTATTGATGTTAGTGGACTCTTCAATACTTTTGATGGTGATGTGGTGGATAAAAGTGTAGGGGCATGTACTATGGAGGAAACGTCCCAAGAATCACCTGCTTTGATCACACAACCAATTGATTCTATGGAAGTTGTAAGAATGGAATTGGCTGATGATAAATGTGTAGGGGCTTGTACAATAGAAGCAAAGCGCCAAGAATCACCACTTTTAGAGGCACCACCACTTGAGTCAGAGCTAGAGCCAATACAAGATTCAAAAGTCACATCCACATGTTTAGAACTTTCAGGTACCTCTCAGCAAATCAAGGTTAGTATCTTTTGTGATCTTTTGGAAAATTTCATAGATGTACCAATATTAGATTTTGATGGATGTGATTCAATTTGTGATACATACTCAGCTCATCTTAATAAGGTTCTACTTCTATCTAATATAGCATGCTGGGGAGAGGTATATTTTTCTTTTGGGTGTGCAAATTTTTATGGGGCCTATAATTGGAAGCTCGATCTGAACCGTCTTCAACCTCCTGAAAGAATTTCCAAGAAGACGAGGATGGGGAGAGTGATTCTTCACTTTTTGATGAAAGCTCCCTCCATAATAAGAGCCCTTGGTAAGAGGGTGATGAAATATCTTACCCCTCCAAGAGTGAGATTTCGATGAATCTAATGAGGTGGTTGAGCTAATGACCTTAAACAAGCGCTTCTTGGGAGGCAGCCCAAATTTAATCTTATTTTCATTCATTTTTTTAGTTCCTTTCTAGTTTCATTTCTTTCCTCATAATAAGCATGTATCCTCTACTTAATTTTTGTTGTCATTTTTCTTTTATAGGACTCAAAGATTAGGAGGAGTGCAATTACATGATGGGGAAGTTAATGACATGGGCATTTGGCACGCATCATTTGGTAACTTCTCTTACTTTTAATCTCCTCCACATTATTTTTGGTTTTCATTGGGACAATAAAAAGTTTAAGTCTGGGGGGATGCATTAGATGCATTTGACTTAGTTTAGTTTTTGCTTATTTCTTTTGCATAATAAATTTTTCCTAGTTGCATCATTCATCACATCATGATTGTTGTTCCTTAATGCAAAATACTAGCATGTTTCATCTAGATATTTATGTTGCGTGATTTAGTATGCTAGTATGCCTATTGATCTTTATTTTCCTATCCATAGTAACATGAAGTGAGCATTGTTTTTACTAGAAGAATTTAAATGTTGGCCTAGTTTTTGGATCTCTTCACATTATGCTTGACTTTGATGGTAGATATTTTTGAAAATAATCATGATCCATAGAACCGGACTAGTACTCTTGCTTCTATGGTGACCTCTCAACTACATTTTGGTTACTGGATAAACTCAGATCATGTGAGCTCATTTGGAAAAATCAATCCCAAAAAAAAATGAAAGTTTGTTCAAGTTTGATACTTTGCAAACATAAAAAAAAATTAAAAAAAAATAAGGGATAAAAAAATAGTTTTCGTGAGTGAAAACTAGCAATTCACCCCTTTGAGACCGAGTCAGGTTACTGGGGAAATGAATGCTATGTTTCTCTTGATACTAAGTATTCCTTTGAGACCTTGTGTAGACGATGCATAACATTTTTGAGGGGAACGAACCTTGCGTGTGGCAGGTAAGTGCCTATCGCCGGAAGTATGAGGAACACGGTTAAATGAAAAATTGACTAGGATTAGAGGTTGACACTTGAAAAGGTTAAGCCACTTATTACACTGAACACGGAGAACTTCTACTTAGGCCACATTCAAATAATTTTTGTATCATGCTCATCAATGAAACTATATGATAGGTTTATATTGATTCATTAGGGATTATTACATGTCATCTACACACATAAATCTAGATTGCGAGATTTGCTTGAGGACAAGCAAAGGTTCAAGTCTGGGAGTGTGATGTGCGTAAATATTATGATTGTTTATGCATGTTTTAACGCACATTCACTTGCTTTATACGTATATATTCTTTGCATGATCGTCTCTTTTATCATATACTCATCATAAATACTCATTTGTTCGAAGATCTATTCTTGGTTTGGTTTTGTGTTGAAACGGGACAACTTTTAGAGCAAAAACAGCGATTTTCGACGCACCTGAACGAGGCAGAGAACACAGTCGTGCAACCTCGCATGGTCGTGTGGCCAAATAGACGAAGAACAGTGCACGGCCATGCAACTCTTGCACGGTCGTGCGGCCAAATAGAGATGGATCCGTGCATGGCCGTGCAAACATGCACGGTCGTGCCCCCCACGACCAGCAGCCAAGCAATGCACGGTCGTGCAATCCTGCACGGCCGTGTCCCAGGAGCAGTGCCCCAAATCCACACGGTCGTGCCAATTGGCACGACCATGCAGCACGGCCAGAGACAAAGGAAGGCACGACCGTGCCAATTCAGCACGGTCGTGCAACCAATGTAGAAGGAAGACACGGCCGTGCAGATCTCGCACGACCGTGCCACTCAACCCGAAGGGAGGAGGCAGTTGGTCATCCAGATCTCGCCCGATAGTGGTACGGGTCGTGCGGCGCCCATGCCCTAACCTATATAAGGGTCAAGAACCCTATTCTTGGGATCATCCTTAGTTTGGGACTTTGTCCCTCTCCTTAGCAAAGGGTTCTCCCCTTCGGGGCAAACTCTAGAGCTTCATCCACCGCCATCCCTTGACGTTCCATCCATCTCCAGAGCAAGGAGGCATCCCCAAGACATCGGAAACCTCGACAAGCATCTCTTCTTCCCCTTCTTCTCACATCAAGGGTTATAAGTATACTTTACTTCATGTTTTGGGGTTGTTCTTCCCTCATAATGGAGTAGATCTCCTTTTCTATGGATGTAGGGAGTAGTTTTGAATTGGTTTTGATGTAAGACTCATATTTATGCCTTTATTCATTGGATGATTTTGCTTGCTTTGTTTCAACTACTATGTTATTAATTGATTGTGTAGGAATTGCTAACCTCGTAGAGAGAGTATCTTAGATCATATACCCGAGAGGCCCTAGTGATAGGGGTAATCCATTCACGGGCATCTAGGGTATTTCCTCGAAAGGAGAGGCAACTTCTCCGCAAGGAAGTAAGAAACCAAACCAAGCCCTTATTTCTATCCTTAATCACACCAATTAGAGTTGTGTTCTTGTGATCTACCGAGACACCCTAATGACAGGGGTTAACCGTAATAAGATTTCATAGGGATCTTCTCTATTTAGTGCTTAAGGATGGTTGCTTTAGCTTCCGGCGAATGCATGTTGATGGATAATGAGTAAAGGATAGAACGTAATACATCAATCTCATCATAATGAAATTGAAATTCTAGAATCCATCTCCCAAAGCTCAATTCCCTCCAAGATCGATTCTCTCATCCTTCTCTTTCTCTCTTCAATCACTCTCGTTAGTTGGCAGGTGCCAAAGCCAACTTTCGACCGTCTAGATTGTAACACCCACTAAGCTTTTAAGATAAATATGAGAATGATGAATTTACCTTAGAAAAATATTAGTAGAATGTTGAACCAAAAAGAAATAAAAAGAAATAAAAATAGGGAATGGTCAAGGATTGAACCTTGAACCTCTCATGATGTAAATGATAGGATTAATGGGTAATAACCAGTTGGGATAGGAATAATATATTGATAGCAAAGGAGGGAAACTCATGATAAGGGTGAGAGTAAAAGCTAGCCAAAAGAAAACAAGAAAAGAGCAAGAAAAAGGCAACTTGCCTTCCTTCTTTTCTCTCCCTCTCCTTCTTCTTTTGCCGTGACTTAAAGAAGGGAATTAAGGGGATTCATTCCCCCTTGTTTCATCATGAATGATGAGAACAAATAAATAAATAAAAAAGAAAAAAAGGGGCTAAGGGAGAAGGAAAGCAAAAACCAATTTTGCTACCTCTTCCCCCTTAACATAAAAGAGAGTATGTAAAGAGAAGATTTTATTTTTCTCTCATTTCTCTCATTCTCTCCTCTCCATCACCGAGAACCTCAGCCCCCTCTCCTCCATTTTCGGCTCCCAAAAAAGAAAAACAAGGTTCCTCCTAGAATACAAGGAAGGCTACCAAGGGAAATCAAAGGAGGAGAACAAGAAGAAGAGACCTCTTCTTCCATCACCACACTTTAGAACCACAAGCGAAAAGGATGTAAGCTTACCCTCACCTGTGGTACAAGGGATTTTAATGTGTTTTTGGATTTTATGAGGATTTTAAAACCTAGAAACAAAGTTGTGAAAATTCGGCCAAAGAAAGGACTTGTTGATCCTAGGAATGTTTAATATAAGCTTTGATTCATGATAAGTTTTCTATGCTTTGTAAGAAGGTTTTCTCTCATATTTTTATATACATGTGATGTTGGATTAGGGATGTATCTAACCCTAGAGTTTCGGCCAAAAAGGTTTTGTAAGGGCTAGGGAATTTAATTGTTTACCTAACTTGCACAAAACCCTCTAAATAAATGGTTAAGGATCCATTATCGTTTTCATACTTGAAGGTTACTTGGAACCAAAAGTATCCCACTCACAAGTTTCGGCCAAGGAAGGGTTTAGGGTTAGGAAGACTTTGAATTTAAACTTACCATGTTTATATGATAGAATATAGAGTTTCTCAAAGAGTTGCATGCTTGTATGTTGATAGAAACTCATGAACATCACTTCTAAAGTTTCGGCCATGGTAAGGTGGATGCTTTAGAATAGCTTAAACAGATTTTTAACATGTTCAAAACTTCCATGACAATAAGATATGAAAGTTGTTTGATGCTCTCATGCTTTATTAGAGTATAGGAAAATTGGTTGCATGATATATGTTAATTAAGACCACAAGGGTCCTAGCTTGTTTGTGAACCAAACTTGTAAGTATAGTTTCTTTAATATTTTTGCCATAAAACTTGTTTAGGTTTTCCATACTTTAGGCCACCTAAAACCTAGTTTAAAGACTTGGAAGGTTTCGGCCAAACATATGCTATGAGATAAAGAAAGGAAAAAACCTAGAAAACCTAAGACACAATTTAAATGTATGCTTATAGTGCTTGACTTTTATACATGTTATGAAATGTGTTATGACTTTCTATGTTTTTATGCCATTTGAACAAATTCTATGCTTGATGAGGTTCGGCCATGTAGGGTTTAAAGACCTAGAAACCCTAAAATTTAGACCTCATGTGTTAAAGATGCTTCTTATGAAATTGAGATAACATGTTGATTGGGTTCACATGCTTATATATTTAACTATGATTCAAATGGACACCTTAAGGTCTCGGCCATGAAGGGATACATGCCCTAGAAACCCTATAACTTACATTGAACATGCTCATGTCACTCTCCATGAAATATGAAATGTAGAAAGCTAAAAAAATTCACATGCTATATGTTGTTAGTGACCTAAATTGATGCTAAGGGAAGTTTCGGCCATGATCACTTGTATGATGCCATTTATGAATTTATACATGATGTTAGAGTAAGTTCACATGCTTGTATGCTTGCTTGAAACCCTAAATGAGTACTTGTAAGTTTCGGCCAAGACATAATTTTAAGGGCTTAAAGAAGTTAGGAACTAACTCAATTGTGCTTACCATATTCCTTGAAACAAATGCTATAAACATGGTTAAGGTTTCCATGCTTTATGTCATTTAGAACCTTGTTTCACATTTGTTAAGGTTCGGCCAAATGAGGTTCAAGGACTTGGAGAACTTAGAGTCCAAGTAAATCTTGTTTATAATACTTCCTATGAAAATGATATGTGGATGAATTAGGTTCTACATGCTTGGATGTTGTTTAAAACCTAAATTGGCACCTAAGAGGGTTTCGGCCAAGATAAGAATCCAAGGGATTAGGAAGCTTAGTACCCAAGTTAATCATGTTACATTGTTCCTTATGATTGGATGAGCACATGATACACTTTTATGCTTAGACATGTATGCTTGTGAGCTATACAAGATGAGAATTTCTACGATATGTTATGAGTTTAGAATATGCATGCTTTATGTTATGATATGTGGGAAAATTATGCATGCTTTGATGATATGATATGAGTTTAAAAATATGCATGCTTTATGTTATGATATGTGGTTAAATTATGCATGCTTTGATGCTATGTTAAGTGCTTAAGATATGCATGCTTTATGTTATGATATGTGGTTAAATTATGCATGCTTTGATGCTATGTTAAGTGCTTAAAATATGCATGCTTTCATGATATGCTATGTGGTTAAATTATGCATGCTTGATGATATGCTTTATGCTTAAAATATGCATGTTTTTATGATCTATGCCTAAGTGATGCATATTGTTATGATATGATGTATGCCTAAGTGATGCATATTGTTATGATATGATGTATGCCTAAGTGATGCATACCTTTATGATATGATGTATGCCTAAGTGATGCATACCTTTATGATATGATGTATGCCTAAGTGATGCATACTTTTATGACATGATGTATGCCTAAGTGATGCATACTTTTATGATATGATGTGTGCCTAAGTGATGCATGCTTTTATGATGTATGATATGTATAAGTATGACATGTACTTTACTTTATATGGCTTGTACCAAGGGTGAGCTCCATAAGCGCCCCGGGGTCGATGGAATAAGACTCGGGCCTCGTTAGGGATGGGCTCCTAAGTGCCCCTAGGTCGATGGAGTAAGACTCGGGCCTAGTATGTTTGCCTTGTAGGGTTCAAGACTTGCTACCTTGGACCTACATAGGTTGCGCGCAATATGTAAGTGGTACATAGCCGGGATCCCCTTTAAGTTGAGATTATGTTCAAATATATATATATGTAAGAAGAAATGGTTTTAAAGGTCATGAGACATACACATGTTTTACGGATACATGTTTTACAAAATCATATTGCATATACCTTATGATGATTTATGATATGCCATGGTTAGATATGATTATGTTATGTTCCATGATATGTTCATGTGTAGGATATGCCATGACTCCTTATGATGATATGCCATGATTAGATACGATTATGTTATGCTTCATGCTATGCTTTACACTATGATATGCCATGACTAGTTATGATTTCTTCATGTTGCATGATATGCTTAAAAGAGTATGTTACATTATGTCATGACTAGTTGAAATGATGCCATGTTAAGACATTCTTTGATTATACTATGATTTTCGGTTTTAGTGAGTAGGAAAGGAACTTACTGAGCCATGAGTGCTCACAGCTTACTGTCCTTGTACCACAGATAAAGGAAAAAAGCTGGATGAGCTAGAGGAACTGCAGGAGGGGCAAGGAGATGTGTGTGGCAGTGGCTAGGCAACCAAATAAGAACCTGCTTTAAAAACTTTTAAAGAACTATGCTTTGTTATCATGAATTGTAGTACCGTATGTGTGATTTGATGTTATGCTTCTACTAAATTTTGATATCATATTATTAAGGCCATGATAGTGTAGTTCGGATTTGATGAAAAGGAAACAAAAGAAAAGTTTTTATTAAACTAAGAAAAATCATTTTAAGTCTTCCGCTGTTATTTGTACATAGAGTATCGTAGCCCCGTCCCTTAGGGATAGCAGGGAGGGCGGGCGTTACATAGATAACTTATTTTGTGACATCTCTAGTACTTAATCAACAGTCCCTGTGGATTCGACAAATCTTATATATTACTGACGAAGAATCTGTGCACTTGCGAAATCGTAACAGGTAAGCCCCGCTTGGCCAATAGCTCTTGTTCCTTAGCATGAAGCTCCTTCTTAGAAAGAGCAATCTTTTTAGTAACCAGATCTCTTAGAATGAAGACCACTGCTAAAAACAGAAAATATTTCAATTAGTGATAACATAAAGATTAAATTACCAAAACTTACCAAAAGAGTAGGGTCGCTTCTTTTGGGCAAGACTTAAGCCAAAAAGATACAAAAAGTCATCCTGTAGCCATTGATTAATCTTGAATTGTTGGTCGCTTAGTTTAGGGAGATAAGAAACAAAGATAGAATCCTATTTAAGCCGAGTAGGATTTGGGAGAGGAGGAAAGGAAGATTGCCAAGTAGTGGACCAAGTGGCGGAATCGGGCATTTTCATAAAGAAAAAATGGGATTTCCAGCTTTTAATGGAAGAGGGCATGCCCTCAAAAAAGAATTCCTTTGGTCGAGATTGGAAAAGGAAGGTTTTGATTTTTTGGGATAGGTGAACAGATATAGGTTATGGGGAGTAGGAGGAATGTCAAACAAGTGGAATAACATGTACATCCTGCACATATATTGGAAAGCATTCGGGACGAATTGTTGTAGGGGAATGTGAAAGTATTAGCTTACTTTGGAGAAGAATGGGTGGATAGGTAAGTGCAAGCTCGCTACCACTTGGTTAGAGAAGAATGTGAGTAATTATCAAGAGGAAGATGGAGACGTTCATCCGGAGAAGGGAGGCGAATCTGATAGCTATGGGGTATGTCATATTTGGAATGGAGGTGAGCTCGGTCGAAAAAGCTTTTAGCATATGATCAGCCGAGCAAAGGCCGAACGAACATAAGGTTTCCTGTGTACACTCGATGGGAAAAAGCTTGTGTGCACTCGACCGGACAAAGCCTGATCGAACTTAAAGGTACTCTACCTTATAAGAATCTCAATATATGACTGGCTTAATGATCGATCGGGATATATTCAACAAAAGGTATGCTCAATATACGACCGGCTTAACAACCGGCTGGGATATATTCAACAAAAGGTATGCTCAATATACGACCAGCTTAACGACCGTCCAGGATATATTCAACAGAAGGTATTCTCAATATATGACCAGATTAATGATCAACCGGGATATATTCAACAGAAGGTATTCTCAATATATGACCAGCTTATCAATCGGCCGGGATATATTCAACAGAAGGTATTCTCAATATATGACCGACTTAATGACCGACAGGGATATATTCAACAGAAGGTATTCTCAATATACAACAGGCTTAACAATCAGTCGAGATATATTCAATAGAAGATATGCTCAATATAAGACCGGCTTAATGACCGACTGAGATATATTCAACATAGAGTATTCTCAATATACGACCGGCTTAATGATCGGTCGGGATATATTCAACAGAAGGTATTCTCAATATACGATTGTCTTAATGACTGGTCGAAATATATTTAGCAGACAAGTAGTCAACAACCTTATGACAGCCTATTGAACTTGTTGGAAAATATTCTCTCGAAGCTTCTTCATTAATTAATCAATTACAGCAATACACCCCTTTGAATATTTCATCAAGGGTTCAAGTTATAAACGACAAAGGAGGTACATCTAGGGTAGAAAAAAGATTCCTCAGAAGATTATTGCATGATTTCTAGGTTGTACTTCTCTCATCTTCTAATAAACTCTAACAAATCGAGGACCACCTCACGATCATGGAGGTTATGTAAGGTGGTATAAAAAGGAGAATCCTCTCCACTAGCAAGGTACACAACGAAAACATTTGCATCTGAAGCCCTACTTTCCTACATTTTATATTACTATTCTCCTTCCACTTTTCAAGAGAGGAAGCTGACTTGAGCATCAGAGGGTCTAGCCCGGACTTAGATCACTAACGCTTTGTTGGCTCATCTGACTATGTGTAGGATTGTTGAAGAGTTCTCTTCAGATCTCGAGAAGCTTATTGTTTGTCGAGCAACCACCTATCGAAGCCAGTGCATTATCTCATCACCTTCAGACAGGATCAGTGACTATTAGTATGAATAATCCTTAGACCTGAAGTCACTACTGTTCCCTACATAAGGAGTTGTGTACTTGGTATCGGCAAATATCACCTGTAACAAGATGGACTATAAAGTCGATCACTGGGTATGCAATAAGTTATGCAGAGGGATGTGAGTGATGTAGATGGGATCTATCCCTTCCAATGATGAAAGCAATATCTGTGGGTTCCTTGATTAGTAGGACACAAGAATGCATGATCATGGTCAAATGAGTCAATATGCGATATTGAGCTTATTTGATTGAGTGTGTCTACTTAGAGATCAAGAAACACAAAGTAGATAAGAGGATGATATGGTCTGTGCCTCATTGATCAATATAGATATTAAGGATAGAAGGACTGAATCATTCAAGATAATAGACACGAAAAGATTAGGTCAGATCTCAACATTCTTGTCACTTGGGTAGCAATGATGTATTGCTAGATGCCACTCATTGCTTATGTATCTAAAATGACTTTAGATATATTGCCAACGTTACGAGAGCCTATTAGGTCACACACAAAGAACATGTTAATTTGGAGAAGAATTATAGAGTTAAGTCTAATCTGAGTTATACACATTGAGTTAGACTCGAATGATTTTGGATTAGACACATTGAGTAATGGGTTAGACTCATTGGTTTATTGGGTTAATGACTTATTAGATTAATGGTTAATCCAATATACTAAATCCAACCCATTAAGATTAATGAATATTAATAGAGATTAATATATCATTAATCAAAAGAAAGATCAAGAGATAAAAATACTTTTGTATTCATTGGATGATTACAAAAGCCATTTGTAAAAGTAACCTTTAGGTGAAGTAATCTTTTTAGTAAAGTAACATTTTGGTGAAGTAACATATTTGGTAAAGTAACTCTTTTGTGAAGTCGTCTTATATAGATGAAGTGACCTTTTGGGTGATGGTGATCTTCTTGGTTTTTGCTCTTCTTCCTCTTCTTCTCTTGGCCAAAAACAACCTTGTGTAGTTGCTAGCACAACAAAGGCTGTTTCTTCTCTAAGTCGTGAGATCGTGAGACGGACGGAGAATGTGTTCGTGTGGATATCATAGAGGCACAGGCGTGCTAATCACGCTGAGATCTGCATCCAAATCAAAGTTGCTGTCGGGAGTACCAGTTCGCGAAAAAAAATGTAACTATTCTATCTAATAGAATAGGAAACATAGTATACAGTATTCGCAAGGATCTTTAAGGGATCATTTTTCTGCTGCGTTATTTGTTGTTTTATACATCAGATCTCTACAGCTTCGCTATAGCTTCAAAGCCAATTATTAAAATGGATGTTAAATTGACTAACTGTTAAACCTTAGTCTAACTCAAATGTAATAAATCCTTAGATTTTAATCAAAATCAAAGATAAAATTAACCATCTCACAAAACAAATAAGGTTCCCTAATTGACAATCTAAAAAAAGGGTGAAATTGATTTAGGTTTTAAAATTACTTAAATAAAGCTTAAACCTAATTTAATATTTAAATCCAATCAAATATAATTAAAATTAATCAAACTTCACCAAACATAAACCAAATCAAATTAAACTTAATTTAATCTTTAGAAATTAACCTTCAAATCATAATTGCTTTTTAAATTCTAATTAATTTCAAAACGTTAGTTATTTTCAATTGTTAATTAATTTTTAAATCATAATTAATTTATAAATGTGAATTAATTTTAAAATCTTATTAATTTTTAATTATTAATTAATTTTAAAATTTTAATTAATTTCAAAATATTACTTATTTTTAATTGATAATTAATTTTCAAATCTTAATTAATTTTCAAATTTTAATTAATTTTAAAATCTTACTCATTTTCAATTGATAATTAACTTTCAAATCATGATTAATTTTTAAATTTAAATTAATTTTAAAATCTTATTATTTTTCAATTATTAATTAACTTTCAAATCATAATTCATTTTCGTGACCCCATTTTAATTTAAGTTAAATTTAATTTAGTTTAATTTTAATTTAATTTTATTTTAGTTTAATTTTAATTTAATTTAATTTAATTTAATTTAATTTAGTTTAATTTAAATTTAATTTAGTTTAGTTCAATTAAATTTAATTTTAATTTATCTTAATTTAATTTTAATTTTAATTTAATTTAATTTAATTTAATTCAATTCAATTTTAACTTTAATTTTAATTTAATTTAGTTTAGTATAATTTAATTTAATTTATTTTAATTTTATTTAAATTTTATTTTATTTTTATTTAAATTTTATTTTAATTTTATTTTAATTTAATTTAATTGAATTTTTATTTTAATTTAATTTTCATTTAATTTATTTTAATTTAATTTTTAATTTAATTTTATTTTTATTTTTATTTAATTTAAATTTAGTTTTAGTTTAATTTTAAATTTAGTTTTAGTTTAATTTTAATTTAATTTTGTTTTATTTTAATTTTATTTTTATTTTATTTTTATTTTTATTTTTATTTTTATTTTTATTTTTATTTTTTTTTATTTTTATTTTTATTTTTATTTTTATTTAATTTAAACTTTAATTTTAATTTAAATTAATTTAATTTTAATTTAGTTTAATTTTAAATTTATTTTAATTTTAATTTTAATTTAAGTTCTTAGTCATCTCACCCGATCTTTGTTTTCAATCAAGGAATCCTATAATTTTTGTGAGATGAGTTAAGTTCAATTTCAGACTTTGGTTTAACTTTGTGTTAGATTTAGGTTTAGTTTTGGAATCAACAAAAAAGTATTCTTTGAATAAACTTCTGGGTTATGGTGAGTCACCTGGACATCATTAGAGTAATCATGTCTTCAAGGTTTTCCAAATAGTCTCATCTACTGAACTTAGTACAAAACTTTAGTCTAACTAGTTAGGATTCATAAGGGGTAGCTTCAGTTAATTCCACTAGGCCAAATGTACTAAGTCGAAGTCATAGCTTCCTAGACATGCATAGACAGAGCTTCCCTAGCTAACCTACTATCATCCAAAACTTCACCAGTACCATAGGTCAAGTTAAACTTTTTATCCCTTTTTAAGCTAATCTTAATTACCCTGCCGGGTATGTTATTTTTAGAGGTGTCAACTAGTTTGGAGCCTCCTCCTGAATTATTGATCTGGATTTCTTAAGTTTTGATTTTGGGTTTATGTCGATTACTTTTGTAATTATAATAGACTTGATGATAGTTTGGGTTTGAGTTGGTTCTGTAGTTTTTTCTATGGTTTGACTTTGGTTTAGTTGATTTAATTTTAGGATTTGGATTTAGATTTGGTTTATTTGATTTTACATAATATATTTTATTTTTGGGTATGTAACAACCCAAATTTCCTCATTTCTAGTCCTAATAGTACTTAAAAATATTTAGAAATACTTTAGAAAAATTCTAGAGATTTTTAGAAATTTTTAGAGTATTTTTATGCAATTTTTGGAGTTCGTTTGGTATTTTTACCAAAAGAAACAAGTTGCAAAAAATAAAAAAAAATAGCCGAGATTCAAACCTGCAACCTCCGGCTGAACCAAGCCTTAAGCAAATTCGGCTGACCAAGTGGTCAAGTAGGCAGGTCTATTTAGAAAAGGTAGTAAAATTTATTTAAGATAGTTAACAGAATATTGGATTATAAAAGGGATAAGTTGATGTTGGATTTGTCTGTTTAGAAAATGTAGCGAATTTATTTAAGATAGTTAATAGAATATTGGATTATAAAAGGGATAAGTTGATGTTGGATTTGTCTGTTAGTAGCGAATTTATTTAAGATAGTTAACAGAATATTGGATTATAAAAGGGATAAGTTGATGTTGGATTTGTCTGTTTAGAAAAGGTAGCGAATTTATTTAAGATAGTTAACAGAAATATTAAGTTATAAAAAGGGAGAACTTAGGGATTATTTTCCAAAACCTAAACCTCTCCTCTCCTTTTCTCTCCCGACGGCACAGCGTCTCCTGTTTGGGCGAAGGAAAAAAAGGGGGGCATCTAGGGTTCCTCTCCGGCGGCCGCCCAAGGGAGATTTCCGGGAGATCTCCACATGGTTGTGATCCTCTCGTCAAGGGGAAACTGTGAGCACGAAGGAGGGGTCGAAGCTTGCAATTTCCACAAACCCTAGAAGTTTTCTTTCCGGTTGTAAGCCCAAGAACACAAATGTAAGTGCTTCTCACGTGCAGTAGGAGTAGTTTCGGACCTTTGTTCTTCTTGAATTCGAAGCATGAGAAACGCTTATAGTGCAGATTTTAATTAAGCTTATAGTGCAGATTTTAATTAAGCTTATAGTGCAGATTTTAATTAAGCTTATAGTGCAGATTTTAATTAAGTCTATAGTGTAGATTTTAATTAAGCCTATAGTGCAGATTTTAATTAGGCTTATAGTGCAGATTTTAATTAACCCTATAGTGCAGATTTTAATTAAGCTCATAGTGCAGATTTTTATTTAGGCTTATAGTGCAGATTTTAATTAAGTTTATAGTGCAGATTTTAATTAAGCTTATAGTGCAGATTTTTATTTAAGCTTATAGTGCAGATTTTAATTAAGCTTATAAGTGCAGATTTTTATGTAAGCTTATAGTGCAGATTTTAATTAAGCTTGTAGTGCAGATTTCTTAGAGCTTAAAATGCAGATTTCTTTAGAGCTTGTAGTGCAGATTTCTTAAGAGCTTATGGTGCAGATTTCTTTAAAGTTTATAGTGCAGATTTTTTGTGGAACTTGTAGTGCAGATATTTGGTGGAATTTATAGTGTAGATTTTTGGTGGAACTTGTAGTGCAGATTTTTTGTGGAACTTATAGTGCAGTTTTTAAAGAAAAAGATTATAATGCAGTTTGGTTAAGTATTATAGTGCAGAATTTATGTTTGCAAAGTATGCAGAAATAGTGTAGCATAGAATGCAGAATCTTGATTAGTGTAGTATACAGAATTTTGATTAGCATAGTATGCAGATTTTTGTTTAAACATTTCAAAGTTAGAATTTGCTTCAACATTTCAGTTTCTTTTTAAAGAAGCATTCTTTTATTAGAAGTATTAACAAGTATAAGAAAGATAAAGAAAAGAAAGAAAAAGGCCAAGGCCTTAAGTAGATCCCAAAGTCAAGACTTTAGGGATTTTTGGCACACAAGGTGCTTGTTAAAATGTCGAGACATTATATATTAGAAGTATTAAAAGATAACAAGTATTTTACTTTATCAGTGGCACTGTGCTGGACTCTCAGTTGTCCTTGGGTTGGGCTCCCATAGTCGTCCCTAAGTTTAGATAACCTGGTAGTAACGGCACGGCCGACGGCCGACGGTCGACGGTCGACGACCCGAGGGTCGCCAAATGGGCCGCCAAATGGGTCGGGTCATTACAATAGTAAACCCTACTAGATTCGGGACTAGCTACCTTGGGTCTAGTTAGGGATGCGCGCATAGCAAGTACAGTTGTCGGGCTCAAGAAGAAAGTTGATTATTATTTTGAAGTATTAAAGTATAAGTTTTTAAACAAGTAAAATAAGCTTCACATAAGTTTAAAATCCTGCAAGTTTAGTTTTCTTTTATGCTAGTGTGTTTGTTTAGATTTGCTTTACACGTTTAGCATTTCAGTATGTTTCTTTTGCTTATAGATGAGCATGAGTAGGATTTCTTTATGAGCATTCAGTTTTAGATTTCTTCCAGTTACATGCATATTCGAGTTTTGTGAGTTAGATAGCGCTTACTAAGCAATTTTACTTATAGTTGCATTTCCTCTTACTGCAGATAAAGGAAAGGAAAAGTTATAGCAAAGGAATGCGACAAGGAGGTGCGGATGGATGTGTGATGCCTAGACTATAGAAGCCTTGGGATTTAGCATAAGGATTTATTAAGATTGTCATTTATTAAGAATGTATTAGATGAGTCATTTAGTCTTCCACTGCTAGTTAATTGTATGTTTTGAGTTCCCCGAGAGTTTTAGGCTTTCAACATGTGTGCAATGTTAGTTAAGATAAGTTAGTAGTCCAGTAGCGCTCCGCCCTCACAGTCCAGTAGCGAGGAGGGTGGCGTGTTACAGGGTATATAGTATTGGTTAATTCCTACTGCGTGGTTAGACATGCTTTTGGAACCCAAGCTTTAGTTTGTGTTTTATTTTGAGTTACTAGTGATATAAATGATTTATTTGTTGAACTATCCAAGCCCAGATTTGTTATATACAGCCTTTTGATTTTTAAGGATTAAATCCAAGTTTTTGGATCTAGTTGTAAAAATTTCTAACAATCCTTTAAGTTTGTTAATTTCAATTTTTAATGTTGAGTTTTCCTCTTCAAGTTTTACAACTTGATTTGGATTAGAATTTTTTATTTGTTCCTTGAGGTGTTGATTTTCCTCAAGAGCATTTTATTTTGGTTTTTATTTTTGGTTAATTTTTTATTTAAGCATGTAATAAGTTTGAAAAAAAAAAATTGGTTAGATTAAGGTATACCTCATCGGAACCTTCGGAAACGAGTACAGACTCGTGGCTCGATTCGGGTTCGGACCCATATTTCGATTCATCCTCTGATTCTGATTCACGGGGCATCAATGCGAGGTAGGTTCGGTGCTTCTGATCTTCGGCATCTGATTCATCTGAAGATGATTCGTCCCACATTGCCTTGAGTGCTTTCTTCTTGGTTGTCTTGGATTTGTCGTTCTTCAGCTTTGGGCACTTATTCTTGTAGTGACACTTTTTGTTACATCCAAAGTAGGTCACATTTTTGTTGTTAGGGTCGATGATGGAGTTGATCTTCTGCAGGTCATTTTTGCTAAAGTTCTTCTTTCTCCTGGTGAATATTTTTCTTACCAAGTTCACCAGGTATTCTTCATTTTCTGAGTCTTGGTCAGACTCACCTTCAGGTTCATGTTTGGTTTTTGACTTTTTCTTTGAGGAACCTGCAAAAATGGTAATACCTTTCTCGGCCTGTTTTGAGTTAGTCTACTCATGGAGTTCAAGTTCACAAAATAATTGGTCAAGTTTTAATTTAGAAAGATTCTTCGAAATCTTGTAAGCATCCACGATGGATGCCCATAGTGCATTTCGAGGAAATACATTTAGGGTGTACCTTATCAAGTCGTGGTTCTTTATTTAGTGGTCGATGGTGTGGAGCCCATTGAGGATGTCCTTTATCCTCGCATGGAGTTGACTCACAGATTCTCCTTCCTATATTTTTATATTAAATAATTTATTCAAGTAGATGTCTCTTTTGGTTACCTTTGCGTCGCTAGTTCCCTCGTGTAATTTGATGAGCTTGTCCCACAGTTCTTTCACATTTTCGTGTGGGCCCATGCGGTTCATTTCTTCCTTCGTTAGCCTGCATTGTAGTGTGTTGAGAGCTTTGAAGTCGGTCTGGGCTTTCTTTTTCATTTTTGGATTCCAATGTTCGAGGTCCATTGGATTTCCAGAGTTGTCGACAGGAGCCTTGTAGCCTCTGGTGATGCTAAACCACTGGTCGAAGTCGGTCTTCAGATAGACCTCCATTCATTTCTTCCAGTATGGGAAGTCAGTGCCATTGAAGAGGGGAAGATGGACAGTGTTGTATCCCTCATTTTGGACCATTGCTCTTACACACAATAAAGACAAACAGAGATGGTCCCAAGACTTTTGGTCTTGGATTAGTAGTGTGGGATAAAAATAAAAATATTAAAACTAAATTAGTGTTGTACCAATTCAAATTGGTTTGCTATGAGAAAATGTTTTCAAAGAGGTAATGGTACCAATTTGGATTATGTTGAAACACTTAAAACTGAAAAATGAAAAATAAAAATTTTCACTCGCTTTGCCTGATTGGTGGTTGCACCAAATCAGAGTGGTACTTGCTCTGATACCACTTGTTGGATCATGAAGAACGCTAGAGGGGGATGAATAGTGATCGTCGAAAATAAAGACAGAATTAAAGTGCGCAGCGGAAGAGAAAAATGAAAACAACGCTAATAAACCAAGTTTTACTTGGTTCGGAGACTTTGTTGACTCCTACTCTAAGGTCCGCATTTGTTGAGTGCTTTCATTGGGCAATCCACTAACAATTCACAAATCTTTACAAGAGGAATACAACGGATCTTATAATTTAAGTGTAGAAATAAACAAGTATACCAACAACTTCTCAGAGATCTAGAAGGTTATGCTTTCAGTTGTTGGAGTTGCGTCGCTCTGTCGTCAGAGTTGTGTTGCTCAGTCATCGGAGCAGCATCGCTCAACCGTCGGAGTCGCGTTGTGGAGTCGCAAGAATGTCTTTGGAGCAACGCACAAGAAAGCGATCACAAAAGACTGTTGTATGTTCTGCTCCTGGTGGAAGACTACTTATATAGGCAATTCTGGGCACCTGGATCCCCTCTGGGCGCCTGGACCGTGATGTTAACCAACCAATCAGTGCACTTCAAGTTAGCGACAAGATAAGCTTCGGTCATTCCGAGCGCCTGGACCAGTTCCGGGTGCCCGGACCAGTTCTGGGCATCCGGACCACTCCGAGCGCCCGGACCACTCAAGGCACCCGGATCCCTTCCGGGCGCCCAGACATCCTTTTCTGGTAAATTGTGTTCCTACAATAAAAGGTTAGTGTGAGGCAAATAAAAATTATACTACCCTGTAAAACAAAGTTAGCACAATAACAGGTAGAGTAGTAATTAGATTCTGTCTCCTCTAGACCAGAATCTAGTCAAGATCTCAACTTAGATTTTCAAAATGGATCTAAGTTGGATTGACGCCTACTGTTTCCTCAAATGGGGAACGTGTCCTCACCAAGTCACTCCCCTCCAATGACTTACCTTAACTTACCATTTTGCCAGACATCCAGTCAGCCCATCGACCTGTCTGGACTTCGTGTCAGCTATCCAGTCGGCCTGTCGACCTAGCTGGACTTCATGCTAGATATCCGGCCAGCCCGTCGACCTATCTGGACTTCTCCTGCACACTTAGTTACATCGTTAGATCATAACAAACCTAACTTAACTTACTTTTTCATTCATCAAAACCTGAGTTAGATCGTTATTGCAACCTGCACCAACAGTTTATGTGTTATCCAATCATGGAGAAAGCAAATGTACAAGTCATGTGCATTTAGCCTAAAGATCGTGGTTAGAAATTTAGTTTTGAAAATCCTTTCAAAATGCTTTTGAAAAATCTTGGTGAAGGTTATCTTTTGATAGGAATCACTATTGCATAGTCAGACATAAACTTGGAAGAAACATTGAAGTTTTCAAGAGTTTTTAACTTTATGTCAATCTTTGAAAATAAAATATATTTTCTTATAAAACTATTTTTTTTCATGATAGAATATATCTTAAATAATGTCTACATGAATTTTTAGAATTTTTAGAATTATTTATGTATTTTTGAAATTCGGATAGAATTGAATTTTAGAAATCAGAAATGGTAATCGATTAGAACAATCGATTACCCCACCTAAATTGATTAGGTCAATCGATTAAGGTGATTCCCGTGAGCACAGTGGCTCACAGAATGGATCAATGTAATCAATTAAAAGTCTTAATTGATTACAACAATCAATTAACACATGATAATTGATTAAATCCCAACTTTAATAGATTAAGGATGGTCTTAAGCCATTAAGGGCCTTATTTAAGCGCTTAAGGCCCTGAATTCAGCTTAAATAAGTTTATTTAAGTTGATTAAGCCATGTTTAGTCATGTTAACCATCTTTAACCCTAAGAAATTCATTTATGAACATTTAAGGGTAGTTTTCTTGTTGAAACAAGAAAGGATTGGTTAAAAGAAGACTAAGTTGGAGTTTAGGATGAGTTTTAGTTTCAAAGTTAAATTTTGAACCCAAAACTTTAAATTTTGGATTTTCTAGAGGTTTAGAAACTCCAAGTCATTGTTCGTACAATGACAGAAGTTTTAGAGCAAGTTTTGAGGGGTATCTACTCTTTAAAAACATGATTTACATTTTATTTGTAAATAATAAAACAATGGAAGGTGGAAACCTTCATTGTTATACATGCTCAAGGTTGAGCATTGGAAAATAAAGGGAAATTAGAAATCTTCATTGTAATAGGTAAATGCTCTAGGATGAGTATTATATGATGGAAGTATGCTCCAGGGTGAGCATTGGACACAATGAAGGATATGGGACTTTTATGGTGATGTTGTGATCAACAACATGAGATAACTCTTAAGGAGAAGAGTTTTTGATGTATACTAAAGGAGGAGAATATAGGGTTTAAGTTAGAAATTTTTCCATGTTCACAGGGGGAGATTGTGAAACCAATATGTTAAGGGGGAGAGTGAAGGAAACTCTCATACATGTTTTGGCATGAAGAAGAAGTTGAGGCTACGGGATTAGCTTAACTTAAACGTATTGTCAAACATCAAAAAAAGGAGAGACTGTTGGTGCAATTTCCCTAGGTCAAGGTTGACCAATTTGACTAAGCTTGAGTTGGCTCAAGCTTGTGTCTTGGTGTTTAAGTTTTGATGTTTAACAATATATGGAGATTGCAGGTGCAATTGTCCGTTTGGGAAGATTGTTGGTGTAATTCCCCTCTAGTCAAGGTTTAACCAATTTAAAGTGAAGAAGAGTCAAGTATGTCAAGGGAAGGTTGGCAAAAGAAGAAAATTCAACAGGAAGTCCTAACTGGAGGTTAGGAAAGGGAAAATCTAACAGGAAGGTTGGCAAAAGAAGAAAATTCAAGTGGGTCGGTGTTAACCAGACACTTGGTGTGGAAAGTTCTAGTGAGTGAAGCCAGGCAGATTGAAAAATCCTAGCGAGTGAAGCTAGGTGATGGTTGTTGGTGCAATCGACCTATAATTGATTGGGTACGATTATTGTTTTGATGTGTGTGTCAAAGAGTTTAAGTTAGGTTTCATATTGGTTTTAATATATACTTAAGTTATGCAGGACTTAGTGAAACACACAATCTTGGAAAGTCTTATCTTATGGCTCAGGTCCTTGAAGATTGGTGAAGGATGGTGCATCTGAGGGACCGCGGACAAGGAGCAACGGAGTGAACCAGAGGGAAGTGGACTTCAAGGCAACGTGAAGGATGGCACGAAGAAGAGTTGTAGGCTTGAGTGCATCTGAGGGACGAAGGCTGAGGAGGAAGGCTTCAAGGGCAACTCCGGAGAGGATGAGCGAGAGTGTGCAATTAGGACCAGTCAACTAATGGTTATGACAGTCGACTGGGAGCGAAGAGAGACATTTTGTTCGCCCAGCCTACAGCTACTAGTCGACTTATACTTTTACCAGTCGATTGGTATAATGTCGTTGAGCTGATGATGCATAGAATCCCCGCAGGTTTGGTGGAATAGTAGTTGTTACGTGCTACCAGTCGACTGATGGATTCATCAGTCGACTAGTGTCAAGGTTTTCAGCAACATGTATATAAGGCTTGAGAGCTTGGAGAGAAGAGATCATCTGATACAAAAAATACTGTTAAGCTCTCCAAGTGATCTCTAAGCTCCAGACTCTCAATCTCTTCTTCCTAAGCTCATCTTTAATCTTGTGAGAGGAAGAGATCATCTTGTAAAGATTTCTCCACCTTCGTTCTTAGATCGAAAAGGAGAAGATCATAGTGAATCTTGATTGGGTGTGTGTATGCCTTGGATTAGTCACCTCAAGGAGGTGGAGACCAAGTAAATCGAGGAGTTAGCTTTGCCTTCTTATTGCTTTTCAATTTTCATTACTTGTTGTGCTTCCGCTAACAAATTGTAGGTCATAAATTGAAGAAAGGCTATTCCCCCCCCCCCCTCTAGTCGTACACAAAGGTCCTATCAATGGTAAGTCCTAGTGAGTGAAGCCGGGCAGTTGAAAAGTTATAGTGAGTGAAGTTAGGCAAATGGAAAATCTTGATGAGTGAAACCAAGTGAAAAGCCCTAGTGAGTGAATCTATGCAGAGGAAAGTCCTGGTGAGTGAAGTCAGGTGCTAAAATCCTAGTGAGTGAAGCCAAGTAGTGAAAAGCCCTAGTGAGTGAAGTCAGACATGTGGAAATTCAAGTGGGTCAAGGTTGACTGGACACCTGGTGTTTGGAAGACCAAGTGGGTCATGGAGGACTAAACACTTGGCACGAGGCAAAAAGTCCAAGTGGGTCAAAGGATTGACGAGACACTTGGTAAGAGGAGAAAATTCTAAGTTGGTCAAAGGATTGATCGGACACTTGGTGAAGTCCCAACAGGTCAAGGTTGACCGAATACTAGACAAGGAGGAGTCCCAACTGATCATGGTTGACCTAATGTTGGGTAGAGGAACCCTATACTTAGGTTTGGAAGTTAGGGTTTGGTAATTGATTAAACTAATCGATTATCATATCTTAAGTGATTAGGGTAATCACTTAAGCTCATTTTCACAAGTGCACAGAGATCGTCATCAATTTGGGTAATCAATTATGGCATGCTTAAGTGATTAAGGTAATCTCTTAGGAAGGGTAAGCAATCAGCTTGATCTCTTACGGGTGGTTCTATGTGAAGCACAGAGAAGTGCTGAATCAATTTTCCTAATTGATTCAGCATATCTTAAGTGATTAATGTAATCGCTTAGAGTTCGAAAACTAGTTGTTCTACGTAGGTTTCTAATGTTGTAGTCGATTAAGAGGAGGCTTAATCAATTAAGGCGCCCTAAGAGCCATAGAAAAAGATGGATGTGTGCACTGCTCATCAGTTCTTCTCTTCCACTCTCTTCATCGAGCTCACACGATCTTCACACCAGTTCTTGGAGACTTAGAGAGAAGTGTTGCTGCACTTACAAGTTGATCAAGAGGTGTCTACAATCAAGAAGTAAGAAGCTTAGGTTTCATTTGTTGTAAATCTTGTAAAATTTCATATTGTAGTAGCTTCTTCTTGTTCTTCTTCTTGTATTTCTATGTGCGAGCTTGTACGAGACTTCTCCACCTCCAGATTATTTTTGAAAAGGAGGGTTTACATAGTGGGTGTGTGAGAGAGGGCCAGATCCTCGGATTAGTCACCTCATTTGAGGTGGATACTAAGTAAATCCATCTTGTTAGTATTGGAGGATGTTGCTTTGAGTCTATTCCGCTACACATGATCATCGAAGCGAAGCAAGCGAGCTATTCACCCCCCCCCCACCCCTCTATCTCCGAAGTGACCCAACATAAAAAATTTAGGGATGAAGTTTTGATGAGAGCTCTCCACATCAGCACAGTCCAAGCTCCCGGGAGGGGATCCAAGCGCTCGAATGGGGCTATAAAAGGAGGCTTCAACCAGTAGCTTCAAGACATCAATTAAAAGAAGTTTCTCTCCTATACGCTGCTCAGAAAACACTTCTACGATGCCCAAACGTTGCTTTGATGACTGAAGGCTTGATTCTTCAAATCTATAGATCATCAGTACATTTAAATTATTTCAGTTCTTCAAAATTTGTAAATCTTTATTTTTACTATTTTGAACTTATATTAATTGTCCATCGAAAGCACTCAATGAGTGCGAGCCTTAGAGTAAGAGTTGTCACAGGCTCCGAACCAAGTAAATCTTGACCTTATTAGCATTGTGTTTTCTTTTTCTTTTCTTATTGCAATTCCACTTATCTCTCGAAAATTTTTAAACGAACATAAAAGTCATAAGCACTATTCACCCCCCCCCCTCTCTAATGTAATGATCCTACACATAAGTCAAAATACATCATAATCAAGTCAAACTACAAGACAATTGAATAGCATAGAGTGAAATAAAAGTACCTAGTAATCCAACTACAAAACATAGCAAAATCAAGCCTAGATAAATCAAGATCTATGATGGAGGAGACTGTTAACTCATGTGTCAACCTCTAATAAAGTCAAACATCTCTTGTTGATCTTTTACTTGGCTATCAAATTACTCATTCATTTATTCATTCAGCTACTGAAATCCTTTCTTCATCTCCTGTCTAAGTTTGGTATATTGATCGTCCAACTGTGGAGAAACTACAGGGGCTAGAGGGTGTATATCGATGGGTACATCAGTGGGCTCCGCAGCTGGCTGAGCAACTAGCTCCTCGTCCTTAGACTCCTCAACATGTGGTGTATGTGGATGATGATCCGTAAATACTAGGGCCTAGCACTACAACAAAATCGCTCATAGACATCAGTGGAACAACATCAGTTTTAGGCTAAAACCGAAGTCTTTGAGTATTTTACACCGGTTTTTCTAAAAACCGGTGTCTATGACAGCAGATTTTAGCTCATAGACATCGGTTTTTTAGGCGATGTCTATGAGCGCCCTTTTTTTGGTTAATAGACACCGATTTTAACATCGGTTTTTAAAATCCGATGTTAATAAACCCCTTCTTAAATAATTTAATTTTTTCACCTGCCAAAATTTACAAGACTTCACAAAATTCCCTCCAAACCTAAACCAATATCGTGCCCCTTCTCTCAACATAAACCTAAACCTAAACCTAAACCTCAGCCTCATCTCCCTCTTCCCCTTCCGCCGTCTCGCCCTCAGAGATCTCGCCGTCGCCGTCCCCTTCGTCTGCAAGTCCTGGTACCGCGCCTCCCTCGACCCTAGCTGCTGGCGCCGCCTCAACTTCCGCTCCCTCGATTTCTCGCTGTCGCCGTCCCCTTTGAACAGTGGGTTCATTTCCTCGTCACATCTCCCTGCCCGATTCCGCCGACCCTTCTCTTCTTTCCATTTTTCCCGAGTCGACAGAGCCACTCGTCGCGCCATTTCGCTGCCTAGCTGAGCTTCGCAGGCGGTGCCACAGCTGACGGGGCACAATGCGAGGACGAGTGGAGGCGAGACGAAGAAGAAAGAGGCAAGTGTATCTACCTGTGATAACTCGAAATCCATGAGGTATAGTGGGGTGGAAAACCTATAGAAAGTGAGGATTTGGTATGGATTTCGACTGGTTTTCTTCTGGTAAAGGCTTTGATTGTTCTTCCTGGAGATGTTTTGATTTACTTCTTTTGTAGACGCTTTCGATATGTTTTCCTCTTCTGTGGATGTGTTTGATTGGTTTTTCTTTGTATACGATTCGGGTTGGATTCTTCTCGGTGGGATGTGTTCTTGTTGGAGGTTTCGGTTGAAGGTTACTGCTTGGTTTGCGTATGTTACCCAAAATTGTTTGACAGTGATTTCTAATGTGTTCACAGTAGGTTTTTCTAGAGATTTTGGCTGGTGTTCGATGATTTGAGGTTGAGTTGTGTTGTGTTTTCCATGATGAACAAGTTGTAGAGAGTTGCACGTTACCTGTTTGTTAGAATGGGTCACAGAGAGGTCAGAAGTGATTCGAGCTTTCCTTGAAGTTTTGGTTCCTAATTGGAGGGTTTCGGAATGATTTAGAGTCGAATTTGTGTCTTCGTGAGAAGTTGATTTGAAATCTTTGGGTAATTTCCACTCAATGAATTTTCCCTTGCAGCATCGTTTACGGATTTCTTTTGATTTGGTTTCTGGTTTAGCTCACTTAGAATGTGATATCAGATCAGGAAAATTAATGATGCATTGTCAGGACTGGTGGGTGGAAGACCTTTCTATGCTAAAAATTGATCTTTATCGACGAGTTATCGCTGCAATGAGGAGAGCTGGTGACTACGTATATTCTTGATGTTTATTTGTTCCCATTCTATAACCTCTGCTGGTTCTTAGGCAGTATTTTGTTACTTTCTCCTATAAACATGATGTCTTGAGTTTGTGAGTCAGTGATTATATGCAGCCTTAGCATTTCTTTATCTATGATCATATTTTTTCTCAGGTTTGTTGATAAGTCTGTGCATATGTTTGATCAACGTAACCTAACTTCTGGTGGTGTTGGTGCACCAGTACACAAACTTGATGGTCACAAGGTTGCTGTTCTCTATGTTCAGGCATGCTATATTACTATATTATTAGCATTGGAATACTTCTATTAAGTGCTGCTATAACTTACTGTCCTTTTAACTTTATTCCAGTGGTTTCTTGACAAAGCATCAATTTTTAGAAGAGCTGCAGAGGATGGCTTCCTCAATATATGGGATTATGAAGGTATTTGTTTATCTATAATGAAGGTTATGGAAAGTCATTTTCCCATATATTTTTTTGAAGCGAGTCTTTAAAGACAATAGAGGACCACACTCGTCTTCTGTCCATGTGATGATGCCATTCATGCCCAACACTAAAGGCATTTTTTTTTGGTGAAATAAGCATCATTGCAATCTTCCATCGCCTCTATTGTCGGGGTTGTTAATTTTAATATAATTAACCTTTATCATCTTAATCGTGATGTGTTTGTCTTAATTATTTGGGCTTAACTATATGGATCTTATCTTAATGAGTGTAGATCTAATGCTTGATCATTAGATCTAATGAGGTATCTGCAGATCTAATGCTTGATCATTTGTCTGTGAGTTCAAGATGACTTTTTTTTTATGTCGATCAGCAATCTGTAGCAATAGCACATAGTTGTATGCAGATCTAATGCTTAGATCATTCCTCTATGAGTTCAAGATTACTTTTTTTTAACACCGATCAGAAATAAATCTACATATTTCCCAGAAAATAGAGAGGTTTCATCTTTCTAAGTGATATGAACTTGTTATCTCTGATAGTTTTTGTGATCATAACATAGACCAAGGAAGAAATGTTCAAGAAATGAGTTTTTTTTTATTTAATGGATCAGGCAAATAATTGTTTTGATATCTGAAATTATTTTCTTCTTGTCCAATTGATTTACATAGATTTTTTCTTCTTTTAATAATTGATAGAAGATTGATTTTTCAAACCTTTGATAATGTGATATTCCATAATGAAACTCATAAAAGAGGAGCACAGAGATTATAGTCTTCATTTCCATGTGTTATTTATGTTTCCTAGTATTGTTATGTTCTTTGGAAATCTCCTTGTAAGAGTTTGCAAAAGTGTTCTGTTTGTCCATCCCTGAAGCCTTGTCCCTTTGAAGCCTAATGTCTAGCAATGGGTTCATCAAGGCCTCATATAATGTCATTGTGCATAAGAGAGATGCAAGTTCTTCTACAGTGTATTTCGATACCTTGCTCAGATACACTAGTTTTGAATAGCATATATAAATTTATGAAGAAATAGTGAAGCAAAATTTGTATAAGCTAAATAGCCTTACCGCGACATCTACATGTGTCAGGATGGGGAACTAATGAGAAGACACTGATCAACATTTTAGCGCATAGAAATGCCACCCAAAGAAAGCAGATTCAGTTGGCTTACGAGGAATTGTACAACGAGAGTCTCACCAAAAAGCTCGAATCAGAACTGAAAGGAAACTTTGAGGTGGTTATTTTTCTCAACCTTTATTGTCCAATGAATGTTTTTATCTGTAGGGGCAACATCATTTGCAGAAGCTAATATTAATTATTTGAAAAATTTATAAATGTGAAGAGATCGACATGAACTTAGATATGACTTGAACCAATACTATGAATGTAAGTACATAATTAATGGTAGATTGATAGGACTTGTGGCTTGTTATGCGTGATATGCTTATGTACACTATCACATTGTAGCGGTGTATCTGATTATGTTTGATTCTTCAGAAAGCTGTATACCGCTGGAAACATCCACACTTCCAATCAAAACTTGACACTCTTAATTTGATAGCATGTAAACGTTTACAAAAAGCATTAGATGTTTTGTTTCACAAGAGTGAAAACTAGTTGGTACATTTTTAAATGGTAACCTTAGAATGAAAGTATTGATTACATTTTTAACCTGCTCAACTTCCTCTAAATATCTAACACATTGATACTCGAATTTAACCTAACCTATTAAGATAAATGGGTAATCAAACTTAAAGGGTACCCATTACCATATTTAGCTATACCAATGAATTTCAAGTTCAACTAGAAGTAAGAGTGAGTGTCAATATGCCTGTGGGTACCTCAAGAATAGGGAACTCTTTGTTTTTATGATTTAACCCCTCTTCATTATTTTACTCACCTCTTTTGTTTTTACCTATATTCATATTTTTCATTAATCAGATAGAGACCCCTAACTACATTATTTAGGCTACAAGCTCGACCTCTACCACATGGCTATAGGCAGGAAATGATCATGTTGATCCCTAATCTTATCCCTAGCCGATCATTAAACATTAAATGTGTGGGAATTTACTAGAATCTACTCCTACATGAAGCAAATGAATAAAAACTACAAGTAAAGTTTACCTACCCTGTTATGACTTCAGAAGAATATGCTGAATTTTCCATGTATGCTGGCCTTTAATATAGAGGGCTACAAGAGGATTATATCTTAGGTCAAGACACTCCAAATCCATCATAAACCAAAGGGAAAATAGTTTCTACTTACTAGAGGATTGAATGGACCCAAAAGGAAGCTCTAACTTGCTGTTTTGGGTGCTGAACTAAGGAGGCAGCTGCCTTCTTGCCGCATTCCTTGCTGCTGTGGTTGGTAGCAGAAATCACAGAAAATAGAGGGCTTAGTGCAGGATATTCAGGATATCAAGATGGCATCAGAGGTAGTACAATAAATAGTATATCTCTTCATCAGAGGTAGCTTTGTTCTTCTATGCTTCACTAGATTTGTTGTGTAGTCATATTTCTTTGTTCAACCATTATCATGCCTAGTAAGTTGTTGTATGATGTTGTAGGTTCTTATCAATCTGTACACTTGAATTAGAAGGAGCAAATTATCTATGTTATATTCTAAGCAACATATACTAAGTGTCATATATGAAAGTTTTAGATTCTATGTTATATTCGTTATCTTGCACAGCAGCCTTTAAAAACTCAGTATTCTATTTTATTTGATACATGTACACATTTGTTTTAGTTATTTGACATATGGTGGATTTATGTGTTTTTACAGTTTACAAATCTCAAGTACTCCAAAGTTGAAATTGATGAAGTGCGGTTCGAGTGGGCTGAATGCATGCTAGATTACATTTGAAGTGCGGTTCTACCTTGATGTGTTAAAAGAATGTTCTACCTTGATTTTGATATTTATTAGCTAGCTTTTGATGTAAAAAGAATATTTGGGTATTTTATGGATATTGTTGTAAGAAGATTATTTATATAATTTGTGAATATTTGTGTATTTTATGGATATTATTGAATGAAGAATATTTGTACAATTTGTGAATATTTGTGTATTTTTTTTTGTTATTGTCGGTTTTAAAATCAAATTTGTGCTGTTAGAAAAAATACATATTATATCGGTTTTCCACCGATGTAAAACCGGTGTTATAAAGTAATATTACATCGGTCATTTACCGCTGCCAAAACTGGTGTTATTAACATACAATATTACATCGGTTTTACACCGTGTATGAAACGGTGTCGTTAAGTGATACTACACCGGTTAATAACCGATTCGAAAACCGGTATCGTTAAGTGATACTACACCGGTTTTAACCCGATGTCTAAAATGGCAGACTTTTAACATCGGCTTCATAGACATCGGTCGAAAATCAAATAAACATCGGTGGAAAACTGATGTCTATGAACGATTTTGTTGTAGTGTAGCCTCTTGTTTCTATCTCAACCAAGGACAATTGTCTAATGTCTATTTTATCAAAATGAATGGATATAAATTTGGCATTTCCTACTACTGTGTTAATGCCGAAGGAACCTAGTAATGATGTGATGACGTGACAATATGCCATCTAGAATCTTCTGGAGGAACTAAAACCAGAATAATGAATGATGGTTAAACACCCATAAACCTATGTCAATGTCAAGTCAGTGTTTAAGATCATACATGATAAATAAGTGATAGGGTCTAATAATAGACTAATCTCGAGTGGCTAGAGGCAAAATACAACGGGCAATTACTTTATAGAAAACAATGTCTTGAGGTTGTAGGTCAACAGAGTTTATTATTTTAGGACGGGGGCCTTCAAAGAAATTGACATACATAGAGTCCAAAGTAAAATGATTGTAAGGTTCATTGGTTACCCGAGTATGAAGAAAAATTTGGACCAAGTCAACAGTAAACAAAAAGTCAAGACATGCAATTTTAGTTTTATAATGAAATTCATCAATTTGCTAGAGATTGTTGTAAAATTCAGTGCATAAATCAAAATTGATGAAATTCATGCATGTTAGTAGGTCTAACAAAGCATAGTGGTTGAAGGTTTCCATCATATCAAGACAATATGTGGTAAAAAAATGGAATGTCAATGTACCGGGTTCCTAAATGATGAAATGTCTTGGTTGAAAATGATTATGTTAATTCTTCAATGGGAAACCTAGGGTCTTGGCTAGGATGAGATGGACCACCCTGATCTTGAATAGGTTTCTTTTGTCTAGTAAACTGAATGAAATAAATAAAGACAAAAACTAATTGAAGAAGTCAAGAGTCGTTACCGAGGCATTTTGATGCTTCAGCGGCTTTGGAAGATTTTGAGTAGCTTCGAAAATTGATTTTCAGTGCTAGAAAATGAAGTAAGAGGAGAGAAAAACTTGGAAGCTTGAGAATTCTATTCTCTCTATCATTGTTTTTATATCACTTTATTGATCAACGTACTGAATTAGGGTATTGGTTGACCAGTCCATTAAAGATTGTGGCGATTTTAGGGTTTCAAGGTTGGGATGGTTGGGTTTTTAAGGGTTAGGTTAACCGATAGGGTTATCAGTTGACCAATAGTTTTAGGTTGTATCACCTTTTTATGGTTCCGAGGTTTATCGATTTACCTATAGTTCATTCGATCTACTGATGCGTAAAACTCATGGTTAAAGTTTTATCATGATTTTAATAGGTCATGTATGTGTTGGTGCAGTTAGCATCAATAAGTCAAACTCAGGTTTTGATAAATGATAATTGATTAAAGTTAGATGTTGTGTGTCCTTTTACCAAATGTGCAAGACTGAAAGACTTTATAGAGACCAGACACCAAGCTGAAGTCCATATTGGTGCAATCGATTTAATAGTCCAGTCGGGTCAGGGAGGACCAGACAATTGGCAGGAAGTCCAATTGAGTCAGAGAGGACTAGACAATTGGCAAAAAGTCTAGTTGGGCCCGTGGGACCTAACAACTGGTTGAAGTCCAGATAAAGCATCTGACATGAAGACCTGGTGGGTCAAGAGTTAAGTAAGTCTACAATGGTAAGTGAGGTAAGCATTTAAGGAGAGTGATCCAATGAGGACGAGTCCCAGTGGGACTGTAGGTGCTGGTTCAGCTTAGATCTATTTTAAAAGTTTAAGTTGAGACCATGACTATATCCTGGTCTTGGTAAGACACAATCTAATTAATAATATTATTTTATAAATGTGCTAACTCTATTTTACAAGTTATTTTTTTTTGTTATTGGGCTAACATGAACTTGTATGATTAAATTGCAAAAATAAACCTTGGATGAATAGTATCCAAGGTGCCTCAGACCTGTGGAGGCACCTCGAGGTTTAGTAAAGGCACCCTGGATATGGCAAAAGCACCTTAGGTGATTAGAGGCACCTTAAAGTGCATTGGAGGCGCCCTCGTGTGGATAGAAATCGAGGACTACGGATTAGATAACTGTTGTCGGAGGCACCTAGGGCTATTGGAGCCGCCTCCAACACTATTTATAAGGAGGTCAATGGCAACACTCAAAGTATCAATCTTCTACACGATCCCTCGACTGTTCTGCTGCTACGTTCTTATGTGGCTACTATTCTACTACTCAATGACGTTCGAATGCTGCCAGCAGACCAATGCCAACACTTGAGCGTCCACACTTCGACATCACTGTGTTGGGTAACGTTTATTTTAAAGAGTCATTTACTTTGTTGCTAAGGAAAGTGTAGGGTTGTTACAATTTCCTATTTATCTACACTACAAAAAAAAATGCATTTTGGGACAAAATTGGGGACAAATTTTAAAAAAAAATTCGTTGCAAAAATTTTTGGGACAAAATCAGGGACGAAAATTTTTTCGTCCCAAAATGGTTGATGCCAACTTTTGGAACGAATTATGGATTGTTGCAAATTTGGGAACGAATTTGGGGACGAATTTGGCGACGAATAAAATTTTCGTCCCCAAATTCGTTGCAAAAAAGTATACAAATTTGCAACGAAAAGTATTTTTGTTGCAAACTTAAGAACGAATTTGGGGACGAATTCACATAATTTTTCCGACAAATTTATCTGTATTTTTGCAACAAATTTGGGGACGAATTCGGTGACAAATTAATTTTTGTTGCCAAGTTTGTCCCTAATATTGCAACAAATTTGGGGACAAATTCGGTGACAACATTTTTTTTATTGCCATTTTTGTTCCTAAGTTTGCAACGAATAATAAATTTGTTGCAAAACTGGCAACGAATTTGGCAACAAAAACTTGCCCACGATTTTGATAATCATAAATAAATTTTCGTCCCAGAATTCGTCCCAGATTCTGGGATGAATTCTGGGACGAAAATAATTTTGTCCCAAATTACGATAGAATTGGGACAAATCATTTTCGTTGTCAAATTCGTCCCTATATCAAATATTTTTTCCAGATTCAATTTATTTCTACAATACAATCCATAAATACATAAACAAATTCAAATAACAAATAATATGCATTCAACACATCCTAATTTAACATTCAACACATCCTAATTTAACATTTCAACACATCCTAATTTAACATTCAACACATCAACTCATAATTCAAGAAATATAAAGATTCCAACAAAGTTTACAAGATCCATCATCCATCCAAGCTGCTAGAAAATATGATACAAAGTTCAACAACCAAATGTTTTGATACAAAGTTCAACAAAGTCCATCATCCATCCAAGAACACTAAGAATACATATAGTCATCTTCGTGTGCCACAAAATCTTTAATCCCCATCAAATATCCTTTGCCTACATAACAACAAACAAATAAACCAGATCAAGTGTAACAAGAAAGATTGTAAAAATTATACGATATGACCATGTAACAAGAATAATTGGAAACAAGACATAAATGTGAAATTCCTTAAACATTCTAATAAAAGCCCTATTTAGCAACGATATGAATCATCCATGTCATAGCAACGGTAAATAAAATTATAAGAATTATTTTGAAGCTAAGTACATGTATTGTAACTATGATACAACTTAATATAATTGGCACGTCATATAGCGAGAAAGAGAGAGAGATCTTGTGTATGGTATTAGCGTTCAAATTTTCTCACTTAGTTAACTTTATTTTTCATTTTAATTTGCTGAATTTATAGTTTTGTCTTTGGTTGGTATTTAATGTAAACTAAAGGATGTTTAAAATAATTGTTCATTTCATTGTGTTAATTAGTTGACAATTTCATATGAATAACTTTAGCACATTTTTAACAACTCTTTGCAAAATATTAGGTAGGAGGATGCATTGTTATATATTAAAGAATTTTAGAATAGTGTGATGTAATTCTAGATGAAATATAGAACTTTTATGTATCTATATAGTTTTGAGACTGTACATAGATCAAATTCAGAACTTTTATGCATCGTTATCATTGAAGACAAAACAAGAAAGAGCAGCTTATCAAAAAGAAGGCACACAATTAAACAACTATTTAAAGTTAACTTTAACATAATTATTTAAAGTTAACTTTATATAATTAAACAACTATAACATAATTATTTAAAGCTAACTTTATATATAGATCAGTAAATGCATATTAATGAACTTAGGAATACCGAAATGAGGTGAACAAATACAGCTGTCTTCAACTACACTGAGATCACACCAAATTGAGACCTGCACAAACAACATTATCAAATTAGGACAAAAATAAAGTCAGAGTATTAGAGACTCCATTCATATTGCCTAGTTATGCTTTAATTTTATTACTGGTACACAACTAAGAATCATATAGATTAGTCTACGTCAAAGATAAGTCATCTCATACATTGACAGTGGAACAGTGCAAGAAGACAACAGACTTAACCTACAAATGGCAGAGTTGAAAAGTTAAAAAACCATTGATTAATGTGTAAAGCAGTAAACATGAGAAAAAAAATTCATCATACATTATTAAAATCATCAAAAATCATCACCGCCATCATCGTTATCATCGTAGGCATCATCATCGTCGTCATTGGGAGGATTCAGACTTTGAGCGGAGCTCAACTGAAGGTGTTGCATGATTAATTCTTGTTGTCGGCGCATATCTCTAATATCTTTCTCCAAATTAGCCCGTTCTATGTCTCTTTGCACCCTTTCTTGATCTCTTTGCGATATTATTTCCTTTAGATGGCTAACCTCATCAGTCAAGGTATTTATTTGGGTCGTAAGTGCTGATGTGGAGGAAAAAGTTCCAACTAATCTTTGGGTTCTACTCAAGGAACTCATCCCCAATATCCTTCCCCCTTCTGGTCCTCCATTGGCCTCTAACCATAAACTCAAATTATTGCCAACAGACTCCTCAGACCCCTGACTATCGATACCAGCTTGTGAGCATGTTTGGGCTAGCTCGAGTTGATCATATTTTTCCTGTTTTGTAAAACACATACGATATTAATTAGATATAATAGAAACACATATAATATTAAGACAATAATGGTAGGTAACTAATTAAATTTAAATCATATATTAAGGTAAAATAAATATTAAATCCAACCTTGACTGCTTTTGCTCTCGCCCCACTCCATGTGTTATCTTTTTTTTTTAAGTGCGAGTGAAAGTATCAATGAAAGAAGGCTCCTTCCCTGTCTCCTTGGTCTAAAAAAATATTATTTCAAATAATGAAATAATTTGATATATATTAAAAATTTGTGAAAGAGTGAAACAATTACCATTCTCCGTCTATGCTCATCTATGTTAATGGAGCCTCCCGCATATATAGCACTTGAGTCACCAGAATTGTGAGATTGATTCATTCTATTCAGGTCACTCCTTTGTTTACTTTCCTCCGTTGCCCAAAATATAGTGATCCTCTCCCAATTTTCTTCAGTGATGAAGTTTGACTTTTTCCCCCGACTCTTTGCGTGACTTAATACATGTCTAATGTGATCGCCATATTTTTTTTAAAATATTCTTCGTATCTCCATTTCGTCATTCGGGTCCCAATTATTTAAGCGCTGAAATAGAAATTTATTTTATTATATAAAAACTGTAAAATTGAAGTAAACTCAAGAAAATATACTTTGAACTCGCTCCACCAAAGTTATTTTGTGGCCGGTGGAGTGCTTGAATATGTCATAGAATCCCCTCCCCAATGGTTGTTCACGATTCTATTTATTTCTCGAACAACTTGTACCAGATTTTCAAAGATGCATTAAATTACAAAATAACGATGTTAAATAATTAAGATAGGTCTAACAAATAAAATATTTTATAGTACTTACGAATCACCGATGGGGACTAAAGGAGCTCTATCATTCCTAAACTCAGCAAATGAGTTTCTTGCTGAGTCAGGAGGATCTGAGTGGACAGGTAACTGCTCTGGGTAAGGTACTTGTGGCGGCGAATATGAAACCGGTGCAGAAGGTACATGAGATGGGCCCAGCTGATGAAGGGGTGGCATAGGTACACTGGCAGGGGAATATGATGCCGGTGGAGAAGACACATGGGATGGTCCTGCCTGAGTAGGGGGTGGCATAGGCTCACTGGCAGGTGATGGATGTGTCTGGTCCTGTGGTCGCCGTCTACGTCCACCACGTCGAAATATATGCTGAAAATTTCAATAATTTAATAAAGTTAATTACAGATCTGATACATAACAAAGGATAATTTAAAACTTACCATTATTATGTAAAAATTATGGAAAAGGGTGGAGGGGAAATTTATGAAATGTGACCTCTGATGACCTGTAGGAACAAATTCAATGTGTTAACAGATAAAGTAATTCAAATTATAAAAGAGACAGTATATACAATAAAATAAGGAAAATTTCTTTAAATAAGCTAACAAAACTTACCCATCATCAAAAATCAAAGTCATCATTATCATTATCATTATCATCCTCATCCTCCTCTTCCTCTTCCTCCTCCTCTTCCTCTTCCTCCTCCTCCTCCTCCTCCTCCTCCTCATCTTCCTCCTCCTCTCCTTCCTCCTCCTCCTCCTCCTCATCATCAATTTCACTTCTATCCACGTTGATTACTACACCGTTGGGATCTCGTAAAGTTGGAATAATATATTCCTCAGTCTGAAAGGTGTTTGAAACTTCCTCTTGTTGATATGCAATGTTTTCCCAACGTGCCTCAATTTTTTTTCGTGCTTTAGTTTTACAAACAGCCCACCAATCAGTCTTATCGCGTTTCAAACTCGGATATGAAGAATAGAATACTTGAATTGCTTGTTGTGCCAACACAAATGGTTCATATCTCTTATAAAATATCTTATGATTTATTTCAACTAAATTATAATGTGGATGCACTTTCATCCCTCTAACAGGGTCAAACCAGCGACACATAAATAATATAACTTGCATTTATGGTCCTGGATATTCTACTTCTATAATTTCATCCAACAAATCATAAAAATCATTGCTTGCACCTCCTTCATTGGATGACGATACGCACACCCCACTATTCATGGTATTCTTGCCCATTCCATAGTCTTGAGTATGAAAATTATATCCATTTATGAAATATGCTGGCCAAGTGCGTACGCATGAATTTGGACCCCATGACAGATGGATTAGCCATTCTTGCTCAAGGTGAGCTTGATTAGCTTGAACCTAAGGTCAAAACACAAATTGTTAAAAGTATGCATATGTATCAACAAAATATAGATTTTTTACTTACATATGATTTGAACCATGCAGCAAATTCTTCTTCACAAAATTGATCGAACTCTTGTGTCGATAATTCAGAATATAAGTTGGTAAATATCCTACTCAAAAAAACATATTGTTACACAAACAATTGAAAAAATAAAAAAATAAAAATATATACTTACTCGTAATATGATGATACTTCTGGACAATTTAGTAAAATATATGTTTGGGCTGCCCGTCATTCTTTACCAGTTAAGTATCTTTGTTTACATGGTCCACTTGGTCGACCAAGGTAGTTAAAAATTGAAAATGAGATAACATTTGGATCAATAGGACCCTCATCATTTCTGCCCGCTCTTCGCCTTTTGCATTGAACATGAGGTTCAAAATAATATGATGCAAAAGTGGTGACTTCCTCCACAATGTGTAACGACCACCCTTCTTACTACTACTACTACTCTATAAGGATGACCGTTTCTTAACTACTAACTCTACTTAACCGATATGATTAAAAATCACATGGAAACCCTACCGAAAAATTTTGACAGAATCTCCCCTGTACCGGTGACCTTAAACTGACATACATAACATAATATACACAGCCACAGGCGGCTGGAACACATATCAAACACACAAAAGGAATAACATCACCTCACATGTAATGATCAATACATAAAATCGAAAAAAATAAAAACATACAATTAACTAACAGCGGAAGACTAAATGACTCATCTAATACATTCTTAATAAATGACAATCTTAATAAATTCTTAAACTAAGTCACAAGGCTTCCATAGTCCTGGCATCACACACCATCCGCGCCACCTTGTCGCCTTCCTTGCTAAATCTTTTCTTTTCCTTTATCTGCAGTAAGAGGAAGTGTAGTCTATAAGCAAAATTTGCTTAGTAAGCGCTATCTAACTCACAAATTCACGAATGCGCATGTATGCGAAAAGAACTAAAAACTATATGCTCTAAAAAGAAATAAAGCATAAACATAACTGCTCATGTCAAACTAATGGCAAAGCAAAGCTAAGAAATCTACTCATGTAATTCTAATCGCTAATCATGCTACTCATCTAATAGGTAAACATGAAAACTACTCATCCAATAGATAAACATGGTAGAATAAAGAACTAAACTTACTGAATTCTAAACACTTTCTGAATCTCATTTCACTTGTTTAAAGACTTATTCTTTAATACTTTATACTTATGTAAAACTTTCAAAAACTTATACTTATAATACTTCAAAATAGTAATCAACTTCTCTTAGGCCCAGCAACTGTGCTTTTACTTTTGTAACGACCTGACCCATTCGGCGGCCCATTTGGCGACCCTCGGGTCGTCGACCGTCGACCGTCGGCCGTGTCGTTACTACTAGGTTATCTAAACCTAGGGACGACTATGGGAGCCCAACCCAAGGACAACTGAGAGTCCAGCACAGTGCCACTGATAAAAGTAAAATACTTGTTATCTTTTAATACTTCTATATAATGCCTCGGCATTTTCTTTAGCACCTTGTATGCCAAAATCCCTAAAGTCTTGACTTTGGGATCTACTTAAAACCTTGGCCTTTTTCTTTCTTTTTTTTATCTTTCTTATACTTGTTAATACTTCTAAAAGAATACTTTTTTAAAAGAAACTGAAATGTTTAAGCAAAATCTAACTTTGAAATATTTAACCCAAAAATCTGCCTACTATGCTAATAAAATTCTGCATATTAAAATCTGCATACTATACTTATAAAAATCTGCATGCTATGCTTATAAAAATCTGCACATGTTCAGCTAAGAGAAAATGAATTCTGCACACTAATACTTAATAAAAATCTGCACACTAACATGCTGCATATTAAGCTGACACAATTCTGTATATTAAGCTCTAAAGAAACTAGAAACTGATTGTTTTAGAAGGAAGGCTACTCATGCACATCTAATAACATAAGAAACTAGAAATCTGCTCATGTTATTCCAATAGCAAAGTAACTAGAAATCTAAATCTGCACATAAAATCGGAAGAGCACTACAAGAAAACACTACAATTCAGGGAATTGCAATGGATCCTCAGCATCAAACGTGACAAAGCCAAACCCACGAGATCGACTCGAAAACTTATCAAGAACAATCTTGGCCTTAGTAAGATGGCCAAACTTCTGAAATGCTTCCTTCAAACTTCCATCAGTTGTTGACCATGAAAGGCTACCAACAAAGCAGCGATACTCATCTACTTCTGACATTTTCTCTAGAGCATAGATACATTTGTAAAATCAGTTAATTGAAGCATAAATCCATTGATTCATTTTGGTTTCAAGGTTACCATCAATATATGCCGCTAGAAGATCAGACAATGGGGACAAGATTCAAGATCTTTATCTCATTCTTGACACGAAGCATTAATTTATCTTAAGGCAGGAAAAATAATCAACAGAAATACACTGTGACAAAAGCAATCTTATCTATGGAGGCTATCCCAATTAAATAAAATCACTCCGTTGAAATACTAAACTAATCTGAAGCCATGTCTGATTATGAATGAAATAAAAAGATGAGTAACTTTTCTCCTACCAAAAACAAGTGAGAAAGAAGGAAACTTTTGGCTACATTGATACGCTTACAATGGGCACAAAACACATGTAGCCCAATCACCGGAAGGTACATCACAAGGGAAGTTGGTCAAGATTATCCATTTGATAGAAAACAAACAGAGCTATGATTATATTGGAAATATACAGAACTTGTTCTCCATCTTTGCATCCTAAAATCCGCTACGAGACTATGCAGGAAAATGCAGACGGAGCAAGAACACCAAAAGAATCTAAATCGCGATACATTTAATCATACGACAATAAACCAGGAATTCGACCGGAGCTACTCTACTGCAGGTGAGGAAGCACTTACCTTCGTGTTCTTGGACTCAGCCGAAAGGAGGCAACTAGGGCTTCGGAGGAGCTTCAATTCTCGGCGACCTCTTTGTGTTTCCAAGCTCCCCTCGTCGGAGTGGCCACACACGGGTGAAGACCAGTCGGAAACAACCCTTCGCCGGCGCCGGAGACCAAGCCCTAGGTCCCCTGCTGCGTCTTCGCCCGAGAGGGAGTCGCGCCGACGCCGTGTGAGGAGAAGAGGAAAGAAGGGTTTCTTTAATAACCCGGTATTCTGTTAACTTCCCTAAATAAAATTTCCTACCTTTTCTAAACCGAACCGGTGGCTGGATCACTTGGTCAGCCGGGATTTGACCGAGTCAAAGGTCGCAGGTTCAAATCCCCCGCCGAGTCTTTTATTCTCTTTTTATTCTGCTATTAACTATTTATTACTTAAATATGATTCGATCCTTATTTAATCAAGTAATAACTGCTAGCCCAGTTGGTTAGTCGGGTTTTGCTTGGGTCAGGGGTTGCTGGTTCAAGCCTTAGCTTGGACATTTTTTTGTCGAAACTTCTTTCGTTTAGTAAAAATATCAAACGACCTCCAAAATTACATAAAAATATCCTATAAATTCCTAAAAATCTCTAGAATTTTTCTAAAGCATTTCTAGATTTTAATAAGGTCTTTTAGGACTCCAAATCATGAAATTTGGGGTGTTACACAATGTATGCATTAACAATAGAGGCTTCAACTCGTGCTTTATTTTTCACCTTTTTCTTCAAATGATATAAGAATCTGTTGAAGATATATAAAATTATATTAAATATATATATATAAATGATCCAAGAGTAGAAGTATTTTTTTTTTTTTTTGCATTCAAACAGTCGAATTATACAAATAAGACACTCTACCTTTCAAATGGATACATCCACCGAAAATGGACGGGTCCTCCAACTTTGGCCTCATATGGCAAGTGAACCAAAAGATGCTCCATGGTGTCAAAAAAAGAAGGTGGAAATATCCTTTCCAAATTGCACAAAATGATTGGAATATCTCTCTCTAACTTCTCCATGTGTGAACGTCTCAAAACTGTTGAGCAAATATCATGTAGGAAAATACTTAACTCCGTAATCGCTCCCCATACAAATTGTGGTAAGAGTTCCTTAAAAGCAATAGGAATCAGTCTTTGCATTATGATATGACAATCATGACTTTTCATACCAATTAACTTCCATTCTTTCATATTGACACATCTTCCAAGATTAGAGACATACCCATCTGGAAATTTCAAAGATTTCAACCATTCACATAGGATACGTCTTTGATCCTTATTTAATGTATAAATTGCCTTTGGCTTTGGTCCCCTACTATTTTCATCGACATCAAGAGTGGGTCTTTTACATATGAGTCGCATATCTTTTCTTGCATTGAGATTGTCTTTTGTTTTTCCGGTGATATCCATCACAGTATTTATCATATTATCAAAAGCATTCTTCTCAATATGCATTACATCGAGATTATGATGTATCAAATGACTAAACCTATACGGTAAATCCCAAAATATACTTCGTTTAGTCCATTATGTGTACTCCCATATTCATATGTTGTACCATATGGTTGTTCAATAACAGAGGGAAAGTGATGCACTCTGTACCAAATATCTTGACCTGTCAATCTCAATGGCGGAAGTGTTCTTTCGATCCTATTTTTAGTGAATTCATCTTTATTCTTTCTGAACTTATGATTTGTTGGTAAGAATTGTCTATGACAATCAAAATAACTTGGTTTCTTTCCGTGTTTCAATCTGAATGACTTTGATCTCTCCATACATATTGGGCATCCCAAGATCCCAGCAGTACTCCAACCTGATAGCATACCATAAGCTGGAAACTCATTTATGGTCCAAAGAAGAGCAGCCTTTAGTATAAACATCTGGTTAGAATGAACATCGTATGTAGGAACACCTTCATCCCATAGTTGTTTAAGTTCTGCTATCAGAGGTTGCATATAAATATCTATTAACTTCTTTGGATTTTGTGGACTTGGTACAACCAATGTTAAAAACATATAAGGTGTTTTCATGCACATCCCAGGTGGAAGATTATACAACGTTAAGACAACTGGCCAACAAGAATAATTTCTTCCTGATTTACCAAACAGAGCAAATCCATCAGCACAGAGACATAATCTAATATTTCTAATCTCCTTTGCAAAATCTGGATATGTTCTATCAAAATTTTTTCACGCATCTGCATCTGATGGATGACACATTAAACCCTCTTCTGTTTGATGAGTTGCATGCCAAGTCATGTGTTCCGTAGTTGCCTTTGATGCATACAATCTTTGTAACCTAGGAGTTAAAGGTAAATAAAACAACTGGCTGTGTGCTTTACATCATTGTTGACTCCTTCTGGTTGTCTTATACCTATCTTGATTACAGAATTTACAAACCTCTACATCTACATCATCTCCCCAATATAACATACAACCATCTCTGCAAACATCAATTCTTTCAACTGGAAGACCTAAATCTTTCACCAGTTTTTTCATATTGTAAAAATCAAGAGGCAAATTGTGATCACGTGGCAATGTATCGTCAAACGCTTGAACAATATCATTAAAACAATCTTGCGACATATTATGATCTGCCTTTATATTTAATAATTTGGATGTGAGAGATAATTTAGTCTGACTGTCACAACCGGAATATAATGGTTCATTTGCAGCACTCAATACTTCTTGAAATTTGTAATATATTTCATCCAGACCTGGTACATCAGGCTCCTCCAACGGCAATGTATTAGTGGCAAACATTTGTTCACTTGTTGGAGCAAAACTAGAACTTGCACCAAGAGTCTCGGGAATATAATTCTGACAACTTGCATCAATTACCATCCTCTGATATGGATTGAATTGTTAATAATAACTCTGATCCCCACTAGCAGAGGCTTGAAAATTCCGTCCATAATCCTCATCAGATATGAACGGTTCGCCATGACTTGTCCAATTATAATAATTCGGAGTAAAATCAAATCTACAAAGATGTTCTTCAACTTTATCGGTGGGTAGAAATTTTCCATTGTGACATTTTCTACACGCGCACCTTATCTTCTTGCCATCCATATACATAACTTGACTAGATGCAAAATTTAAAAATTGCCTCAATCCAGTGATAAACTCAGGAGTTAACCCCTGACGATTAGGCAAATTTTTTTTATACATCCAACTTCGCTCATTCTGCATTTTACCTGAATTCAACTATTCATGTTAAACATTATTAAAAATTACTATAGATAAATCTTATCATTGAAGACAAAACAAAAACAACAGCTAATCAAAAAGAAGGAACGCAATTAATCAACTATAATATAATTATTTAAAGCTAACTTTATATACAAATTAGTAAATGCATAATAATGAACTTAAGAATATCGAAAAGAGGTCAACAAATACAGTTGTCTTCAACTACACTGAGATCACGCCAAAATGAGACCTGCACAAACAACATTATCAATTAAGACAGTAATTTTCGAATATTAACTTAAATTTCAGAAGGTCCATGGCGGCAGCCATACGCCGTCCAGCCATCGCCTGGCAGCGGTGTAACACCCCAAATTTCATGATTTGGAGTCCTAAAAGACCTTATTAAAACCTAGAAATGCTTTAGAAAAATTCTAGAGATTTTTAGAAATTTATAGAATATTTTTATGCAATTTTTGGATTTCGTTTGGTATTTTTACCAAGAGGAAGAAGTTTAAAAAAATATATAAATAATATATGTTGAAGCCTGGTTTTGAACCCAAGATCACAGACCCGAACCCAAGTCTTAACGAACTCAGCCCAACCATCTGGTCTACGGATGTTTTGTTAATTATATATGGAGCGATATATATTTAAGTAGTAGTTAGGAACAGTAAAATAAATTGGAAATAAAAGTGCGCAGCGGAGGATTCGAAACCGCAACCCTTGACTTGGTCAAAACCGGAGCTAACCAACTCTTCCGCGAGTATTTCATGAAAAGGTAGGATGCGAGATATATATATATATATGTTATGATTGAAACCTTAGTTATAAGAAGAGAGAACTTAAGTTTTCTTTTTCCCCGAACCTTTCTCTCCTTTTCTCCTCTTCCCTTCTGCGACGGCGTCGATTCTGCCGAGTGAAGAAAACAAAGCCCTAGCTTCGTTTCCGGTGGCCGGCGAAGGCATTCTCCGAAGGTTCCTTCACCGTCGTGATTCTTCGTCGAGGAGGACCCGTGAGCACGAAGAAGAGCCGGAGAACTTGAGTTTTCTCCGAACCCTAACAGCTCCTCTTCCCGGTTTTGAGTCCAAGGATAGGTAAGTCGCTTACTCACCTGCAGTAGGATAGCTTCGGATTTCTATTTCTTTTGTGTTTCGAATGTGTTCTGTGAAGAAGGTTAGATTAGGGTTGCTGCCGTGACCTTCAAAGGAAGAATAGATTGTGTTCTTATCTAAATCTTTTGTGTTCTTAAGTTATCTAAAATAGTTTAAGGATTCATGTTTCCTTCAGTCTTTAGTTTTTTTGCCGAGAGTATCAGAGAAGAGAAACGGATTATATCGTTTCGAATTGTAGATTTGGTTTCGATTTTGGTAATGAATGTGGTTTCCTTGTGTTTTTCTTGGTATGTCGTGAGAAAGGATTGAACTTCGAAGTTCTACCGTGAGTTGAGGTTTCAGAGATGTTCTAATTGTTCTTGCTCGTGCTTAATCCATCGCATGCTTTCTGTTTTGGGTTCTGCACCGGATTTGAGATTGAAATTGTTGCTGCCCTGTTTCTTCGGGTTGTTTGAGTTTCTAGATAGAAGTTTGATTGTGTTCTGCGATTTTGATATGTTAAGGATCCGGTTTCCAGCATGCTATGTTTTGTTCTATGAGTTTCTTTGTGGTATTCCTTCGATTGGATTCTTCCCAGTTGTCTTTTGATTCGGCCGGAGGTTTCACAGTCGCTCTTGTTTGTGCTTACTGCTATGAACAAAGAACAGTTATATGTTTGAAAGATCTCAGAATTAAATTTCTTTGCTATTGTGTAATTTTGATTCAATTGTTAGATTGAGGAAATGAATGAATTGATTAGGTTGTGCATGTTGTTTTATTCAAAGCAGTAGAAACCCACCCCACTGTATTACCATGCAAATCAACTATGAAGGCCTACATTTTTGCAAACTAAAGTGTACCTTACCTTCTATAAATGGTATATTTAAGAGCAGTAAGTGTTCCTTGTTTTCTTGCTTGGGATTTTTCTATACAGCATTGGGATGGCGAGAGGTATAAGAGTAGCTAGTGTGCTTATGATTTGGTGTTCCAGTTTTGACTAAGTTGTAACAGGCTTAAAGATTATGATTTCCTTATAAAAGTATAGCTGTGAATAAGTTTTATATTGGTATTGTTTTAGTTTTCCAGTAAGCTTAATTTGATTTGTGCATGGAGAGATTATAGTGCAGATTTCTTAGAGCTTAAAATACAGATTGTATGTGCAGATTTCTTTTTGTATTCTATACATGATTATGTGTTACATAGTTTGTAAAATACCGGAAATAGACGAATATGATTAAGGGAATTTTCCGGAATTCTTGAAAATTTTTCGGGAATTTTTCGGAGCTCGCACGAACGAGTTAACGGGGATAGAAACGGGGCCGGGAAAAGCCTGTTTTACGCTATCCATTTATGTGAGGAAAAGTTTATTTTCTTTTCCTTTTCTAATTCTTTTTCTTTTTATTTTTTTTCTGATTTTCCTTTCTTATTTCTTTTCTCCTCCCCCGCGTGCCGAGCCATCTCCCCGAAAACCGCCCGCGCCCGCACCCGCACCCTCTTCCATTCTTCTCTCACGCCGAAGCGCCTATCCTCCTTGCCCTAACCACACTCGGCGGTTCCATCTTCCCCCGAGCATTTAGGTTGTGATCAAGGGAGAAGCCGAGCACTCCTCTTCATTTTCTTTCTTCTTCCTCTTCGCCGAGACCCCACTTCTGTTCCTCCTCACTGAGCGACGCGCCGCCGCCACCACAATCGCCGCCGTCGCCTCTTGCTGCGGAGTTCTCAGCGCTGCCGCCGGCCTTCCTCAGCCCTAGAGCTTTCCCTCCGATCGTCGAGCAGAGCTTCTGCCCTAGCCGAGCCCTGCTGAAGTTGTGCCCTTGCACTGCCGCCGGCCACAGGTTCGTTTCATCACAAGACTTAGGCTTTGTACCCTAACTGTGATTGGAATTAGGTACTCTTTCGATTTGAGGTTAGGGTACAGATCCAATCAGTAGCGTTTGGGCCTGTTGGATAACATCAAGTGTTGATTTTGAGTATTTTGATTTAGGAATCAGTAATTTCTGAGGTAGCTGCAGCTAGGAATTTTGGCAGTAGGTTCCTCAGGATTGGAGCAGTTGTTTACCTTGAAATCCAGCAGCAAACGACTTGTTTTTCAGCAGCAAGCAGTGGCTATGATTTGAGGTAAGGGGTAGGAATTTGATATATTTTGTAGTTAGGTTCATGTGTAGTAATTTTGATACGTGATGTTGATGAATTAGGTTTGTGTATCAAATTGGAGATAAATTGGATTTCTAGATGGTTAGATTGATCAGGGTTTTACCCTAATTTAGCCTTAAGAATTTTATTTAGCTATACATTTGGATTAGTTAAATAAAATATAATTGTATTGGTGACACAGGACTTTGATTCGAGACGAGTTTATCGATAGTCGGATTGGACTACCCTATTGGAGGCGGGTACTTTTGACTTATGTCATTTGATATGCTTAGTAATTAAATTAACATGTTGCATTAATTGTGTTTCTTATCTGTTTCGGTTAATCACTACCCAAATCTTACATGCTTGATTGATTGATTGGTTTTGCATCTCGGGTATATTTTACCTGTTTATACATGCTTATAGGGGTAGTGATATGCCATGCTTGACCATGTTCAGGACCTAGGTTTTATACCTTCTGTATACCTTTGGATTGTTTTGGATTCGTTGACCTTTGATGCATTTTTATATATATGTGGATTAGGTCAGGATATTCTTGTGGTTAGTGCCATGCACCATTTGCATGATTGCATGCTGTGCGATAGTCCGCTCCATTATTGTTGAGCACATCGCCAGTTACATGGATCTGCACACACCACCACTCATGGGTTAGTGGTCGATTCAGGCTGTGTGTGTTGCAGCAGGGACTCTGTTAGGCACCGTTGGTCCGCTCATGGGTAGTGTGACACAACGTGTTATCCGGCAGGGATTCCTCCCCGTCTTTGAGTACCGGGAGTTGAGAGCATTGCGCTCCCCATCTATGATTTGGGGTAGGAGGATAGGTGTACTCCGACAGCATCCCGTCCACTCGGTCACTCATCAGGAGTAGTGACGACAGAGTGCACGGTTGTCACAGCCCTACCCACTCGGCCTCACTATGTGTGTGAGATGATCGACTGGCGTCAGGGGTGACCAGGACGCATCATTGGCATCATATGCATGATGCATTTATTGTTTGTGTTTGTGGTTGCTGCATTTATATGCTGCATATTGTTTGGATACCTATGTTTGACATGCATACAGGATTTCTATATCACTCGGACTGTTTGATCTTATACTCAGGTCCTGGTTAGTACAGTTTCTCTCCTGTTTATCTCAGTTTGGCATTTATCTTTATTTCATCAGGAGACTGTACGCATGATTAGTGCTAGGTGTTGTTTCTTTACTTTGCATATCAACTGTACTGCTGAGTGTTGGACTCACCCGCCTCCATTGTTGTTATTTTCATGTTGATCTGTCAGGAGGGAGTTCCAGTCGCTAGTCCCCATGCACGTAGTGCTACTCCGTTATTGGTTTTTGAGTTGTTTCATTTTAGCTTTTCGCTATCGGACTTTATTTTAGTTTTGTTTGGACTTACATATGGATATTGTATGGAATCTTTCCGTTGGATGAACTTTTCGTATGATTTGGATTTACTCTACTACATGCTTGCCAGAAGAGGTAAGAAAAATCGGATTTGGGCTTTACGAGTGTAGTTGAGTAGGGTTGATTTGAGTCGAGTATTATTACTGATGGTTGTGTAATTATTAGAATATATATATCTAAAGTGGTGATTGATTTTCATTCTGTTCTAGCCGCCTGTGGTTGAGTATTTAGTGCTTGTAGAAAATTTTGATTGTCCGCCGTACAGGGATGCTTTCGAAATTTTCTCGGACAGGGACTCTTCGGGGCGTGACAATTTAGTGGTATCGGAGCACGCTTTACGATCTTTTGTTTCGTATTTTGGATTTTGAATTTATCCGATACCAATTTATTTGGTATCGAGCGGTTATGATACCGCTTTTGGTGTTCGAGATTTATCGGATCTGACGTTGTTGGTATTCGGATATTTGGGTTAGCGTTTGCAGTCAAACCGGGCATTATCGGATTTTCGATATGGTTATGTTTCGATTTCCGTTTTATTTGGATTTCCGTCGATATTCTCGTACGGAATTTTGAGGTCAAATTGGGACTGGACAACGACGGAACATCTCCAGCAAGAAATAGGTATGTTGTTATTTTATGTTTGTTATATTGGTATTGATATCTGTAATTTAATTTAACAGATATGAGACGATCTACTCGTATTGCTGCGAGACGTGGTGCTGGACGACCACGTGCGAGGACCACGGGATCTCTGGATATGCCAGAGATGCCCACTATTAGTGAGCCTGTCAGTCAGGGACAGACTCAGGATGCAGCGGGAGCATCGGGCTCTCAAATCCCGATAGCTCCTGTAGAGATATCTACTTTGGCCACACCGACGGTATCCACGCCTACCCTGTTTACAGTACCATCAGGGGTACCATTGGTGTACCCGACATCTGCTCCAGCGCAGCCTACGGCGTATTCAGTGCCACCGCCACTTGGACCTACAGTGTACCCGACACCAGTGGCACCAGTGCCCCCAGTGCCTACAGTAGCAGCAGCTGCACCATATCCGGTACCATTACCTACCGTACCTCCAGCTGCCACCACTTTTGTTCCCCAGGCAGTACCACCGACGGCTTATGCTCCGGTATATACAGCAGCACCGGGAGTTCCTCCTCCGGTCTATTCCGCGGTACCACCTGTAGTATCAGCTCCAGTGTTTCCGCCAGTTCCTGCAGCCGTCCCGACACAGCTCACTGATATTGTCGCTGCACGAGCTAGGATTCCAGCACTGGCTGAGTCGATGAAGACTCGTTTCACTCTTTTCCACGGAGATCTCGATCCGAGTATGGCTCTGTCATGGATAGAGACTATGGAGCAGACTTTCTTCTATATGGCTTGGAGAAAGCAGAGCTGGCTGCTTACCATTTACGGGATGAAGCTAATGCCTGGTGGGTTACTCAGCTTTCTATTATTGGTGAGCGCAACGTCACATGGACCAGGTTCAGAGAGGCTTTTGAGAGCCGTTTCTTTCCACTGTCCTATCAGATGGCTCGCCGACAGGATTTTATGAGTCTGAGGCAGAATAATCGCTCAGTGACCGAGTATAATACTGAATTCCTCCGGTTGGCTCAGTTTTGTCCAGAGTTAGTTGCGGAGGACAGAACTCGCATGATGCAGTTTATACAGGGATTGGATGGTTATCTGCATGTACAGCTTGCCGGATTAGGGATTACATCTTACTCTGATGCATTGAATCGAGCTTTGATGATAGAGTTAGCTCGGCAGACAGCATATCCGGACAGGAAAAGAAAGCATACGGGTCAGACTTCAGGGCAGGTCCAGCAGACACAGGCGACAGGACAGCCTCAGAGTAGTCACAGACGGTCAGGTCAGGGTACTTCTGGGGCGTCTCGTAGGCCTCAGAAATCAGGGCGGTCTTCTTCAGGACGTTCCCGGTTTTCTCAGCAGAACCGGCAACCACCTTCCGGTGATACTCATTGTTTCAGATGTGGATCCAGAGATCACCTCACCCCAGCTTGCTCTCTGGGACAGTCAGTTTGCTTTTATTGCAAACTGCCGGGGCACCAGAGCCGAGATTGTCAGCTGAAGGCTCAGCACACGGCTTCCGGAGGGTCAGGTCAGAGGGGACAGTCTAGTCAGTCAGGGGCATATCGAGGAGGGCAGAAAGCCCAATCTTCACAGCGTCAGCAGGGAGCAGCTCCCTCCGCAGCAGCATTTGGCATGCTTGGACAGGAGTACTCCAGTGCTTCTGTAGCACCCCAGAGTTTTGCTCCAGGACCTTATTATCCGACTCAGGGGCAGTATCAGACTCAGTCCCAGCCAGCTGCACAGTATCAGTCACCATCCTCTCAGTCTTATCCGGCACATAGTCCAGCAGCGCCTCAGTGGCAGCAGCCGCTGGCAGCGTTACCACCTCCTCCTCCGCCAGAGACTGGTCGTGTTCATGCTATTACCAGAGAGGATGCTCAGCGGGCCGACGGATCCGTTTTCCGCGGTACGATTTCCATTTATGCATTTACTGCTGATATTTTGATTGATACTGGTAGTTCGCACTCTTTTATATCCCGTACTTTTATGCGGGAGATTGGTAGATTACCTACTGTTAGGTTGCGGCGATTGACTGTCTCCCTACCGTCTGGTGATACTTTAGACGTCACCCAGGAGATCAGAGGTTGCCCGTTAGACTTTGGCAACATGATACTTACGGTAGATCTTCTAGTATTGGAGATGATCGAGTTTGATGTCATTCTTGGTATGGATTGGCTGTCAGTGTATCATGCTACCGTTGATTGCCAGACGAGGGTGGTCACCTTCAGGCCTCCAAACCAACCCTCGTGGAGTTTCACTGGCATCAGAGACGACGGCATCTCGATTATTTCGGCGATTCAGGCGCAGAAGCTGCTGTCACACGGCTGTCATGGTTTTCTGTTATCGTTGATCAGTACTGAGGACAGTAGTAGTTCGCAGCTCTCCGACGTTCCTGTTGTCCGAGAATACCCAGATGTATTTCCAGAGGAGCTGCCAGGTTTGCCTCACAGAAGGCCAGTGGAGTTCGCTATTGAGCTGATTCCGGGAACCGCGCCGACATCGAAAGCTCCGTATCGTATGGCACCAAAAGAGTTGAACGAGCTGAAGGTTCAACTCCAGGAGCTTTTAGACAGAGGATTCATTCGCCCTAGTGTTTCACCATGGGGTTCTCCAGTTCTATTTGTCAAGAAGAAAGACGGCACCATGAGGTTATGTATTGATTACAGGCAGCTGAATGCAGTGACCGTCAGAAATAAATATCCATTGCCACGGATAGAGGATTTGTTTGATCAGCTCAGAGGTACTTCAGTGTATTCTAAGATTGATCTGCGATCCGGATATCATCAGCTGAGAGTCAGAGACTTAAATATTCAGAAGACAGCTTTCCGTACCAAATACGGTCATTATGAGTTTTTGGTAATGCCATTTGGGCTTACCAATGCTCCAGCGGTGTTTATGGACTTGATGAACCGCATCTTTCTGGAGTATCTGGATCAGTTTGTTATCGTTTTCATTGATGACATATTGGTCTACTCGTTTCGCATGCACAGCATCTTCGCACAGTCTTAGAGATTCTTCGACGACATCAGCTGCGAAATTCAGCAAGTGTGCATTCCGCTATCCTCGGTTGGGTTTCGGACACGTGGTTTCTAGCGGTATTTGATTGATCCTCGAAGATCGAGGTCACGGTTGGGAGCAAAAGTCGCTTCGAGAGATCCGCAGTTTTCGGATTGGCGGATATTACCGACGCTTTGTCGAGGGCTTCTCGCATATTGCTATGCCAGACACGTCTTACCCGGAAAGGCGTGAAGTTCATATGGTCCGAGGATTGCGAGACCGGCTTCCAGCTGGAGCGGAGATTAGTGTCGGCTCCGGTTTTGGTTTGACTCTAGAGAGGATGGATTTGTACTTTACACCGACGCGTCTCTCGTGGTTTGGGCGCTGCTTACGATGCAGACGCAGTAGTCTCTTATGCTTCTCGACGGTGAAGGAGCATGAGAAGAACTACCGAGTCATGACTTGGAGTTAGCCGCCATCATCTTTGCTCGAAGCTTTGGCGTCATCATTTATACTGTATCACATTTGAAATTCTCACCGATCATAAGAGTCTCAAATACATTTTCACCGAAGGAGCTTAATCTCCGACAGAGGCGATGGATGGAGTTCCTAAAGGACTACGATTGTACCATTAGCTACCACCGTGGAAAGCTAATGTGGTTGCAGATGCACTCAGAAGTCGAGGGACTTTAGCTTGTCACCGGACTTGATCACGGACTTCAGAGTTTCTGAGTTAGATCTTGAGGAGCAGGGGCCAAGCAGGGTATTCGTTACCATGGTTGCTCAGTCGTCGATCGGACGAGGATCCGAGAGGCACAGCGATGATCAGATTTGCGGTTTATTAGCGATCGATAGCTTCGGACAGCGAGTTTACGAGACGAGGAGGGTATTATATTCTTCCGAGGCAGATTATGCGTACCTCAGTCTCATTCGGTCTTACAGGAGCTACTTCAGGAGGCACACCGTTCTCGATTTGCGATTCATCCAGGCGGAACCCGTATGTATCGAGACTTGAGACGTTCCTATTGGTGGAACGGTATGAAGAAAGACATCGCGGATTTCGTAGCTAGATGTCTTGTTTGTCAGCAGGTGAAGGCTGAACACCAGAGACCTGCAGGATTACTTCAGCGGATTCCTATTCCTGAGTGGAAGTGGGATCACATTACCATGGACTTTGTGGTGGGTTTGCCGAGGACACGACGAAGCCATGACGCGATTTGGGTAATCGTTGATCGATTAACCAAATCAGCGCACTTCTTAGCGATTCGGAGGACTGATTCCCTGGATCTATTGGCAGATCTGTATTGCCGAGAGATCATCAGACTACATGGTGTTCCGTTGAGTATCATTTCGGATAGAGATCCACGGTTCACGTCTCGTTTCTGGCAGAGTCTGCAGCAGGCCTTAGGCACACAGCTCCGTTTCAGTACAGCTTTCCATCCACAGACAGATGGACAGTCAGAGCGGACCATTCAGACTTTAGAGGACCTGCTGAGGTCATGTGTTATGGATTTCGGAGGCAGTTGGGAGGACCATCTGCCGTTAGTAGAGTTTGCCTACAACAACAGCTTCCATTCGGCTATCCAGATGGCACCGTTTGAGGCGTTGTATGGTAGACCTTGTCGGACACCCGTCCTCTGGGATGAGGTTGGAGAGGCCCAGTTGTTGGGACCTCATAGAGTTCAGCAGGATGCAGAGTTGGTCCGTACTATCAGACGGAGGATGTCAGAGGCGCAGGATCGCCAGAAGAGTTATGCTGATCGGAGACGCAGACCACTAGAGTTCTCTGTTGGCGACCATGTATTTCTACGAGTTTCACCCACGAAAGGGGTGAAGAGATTTGGCCTCAGAGGTAAGCTAGCTCCGCGGTACATTGGCCCTTTCGAGATCTTGGAGAGGATCGGAGCGGTAGCTTACAGACTGGCACTACCACCGTCCCTGTCAGGCGTCCACGATGTATTCCACGTATCTATGCTGAGGAGATACGTACCTGACCCGACGCATGTACTGGCTGATATTCCAGTTCCAGTTCAGCCTGACATTACCTATGAGGAGGTTCCGGTACGGATTCTCGACCGGAAGGAGCGTCAGTTGCGGAACAAGACCATCCGGCTGGTTAAAGTCGGATGGCAGCATCATTCGGACGAGGAGGCTACTTGGGAGCTCGAGGACACTATCCGAGCTCGATATCCCCATCTTTTCACTTGAGGTATGTGATTTATTTACCGTTCAGCATTTATACTCTATATCTGTTGTTAGTACTTGCTGATGGTAGATAACGAAATTTGGGGACCAAATTTTTATAAGTGGGGGAGAATGTAAAATACCGGAAATAGACGAATATGATTAAGGGAATTTTCCGGAATTCTTGAAAATTTTTCGGGAATTTTTCGGAGCTCGCACGAACGAGTTAACGGGGATAGAAACGGGGCCGGGAAAAGCCTGTTTTACGCTATCCATTTATGTGAGGAAAAGTTTATTTTCTTTTCCTTTTCTAATTCTTTTTCTTTTTATTTTTTTTCTAATTTTCCTTTCTTATTTCTTTTCTCCTCCCCCGCGTGCCGAGCCATCTCCCCGAAAACCGCCCGCGCCCGCACCCTCTTCCATTCTTCTCTCACGCCGAAGCGCCTATCCTCCTTGCCCTAACCACACTCGGCGGTTCCATCTTCCCCCGAGCATTTAGGTTGTGATCAAGGGAGAAGCCGAGCACTCCTCTTCATTTTCTTTCTTCTTCCTCTTCGCCGAGACCCCACTTCTGTTCCTCCTCACTGAGCGACGCGCCGCCGCCACCACAATCGCCGCCGTCGCCTCTTGCTGCGGAGTTCTCAGCGCTGCCGCCGGCCTTCCTCAGCCCTAGAGCTTTCCCTCCGATCGTCGAGCAGAGCTTCTGCCCTAGCCGAGCCCTGCTGAAGTTGTGCCCTTGCACTGCCGCCGGCCACAGGTTCGTTTCATCACAAGACTTAGGCTTTGTACCCTAACTGTGATTGGAATTAGGTACTCTTTCGATTTGAGGTTAGGGTACAGATCCAATCAGTAGCGTTTGGGCCTGTTGGATAACATCAAGTGTTGATTTTGAGTATTTTGATTTAGGAATCAGTAATTTCTGAGGTAGCTGCAGCTAGGAATTTTGGCAGTAGGTTCCTCAGGATTGGAGCCATTGTTTACCTTGAAATCCAGCAGCAAACGACTTGTTTTTCAGCAGCAAGCAGTGGCTATGATTTGAGGTAAGGGGTAGGAATTTGATATATTTTGTAGTTAGGTTCATGTGTAGTAATTTTGATACGTGATGTTGATGAATTAGGTTTATGTATCAAATTGGAGATAAATTGGATTTCTGGATGGTTAGATTGATCAGGGTTTTACCCTAATTTAGCCTTAAGAATTTTATTTAGCTATACATTTGGATTAGTTAAATAAAATATAATTGTATTGGTGACACAGGACTTTGATTCGAGACGAGTTTATCGATAGTCGGATTGGACTACCCTATTGGAGGCGGGTACTTTTGACTTATGTCATTTGATATGCTTAGTAATTAAATTAACATGTTGCATTAATTGTGTTTCTTATCTGTTTCGGTTAATCACTACCCAAATCTTACATGCTTGATTGATTGATTGGTTTTGCATCTCAGGTATATTTTACCTGTTTATACATGCTTATAGGGGTAGTGATATGCCATGCTTGACCATGTTCAGGACCTAGGTTTTATACCTTCTGCATACCTTTGGATTGTTTTGGATTCGTTGACCTTTGATGCATTTTTATATATATGTGGATTAGGTCAGGATATTCTTGTGGTTAGTGCCATGCACCATTTGCATGATTGCATGCTGTGCGATAGTCCGCTCCATTATTGTTGAGCACATCGCCAGTTACATGGATCTGCACACACCACCACTCATGGGTTAGTGGTCGATTCAGGCTGTGTGTGTTGCAGCAGGGACTCTGTTAGGCACCGTTGGTCCGCTCATGGGTAGTGTGACACAACGTGTTATCCGGCAGGGATTCCTCCCCGTCTTTGAGTACCGGGAGTTGAGAGCATTGCGCTCCCCCATCTATGATTTGGGGTAGGAGGATAGGTGTACTCCGACAGCATCCCGTCCACTCGGTCACTCATCAGGAGTAGTGACGACAGAGTGCACGGTTGTCACAGCCCTACCCACTCGGCCTCACTATTCTGTGAGATGATCGACTGGCGTCAGGGGTGACCAGGACGCATCATTGGCATCATATGCATGATGCATTTATTGTTTGTGTTTGTGGTTGCTGCATTTATATGCTGCATATTGTTTGGATACCTATGTTTGACATGCATACAGGATTCCTATACCACTCGGACTGTTTTGACCTTATACACAGGACCTGGTTAGTACAGTATTCTCCTGTTTATTTCAGATGCATTCTTATCTTTCTTATCAGGAGACTGTACGCATGATTAGTGCTAGGTGTTGTTTCTTTACTTTGCATATCAACTGTACCTGCTGAGTGTTGGACTCACCCCGCCTCCATTGTTGTTATTTTCATGTTGATGCTGTCAGGAGGGAGTTCCAGTCGCTAGTCCCCACTGCACGTAGTGCTACTCCGCTGCTGGTTTTTGAGTTGTTTCATTTTAGCTTTTCGCTATCAGACTTTATTTTAGTTTTGTTTTGGACTTACATATGGATATTGTATGGAATCTTTCCGTTGGATGAACTTTTCGTATGATTTGGATTTACTCTACTACATGCCTGCCTGAACGGCAGAAGAGGTAAGAAAAAAATCGGATTTGGGCTTTACGAGTGTAGTTGAGTAGGGTTGATTTCGAGTCAGAGTATTATTACTGCGTGGTTGTGTCAGCCAGAGGCTGAATATATATATATAAACTGCGTGGTGATTGATTTTCATTACTGTTATTATTCCAGCCGCCTGTGGCTGAGTATTTAGTGCTTGTAGAAAATTTTGATTGTCCGCCGTACAGGGGAGATGCTGCCGAAATTTTCTCGGACAGGGACTCTTCTGGGGGCGTGACATAGTTAGTTTCATTCATAGATGCATAAGAAAGATAAAGAAAAGTATAAGAAAGATAAAGAAAAGAAAGAAAAGGCCGAGGCCTTAAGTAGATCCTAAAGTCAGGACTTGAGGGATTTTTGGCATACAATGTGCCTATTAAAATGCCGAGGCATTTAAAGAAGAAGTAATTAAGATTATAAGTATTTTACTTTTAAGAAGAGGCTAGTACCCGACTTCCGAGGTTGTCGTTAAACAAATCCAGGTGTTCAATTCCGAGGTCTGCTCTTTTAGGATTGGTGGCTCGCTACCCCAACCTATTAGGGAACGCGCATAAGATGGTACTATGCTTGGGCCCAAGAAGAAGTTGATTATTATTTTGAAGTATTATAAGTATAAGTTTTTGAACAAGTAAAACGAGTTTTACATAAACATAAAGTATTAAAGATTAAGTTAGAACAAATGAAATAAGTTTCATATAGTTCTAAAAATCAGTAAGTTTAATTCTTTATTCTACCATGTTTATCTAGTAGATGAGTAGTTTCATGTTTACCTATTAGATGAGCAGCATGATTAACTATTAGAACTACATGAGTAGATTCCTTAGCTTTTCTTTGCTATTAATTTGACATGAGTAGTTATGTTTATGCTTTATTTCTTTTTAGAGCATATAGCTTCTAGTTCTTTTCGTATACATGCACATTCGTGATTTTGTGAGTTAGATAGCGCTTACTAAGCAAATTTTGCTTATAGACTACACTTCCTCTTACTGCAGATAAAGGAAAAGAAAAGATTTAGCAAGGAAGGCGACAAGGTGACTTAGTTTAAGAATTTATTAAGATTGTCATTTATTAAGAATGTATTAGAAGAGTCATTTAGTCTTCCGCTGTTAGTTAATTGTATGTTTTTATTTTGTTTCCGCTATTCATTACTTGCATGATTTGATTTCATTAAACTACGTGATGATGTTATTCCTTTTGTGTGTTTGATATGTGTTCCAGCCGCCTGTGGCTGTGTATATTATGTTATGTATGTCAGTTTAAGGTCACCGGTACAGGGGAGACTCTGCCGAAATTTTTCGATAGGGTTTCCATGTGATTTTTAATCATACCGGTTAAGTAGAGTTAGTAGTTAAGTAACGGTCATCCTTAGAGAGTAGTAGTAGTAAGAAGGGTGGTCGTTACAGACGAGGTGACCGCCATGCACGTGCCTAGCGGCGGCCAGGTAGCGCCCGACGGCGGCCAGGCAGCGCCCGGCGGCGGCCAGGCAGCGCCTAGCGCCGGCCAGGCAGCGCCTAGCGTCGGCCAGGCAGCGCCGGCCAGGCAGCGCTTGCGTGGCAGCGCCTAGCGCCGGCCAGGCAGCGCCGGCTTGGCAGCGCCGGCCAGGCAGCGCCTGGAGCTGGCCACCAGGCAGCGCCTGGCGGCGACCAGGCAGCGCCTGCCCATGGCCAGGCAGCGCCTGCCCGCGGCCAGCCCACGCCGGCAGGCAGCTCCGCGACGCCTAGAGAGAGAGATCCGAGGGCAGAGTGCTTACCAAACGAAAACCTTCCACCGCCGGAGATCAAACGATCATTGCAGATCACGCTGTCGTCGGTCGGAGATGTGGCCGAAACCCTAGAAATCGCAGCTGGGAAGGGGGAATGGGGGAGAGAGAGAGGAAAGAAATGAGGGAAGGGAAAAAGAATCGGGCTGAGATCTAGATCTAGGGTTTATTAGGAACAAATATTTTTTGTTCCCAATTTCGTCCCTAAATTTGGGACGAATCCATGGATTCGTCCCAAATTTTGGGACAAATCCATGGATTCGTCCCAAAATCTGGGACGAATTCAGAAATTTGTCCCAGAATTTAAATTTTTTTAAATAAAAAAGGAACAAAATCAAAAGGAATAAATACGGACCTAGAGATATCAAAATTTGATGAAACAAGTTTTTATACATTCGTATCATTATCCTAATTATAAATACATAAATAAAAATATTTTTGATCAAATATATTTATTTTTAGAATTTTTTAATCCTAAATTGACCTAATTTTGAGTTAAAAAATTGAATCACTAAAAACCATAATTTAAAATTATGGATGATGACATTTATGATCAGGTCAACGATACGAACGCATAGAAACTTGTTTCATCAAATTCTGATGTCTGTAGGTTAAGATATCAGCCTTCGATGTTTTATTTTTACCTGAATTAAGTCAAATTCGGGTTAAAAAATCACCACACTAAATATATGAGATTAAAATTATGGATTAGGATGTATTTACGATCATCTCAACGATACGGACGCATAAAAGCTTGTTTCATCAAATTCTGATGTCTCTAAGTCCATATTTAAGCCTTAGGTGTTTGATATTATTTATTTAAAAATATTTTTAGTTTTGGGACGAATCCTAGATTCGTCCCAAAATTTGGGACGAATCTCTTGATTCGTCCCAAATATTTAATTATTTTTAAAAAAAACAAAATTTGACGCCTTAAATACGGACTTAGAGATATCGGAATTTGATGAAACAAGTTTCTATGTGCTCGTATCATTGTCCTGATCATAAATCCATCAATAAAAATATTTTTTACCAAATATATATATTTTTGAAATTTTTTAATCCTAATTTGGTGTTAAAAATTTAAATCACTGAAAATATTAATTAAAAATTAAGGATGTTGACGTATTTATGATCAGCTCAACGATACGGACGCATAGAAACTTGTTTCATCAAATTCAGATGTCTCTAGGTCCTTATTTAAGCCTTAGGTATTTGATATTATTTATTTAAAAATATTTTTAGTTTTGGGACGAATCCTGGATTCGTCCCAAAATTTGGGACGAATCCAGGAATTCATCCCAAAGTTTGGGACGAATCTCTAGATTCGTCCCAAATTTTGGGACGAATCCAGAGATTCGTCCCAAAAATTTAATTATTTAAAAAAAAAAAATTGGACGCCTTAAATACGGACCTAGAGATATCATAATTTGATGAAACAAGTTTCTATGTGTTCGTATCATTGTCCTGATCGTAAATCCATCAATAAAAATATTTTTTACCAAATATATATATTTTTGGAATTTTTTAATCCTAATTTGACCTAATTTTGTGTTAAAAATTTAAATCACTGAAAATATTAATTAAAAATTAAGGATGTTGACGTATTTACGATTAGCTCAACGATACAGACGCATAGAAACTTATTTCATCAAATTCCGATGTCTCTAGGTTCATATTTAAGTCTTAGGTGTTTGATATTATTTATTTATAAATATTTTTATTTTTGGGACGAATCTCTGGATTCGTCCCAAATTTTGGGACGAATCCAGAAAAATCCAGAGATTCGTCCCAAAAATTTGATTATTTAAAAAAACAACAAAATTGGACGCCTTAAATACGGACCTAGAGACATCGGAATTTGATGAAACAAGTTTCTATGTACTCGTATCATTGTCCTGATCGTAAATCTTTCAATGAAAATATTTTTAATCAAATATATATATTTTTGGAATTTTTTAAACCCAATTTGACCTAATTTAGTCTTAAAAATTCATACCACCGAAAATATTTATTAAAAATTATGGATGATGACGTATTTATGATCAGTTCAACGATACGGATGCTTAGAAACTTGTTTCATCAAATTCCGAGGTCTCTATGTCCATATTTAAGCTTTCGGATACTAATTTACAATCGTTCAGTACACAACACCTTTTTAGTTAGTATCAACCTATATATGTTTTAAAAAATATCTACCTAGAGACATCAGAATTTGATGAAACAAGTTTCTATGTGCTCGTATCATTGTCCTGATCGTAAATCTATCAATAAAAAGATTTTTTACCAAATATATATATTTTTGAAATTTTTTAATCCCAATTTGACCTAATTTGGTGTTAAAAATTTAAATCACTGAAAATATTAATTAAAAATTAAGGATGTTGACGTATTTATGATCAGCTCAACGATACGGACGCATAGAAACTTGTTTCATCAAATTCCGATGTCTCTAGGTCCATATTTAAGCCTTAGGTGTTTGATATTATTTATTTAAAAATATTCTTAGTTTTGGGACGAATCTCTGGATTCGTCCCAAATATTTAATTATTTAAAAAAAAACAAAATTGGACGCCTTAAATACGGACCTAGAGATATCGAAATTTGATGAAACAAGTTTCTATGTGCTCATATCATTGTCCTGATCGTAAATCCATCAATAAAAATATTTTTTTACCAAATATATATATTTTTGGAATTTTTTAATCCTAATTTGGTCTTAAAAATTTAAATCACTGAAAATATTAATTAAAAATTAAGGATGTTGACGTATTTACGATCAGCTCAAAGATACGGACGCATAGAAACTTGTTTCATCAAATTCTGATGTCTCTAGGTCCATATTTAAGCCTTAGGTGTTTGATATTATTTATTTAAAAATATTTTTAGTTTTGGGACGAATCCTGGATTCGTACCAAATTTTGGGATGAATCCAGAGATTCGTCCCAAAAATTTAATTATTTAAAAAAAAAAACAAAATTGGACGCCTTAAATACGGACCTAGAGATATCGGAATTTAATGAAACAAATTTCTATGTGCTCGTATCATTGTCCTGATCGTAAATCCATCAATAAAAATATTTTTTACCAAATATATATATTTTTGGAATTTTTTAATCCTAATTTGACCTAATTTGGTGTTACAAATTTAAATCACTGAAAATATTAATTAAAAATTAAGGATGTTGACGTATTTACGATCAGCTCAACAATATGGACGCATAGAAACTTGTTTCATCAAATTTCGATGTCTTTAGATCCATATTTAAGCCTTAGGTGTTTGATATTATTTATTTAAAAATATTTTTAGTTTTGGGACGAATCCAGGAATTTGTCCCAAAGTTTAGGACGAATCTCTGGATTCGTCCCAAAAATTTAATTATTTTAAAAAAAACAAAATTGGACGCCTTAAATACGGACCTAGAGACATCGGAATTTGATGAAACAAGTTTCTATGTACTCGTATCATTGTCCTGATCGTAAATCTTTCAATGAAAATATTTTTAATCAAATATATATATTTTTGGAATTTTTTAATCCCAATTTGACCTAATTTGGTCTTAAAAATTCATACCACTGAAAATATTTATTAAAAATTATGGATGATGATGTATTTATGATCAGCTCAACGATACGGATGCTTAGAAACTTGTTTCATCAAATTCCAAGGTCTCTATGTCCATATTTAAGCTTTCGAATACTAATTTACAATCGTTCAGTACACAACACCTTTTTAGTTAGTATCAACCTATATATGTTTTAAAAAATATCTACCTAGAGACATCAGAATTTGATGAAACAAGTTTCTATGTGCTCGTATTGTTGTCCTGATCGTAAATCTATCAATAAAAGATTTTTTACCAAATATATATATTTTTGGAATTTTTTAATCCCAATTTGACCTAATTTGGTGTTAAAAATTTAAATCACTGAAAATATTAATTAAAAATTTAGGATGTTGAAGTATTTACGATCAGCTCAACGATACGGACGCATAGAAACTTGTTTCATCCAATTCCGATGTCTCTAAGTTCATATTTAAGCCTTAGGTGTTTGATATTATTTATTTAAAAATATGTTTAGTTTTGGGACGAATCCAGAGATTCGTCCCAAATATTTAATTATTTAAAAAAAAACAAAATTGGAGGCCGTAAATACCGACTTAGAGATATCAGAATTTGATGAAACAAGTTTCTATGTGCTCATATCATTGTCCTGATCTTAAATCCATCAATAAAAATATTTTTTACCAGATATATATATTTTTGGAATTTTTAATCCTAATTTGACCTAATTTGGTGTTAAAAATTTAAATCACTGAAAATATTAATTAAAAATTAAGGATGTTGACATATTTATGATCAGCTCAATAATACGGACGCATAAAAACTTGTTTCATCAAATTTCGATGTCTCTAGGTCCATATTTAAGCCTTAGTCGTTTGATATTATTTATTTAAAAATATTTTTATTTTTGGGACGAATCCATGAATTCGTCCCAAAGTTTGGGACGAATCTCTGGATTCGTCCGAAAAATTTAATTATTAAAAAAAAAATAAAATTGGACGCCTTAAATACGGACCTAGAGACATCGGAATTTGATGAAACAAGTTTCTATGTGCTCGTATCGTCGTCCTAATTGTAAATCTATCAATAAAAATATTTTTTACCAAATATATATATTTTTGAAATATTTTAATCCCAATTTGACCTAATTTGGTCTTAAAAATTCACATCGCCGAAAATATTTATTAAAAATTATGGATGATGACGTATTTACGATCAGCTCAACGATACGGATGCTTAGAAACTTGATTCATCAAATTCCGAGGTCTCTATGTCCATATTTAAGCTTTCGGATACTAATTTACAACCGTTCAGTACACAACACCTTTTTAGTTAGTATCAACCTATATATGTTTTAAAAATATCTACCTAGAGACATCAGAATTTGATGAAACAAGTTTCTATGTGCTCGTATCATTGTCCTGATCATAAATCTATCAATAAAAATATTTTTAATCAAATATATATATTTTTTGAAATTTTTAATCTCAATTTGACCTAATTTGGTCTTTAAAATTCAAATCACCGAAAATATTTATTAAAAATTATGGATGATGACGTATTTATGATCAGCTCAACGATACGAATGCTTAAAAACTTGTTTCATCAAATTCTGATATCTCTATGTTCATATTTAAGCTTTCGGATACTAATTTACAACCGTTCAGTACACAACACCTTTTTAGTTAGTATCAACCTATATATGTTTTAAAAAATATCTACCTAGAGACATCGGAATTTGATGAAACAAGTTTCTATGTGCTCGTATCGTTGTCCTGATCGTAAATCTATCAATAAAAATATTTTTAATCAAATATATATATTTTTGGAAATTTTTAATCCCAATTTGACTTAATTTGGTCTTAAAAATTCAAACCACCGAAAATATTTATTAAAAATTATGGATGATGACGTATTTACGATCAGCTCAACGATACGGATGCTTAGAAACTTGTTTCATCAAATTCTGATGTCTCTTTGTCTATATTTAAGCTTTCGGATACTAATTTACAACCGTTCAGTACACAACACCTTTTTAGTTAGTATCAACCTATATATGTTTTAAAAAATATCTACCTAGAGACATCGGAATTTGATGAAACAAGTTTCTATGTGCTCGTATCATTGTCCTGATCGTAAATATATCAATAAAAATATTTTTTACCAAATATATATATTTTTGGAATTTTTTAATCCCAATTTGACCTAATTTGGTGTTACAAATTTAAATCACTGAAAATATTGATTAAAAATTAAGGATGTTGACGTATTTACGATCAGCTCAACGATACAGATGTATAGAAACTTGTTTCATCAAATTCTGATGTCTCTAGGTCCATATTTAAGCTTTAGGCGTTTGATATTATTTATTTAAAAATATTTTTAGTTTTGGGACGAATCCAGAGATTCGTCCCAAATATTTAATTATTAAAAAAAAAAAAAATTGGACGCCTTAAATACGGACCTAGAGACATCGGAATTTGATGAAACAAGTTTCTATGTGCTCGTATCATTGTTCTGATCGTAAATCTATCAATAAAAATATTTTTTTACCAAATATATATATTTTTGGAATTTTTTAATCCCAATTTGACCTAATTTGGTGTTAAAAATTCAAATCACTGAAAATTATAATTAAAAATTATGGATGATGACGTATTTACGATCAGCTCAATGATACGGATGCATAGAAACTTGTTTCATCAAATTCCGATGTCTCTAGGTCCATATTTAAGCCTTAGGTGTTTGATTTTATTAATTTAAAAATATTTTCAGTTTTGGGACGAATCCTCGATTCGTCCCAGAATTTGGGACGAATCCTCGATTCGTTCCCAAATCTGGGACGAATCTAGGATTTGTCCCTAAATTTGCGACAAATTCTTAATTCGTTCCAGGTTTGGGGGCAAATTTAGCAACGAATTTGTTTTATGTTGCAAACTTGAAACGAAATTTTTTTGTTGCAAATTTTGTTGGTTATTTGGGTCGAAATTTATTTTCGACCCTAAATTTGTCCCAATTTTGGGACGAATATTTTTCGTTCCAAAATTTTGTCCCCAAATTTGTGTTTTTTTGTAGTGCTATTTTTGTACTCAAGTACTCTATCGAGAGTTTACCGATAGAGAATATTAGTGGTTTACCCGTTGATAGGTCTAAAGAACTTGGGTTTTAGAGTATACGTCGTTGAAGGCTCCAAATAAAGTAAATCGATCGCGTTCTATTTTTCTTTTCGCACTTAGGCGTTTTTTCACTGCGCGCTCACTTTCCTTTGAGTTTCAAAAAAGATAAAGTTTTTTTAAATACATGTGATTCATCCCCCCCCCCCTCCTCTCTCACGTGCCAATGATCCTACAATATGTTCAATCGTGTGAACATTTAAGTTCAGTTGACTGAACACCTATTTTTCAAAAAATATTTGAAAAACTATTTTTCAAAGTAATTTGTTTTAAAATAACACATCTAAAAATTCATCCTTAGGGAAATGTCTAACCCCTTTTTCCTTTACTCAATTGATATTGAATGATCAATGAGTTTAGTATAGAGTTAGTCACTTTCAGTGATTCTTTTGAGTTTAGACCCCTTGGTTTATATCGATGCACTTGTCTACATCTTGAATTAAAGGTAAATTCTAACATCTCACACCTATCTACATGGCCCAATACATAGACAAGTTAAATCTTAAGTGTTTGTGAGATACAAAAGGTTACCTAGATCTATCAGTTAATGCAATCTACGGTAGAACCTAGACTATCCAAAATAGATAAGTATAGTATTAACTAAAGTCTATTCTATTAGTTTTCACTAAATAAAGAAATTATTAGTTTTATTTTAACATCTCACAAATCCTAAGTAATCAAGCAAGTTAATCCTATGATTGTGGTTATATGAGATGCTTAACTTGTCCAGGTAAATTTAGATTTTATCGTGGTCAATTATTTTGTTTATTAAATTTGTTTAATTTAGATTAATTCTGAATTTGGATTAATTTAATTTGTTTAAGTTTAATTAAATTTTAGTTGAATTTTGGTTTGATTTAAAATTTAAATAAGTTTTAATTAACTTTTAATTTATTGATTAATTTTTAATTGAATTTTGTTTGGATTGTTAAAGTTTAAATAAGTTTTAATTAACTTTGATTTATTGATTAAGTTTTAATTGAATTTTGATTTGGATTATTAAAGTTTAAATAAGTGTTATTTACCTTTTGATTTATTGATTAAGTTTGAATTTTGATTTGGATTATTAAACTTTAAATAAGTGTTAATTACCTTTTGATTTATTGATTAAGTTTTAATTAAGAATTATTTTTGAATTAATTTAGAATTATTTTTTTTAGATACAACTAATTAAGAATTAACTTTAAAATTCAATTAGGTTTCAAATTGAAAACTAAAAATAGTTAAGTTGAATCTAGTTAAGGTTGATTTTAAACTGATTAATTATTGATTTGATTATTTAGAATTTGAGAAAGGCTGATTGATTTTATGTTAGATTCAAATTTAGTTTTAGATTTATCAAGGAGTTTATAGAGTAAGCTGCCATGCTATGGTAAGTCACACGGGCATCACTAAAGTAACCACGTGTCTAAACAAAACTTCCCAAAAATAACCAACCCAAAGAAGTTAATATTAGGTTTTAATCTAACTAGCTCATGTTTAACTAAGGTAGCTTCAACTAGATCCACTGGGTCTAGTGTACTAAATAGAATACATATGATTCAACCTAAGATATGCCTTCGACAAAACTTCCTTAACCTAGTATCATCCCAACTCATTCCATTACTAGGTTGTCTAGATTATTAAACTTTTTCTATATCTAACCATTCTAATTTAAATAAGAAGAAAGCATGGCATTTTAAAGTATAAAATAAACAACTAAGTCAAACAATAAAGAAAAAAAATGAAAATACATGCTCCTCCTAGATCAATGTTATTTTATTTTTTTCTCCCCTAATCACAGATTTGGTAATGTTTATCTATATAGTAAACATACTCTTTTGGAATCAAGAATTTATTATTTCCTACTTTATTTATTAATTTTGATTTTAGAACCCATGCTTGAACATATTTATTATCATTTCTAGTTAATAGAGACATGTAGGTTTTATGTTGAGTGTTAGATTTGTATCTGAGTCTGATTTTATTATACATGGCCCTTTGGATTCCAAATATCATATTTAGATACTTGGAGCCTGAAGTGAACTTTTCCAATGTTGTCTTAAACTTTTCAACTTGACCTTTAAAGAAGGAATTTTCTTCCTCAAATTTTTGGGCTTGAGTTGGAGTTCCTTCTTGAACTTGGCTAATTAGAGGGTTTGGACTGATCTCTTCCTTAAGGAATTTTACCTCTTTTTGGAGAGATTTAACCATTTTCTCATATTTATCTAATTTTCTAGTAGTACCTTTCTACTAGAGCCATGAAGTTGGTTTGATCTAACTCCAACTCTGAAGATAATTCATCCCATGTTGCTTTGAGAGCTCTATTCTTCTTTGACTTCTTTTACTTGTCTTTCTTTTGGTTGGGACGCTTAGATTTGTAGTATCCTTTTTCGTTGCATCCATAGAAAGTTACCTCCGATATAGACCTGCTTGATTTGCCATGTGGTAGGATTGCTCTTTTGATGTCCCTTCTAGTAAAGCTCTTCTTCTTGAACATCTTTTGTACTAGATTTATGATTTTCATGGTTGCATCTTCTTCTTCCTCATCCGATTCTAATTCTTCCTCTGATTTTGACATCGATCAAGGTTTTGATTTGGTTCCCCTTTTAATTTGTCCTACAACCAAAGCTATACCTTTCTCAATTTATCTTGAGTTAGCTTGTTCATGTAATTCAAATTTGCAAAATATTTTGTCTAACTTAACAATGGAAAGATCCCTAGATACCCTTATATGTATCAACCATTGATGTCCACAATGTCTTTCGGGAAAAAGCTTTTAAAGCATACCTTATTGGATCCTAATTTTCCATTGTTTGTCTGATTGAGTGAAGCATATTCAAAATATCCTTGATTCTTGCATGCAGTTGACTTGCGGATTCTCCATTCTGCATTTGGATGTTAAATAAAGAATTTACAAGTAGGTCTCGTTCTGTCACCTTTGAGTTGGGCGTTCCTTCATGAAGTTCAATTAGTTTATCCTAGAGATTCTTTGCACCATTGATTGGACCGATCCAATTTAGTTCTTCTTTTGTAAGACCACACAATAATATGTTTGTTGCTCGAATGTTGTATTGGGCCTTCTTTTTGGTACTTGTCTCCCCTTGTCCATTTCTTGTAGTTTTCTAGTTTCATCTACCAATACAGTGAAGTCATTCTTGACGTTGATCCACATATCAATTTTGATTTGCATAAAATACTTCATCTGTCCTTTCCAATAAATGAAATTATTGTCATTGAATAGTAGTAGATGAATAGTACTAAATCCTTCTTGTTAATACATTTCTCTTGCAGAGATTGTACTCATAAAATCCAAGACTTTTTAGGGTCTTGGGATAAGTTGTGCAATGGAGAAAGAGTATTCTAATAAGAAGGAGAAAGACAATTTGAGAACTTTTATTTTAAGGAGATTTTAATAGTTTGTTTTATGACAACAAGAAATTTTTCAAAAACTCGGAAAAAGTTGTTAAACTTATGCAAAGTAACATGGCTCTGATACCAATTGTAGGACTAAAAGTGCAATAGAAAGGGGGTTGAATATCGCTCATCGAAAAACCTTTCTTTATACGAAAATATAGTTAGAAAGCAGAAAAATAAAACAAGACATAAAAGACTCAGGCGGTTTTACTTGATTTGTAGCCCAACCGACTACTACTCCAAAGCCCGCTATCTTTGATCACTTCGATGTGCAATCTACTATAAAAGACGAAGCAAACTCGTACAATGAATGAAGGTGGATAGTAATAAACTTCTATCACCTTGAACAAATGCGATTAATAAAAATAATATACCAACAATCAAAGAAGTAGAAGATGAGCGTAGATTGTTAGAGAGCCTTTTAGCATCATAGTAGCAACACTTGCATGTTCTGAGCAGCATGAAGACTATGACATGATGAAAGATTTGATTATCCAGCCTCTGACTTTGCGGCTCCTTTTATAACCTTTTTATTTGGTCGACTAAACTCTAGAAATTGCCCAGCTTCACATCTAGGTTCACGATCTGCCCAGATCGTGTTGGTGCAGGGTGCACCAGAATCAAACTTGAGTTTTAATATTGTTAAAAGTTCAAGTTAAGTCTTATTGTGATCTGATGAATTGACTAAGTATGCAGGCAGTTTACTCAACCAGGAAAAAGCCCTAGTCACTGCTAGATAGGAAAGTCTTAGTAGATCATGGAAGTCAGGCAGAAAGTCTAAGTGGGTCGAGGACCTGACACTTGGCAGTTGGACTCGATAGGTATGGAGGACTTGATATCAAGGGGAAGTCCGGGTGAGACGATTTGATGTTGAATCGAAGTCCAAACAGGTCTGGAGGACCCGATGTTTGCAGGTAGATTGAGATAAACAACTGGAATGGAGTGACAGGGAGGTCATATCCTGAGAAGGGACAAACCTTAGGTCGTTGATTCAACTGAAGAAATCGAGAGGTTTCCAAGTTGAGATCAAGACAAGCCTTACTATCTTTTCTTACTCATGCTTCATTACACTACTATGCTAACTGTGTTGCATGGATATTTTCTATATACTGTGGAACTAACTCTGTTTTACAGAAATTGATGGGATTAGTCGACAAACACGAGATTCAGTCGATCGAACCTAGTTGATGTGATAGGATTTAGATCGCGTAGAGCAAAGATGGAATTTAGATGGATCGATCAACCGAACCCAGAAATCGATCGACCAAACCTATTTTGGTATACACAGTGGTAGATTCAAATCTGAACGAAGAAAGAAATAAGACAGATTGGTCAACCAATCAAGGTGATTAGTCGACCAAACAATTAATGCTCTTAATTACGCAAAGATTGGATCTCATCAGAGAATGAAGTGAGCATGTTCCGTCGACCGATGGGAAGATCAGTCGACCTAATGGATCAGTCGACTGAATGTCTTTTCAGTTGACTGAGTGCTACTTATAAATAGGCCTTGAGATCAAAGCCAAAGCAATCAAATTTTTCCTAGCAACATTCTCATTCTCTCTGTTCGTGTTGCTGCTACTACTAAGCTTCATTTATGCGTGCAAGCTGCTACGACTCTTCTCCAACGATCTGCGCTTCAATTTTTCATCTTTGTCGGTTTACTTTAAAGCTTGCATTACTTTGTTAAGCTAGTAGTTTGTTACTATCCTGTACATCATTTATACTAGTTACTTCTTCTTCGAAATTTTTAAAAAGAAGACTATTAATGAATTGTCCAACGGTGCGATCAAGGATCGCGGGTCTTGGAGTATGAGTCACCATAGGCTCCAAATCAAGTAACCGAACTTGTCTATCTTTTTTAGTTTAACTTCCGCTACTACTTTGATATTTATTCTATGAATCAACACTAAAAGAAAATCTTTTTAAACGAACAATATTTACCCTCTCCCCCCCCAATCGTCTCTACTTGATCCTTCAGATCGTATCTCCATGAAATTTGCCTTTATCAGTCGACTGACTCCCTATTTGGTTGACTGAACCTCTAAATTTCTTTTTGCTTCTCAATCCGATCTTATCCAATCTGCTCTTACCAAATGTTTGGTTGACCGATCTTATATTCGATCGACTGAACTCTGTTATTTCCTTTGTTGTTTGATCTGAACTTTAGTTACCAAAATCGGATCGATCGACTGATCATGCTATCGATCAACCGAGACAACATTTCCTTCTTCGTCTCAATTTGAATATAATCTTATCTCATCACTGGGGATCGATCAACTAAACCATTTAGTTTGATCAGCCAAACCTTTTAATCACCTTGAACTTTGTTTTCTGCAAAACCAAGTAATATAATATAATAATAATGATTTTGTAAAATAGACTTAGAATCAAATAAATGTGCATGCATTAATACGTCAGTTAAAACTGTATGATCTCAATTTAGAAACTTCCATTGATTTCTTCAGTCGAATCAACACCTAAGATTTGTTCCAATCGGGACACAACCTCATTGAACTATTCTCCTGGAGCTTAACTTAACTTATCAACCAAACATCTAGTCCTCCAAACTTATATGGACTTCCTCTTTTGCTCAGAGTTTGATCGACCCACAAGGACTTTCCTTACTTGATGTCTGGTCTAGCTGACCCATCAAGTGTATTGTCAGATCAACTCAGCTAATCTTTTACTTGGTATCTGGTCCTTCTGATCCACTAAGACTTCTTGCCTAGTATCTGGTCGTCCTAAACCACTAGGCTTTCTTGATGCCTAATGTCTGGTCTTCCTGACCGGCTTTTCATGTTTAGGGACCTGCACAATAAGTTTACCAATTAAGCATATAATGTCTAATTTTAAACCCTTTATCATATATCAAAATATACGTTTGATTATCGATGCTGACTGCACTAACAAAAATCATAAGAACAAATTTCCCCATAGATCATTAACTTCAATTTTTTTAAATAATCCATATATCCCCTCCTTACTGCTCTTCCTCCCTATTTCGCCCACTAGGTAAATCCTTGATGGTCGTAAGATTTGAATCCTTGGTGCATTAGGGTCTCTTAGATCTGTATTGCTGACTTTGGTCAATCCCAAATCTATCAGACTTTGGTCAATCGCACATCTATCAATCTAGCAGGTGCCATGGATTTAAGGCAAGGTCAATAAGGAGCTTACATTTAACAAAACTCCTAAGTAACCTCAAACTATTATCTAGTTTGCAATTACATACTCAATATAATCTATTCAAATTACAATAAACAAAAATATTGTAATCTAGTCGAGTGCATGGGAAGTTTTGCACATCCGATATTGTCAGTCGATTTGCATCCGACTTGGCAATATGGGATTTTATATATTTTTTTTCTGTACCCCTGCTTACTTGGAGGTGTGAATGAGAGAAAGGATGAATCGTCTTTCCTTTGCTTAACTACGGTAAAATAATGGACTTAGGGATTAATAAATCCATTATTCTTTGAGTATTTTTTTTATTGCCCAAATGAGAACTATCCTCCTTCCTAGTCGAGCCCATTCTCGTGTTCTGAATCAAAGCCCGCGACGTCACGAAGCAATCGCGAACGTGCCAACTATCTTAACGAACTTTTTTTTTTTTCTTTTCTTTCTTTTTCTTTTTAAAGATTTTTTTTTCATATTAAATTTGTTTCATTCTTTCGTAAATAGAACATAGCCAAACTACAATCATTTTAAATTTATCAAAACATATATAAACTATCTTTAAATTGTTCATTTACCAATATTTAGCTATTTTAAAAAAAAAACTAATTTTAAAATTTATTATTCTAAAATGTTATTTATTTATTTTAGAAAATTGAATGTGAACGAATAAATAAATAAAATAAATGGAAAAAAGAAAGGAAAGGGGAATAGCATCTATGCAGTGGTAAATCTAATATTTCATTATTAAAAATTTGATAGATAAAACTATACTTATAAAAAAAATCATAATATTAAGTAACGTGATTCTCTGTAAACATTCCATGAACTTTCCATTATCAAATATAACACAGACAGAATAGTGCTACAAATACACATGCTCTTTATATATTTGATAAATATATTTTTGAATTAAATGTCAGAAAAAAAAAAAGATCATAGATCATAGTTACCTTAAACATGTCTATATACAATTTGTTCATCAATCATGAATATTGAGTACTTCCCTAATATTGAAATTATATCAACATGGAAAATGTAACTTACACCATAAAATTGATTAAAAAAAATCCCTTACAATTTGATTAAAAAAATAAACACTTGTGAGCGGCAATGGCACGTGTGTAGATTTAATATGATAGAAACAGATCCTTAACGATTTGATCAAATCCATGAAGGTTGATTGCTTGTCTAAACGAAGTACATCCGAAGGCTATGGAACTAAAGCAATTCTAAAATGCAGCATTCGTTGAAAGTTCAAAAACATAAAGGAAACCACACATTTACATCAAGAATTGTCAGATCTTACTTATCGTAATTCGTTCTCGTCGTAAGAAAATGTGAGGTTCCAAAAATTTGTAGCCCTGCACCTGGTATCGAATTATGGATCATTCTGCTTGTTTCTTGGGCTAGTCACACTTAATATTTCTGTAAATCCTTCTCACGAACAAAGTAGAGCCAAGATATCCCACAGCGCCTGAGTATCAAAACCGAAAGTCACAAGAGGCGACTTAGAAGATGTAAAAGCATGCATTTTCAATTTCAACATAACGATCTCATGCTTACTCACCACATAGGATTCCTAAACCCAAACAGAACATCAAAGTGTAACCGAAGTAGAAGCTCATCTGGAAAAAACCCGACATCTTGGTCTTCATGTGGTAGTAATATATAGAGTAAAGGTACACATAGACGGCGGTGGAGGCAGCAGAGAAGAATGAAGTCCATTGCCAGTGATAGTTCTCGGCATTTAGCAAGAAATATGTACCAACTATGGTCACACAAATGGTGACAATTAGGAGGATCAGGAAGACTAGTAGCATAAAGCCATACACATAATAAACCTGCACAAGCAAGATGTAAATGTTCGATTGGGCATATCCATTTCCACAAATGCTCATATTTTTGGTCTAAAAACTTTTAGATGGGATAAAAAACTGAATGGATAAATGTTATTATCGATAAATTAGGCATGATTGGATTAAATTAAATATGTCATAATTTTATTTGATTTAAATAGATTTAGAAAGGTAATTATTAGGATTATAATATTTTCTTATTTTGTGAGATTTGGACTTGTACGCTTTCTTCTATTTAACGATGTATTGAGATCTGAATTATAGATGTATAAAAGAATATTTCAGTCTTTCTCCTTTATTTCTTTTGGTGTATTATTTACATGGGTATCAAAGTCTGGCTCTAGGTCATGAATTTCAAAGCCGCTATGGTCGGCAAAATTCGTTTGAATCAGCCACCGACGACAATGCATCATCCTTGGAAGGAGGAAACCGACCAATTCAAATATCTTTGTATGATTCCCTCCAAATCACCATGCATAGATTTAATGGAAAAAATTACCTTGAATAGGCTCAATATGTGCGCTGGATAATCGATGGTAAACGGAAACTTGGACATTTGAATGGAGAAATAAAACCACCAACTTCGAATGATCCGAAATACAAACAATGGTGCTCAGAAAATTCTTTGGTGGCTACTTGGCATATTAACTCGATGGGCCCTATCATTGGCAACGCTTTCATGTTCTTACCAATAGCCCATGATGTATGGGAAGTTGTACATGAAACCTACTCTGATATGGAGAATCATTCTCAACTGTTCGAATTAAATATTAGAATGTGGAGAATGCAACAGGGAAATCGAGATGTTACTGCCTATTACAATGAAATGATGGCTATATGGCAAGAACTAGATTTATTTGAAGAGGAATGGGAAAATACCAATGATGATATTTGATATAAAAAGAAGGTAGAGAAAAGCAGGGTGTTTTTATTTTTCGCAGGTTTAAATAAGGAGCTTGATGAACTTAGGGGACGAATACTTGGGAGAAATTAGAGAAGTGTTCTCCCATCGAGAGGAACCTCGACGTCAAGTGATGCTAAAAGAAATTGAAGAACCAAAGATAGTGGATAGTGAGGGATGTACCCTTGTCACCAAAGGGACCAATTTTGAAGGCGATCAGCCAAAAATATAATGTGAAAGGTGCCACAAGTGGTGGCACACAATGGAGACATGCTGAAAAATCCATGGCAAACCAGCAAATTATAAAAAGAAGTCAAGCAGCAGCTCTAAAGCTACTAATGGTGTCGTTCGGGCCCTTCAAACAAGTGGTATTGATTCTAGACCTCTGAATCTCTTCCTTTCACAAAAGATCAAATAGAGCACATGTATAAAATGCTTCAGTCTCTCTGTTAAAAATTCTAACTCTTCCTGCTCTTTAGCTCAACAAGTATATCCCCTATAGCTTCTATTGCCAGCACAAAATCAAATGGTTCCTGGATATTAAATTCAGGTGCCACCGACCATATGACAAGCATATCACAATTTTTTTCTTCATATCGTGCACAGGGAATAAAAAGGTTAAAATTGCTTATGGATCCTTTGCTACTATCGTAGGGAAAGAAATTGTTGTTGTTTCTCCTTACCTTGTCCTTAGAGATGTTTTGCCTGTGCCTCATTTATCATATAATATGTTATCCGTCAGCAAACTTACCTTTGATCTTAACTATCATGTTATTTTTTTGTCCTCGTTGTGAATTTCAAGATTTGGCTTTGCAGAAGATGATTAGCAATGCTAGACAGGACAATGATCTCTACATCTTCAATGTTGGATCAATTTTCATCCAACAAGACCTCAAGACCTGTTTTAACTCATGACAATGAGATTATGTTATGACATTATCGTTTAACTTTCAATAGTTAAGACAATTGTTACCTAAGTTATTTTTAAATAAAAGTCCTTCATTGTTTAGATGTAAATCTTGTGAATTAGCCAAATATCATCGCTCGGTGTTTCCATTACAATAATATAAAAAATCAGCGCTATTTACTTTGATACATAGTCTAGGGTCCCTCTAGGATAGTAACATTGTCTTAAAAACGATGGTTTATCACATTTATAGATGATCATACTAGAATGACTTGAGTATTAATTTTGAAAAACAAATCTGATGTTGGAAATGTGTTCATAAATTTTTATAATATGGTTCAAACATAGATTAAAATTTTTCGTAGTGATAATAGGAAAGAATATTTCAATCAATTGCTAGGAAACTTTTTTGGTGAGAAAGGAATTGTTCATCAAAGTTCTTATATTCACATTCCTCAACAAAATAGAGTGGTTGAAAGAAAAAATAGGCACCTCCTCGAAGTTGTAAGGGCTGTAAGTTTTCATACTAAAGTTCCAAAGTACCTTTTGGGGTGATGTGATTCTAACCGCTACTTATTTAATAAATAGATTACCAACAAGGATACTAAAATTTCAAACTCCGATAAAAACCTTTCAAAATTATTTCTGTAACTCTCGCCTCTTCACAAATATTTCCCTAAAAAATTTTGGTAGCATTTTCTTCGTTCACAATCATGATCCAAGACATTCTAAACTTGATCCAAAATCTTATAAATGCATCTTTATTGGGTACTCTACAAATCAAAGAGGATACAAATGTTTTGATCCAATTTCAAAAAAAAAATGATATCCCAGGATGTCACATTTTTTGGACAATCTTACTACGATTCTCATCTTTAGAGGGAGCATAATAGGGAAGATGAATGTGTAAATGAGTCGGACTTAACATGTTATTCGAAGAACCTAAACCTGTGCCTTTTCAAAACAATGTCATGATAGAAAAGAGTAACAATTGGTTCAAAAGTCTTGTTTACAGAACGGAAGGTTGGGCTCAAAAAAAGAAGAAATTGTCCATCTACAAAGCCAAGAATCTTATCAAAGGCAAAATCATGAGACTAACAATGATTAGTCAAAGATCCCTGACAATAGAACTCAAGGTATGTCTGAGTTAAATTCCTCAAGTCAAGTTGATCTTCCTATTGCCCTAAGGAAAGGAGTTCGATCATGGACACAACACCCACTTTCGAATTTTGTATCTTATAAAAATCTGTCTCCTTCCTATTGTGTTTTTGTTTCACAACTTGACAGTGTTAATATTCCAAATAATATTCAGGAAACTCTAAAGATACCTGAGTGGAAAGAAGCAATTTTTGAGAAAATGAGAGCCCTACAGAAGAATTCTACTTTGAGGAATTTAAGTGGGTATTCACCACAAAGTACAACTTAGACGGTTCCCCTAGAACAAACAAGGCTCATTTGGTTGTTAAAGGCTTTATGCAAACTTACGGAGTAAACTATTCTGAAACATTCTCTCTAGTGGCTAAATTGAACACAGTTCGAGTCTTGTTATCAGTTGTTGCAAATCTCGATTGGTCACTAAATCAATTAGATGTGAAAATACATTTCTAAATGGTGATTTAGAAGAAGAGATCTACATGAAGACACTCCTAGGATTTTCTGATCAATTTGGATCATAAGTATGTAAGCTAAAAAAATCTCTCTATGTATTGAAGCAATCATCTAGAGCATGGTTCGAGGTTCACAAATTTTGTAAAAAGTCAAAGCTACGCCCAAGGATAATCTAATCATACTTTATTTACAAAGACATCTAAGAAAGACAAGATCTCTATGCTAATCGTGTATGTCGATGACATAATCTTAATAGGAGATGATATAAAAGAGATAAGCAAATTGAAAGCAAACCTAGCCACAGAATTCGAGATTAAAGACTTGGGTTAGTTATGGTACTTTATTGGAATGGAGATAGCAAGATCAAGGAAAGGTATCATGGTGTCTCAGAGAAATATATTCTCGACCTTTTAAAGGAAATTGGAATGGGTGGGTGCAAGACAGAAGATACTCCAATTGAAGTGAACGCAAAGCTAGGAGATATAAAAAATGGCACTCCAATAGACTCGGTAAGATATCAAAGACTTGTTGGGAGACTAATTTACTTGTCTCATACTTGCCTAGACATTGCTTTTGCAGTGAACTTGGGTTGTCAATTCATGCATTCTCCATACAAAGAATATATGGATGCAGTGTACCGAATCCTAAGATATTTAAAAGGAACACCTGGAAAGGGATTTTTCTTCAGAAAGGATGAGAAAAGCAACATTGAAGTATATACAGATGCAGACTAGCAGGCTCTATTACTGATCGAAGGTTAATTTCAGGGTACTTCACATTTGTGTGGGGCAACATGGTAACTTGGAGAAGAAGTAAAGTATTATAGCCAGAAGCAGTGCAGAAGCTAAGTTTACAACAATGACTCAAGGAGTATGTAAGATTCTTTAGCTAAAGAGAGTTTTGGATGAACAAAAGAGACCAATAAACTTCCTATGAAGCTACACTATGATAACAAAGCAACAATCAATATTGTTCATAATCTAGTTCTACATGATAAAACAAAACACATTGAAATTGATAAACACTTTATAAAAGAAAAGTTGGAAGATGGAATAATTTGCACTCCATTTGTACCAACCATGCTACAAGTAGCAGATGTTTTGATCAAGGGTCTTTCAAGACAACTCTTTGAAACACAAGTTAGCAAATTGTGCATAATGAACATCTTTGCACCAACTTGAGAGAGAGTGTCAATAAATTAGGCATGATTTGATTAGATTTAATATGTCATGATTTTATTTGATTGAAATAAATTTAGGAAGGTAATTATTAGGATTAGAATATTTCCTTATTTTGTAAGATTTGGACTTATACACTCTCTTCTATTTAATGATATATTAAGATCTGAATTATAGATGTATAAAAGAAGATTTCAGTCTTTCTCCTTCATTTTCTTTCGGTGCATTATTTACAGTTATTTAAAAAAAAACAGTGATGAGTGTGGAACATACACCCAATTGCCAAATGAAACATCACTCATTAGAAGAGAATAGCGTAAACTTGCAGAAGAGAAGTAGGTTACCTTATAGTTCCAAAACGAGGTGAACACAAAGTACATCTCTATGAAGATGCTACCAAATGGAAGTAATCCTCCCATCAATGATACAACTGAAGGTGTAAGATACCATTTCTTTTCGGGGATAGGTCGAGGAATGGTCTTAACACGGCATGGATTGTTTGGTGAACCACTCCAGTTCCTACTGACAACAGTGCCTAGAAGTGCTAGGGGAAATGAGATGAATGCCCATAGTATCAACATGACCACCATTGTCCCAAATGGAATAGCTGCTAGTGATCCATAAAATATAGCGATGGTGTTTAGTACGAAACCAATTCCGAAACACAGAAATGGAAAGAATGATGCTGTTACAATCATTGCCTTTATCCAACTTTTACCTGATAAGAAAAACAGAAAAACTTTAGTCTCATGTTAAACCTCACAAAAAGGGAGAATTTTTCCTCTTGTGAGATTCTCTGTCGTATATGATTGTGGTGTGCATTTCACATGCACATTTGGTGCATAGATCTGTAATTGAACAAAGCAGAAGTTCTACAAATTCACCAAAAGCCATGTTTTAAATGAAGGTCCCGGATGATTTAAAAGGCAGTCATGTGAAGGAGACATACCACCATTACGTGAGTAAAGTCCACCACTAACATAGCCAGAAATGAAAGACGTGAGAGCATAGCATACAATGAAAGTTGTAATTATAGATCCTCGCCTGGTCAACAAAAAGAAAAAGAATGAAAAGGGATTTTTTTTGTTCAGATAAGAAACCTAGATTATAGAATGCTATTCAACTACATAAGAATGAAATTATTGTATTATGTTCCTAAGAATCCACATTGCTATTTAAGCCTGTTTTCAACATAGAAATGCAAATACTGAAACAAAATGTGCATTTTCAGTATTCTAGGGCCTAAATCATTTTTAGCATTACTGCAGTATTATAATATTAATTTTTGTATGTGTCTTTGTTATTAATTGATTAGCAACAAAAATTACAAAAGTAATTGTTCGAATTGCCAGATCTCGTTGATAAAAACTACAGGAGACCATCTTCAATCTTTTTCATATATATAGGACATACTAATTAATCAACCCAAAGCTTGTTGCAATATACAAGCTACCAAGAATTGTTAGACAAAAGAGCAAGAGATCAAATTCCTTTCACATTGTCTTAGAATTATTTCACACTAAAATCTACCTGATCTAAAACAAGTAGCAAAAATTGTAGAATAACATTAATTTTCCTAGTGGACACTGGAACTGCATTTTAAACAATGAAGCAAAAAATACAGCGAATTAACTTAGGAAAGTAAATGGAAAATTACAAGAAGGCAATATATAAAGGCAGAGGGTACTATTTTAGAGTTGAACCAATAATGATTTTCCATACTAAAGAGGTATTTGCATGTGAACAAATTTATTGAATTGATCAAACCATTCAATGGATACGAACCATATGATTAAAATGTGCTACTATGGAATTGACTATTGGTCTAAATTTCTCTGGTAACAATAGTTCCATCGCAATATAAATGATATGTATTAACTGAGTCAATAATGAACTAATTTTTTTAAGCATATTCACAATTGCAGACATACCCCACGTATAATGTTCCAACAATTGCCAACAATATCACCAGAAGAACAAGTGTTGCCAACTGGGCACCTGTACCAATAAGTGCAGATAGAAGAACCAAACTGCGAGGGGATCGAAAGACATCCCCATGAACAAGTTTCCATCCAGATTCTTCACTCACATCCCTTTCCTACAAACAAACTGAATCATATTAAATTTCTAAAACAAATATTAAAAATGGATAGCAATAAGGTAATCTCAATGAGTAATTACCAGAGTCTCGAGTTCATCATCTTCACGAGCATATTTTGCATAATCATTCCTGAGAGTTCTCATTAATATCATAGAAACCAGTCCAGTAAGGAAAATGACCATCATGAAAGAATTGAAGATAGAGAACCAGTGAATCTGCATTAAGGAGATCAGTTTCAATGACAAGGACTAAGCATTTGTAGATAAAATTATTCATAATAATGACTAATAACATGCTAAATACCATAAGCTTATTGAACAAATATGATGCAGAATATTTGAATTTAACAAATAAATATTAACGATATTTAGTTAACTTCCAGTATTTAAAACTGATGCAATCAGCATATAAGTAACTCACTAGTCGTCTGGGATAGAGTATAAAATTTCAAAACCAATGATCACCATAGGAAATAGGAGTTTTAAGAAGTTGCAAGTATAGTATTCAAGTTTCCAGATGAAAAAGGAGTAATCTTGCTGAATAAATCAGAACTACACTACCTACCTGGTGCTCAAAGAAAGGGTAATCTAAGTAAACTTCAAAACGGCGGGCAAATGTCACATTGGTTGGCTCCCATTTTACCGAATATGACATTTCCAATTTTTTTTCTGCTACCAAAAGTTTAGAATTTTCTTGAGTGAGATTGACATGAATAATCTGCAAAAAAAAAAAGAGATACATACATGAAATAATTTTGAAAAAAAAAAGTAACCCAGAAAATTCTCCACAGTAGGAAATTTAAATGCAAAAAATCTACCTGATCCTTGTTATGTTGGATGACAATACTCTTATGCGTGAAAATGTAATGTTTATCCTTGTTGTTCTTGTCCGTCTCCCCAACAAAGCCTAAGTAGAAATTGTATATCAGCAACCAACAAATCTCACCAAACGATCAGAGGCATACAGATGTGAGCAAGTAAAGCACATACCCCACAAAGGCAAGTCATCTACATCACGTCCGCACCCAATGAAGAAAGAAATTTGACCATGAGCACATAAACAAGACAACAAAAGGCCGTTGTTAGTACAGGTTAAAAAAATCTGATAAAGGGACGAAGGAATGATTGATTTAACTCACCTATGAATAATTCAAACCAATATGAGTTTTCTATAGCATCAGTAAATTGCTTCACTTTTGCAACATCAAGATCAATAGTGCAAATGGGTTCCTTTTCAATATTTCCTGGCATATCAATTTCCATGAAATGGTTATTGAAAGATTATAGCATCAATGGAATGACCAGTGCTATTAAAGAAAACTGCACACTTTGAAACTTGATCTGGATCTGGCTTTCGATCAGTTCATTTCCACCGAGTACCTCTCCTAGGCCACCCCATTTATGTGCAGGGTTCTCAGACGGCTGACAGAATGGAAGACTGTAATAGTTGTATGTCTCTTGAGGGTTATTATAGGGACCAACCTTATTTACCCAGAGTGTAACCGGGCTGTCAGCTTGGTACTGCAAATAAATTGTTATCAAATATGAAAACCATGTTAAACATAAAAAGATTTTGTGGCATCAGTATGGAAAAACAGTACACAGAAATTATTTGGCCCAGGCGGAAGTGGAGAGAATAAATTTTGGAAATGTAAATCAACTCTGTAGGAAGAAGTAACAAAATAATGATATTGTATCTCCATGATACAAAAATTAAACTAGAAGAAATGGAAAAGACTGGCATCATTGGTTAATAAAATTGGAGGTAGAAATTAAACTAGATATCTCTCATTTCTCCGGCATGTAAAATATGAGAAAGTTTTTCGCATGTAACAAAAAAGATAGCATAAGATTTTATACTACTGCACTACCATAAATCGAAACGAATAGACCTTGCAAGTTATGCTTCCTGGTCAAGACACAACTGTTACTGAACACATTGTATTTAAGGCACAAAAATTATAATTTCGAGAAACCTATTAACAAGTTACATTTCTTTTCTCACCTTCTCCTTGCAATCCTGCAAGCATAAACTTCAAAAATCATCTTACTAGTCACTTAAATCACAACTTATCTAAGACAATTGTTAAGCAAATCATACAATCATGCAGGAGTGAAGAAAAAAAATGATCCACCTTGAAGGGCATTCACGCCCAAGTTCACTTATCAGGACTTTGAATGGAACCTATTAAACTGATACATGCCCTCTGTTGGACAGTGCAAAAAATAACCTCATAAATAAAGAACATACAGTTTAAGGTGACCAATAAAGATATAATAAAGAACCAAGTTAATATAATAGGAAAGGTAGAACATTCCCCGTTGCAAGAGTTGCAACCAAAATCAATATTCTGGTTTTTCTGAAACAAAGAGATATGCACCCAATAGGCATGCTTGTGATGGATTTCACTAGTGCTATCAGACATTGTATGTGCACACTTGTGAAATTATTAAAATAACAAGAGCAAAAACAGAGGCAAACTTAACTCAAGCTTTGGAAATGCATCTAAAAACCATGGTAAGATATTAAAAAGCCACCGATTACATTAACTTGAAAAGAAACATTGTGGCTAGTGTATAAGTCAAGTATTAGCAGTTGGAGAAATAGTCAACGAGATTAAGAGAGTAAGATTGCTTTAGGGTTAATAAAAGAGGAAATAAAGGAATTGTCCCCACTCATGCACTTAACAGATCAGCTACAACAAATAACAAAAAGAAAATAACATACATTTAAAATGGTTTGGTTTCAATACCCTCATATGAGAACTATACTTCATCACATGCAAAATAAATAGAATTAGCTAGGGGAGGTGGAGGAAGGCTAAGAAGTTTGTTGAACATAAGAAGATAGATCCCAAGTCAGTGATGCCATTTCTGCATAATTATTACATTGCAAACCAAGAGAATATTTCAGAGGCAAAATGGTGGAAAATATAGCATGCTACTGTAGACAGAATTAGACATCTCTTAAGCAGCAAATTAAAGTATTCTGTTTTAAGTGGAAAACAAGTAAATGTGAAACAGTGGTAATAGTTTAAAATGAATGATCTCCTGACCTTTTGCATCTGAGATGATTTAGTGGTGATTCCATGCCTATTGCATCTGAGTAAATGACAGACAACTGATGTATTCAGTAGCTAATAGGCATGGAAAAGGACACGTTCTATATTCTGATGATAAATGCTAAAATGCACAACCAATAACACTAAAATAGAAAACGGTTTTTACTCTGTCCATGTTTATTACATTGTTGGGCAAGAAAAAAAAATTTATGTTATGCCTAAACATTCTATATACTTCAGTGAGCATTAACCACTTTCTGGGAAGATCTATAGGTATATCAGTTGCAAAAAATCCTATAAGACATGAGAATATCAGAAAACGCTTGTTGGATCAATTGAGAGTGTAGAGAGTGTTAGATGAGTTAGAATTACCTACCATGCATATGTAGATGATTATATAATCTTCATAAGGCTTGCAAACATGTTGACTCATGTGATAGTAATGTCTCAGATAGAAACATATCAGTTCCCTTAGTCACCTGGATTTTGAACATCACATTTTTGCTTCTAGTGTTGTTGTAATTGCTGTGCTTTGTAAGTTATAGGTAATGGTCATCAATCTTTAAATTAAGATTCATATACAAAAAACATATTAATATTATAATACACTTATAGTCACCACATATGTTGTTTCAAAAAATTTTAATTTCAATTTGTTCACCATATATTGTGTGTCTGCATATACATAACCTAAAATCTTTGGTGAGGGTAAAGTTGTATGCCAAGTGAAAGCTTATAAGTTTTACCTAAAACTTGTGTATTTTGTTAACTTATCGATAAGGCAAAACCTTTCCACTTTTCAACTTATCCACAAGACACAATAACCCTATATGCAAGCATTTGGTCAATTTTATATACTACTTTTGGATTTCCAAACTTATAGGCATACATAAAAAATAAGCCAGGGATACTGACAGAGTTTTTCCTTTTTTGAAAATATGGCTATGAGAGGTCTCAAGCACTTACATTAGAGGAAAGACATGTTTCAAACTCAAATCTTGGCAACAACTTCCAAGGCCCTTACCAATTGAGTTAGTTGGTACCCTTAAATGTGAATAGGAATGGCAATGGATCAGGCATCCATGATTTTCTTTAGTACCTTTACCTGTTTAATTAACTGGATATCTGACCACTAAATATTGGCATAAAATATAGAAGTTAAAATCTGAACCTCCATTTAATTGAGTGGATACCCATCCATTTAATTGAGTGGATACCCATCAAGTACCCATATTTTACCGAATAATAGGTGGGTAATCTGTAGGTACCTAATTAGACAATAAGTATATGAGAAAATCTTTTTATACCCACAAATACTCAATGTATTGATAACCAAAAGACCCCATTGTAATAAATAGGTACCTAAACCTGACCCATTTAAGTCAGGTAGCTGGTTAAACAGATGTGCATTGTCATCCTTGGGCGTGTGGAAGAATTGGTACTTTCCTGTCAACACAAGTCGATCACCCCAAGCCCCTAAGAAGTATGTAAGAGGTACTTACCCTTCCAGTAACGAGTGAGCAATGCCGCATCAGATTCCCAGTCTTTTTGACAAAGCATTATTATAAATAATTACTACGGGGCATTTATTGTTTCCAAGAAAATAAAATATAGGAATTCGCGTTTTGATGTAATGTGAAAAGGTGGAGAATACAACTGTTCAAGGCACTCATTTTCACACAGAAAATCATCATATTATCAAACAATCTAGCACACGAAAAAAATGACATGATTCCAGATATCCAGATAAGCATACAAAATGCTATCGAGCCACAGAGAAGCAAGCAACCGCACAGAGTGATCAATACGCTGCAGATGGCAGGTGAACTTGTCCCTGAAGATGAATAGAGCTTCTTATAAAAAAAAACAAATAAATAAACCATTTTATTTCCAAACTGTGATCTGTCGACTATGGCGAGTTCAAGGAAGCTATATAGGATATCCAACTTTATTATAACGCCTAATAACTCCTCCACTTCAGTCATATGAGCTGGGACACAAGCCAGAAATTCCAAACTCAATATTTAGTTAAACCAAGAAAAATCCCATCTTGCTACGATCCCTGGCAAAACAAATGGTTCAGCAGAGGAACTCAATCCTCAGATCTGCACCACAATCAACAGAAGAAAAGAGAAGTCCGAAACCAAACACTGGTCGTCCCATGAGATCCCGGTGAAGCGAGCATTCAGATCACCAAAAGAAGAAATAGGATCAGTAGGGATAGATACCTTGTGGTCCGACTCGGATGCGGAAGCAAAGGAGGAAACGAGGAGGAGGAGGAGGAATGAGGCTGCGGAGATAGATCGAGCTCCCGGAAACATGGCCGCGGCCTGGATCTGAGAGCGGAGAAGCGCGGCGACGGAGCGGTCGCGCGAAGCTTGGATCGAGATCGAGCCCTTAAGAAAAAGATTTGCGTTATGAGCTAATTTCCTAAATATATCGACTTAATTAAAGTAGAAAACAAACATATAAAGAGAAATTTATAGTTGATAATACGATATATGAATGAAAATGGGCGAGATCCAAATTAATAAAATTGTAATATATATATATATATATATATATATATATATAAAGTTTTGATATCCTGCACGCCCGCACAATGCACGAATGTGCGCCCGCCCAGGATATCACTCGATTTATTTTTTTCATTTTTTTTTATTTTGAAATAAAAATAAATAAAATATTTTTTTTAAATTTTATTTCTAGGGTTCAAGTTTTGGGTTATAATTTTTAAGTTATTTTTTTTTATATTTTATCTATATGGTTCAGGCTTTCCAATTATGTTAGTGTTTGGTTTAAAAAAATTAAAATAAAATAAATTTAAGTGTTTATTGAGTATTGTAATATGTTGAGGGGATATATTAATGTATTAGAAATTTATATAAGGAAATTTTATTTTTTTAATAAATAAAATATTTTTTAAAAATTTTATTTCTAGGATTTGGGTTATAATTTTTAAGCTATTTTTGTTTTTAGATTTTATTTCTAGGGTTTAGTCTTTCCAATTAAGTTATAGTGTTTGGTTTAAAAAAAATTAAAATAAAATAAATTTAAGTATTTATTGAGTATTGTAATATGTTGAGGTCTTGAGGAGATATATTAATGTATTAGAAATTTATATAAGGAAATGTTTATTTTTTTAATTGATTTTTTAAATTTAAAATATTAAAAAAATTAAAAAAAACCGATTGATATCCTGCGATATATATATATATATATATATTGGTTTTGCCACGGTGCAAATCGGGCACTGGATTTAAATTCAGACGTCCATAGTTGAATCCAGTTTTTTTTAGTTTTGTAGTATATTATATATATTTAGAATTTAAAATATTGAAATTTATTAATTAGGTTATAATAAATTTAAATCAATAAAAATTTTATTCAAATTTCCTTTTTAAATTATAATGTTTAAAATTAAAAATTTTAAATATTGACATAATATATTATATGTATTTAGGATTTGAAATTTTAAAATTTAGAAATTAAATTATAATAGATTTGAGTCAAAATTAAAAATTTTATATGCTCACCTAGTATTTCTTTAAAACAAATATTATTTTTTTTAAAAAAAAGAATATATATATATATAATATTTTTAAATAAAACACTCTTTACTAAATTGAAAAATACAATTTTTAACTGGATTAAAATCACTTCGATAACATTAAAATCAGCATAAAACTATTATAACAACTTATTTAATGGTTGTAATATTATTGTAACAATTATTAGCAGTTGTTATGATGTCCCTCGAGGGGAATCTGATTAATCATTTTTTTCTAATAATTTTATGATTTTTTTAAGCCATTTTAATCAAATTTAAGTAGTTTTAAATTTTAATTAAGTTGGTAAAAAAAATGATATAAAAATAATATATGTATACTTTTTTAACCAAGTTAAATTGTTGTATTTTAATACGTTATATAAGTATTTTTTTGGTATAAAAATATAATAAAATGTCTATTTGACTTTTTAAAAATAAGGAGTACCCTTTTATCATTTTATTAATTTGGGACGCATATAATGAAAACTGAATTTTAATAAGTTGTTATTATATTTTTTAATATATATGAGAAATATAATTGATCCGGTGGTAAGGTAGGGCTCGACCGATAGGAGATCAAAGTGGTCAACGTTAGGCGAGCGTTCGATCAGGCGAATTACCTCCGTGGTCAGCAGGAAGAGTAGACGATCCGACACTTCGACAGAATGGTTAGACACCGAGCTTCCGACGCTCATAAAGCTCAACCAGGGAGGCACGAAGGCCGAGCGCGCATCTCGCTCGGCCAAACAGTGGATGCACCCTCGACCTGGTAGACAAGGCTCCCTCGCCCGATGGGGGGAGCCAACTAGCAGAACATTGGTCGGGCGGACGCTCGGCCCGGCTGTTGCATCACCCGGACGACAGACTAGCGGAGCGGCTCTCCCCTTCAGGACGCTCGCCCCGGCTGTTGCATCACCCGGACGGCAGACTGGCCGAGCGGCTCTCCCGCTCGGCCCAATAACAGACAAAGGAGCAGTTGGCACTATCTTCCTAGGGATCAATATCATCGGCAGGCGACATGGTCGACGACGTGGTCAGACAGAGGGTCGTACGGTGGAAGCTTCCACTATCACGTCAGGGATGTGCTCGGGCTATTAAGGTATGGCATCAGGCACACTTTTCTGACACGACCTTTCCAAGTATGCTTTGGGGAGTGTGCACGCTTCAGGAAGTGTGTGTGCGCCTCCTATGAGATCTATATAAGAAGCCCCAAAACTTCATCGGAGGTATGTTCTTCATCATTGTAGCTACAGTCACGCTGCTGCTCCTTTCTTCTCTACTTCATTTGCTTGTCGCTGGTAGCTGACTTGAGCGTCAGAGGGTCATCGCCGGAGAACCCCTCCTCGGCTCGGCACTAACGACTATATGGTTGCAGGCTTAGCTCGTTGGAAGTTTGCATCACCTTCAGTCGACATCCAGTCAACGCAAGCACCATCTTCCTAGTGTCCGTCTACTCACACTCGGACGGGATCAAATTTGGCGCCGTCTGTGGAAACGCACTTGAATATGAGCAGAGGAGATGGAAGAAGCTGGACATCTCCACACCGTGACGATCACTCCAAAGGAGCTCGATGCGCTCATTCAAGTGCAGGCGGCAAAGATAGCCAAATAGCAGCAGCAAATGGCACTAGCCGATCGTCTAGCGCAGCAAGCGACATCGGCCTCGAGAGGCCGAGCGGCGAATGAAGACCGACCGGAGCAACTCTCCATATGGGGACAGAACAAGATGCCGACCGGCACTCTAGGAGAAGTTCCGCCGACGCCCATTCCATTTCACCGGGCGTTATTTCATACGCCCTCAGAGATCGCGTAGGCCAACTAGGACAGGGCTTCTTCGGACGAGGCTCCTGCGCACAACACAAGGAAGGGCAAAGCGCCCTGAGTTGATTCGTCGCCCAAGCGGATCAACCGACAATTCTCCGAGGCCATCCTGCAGGATCCGCTACCGAGGCACTACTCTCCCTTGGCGATCGGAGAATATAACGGGTCGACCGACCCGGACGACCATCTCGATAAATTTGATAACGCTGCTACTCTGCATCAGTACACAGATGGAGTCAAGTGCTGAGTGTTCCTCACCACTCTCTCTGGCTCGGCGCAACGGTAGTTTCAGAGGTTGTCGGACGGGTCAATCAGAAGCTTTAAAGACTTCCGAACGGCTTCCTTCACCACTTCGCGAGCAGCAGACGCTATCAGAAAACAAGCGTCAGCCTGTTCTCTATAAAGCAGGGCCAGAGGGAGACTCTCCGAGCCTACATCCAGCGCTTCAACCAGGTGGCAATAGATATCCCCTCGGTCTCGTCCGAGACCATGATGAACGTGTTCACGCAAGGGCTCGTGGACGGGGACTTCTTTCGATCGCTCGTCCGGAAGTCGCCCCGTGACTATGACCACATGTTGAAGAAGGTCAATGAGCACATAAAAGTGGAGGAAGCCTAAGCGGCCAGAAGGAAGGAACCGAGCGATGGCCGCCATCCAGCCATCAGCCGCCGAGAGGGCCACAGGCCGAAGGAGTGCGGCCACACCAGGAAGCAAGGTCGCACGGCGTCTAGCATGTTGCCGCAGAGCAGCCGAGACCCAAGGGGAAGGTATGGACCCCTTTGTTCTGCTCGTTCCATCAGTCTACAACTCATAACACCCGCGACTATCGCGGGTTCAACCCGGTCGCCCAACCGGTGCCTAGGAGTTATCATCGTCGATCCCCCTCTCCTGACCGGCGACATGAGTATCATAGTTCCGAGTGGAGAGAAGAAGTCAGGCAATCCCTGAGGCCACCACATCGGAAGAGTGCAGAGCCGGCAAGAGCCGGGCGAGAGCGAAACAGGTCGTCCGCTTGAGAGGAGGAGAACAGGAGCAATGCTGCTCGAGGGGAGATCAACATCATAGCTAGCGGGCCGACCGGTGAAGATTCCAACCGAGCTAGGAAGTCACACGCTCGGCAGTTAGAAATCCATGTGGTGGGTTGTAGTCTGGCGTAGGCTAGCGGACCCGAGATCAGCTTCGGTCCCCGTGATCTCAAGGAAGTTGAAGTACCGCACAACGATGCACTCATTATTCAAGCGGTAATAGACAATTATACTATTCACCGTATATTCGTTGACACAAGCAGCTCGGTCAACATCATTTTCAAGAAGGTATTCGACCAACTCCAAATTGATCGAGGTGAGCTGTTGCCAATGACTACCCCTCTATACGGGTTCACCGGCAACGAAGTCTTGCTGGTTGGACAAATCAAGATGGTCATCTCGCTCGGGGAGGAACAACTTCGGAGGACAAGGGCCACCAACTTCATCGTAGTAGATGTCCCCTCAGCCTACAATGTTATTCTGGGTTGACCGACCCTCAATGAATTCCAAGCGGTCGTCTCAACCTTCTGCCAGAAGATTAAGTTCCCGGTAGAAGATCTAGTGGGAGAAGTAAAGGGGGATCAGCTGGCCGCTCGGAGATGCTACGTCGAGATGGTCAAGACCGAGGCAAAGTCTGCTCGAAAAACACCCCGGATGGAGGTAAGCACCATAATCGAGAAGCCCCCTACTTTGGTTTATGAGGAGAAAGAAGAAGTACAGATACATCCGGGCCGAGCAGAGGCGACGACCTTCATAGCGTTTGACTTGGAGGCTGAGCAAAAGGTCGAGTTAATCAGATGTCTTCAGCAGAATCATGATGTCTTTGTATGGTTGACGCATGAGCTGCCCAACATTTCCCCGAGCGTCGCGCAGCATGAGCTTCACGTCCGACCAGACGCTCGGCCGATGAAGCAAAGGAAGAGAGACTTTAACGCTGAGCAAAATCTGATTATCCGGGTGGAGATTGAGAAGTTACTGAAGGTCGGCCACATACGCGAGGTTCAATTTCCGAGTTGGCTCGCCAATGTGGTATAAGTCTCCAAGCCGGGCAATAAATAGAGGGTCTGCATCGACTTCCGAGATCTTAACAAGGCATGCCCAAAGGACTTCTATCCCTTACCCAAGATAGATCAGATGGTAGACTCCACGGCCAGGTGTGAGCTGATATGCATGTTGGACGCATATCAAGGGTATCATCAAGTACCGCTCGCCCGAGAAGACCAAGAGAAAGTCAACTTCATCACTGCCAACGGTACGTACTGCTACAATGTAATGTCATTCGGCCTGAACAATGCAGGAGCCACTTACCAAAGGATGATGAACAAATTATTTCGGCGGTAGATCGGCCACAACATGGAGGTGTATGTCGATGACATATTAATTAAATCCCTCCGAGCTGTCGATCTCTGTGCAGACATCGAGGAGATCTGTTAGACCCTCCGGACGTACGGAATCAAGCTAAATTCTCAGAAGTGTCTATTCGGCGCAAAAAGTGGGCGCTTCTTGGGGTATATCGTCACCGAGCGGGGCATTGAGGCAAACCCCATCAACGTAAAAGCACTCCAAGATATGCCACCTCCGAGAAACTTGAAGGAAATTCAGCGCCTCACTGGGCGGATAACAGCCTTATCACGGTTCATCTCTAAGTCATCCGACCGGAGCCTTCCTTTCTTCAAAATTCTACGTCGAGCAACCAAGTTTCAATGGGACGAGGAGTGTGACCAGGCCTTCGAGGAACTCAAGGTGTACCTGAGCTCGCTACCCGTGCTAACTAAGCCTACTGCCGGTGAACCACTCCGGATCTATTTGTCCTCAATCGAGCACGTTGTAGGCTCGGTGCTGGTTCGACCGAACAGTGGAGAACAACTAGTGTACTTCTTAAGTCTTATATTAAAATATGCTGAATCTCGCTACACCGGTCTTGAGAAGCTCACGTTTGCATCGATACTCGCCGCTTGGAGGCTCCGCCCTTAATTCCTCGCGCACACCATCATTGTAATGACCAACAGCCCTCTGGGAAGAGTCCTGCTTAACCCAGAGGCATCCGGTCGGCTGATTAAATGGACAACGGAGTTCAGCGAGTTCGATATCCAATATCATCCCCGAACGACCATTAAAGCACAGTCCTTAGCTGACTTTGTCATGGAGGTACAAAACCCTGAACCCGACTCAGTCTGGAAAATATATGTGGATGGGTCGTCCACCCAGCAGGGTAGTAGGATTGGCATACTGTTTATCTCCCCACAAGAAGAGTGGGTGCAGTTGTCCGTTCGACTAGAGTACCGGCCAACTAACAACGAAGCCGAGTACGAGGCTCTTATAGCCAACCTACAAGCCGCTCGGCACGTCGGCACTGGCAGGGTGCTTATCCATTCTGATTCTCAATTAGTCGCTCAGCAGCTGGTGGGAACATTCGAGATCAATAATACGCAGCTCAAGTTGTACGCCGAAGCTTTCGAAAAGCTGAAGGTAAACTTTCAAGAGGTAATCATCCAGAAGATCCCCCTAGCGGAGAACCAAGCGGTAGACGAGCTGGCCAAATTGGCGAGCTCACTCTCGCCGATCATCATTACTCAGCCGATTGAGCAAGTATCCTTGGTGGCGCACGTCGATCGGATGGAGGGGATCACTTTCCCTAGCGATTAGAGAATGACCATAACAGAGTTTCTAAGATCTGGAGCTACACCGTCCGATCGGGAGGAAGCCCGCTTATTGAGAAGAAGAGTCGGTCGTTTCACCCTCGTCGAGGACCAGCTCTATAAGAAGGTCTTCTCTATGCCATTGCTTAAATGCATCGGATCAGAGGACGCCGACTATATACTACGGGAGGTACACTAAGGCTCCTGTGGGGGGCATCCGGGCGGTCGGTCGCTAGCAAGGAAGATTCTGTTGGCAGGGTACTTCTGGCCGACTCTACAGGAGGATGCGGATCGGACAGTAGCTAACTGCTTGTCCTGCCAGAAGTACCACTATGTCTCCCACCGGCCGACCGAAGAGATGAAGGCTTCCGCTGTGTCGTGCCCGTTCGACCAATGGGGCATGGATATTGTGGGACCCTTCCCCATAGCGACCGGGTAGCGAAAATTTTTTCTCGTCGCGGTAGACTACTTCTCCAAGTGGATTAAAGCCGAGCCGCTGGTGAAAATAACCGAGCAGATGGTCCAAAAGTTCATCTGGCAGCATATCATCTGTCGGTTCGGCATTCCGCATCAACTCGTCTCAGACAATGGAAGACAGTTCACCAGATGGAAACTCAAGGAGTGGTGCGAAGAGTATGGCATCCAACAGACCTTTACCTCCGTGGCGTACCCTCAGAGCAACGGGCAGGCTGAAGCCACCAATCGGGAGATCTTGCGGATTTTGCGAGTTCGTCTCGACCATATCGGAGGGAGCTGGGTGGACGAGCTCCCTGGCATGTTATGGGAAATTCACACGACCCCTAAGGAAGGCACGGGTGTAACCCCGTTCCACCTTGTATACGACGGTGAAGCGGTCGTCCCGGTCGAAGTCAGGGTCGAATCCAATCGGGTACAACACTAGGGCGAAGATAATGCCGAGCGGAGGCTTCTTAGGCTGGACTTCATGGATGAGACGTGCGACAAAGCAGTCGTTCGGCTGATGGCTTATATGCAAAGGATGAGGCAGAACTACAAACAATGAGTGATCCCGAGGTCGTTCCAGGTCGACGACCTCGTGTGGAAGAAGGTGAAGTCGATCGGCGACATCACTAAACTCGAAGCTCCGTGGGTCGGACCATTCAAAGTCATGGAGAAGCTCCACTCTGGCGCCTACTGTTGGTGCAACATTCCTCAAGTCAAGGTTGACCTGGTTGACCAAGCTTGAGTCTTGGTTTGGATTTCGATGTTTGACAATGCAAGGTTGATTGAAGAAGAGTCAAGTAGGTCAAGGATGACCGGATACTTGACTGGGAAGTCCTAACTGGGATGTTAGGCAGGAGGACAATCCTGGTGAGTGAAGCCAGGTGAAAGACCTAGTGAGTGAAGCTAGGCAGGAGAAAAATCCTGGTGAGTGAAGCCAGGTGAAAGACCTAGTGAGTGAAGCTAGGCAATTGGGAAAGTCCTGGTGAGTGAAGCCAGGCAAGAGAAATCCAGATGGGTCAAGGTTGACCAGACATCTGGTGAGAGTCCAAGTAGGTCAAAGGGATTGACCGGATACTTGGCACGAGGAAGAAAAGTCCAAGTAGGTCTTAGGGAGTGACCGGATACTTGGTAAGAAGAGAAAAGTCCAAGTGGGCCAAAGAGATTGACCAGACACTTGGTGAGAGAGTCCTAGCTGGTCAAGGGTGACCGGATGCTAGGTCTTATGTACCAACAAGTCATGGTTGACTAGATGTTGGTTTAGGAGGCTTTGGGCTTGGTTTTGGGCAAAAACCAAGATCTGGATTGATCAGCCGATTGATCCAGCAGGTTTGGATTGATCCGTGGATTGATCCAGCAGGTTTGGATTGATCCGTGGATCGATCCAGCAAATCTGGATCGATCAGTGGATCGATCCAGAAGATCTAGATCGATCCACCTATCGATCCGGTGAGTCCCCGCGAACAGAACCCCTCTGGATCGATCGGTGGATCGATCCAGAGGTCCCAATCGATCAGTGGATCGATTGGGACGTTGCTGCTTCGCGCGATAAGCGCTGGATCGATCTGTGGATCGATCCAGAAGTTTTTCCAGAGCACAGAGGCACTCTGGATCGATCCGTGGATCGATCCAAAGCCTCCCCGATCGATTGGGAGCATTCCAATCGATCGGGATTTGACCGTTAGCGTCGATTTAAGCCGCATGCGCTCATTTCCTTCAGTACAACTTCACCGGTTCATTCCAGATTCATCACAGCTCCTCCCCAGCACTTTCTAAGCTCCTCACCGCCAGTTCTTGAAGGTTCTTGGAGGTTCATCCAAGTCAAGAGGCGAGTTGCAACGAGAAGAAGAAGAAGCTAGGGTTTTTACTGCATCTCTTGTAAGCTTTTGCTTATTCTTTACTACCCTTTCTTCTACTTGTATTGAGAGCCTTGTAGGGCTTCTCTGCCTTCGGTAGTTACCGAAAAGGAGTGTTTATTAGTGGAGGTGTGTGTGTGTGTGCGTGGATCTTTGGACTAGTCACCTCTTATGAGGTGGATACCAAGTAAAATCCTATTGTTAGCATTGTTGTAGTTTGTTTCTTTGTATTCCGCTGCGCATCACTTTGAAGAAACAAGCAACGAATCACGACGAGCACATGCGAAGCTATTCAACCCCCCCTCTAGCTACTTTTCGGTCCTAACAAGTGATATCAGAGCAATGTTGCTCTTCACCGGAATCACCGCCGGAAGGGGCAAACATAACAAGCAAAGCTAGAGGGTGAAGAAGTTGGAGCAAATTCATCAAAGTCAAAGAATTCAAGAAGCTCAACTTCAAGATGAAATTCCAAGATGGACTTGGATTTGATACAAGGGTGGCTCCACCATACACATCCACAAGCTTCGATTCTTGGAGATCAAGAATTGAAAATTTCTTGATGATGGAGATAGAGCAATGATTTGCTCTAATGGAAGGTTTTAAGGCTCCAAGGAATTCAAAGGGCAAATTCTCAAAAGGAGCAAATGGAGCCAAGAACAAATCCAAAGATGTGAGACCAATGACAAAGTAACCAAGCTTTTGGTCAATCTATTGTCGAGCAACATCTTGGAGAAAATTGGAGAAGTTGAAGATGCCAAAGAGCTATGGAGCAAATTGGAAAAGGCTCATGAGATCCCCTCCATTGTACCTAACCAAGAAGAATCCAAAGAGGGTGACTCATTGGAGCAAGATCAAGAGGAGGACTCCGAAGTTGAGAGATGCTCAACTTCCGAAGAAGAGGAAATCCAAGAAGCTTCATTCTCAAGGGAGTGTAATCAAAAGATCAAGGAAGGAGCATATTCCTTGTTTCATGTACAAGAGGATGAAGAAGAAGGTGAAGCCTCCACCTCTAGGATTGAGGGGGAGCAACTCTTGGTGACACCGGATCAAAAAGAAGGAGAATCCTCCACATCCGGGTCAAGAGAAGAAGAGGATGAAGAAGCTTCCACCTCCACAAGTCAAGATAAATCAATTGGAGGGAAATCGATTTCGGATCAAGAGGAAGCCTCTACATTCATATCAAATGGAGGAGCAAGTGCCACCCCTACACAAGAAGGTATAAATAGTTCAATTAATAATAAGAATCATATTATATGTTTTGAATGTAGGGAACATGGGCACTACAAAAGCAAGTGCCCTAAATTGGCCAAGAAGAAGGGCCAAGTGGCACCTAAGGGCAAGGAGAAGCCAAAGGAGACCATCCCCGGAACAAAGAAGAGCAAGGAGCACATTGTGTGCTTCTCTTGCAATCAAAAGGGGCATTACCGGAGTCAATGCCCTAAGGGGAAGAAGATGGTCAAGGCTCAAGGAGGAAGCTCAAGTCAAGGGGGAGCCTCTAAGGTAAAAAGGAATGTAACTTTTATTGAGCCTATCCCTTTACATTATGGTAAAAAGCATGCTAGTTCTAACTTATATCATTTTAATGCTATTTACCATAAGAATAGAGAGCATGGTAAAATTAAGGAAAATAATGTAGCTTACCATGCTAAAACTACCACACCTAGGATTAGGAAGGTAGATAAAAATCTAGGCAATCACACTAAGGACCTTAGCTACAAGCCTAGAAATAAAAATGCTCATAAATTTAATGGAAAACCAAAAACTAAGGACTTAGTGATAGAAAATCAAGTCTTGAGGTCAAGGCCTGATAAAATGGAAAAGACTCTAAAAAGGATGGAAAATATCCTAAAAGGGCAAAATGAGCATAGCCTAGGTCTAGGAGCACAAACGTCATCTAATGGCCATAGGGGTTTGGGATACAAACCAAAGGCTAAGAAGGATGTAATCTCTTACCATAGGGTTCCATATAGTTATGGAACCAACCCTAGGTCTAGTGATCAAGCCAAAAATACAAGGGAAGTTATCCCTAAGAGTATTTTTGCAACAAATGTGACTAAGACTTCTAAGAAGTCTAAGAAAGTCACAAAGAAGGTTACAAGGGAAGCAATCTCTAGAGTTGACCTAGAAAAAGTGACCAAGACTTCTAAGAAACCAAACAAGGTTACTAGGAAGGTATCTAGGGAAGTTATCCCTAGTGAATACCTAGAGCATCCAAGGAGCACCAATATGTTTTGGGTTCTTAGGAGCATTTTCTCTATCTCATAGATGGGTTAGAGAGTGTCAACTCTGAGAAGAAGGGTAGTTAACCCAACTTTGAAGAAATTGATACTGAAGGAGCATTTTCAAGGTTTTTGTTAACCTTTGAAAATGAAATGGATTTATTGTTAATCTTGGAAAGAGTAAAATGTGCTATAAAGGAAGAAATTTGAGATGACTTTGAATGGCACAAGAAATCAAGTGTTAAGAAATACCAAATTGGGACTTTGGTATTGTCTTAGGAATTTAAGGCAAATCTAAGCCTTAATTTAAAGTGATTACTCTTATGGGAAAATGAAATATGCCAATATTTGAGGAATGTTTTAAATTTTTAATTGGCATAATTAATTCAAGAGATTAAAGAAATGTCAAGTTGGGTTTTGGCATTTTCTTAAGGAAATTGGGCAATCTAGGGTGTATGCTTTAGGATTAGCTAAGGGTTAAGGATACTTAGATAGATAATCTAGGTATATTTTAATTATGCAAAATCTTGCCATGTTTGGTTGCCCATTATATGCCATGACATCATGTTTTATTTGTGCATTCATGACTTATTATGAAAAACTCAAAAATACCATGTCATGACATACATACATCATGTAGTTATAGGAAATTTTCTTCTGAAAATTATTTCTTTTTGATGTATGCCATAACATTTTCATGCATTATGTTATTTCCTTAAAATTAAGGACAAATGGCAGTTATCATCAAGTGGCATACCAAATGACATCCTAGGTGGATGGTCAATATCCACAAGATGCCTAGATAAATATGCATGAACCCTAGGTTAGAGCAAAACCAAAATTAACATCTCACAAAGACCTATAAGATGACTTGTATGTGTTTTATGCACAATAGATACAAGTGAGATGTTAGGAAGACGAACAAAACTCAACATGCTGAGTTAGTGCATTTCCTTGAGTTTTAAGTTCATCAAAACACATAGTTATGTGTTTTCCCATCATTGGGAAAGCTAATGTACAAGTCATGTGCATTAAGCCCAAGGAACATGGTGGGATATTGGTTTTGAAAATGTTTTTAAAATGATTTTGGAAAACCTTGGTGAAGGCTATCTTTTGATAGTAATCACCATTGAATAGTTAGACACAAACTTGAAGAAAACACTAAAGTTTTTGCAAGTTCTCAAGTTTGTGTCAATCTTTGAAAATATGATGTATTTTCATAGAAAACTATTTTTCCATGATAAATTATACCTTAAATAATGTCTATACAAATTTTTACGATTTTTGGAATTTTGTAGAATTTTCTAGGGGTTTCTGAAATTGGCTGAAATTGAATTTCAGCAATTTCAGGCCTCCAATCGATCAGTGGATCGATTGGAGTGCCTCAATCGATCAGCCGATCGATTGAGAAGGCATTTCTCGCGAACAGAAGCTCGCTGGATCGATCAGCCGATCGATCCAAGAAGATTGAATCGATCAGTGGATCGATTCAGCAGGTTTCAATCGATTGGAACCCAACTCCAATCAATTGAAGATGCTGATTTTGGCTAGGAAAGCTTATTTTCAGCATTTTGAACCTATTTTAGTCTAGGTAACCATTCCAAACCCCTGAAAATACATTTGTATACATAAAAAAAAGGTGTTTTCGTGTGGAAAACAAGGATGGATTGGTTAAGGAAGGCTAAGTTGAAGTTTAGGCTGAGGTTTGTTTCAAATTTTGAATATTTGAACCTCAAAATTTCTAAAATTGGGTTTCCTAAAGTTTTGGGGATTCCAAGTCATTGTTGGTGCAATGACAGAAGTTACCACCATGTCTTTATGGGGAGGGACTCTTTAAAGACATAAAATTCATTTTTCATGAACCTTGGAAGGTGGTTAACCTTCCGTTAAGAACATGCTCAAGGTTGAGCGTTTGAACTTTAATGGGGAGTGGATATCCTCATTGTTCAAGTGGTTTCAAGTGGATAATGCTCAAGGATGGGCATTTGCCTACATTGGGGGAGAATGTAGGGTTAATGTTAATGAAGGGTATGGGACCTTCATTATCGTGCTGATCACAACGAGTGAAGTTGTAAACGACGATGAACAACTCTTCAGGGGGAGAGTTTTCAACAAGTGAATCTGTTGATGTGTGCCCAAAAATGGGGCATGGTTTGATGTGTGCCAATAGGGGGAGAATGAAAGAGAGTAAGTTAGGCTTTTATCACCTAGAGGGAGTTTGCCCTCTTAGGGGGAGAATGAAGGGCTTAACTTATTCATTCATTACCTAGTGGCATGAAGAAGGTTTAGACTATGGGATTAGCCTAACTTACATGTGGTATTGTAAGTGATAGTGTTGGTATTGTCAAACATCAAAAAGGGGGAGATTGTTGGTGCAACATTCCTCAGGTCAAGGTTGACCTGGTTGACCAAGCTTGAGTCTTGGTTTGGATTTCGATGTTTGACAATGCAAGGTTGATTGAAGAAGAGTCAAGTAGGTCAAGGATGACCGGATACTTGACTGGGAAGTCCTAATTGGGATGTTAGGCAGGAGGAAAATCCTGGTGAGTGAAGCCAGGTGAAAGACCTAGTGAGTGAAGCTAGGCAGGAGAAAAATCCTGGTGAGTGAAGCCAGGTGAAAGACCTAGTGAGTGAAGCTAGGCAATTGGGAAAGTCCTGGTGAGTGAAGCCAGGCAAGAGAAATCCAGATGGGTCAAGGTTGACCAGACATCTGGTGAGAGTCCAAGTAGGTCAAAGGGATTGACCGGATACTTGGCACGAGGAAGAAAAGTCCAAGTAGGTCTTAGGGAGTGACCGGATACTTGGTAAGAAGAGAAAAGTCCAAGTGGGTCAAAGGGATTGACCAGACACTTGGTGAGAGAGTCCTAGCTGGTCAAGGGTGACCGGATGCTAGGTCTTATGTACCAACAAGTCATGGTTGACTAGATGTTGGTTTAGGGGGCTTTGGACTTGGTTTTGGGCAAAAACCAAGATCTGGATTGATCAGCCGATTGATCCAGCAGGTTTGGATTGATCCGTGGATTGATCCAGCAGGTTTGGATTGATCCGTGGATCGATCCAGCAGATCTGGATCGATCAGTGGATCGATCCAGCAGATCTGGATCGATCAGTGGATCGATCCAGAAGATCTGGATCGATCCACCGATCGATCCGGTGAGTCCCCGCGAACAGAACCCCTCTGGATCGATCGGTGGATCGATCCAGAGGTCCCAATCGATCAGTGGATCGATCCAGAGGTCCCAATCGATCAGTGGATCGATTGGGACGTTGCTGCTTCGCGCGATAAGCGCTGGATCGATCTGTGGATCGATCCAGAAGTTTTTCCAGAGCACAGAGGCGCTCTGGATCGATCCGTGGATCGATCCAAAGCCTCCCCGATCGATTGGGAGCATTCCAATCGATCGGGATTTGACCGTTAGCGTCGATTTAAGCCGCAGGCGCTCATTTCCTTCAGTACAACTTCACCGATTCATTCCAGATTCATCACAGCTCCTCCCCAGCACTTTCTAAGCTCCTCACCACCAGTTCTTGAAGGTTCTTGGAGGTTCATCCAAGTCAAGAGGCGAGTTGCAACGAGAAGAAGAAGAAGCTAGGGTTTTTACTGCATCTCTTGTAAGCTTTTGCTTATTCTTTACTACCCTTTCTTCTACTTGTATTGAGAGTCTTGTAGGGCTTCTCCGCCTTCGGTAGTTACCGAAAAAGAGTGTTTATTAGTGGAGGTGTGTGTGTGTGCGTGGATCCTTGGACTAGTCACCTCTTATGAGGTGGATACCAAGTAAAATCCTATTGTTAGCATTGTTGTAGTTTGTTTCTTTGTATTCCGCTGCGCATCACTTTGAAGAAACAAGCAACGAATCACGACGAGCACACGCGAAGCTATTCACCCCCCCTCTAGCTACTTTTCGGTCCTAACACCTACTACCTAGAGGATGAAGACGGGCGGCAACTAGAACATCCTTGGAGCACGAACCATCTACAATCGTACCGAGCTGGATGAAAGGTGCGCCAATGTAATTAATGTGTACTCTCCATTTTGCATGTTTCCTTTGAGCGCAGGATTAGAATGAAAAACGAAAAGGTTATCAAAATTCTCGTCGAGCGGCGACGTTAAACCCACGTCTCCATCGACAGTCGAGTGGCGACCTTAAACCCCGGTCTTCACCAAATCGTCAAGCAACGACCTTAAACTCACGTCTCCATCGACGGTCTAGCGACGACCTTAAACCCCGGTCTTCACCAAATCGTTGAGCGGCAACGTTAAACCCATGTCTCCATCAACGGTCGAGCGACGACCTTAAACCCCAGTCTTCACTAAATCGTCTAGCGGCGACATTAAATCCATGTCTCCATCGACGGTCGAGCGGCGACCTTAAACCCCGGTTTCACCAAATCGTCAAGCGACGACGTTAAACCCACATCTCCATCGACGGTCGAGTGGCGACCTTAAACCCCGGTCTTCACCAAATCATCGAGCGGCGACGTTAAATCCATGTCTCCATCGAGGGTTGAGCGGCGACCTTAAACCTCGGTCTTCACCAAATCGTCGAGCGGCGACGTTAAACTCATGTCTCCATCAATGGTCGAGCGGTGACCTTAAACCCCGGTCTTCACTAAATCGTCGAGCGACAACGTTAAACTCATGTCTCCATCGACGGTCGAGTGGCGACCTTAAACCCCTGTCTTCACCAAAACGTCGAGCGGCGACGTTAAACCCATGTCTCCATCGACAGTCGAGCGGCGACCTTAAACTCCTGCCTTAGAAGATCATCTAGCGAAGACATTAAAACCTAGAGTCGAGTGGCGACTATAACCCCCGGAGGTATGATCCTAGCGAATCTTTCAATACTGAAAGTACGGTTATAATAGCCGATTGGAACTACATAATCGAATACCAATAGAAAGACAGCATATAAAGAAAGGGCACAAAAAGGTTTTATTGATAATAGGTTAAACACTGTCGAACGGCAGGAGTACATTCAAAGCTTACAAAAATATGCTCTCTACAAGTCCCTCACTCACTCAATATAATCAAAGGCTTCGTCGGGAATGGACTCGAGGAGCTGGGCGCGGTCGACGTCCTTGTCGGACAGAGCTTCAGAAATATGGTCGTTCGTCTTCAGAAATCATTGATTGGATGATTTGATTTGGCCGGCCCCTTGCTTGGGCACCAAGCAAGGGTGGCCGGCCCCTTAAAAGGAAGGAAATAACTTTGTAAAAATTTTATAAGCAAAGAAGAAAAGCTCTTATAAAATTTTACAAGCTCTCTTTTTAATTTCCCAATGTGGATGTTAAAAAAAGGAAAGTTTTTAAAAATTAAAACCAAGTTTTAAAATTTAAAACTTCTCTTCTAAAATTTCCTTTTTTAACATGGTTATAGAAATTTACAATTTTAAAACTTCTCTTCCTTTTTCCTTAAAACCATGAGGATGGTTAAAAAAGGAAAGTTTTAAAACTTTTAAATTTTCTTTTAAACCATGTGGCCTAATAAGGAAAGTTTTATATTTTAAAATCTCTCTTTTAAAACTTGTAGATATCTACAAAGAGAAGATTTTAAAAATTTAAAACACCCCTCCTTATTTGAAATATGTGTCCGACAGCCTTCAAACTTCTTGTGGCCGACCACCTTAAGGCGATTATGGTCGGCCCCTTTGGCTTGGTCACCAAGCCATGGGCCGACCCCTTCTTAGACACCAAGATGGGTTTTTCATGAGTGGATTAGAGGCATTAATGAGACTACGACAGGGACCTAGAGGAGAAATTGGTTTTGGCCTTCCGACGAGCTTGAGTATCCCGTGTTCGCCCCGAACACGCAACTCAAGTTCATCAATAATAACTCATTCCACTATAGAGTTATTATTGCACTACCGCACCAATCCCAAATTATATTATGGACTCCTTCTTATCATGAGTGTGTTAGTCTCCCTGTGTTTAAGATATCGAATGTCCATTAATTTAATGAGTTACTGACAACTCATTTAATTAATATCTAGCTCCAAGAGTAGTACCACTCAACTTCATCCTCATGTCAGACTAAGTCCACCTGCAGGGTTTAACATGACAATCCTTATGAGCTCCTCTTGGGGACATTCTCAACCTAGATTACTAGGACACAGATTCCTTCTATAATCAACAACACACACTATAAGTAATATCATTTCCCAACTTATCAGGCCTATTGATTTATCGAGCTAAATCTCACCCTTTGATAAGTTAAAGAAATAAATACTAAATATATGTGCTTGTTATTATATTAGGATTAAGAGCACACACTTCCATAATAACTAAGGTCTAGTTCTTTTATTAAGTCAGTATAAAAAGAACTTACCTAAAATGGTCCTACTTAATACACTTAGGGTGCGTTTGGTTCGGGGTTATTCTTGATAACCTTAGTTATCCATCCAAGGTTATCAACAAAAACCTTGTTTGGTTTAGGTATTCGATGATTCCCAAGTAATGTTCCATGCCCGACACGTCAGCAAAAGGGTCATGTGGTCGGGAATCAGAAAACCTCAGAAAACTAAGGTTTTTCTTGATTCCGGGGTTAACGAATTTTTTTTACCAAAAATACCCTCCGATAAGAAAAAACATGAAAAAATGTAAAAAAATAAAAAAATGTTTTAAAAATTTATTTTTTTAAAAAATAAAAATTTTAAAAATTTAAAAAATGTTAAAAAAATTTAAAAAAAATTTTAAAAAAATTATAAAATTTTAAAAAAATTATAAAATTTAAATTTTTTTTATAAATTTAAAATTTTTTAAAAATTTTAAAAATAAATAAATAAATAAAAATTTAAAAATTTTAAAAATAAAATAAATAAATAAAAATTAAAATTAAAAAAATGTAAAAAAATAAATAATATAAATATAAATAATATAAAAATATAAAAACATTTAAAAAATAAAAAAGCACATAAAAAAGTAAAAAAATATACAAGAAAAATAAAAGTAAAAAAACATTAAAAAATAAATAATAATAATAATAATAATAATAATAATAATATTATGTATAGTTAGTTTTGTAACTGAGGGTAATACGGTAAAATATTAAAGTAGGGTATTCATTAAAACCTTCAAACAAACAAGTTTTTGTTGCATTACCTAAGTTGAACCAAACAACATTTGGTTATGTTTTATTCCTTATAACCTTGGTTATGTGATTACCTGGTAATCACATAACCAAGGTTATACATGATGACTTGAACCAAACGCACCCTTAGAGTGTACTAGTGTAATTTATTAGTCAAGATAAGTTAATACCTAATTACACTATGACTATTTCAATGGTTTGTTCCTTTCTATCTTAGTCATGAGCAACTGTTTATAATTTATAAAGAACTGATAACATGATCTTCTGTATATGACACCACACATCATGTTATCTACAATATAAATTAATTGAACAACTACACTTAACAAATAAATGTAGACATTTGACCAATGTGATTCTTTTATTTTTAAAATAAATGTTTACAAAAACTAGGTTTTTAGTATACACTCTAACACTTAGAGAGTATGAAGTGCTACTGCATTTCCTGACCATTAAGAAGCAATCCAATCAAGAAAGCATCCAAAGTAAAATTCTTGTAAAGTAATTTACTTTCGTGTATTTGCTTTTGTATTTCATATTCTTGTTATATTGTTGTGAAAACTTATTGTAAGAGGTTTCTCCACTTTCAAAAGGTATTCGAGAAAGAGAAGATATAGTAGTGGTAAATCACTAGGATTAGATCTTGGATTAGTCGCTTTAAGAGGCAGATATCAAGTAAAAATTCAGGTGTTGTGCATGTGGTGTCAAGTTTGATTAAGTATTCCACTACGCATTCAAACGATGAGCTCGCAATCGAGACAAAGCGATAGAAGCTATTCACTCTCTATATCTTGCACGGGCCTAATAGGTGTTCTGATGACGGCAGTCATGACTGAGTCACGACGATAGGGCAGAGTCGACGTCGCTTGTGGTAAGGAGAGTAGCAACAATGAAATTCTTGACAGGGAGAGCAGTGAATGTGATGCGGTGATGGTTAGGGAGAAAGGTAGCAACAAATGGGTTGGGGGCAACAGCTGCAGCAATGGTCGCACAGATATCGTACGTTGTTATGGAGAAGGAGGGTAGCAGTTGTACTCGTCTAGTCACAACCGGACTCCTGCTAGGAGGGACAAGGAAGCCAGCACCAATACTGACGTCGACTGCTCACACGACATACCATGAGTAATCAGTCATGTGCAGGGAGGTGAGCAAGACAGGCATCATAAGAGGAAATTTTAGGTTTAATTGAAAACTTAGGTTTGTGTTGAAGCTGAAAAAAAACATATTTTTTTTTAGATAGTCCAAGTAAAAAGATGGCTCCGCCCCTTCAACCATCACATGTTAACTTAAGTATTATAGGAGTTTTACTTTACTTCTCAGCCCTATGATGCATGTAAATCCATGCAAGTTCACCCAAATAATTGGAGGATGCATCGAACGTCTAGCATCGAGTTGAATTTCGGACCCATCAATATGGTATAATAACTCCATTTCTGAGGTCAGAATTTACAAGTGTGATTTCACTTAAAGAGTTCATCATCCCTTGCATCCCTTGCTTCCTCATTTAAGTCATCTCAATTTCCATTTATTTGTGTTATCATAGCCACCAGAGCGGAGAGGTAAAAGATTTCATTAAATAAAATGGGACAGGAGATTAATTCGGATGGGACACGTATTTTTAGAAACAAAATTCTTCTTATTTAATCGATTTAACGGTCTATTATAAATTAACTTCGTAATTTATCTTTTTTCATATAACTTGAAGTTAATTTATCTTCTTTCATATAACCTGAAGACGGATTATAAAAAAATCTTAGAGTAAGCATAAGAGTATCCATAATGCTCTAATGTTATAACACCCATCACCTAATCAAAAAGCATGGGGCTCACTGTCACATACTCGTTATAATAACATTCTTCTTTCACTCACATCCCTTTTAACGTTAATACTCATTATTCATGGGTCTCACCGTCCACTCACTCATCTTAAAATTATATCATATTAAATAAATATATTTAAAATATGTTTTAAAATATTTAAATTATTATTATTTTTTTAATAATAATCTTACGTTTAAAAATATAATTTTATTATTTTTCAAAAATAATATTAATTTTTTAAATATATTTATTAAATAAAATAGATGTTTGTGAGAAAACGAAATTACAATATTAGGAAAACGAAATTATAAAGTTGGGAAAATGAAATTACAATTGAACACCTAAAATTATAAAGTTGGGAAAACTAAATTACAACTGAGCGGCTAAAATTACAAAGTTGGAAAAACAAAATTTATTTTAAATTACCATGTAATTATGAAATTGAAATGCAATAATAACTTAAATAAACCATACTATTATGTCATTAAAAATAATATATGAAATATTAATTCACGGATTATTGTTGTATTGCTCCCAGATATGCTCAACTAAGTCGGCACGAAGTTGGTGATGAACTTGAGTGTCACGTAGCTCAGAATTTGTTCGAAGATAATCCTGAAATCCTTGGTTTGAGCCATGGATAGGTTGTGCGGGTTCGTCACCTTCTTCGTTGTACCAATTTGTCACGTGGCCTCCCTCATCCTCAACAATCATATTATGCAAAATAATGCATGCTAACATGATTTGTTTTAACTTTTTCCTATAGCAATACCAAGCTGGACTTCTGACAATCGCCCATCGAGATTAGAGCACCCCAAATGCCTGTTCAGCATTTTTTCTTGCAGACTTCTGTCTTTCCTTAAACAACTTCCTCTTGGGATCCTCCGGGCAAGGAAAAGCCTTAACAAAAGTAGCCCACTCGAGATATATTCCATCTGTTAGATAATAGTTCTTCGTATATGCAGTGTCGTTCACCGTGAAATTAATCTCCGGCATATTTCCTTGCAAGACGTTGTTGAATATGGGAGATTCATATAACACGTTAATATCGTTATGTGAACCGGCGACCCCAAAAAATGCATGTCATATCCACAAGTCATGAGACGCGACCGCTTCAAGTACGATTGTTGGTGACCCATGTCCCCTTGTAAATTGACCTTTCCAAGCAACTGGACAATTTTTCCATTTCCAGTGCATACAATCAAGGCTACCTAACATGCCAGGAAAGTCATGTCTCTCATCATGCATTTGAAGAAGACGTTGAACATCATCAGCATTTGGCATTCTCAAGTACCTATCACCAAATATTTCAACAACGTATTCACAGAACTTGAAAAGGCACCTGATAGTAGTTGATTCACCCATACGTAGGTACTCGTCAAGATGATCGGCGGGGACTCCGTAAGCCAGTTGACGAATCGTAGCGGTGCATTTTTGTAGTGATGACAACCCTTTTCTTCGTACAACATCGTCCCTTTGTTGAAAAAATGCTGAATGATTCTCTAATGCATTCACTATGCGGAGGAATAACTCTCTTCGCATTCGAAATCGTCTTCGAAATATTTCATCGTGATACACCGGGGTTATAGAGAAATAATCATTGACGAGTCTCTCATGCCCGACTTCACGATTTCTTTGGACGAACCTTCTTCTGCACGTGTCCCTCCTCTGATATGCTTCCATAAGTTGTTTGTGTTGTTGAAGAACCAATAACATCAGTTCTTCACCTGAATCATAAGCTTGCTCATCGATTTCAACATGGACTTCGTCTTCGCTTATCGAGCTGGAACTTGAGCTAGAGCTGCATGTAGAATGAGACATTTTTGGAGGAAACACGTTTTAGTATATGTGTTTAAGAAATGGTATGATGGTCTATATATATTGTTTTTCTCATGCAATGGCTAGTTTGCAATGACTAGTATGCAACGTCGCGTTGCAACGGCTAATTTGCAACGGTAAGTTTGTAACGCCTAGTTTGCAACGGCTAGTTTCCTACGACTAGATGTAACAGCTAGTTTCCAACGACTAGTTGTAACAGTTAGTTTCCAATGACTTGTTTATAACGACTATTTTACAAAATTATAATAATTAAAAATCACATTAATCGAAATGAGAAATACAATAATTAAAAAATACAATCACTCGAAAATATAATAATATTAGAAAATGAACGTTAAGTAAATAATTTAGATATTCCATCTCGACCTAATATTCTTACATAAACATTCATGTATGATAAATTGCTCCTTTGTCATCTGCGAGGTGTCTTTGTTCAATATTTCATACTCCTTCAACTTCAAGCGACGATTCTTAGCTTCAGATTTGGACAATGCAGCTTTTGTCTTAATCTCTTCTACTTCAAGTTGTTTTTGTTTCAAATCGACTTCGGACTTCTTCACGCTTGTGTACTCAGTGAACTTTGTGATAATATTGTTATAGTTTATTGTTAGATCCTCCATGGTCGATTTTACTTTGTCTTTTCCCTTTCTTTTTGCTGCCTTTTGCCCCATTGAACGAGTATCTTCATAATCCAGGTCTATACTCACATCTTGGTTTGAGGAGGTGTTGCTTGCTCCCGACTCTGAGGTCCTCGTCTTCTTTGTGGCCACAAAGTGATCAGCGGACTGTAGAGTAAACATTGGACGGTCTTTGACAATTCTCCACACATGTTTGAAATTGAATGCAACACCATTATTTTCGGATAGATATTTTTCGTACACAAACCTCAATATATCTTCATTACTGTGACCACTTCGATATGAACTATAAATACTATTGTAATTTGCGTTGAATCGATATACCTTCTTTTAGATTGTATTGTGCCAATGTGATCGTATAACATTTGCACTTCTGGTGTTTGAACCTAGGGGAAGATTTGCATTGTAGTAGCTTGCAACCCGTCCCCAAAAAGCATCCGCCTTTTGATCATTGCTGATTATTGGATTATCACTGATAGTGACAAAACTTCTCGCTAAGACCTCATCTTCAACCTTTGTCCAACTTGAACGCTTTCTTGTACCCTCAGCATTTGAAACCACCTTTTCTAAATTGACCACCTCAATTGGGGATTCACGGTCGGAAAGTTGATTCTCCGGGACAAAAGTCGGAGTTGCAGGTTCATTCGACATCGAAGGAGTCAAAGACATACCAGTTGTGTGCGGGGTATCATATCCATGAACAACCGACGGCGTGAAATACGGATGACTCATGTTTTGCCAATATTCGGCTGGAAGCGGTTGATATGGACCTCGAGGGGCATAATTCAGATTATTCATAGAATTTCCAAAACCTTGGAAATTTTGAAGATTTTGTAGAGGAACGACATATTGGGAAATTGATGTGGGTATTGATAATTTGGTGGAATTTGTGGATTTTGTGAAGATGAATATTCTTGCGAGTTGTTTGTAGAATTCAAGAAATTTGTAAAAAATGCCCTATTATTTTCATCCATTTCGGATAGAAAATAAAATGGTAGGAACTTGAAAAAAATAGATGGGGAGAAAATTTAGAGAATAGAATTGAAAGAGTAATCAGTTGGAATGAAAATATGTGTGCATATTGATGGTTATTTATAGATGAAATTTCGAACTAACCGTTAATTAGCCGTTAAAAAATAACCGTTAAATAATTAGCCGTTATTTAATTTTTAATTTAAAAATTTACATTTAAAAAAACTTAAACGGCATGAACGCTTCACTGAACACTTGAATGCGTTTATTTAAATAACTAGCCGTTATTTAAAAAAAAACCGTTATTAAAAAAAAAAAGTTTACACATGGGGTGGGCCCGCCATGGCCCACCCCATGAACGCTTGAACGCGTTCAAGCGCTTTAACGCCGCGTTGGTATCTGCAACGCGGCGTTAAATGAATAGTCGCGTTATAATGCGGCATTAACGCCGCGTTACAGATGCTCTATTCACTTTTGTTAAAAAAAGTTTCATTAAACTCCGGATCATAATATGATGGTAAGAAATGAGACGGATTCACTGGATAATATATATTTAAATTTCATTTATAATACATTATATCATCCATTGGACTCATATGTGCATTTTAATTTATTTTGATGGTCGACAAATTTTTTTTAAAATAAATCCAGTTACTTTTAAAATTAGTCGGATGTTGAAAACTTGAATTATTAAAAACAAATATAATAATAATAATAATAATCCGTGCTAGCAAAATGCAAATTAAATTGATTTTATATTTATGTGTGTCTTAAAGTTGCAATTGGCAAAACAAATATTGTTTTTCTATGATCACGTTTTAATTAAATATAGATTATTAATTGATAATATATATTATGTGTATAATTAGTATATTTAGTAATTGATTTTATATTAATGCACTAAATTAAAATATTAAAATTATAAAAAAAAAATAAATTAGAAATATATTTTTTAAATTATATATTTTGTTATTTTCTATTATTATTATTTGTCTAATTTTTTATTTTTACTATTTTATTTAAAAAAACTGATATATGAGGCCCAACTCATAAATGCACTAATTGGGTCAGGCCATTTTACCGACCACATCTAATTAATATTTGGTAGTGCCCGACATGGCGTGTGAACAACCATGTCGTGTTAGGCTTGGCCTAGCACATAAATGGGCCAACGAGCTCGTGTTATGTTATGTTTTTTTTTATTTTTTTAATCCAAGTATTTAGACATTTATAGATCTAACTAATTCTGGAAGTGGGAAACGTAAACGGCTCCTCCCGTAATAAAATTTTTATGTCGTTCGAGAAAAATGTCATGCAAATGTATTGTCATTGTAATTGAGATTCGAACCTGAATATTTGATTAATATATTAAACATCTTACTGTTGCATCGTGCCTGAGGGCCTGATCAGTCTCTTTCAACACCTTTAAAGTGTGGATATACACTGGATGAACAAAAACAACTGATGTTGTTTTCAAAACCTTGATTATCTTGTTAACGCATAAAATTAAGTTGGGTTTGGCTAGTTACATGTCAAATTGTGGTTTGGCTACCAACCACCAACTACAAAGCACCCCAAATAAAACGCATTGGCATGCAGCAAATCAAAACGTGCCCTAGTGAGCAAGCAAAGTGCTCATGAGATGAGATAGATGAGATGGGGCAACAACTTTGCTCACTAAATGTTATTCCGATAAAACTGACTGGTTTTTTCATACAAAATAACTCAATTTAATAGTGTCTTTAGTCATTAATGTAAGTGTGTATATGATCCTGTCTAAAAACAGAAAAAATGCTGTTAGATTTTAAAAGATATCCTAAGACAATCGTCTTACGATTTTTATTAAATATAGATTCACTATTTGAGTGTATATTATATGTTTAATTGTCTTAAACTAATTTACTGAATGTTCACAATACAATTCATAATAAATTATCTCTATATATGCAATTATGAACGTATTAGAATTTTTCTAGTCATCGAATTGATGCATTCGGACATCATCAATTCTGTAAGATTAATACGAGTTATACTCCTTGGTTCGCCAAACAGCTATTTTCTAACTAGCTGGAGACATTGGGATATCGAAAGTCAAACGTGGATGCTAGTTATGATAAATAGTTCATTGGAGTGACTAGCTGTAAGACTTCATATGGTTCTTCATATATATAGATATGTCTGTGAGTTCTTACTATAGAACGAGTACAAGTTTTCTTCGACTTGAGGTACACAAGTCATTTTGGTCATAAAGACTTATACTTTGATATCTTATGCAAACACCTCATTGAGGTATAGACCCGAGATGATTGAGTATAAGTCGAAATGTCCGATGATGTTTGGATAGCCCACAGAAGATTCACCGCTCCTTGCGAGGAGACGTATACCCTATAGCTACTCGTTAGAATTATTACTTAAAATATTTGGCCAAAGCATCACATGTTAAAAGTGTGAGACTCTTAGACATATGTACGAGTAATTTGAATCCATAGAACGAGAAAATATTACTTGGGCTAGGTGTGATATAGTCAGTCTAGTGGGGACAGACATATAGACCATGTCTTGAACCAAGTGGGTATAAGACGAGTGAAAGGAACAAGACATGACTCACTGTAGCTGCTGAAGAGTTTAGAATTAGTTCTAAGAGCAACTATGATTTTTCGGCTAATTGGGGATCATGATGTACTACTAGGTGTCACTCATGATTATTCTATAATTAAATAGTTAATTATGGACGACCAAGATGAACCGGGAACCTATTGGGTCACACACACTAACGAGTCTCTAAAAGATGTAAAACAAGTTAAAGAATAGAATTCTTAGATCAAGAGATAAATATTTGGTTGGACCATACATAAGATAAATATGAAAATATTTGTCATAATGGAAGCATGAATGAGTTACATCTCTTATGACACAGTTGGACCATATTTGGTTTAATCATAAATTAGTCATGAACTAACTTGATTTAGTTGTGAATCAAACCAAGGGGTTAATGAGCTAATTTTTAGTTAAGGGATAATGAGTTAGATTTGTACTTTCTAATCCAACTTATTAAAGAGGATTATATATAGATGTAATTATGAGAGAATTAGATAAAAGTTTCATTATTTGGTTGATTTGACTTTTGGAAATCCAATCCTCCTCTCCCTCTTCTCTCTCTCCCGCCGCCAACAAGGGGGTGCTCCCTCTTGTTGTCGTGACCACCACAAGGGAGTAAAACTCCCTCTTGTGTGCTTCTCTTCTTCTTCCTCCTAATCCTTCTTCTTTGCTCGTGGCTAGTAACTTCTAAAGGAGAGGCTTGTACTCATGGAGTTGTCTTGAGGAGCTTGGAGTGGAAACGAATAGAGGCGAGGTTTGACAACATCACTATGGTTGATGCCCTTCTCATTACAGGTCATCCGTAAGGTATACCTACCATAAATTTACTTCCCGTAAAATTTTAATTATGCGATAATGTTTAGCATGTTGTATCCTTATATGCGAATGGTGTGTGTGATGTAATAATTAGGAATTAGTATTATTTTTTTTTTGCTACACATGTTTATGAAACGTGTTCTAGCATGCAGATATGAATGTGATTGAGCGAACCTGGAGCTAGGAGCTGCGGATCTACACACATAACAGACAAAGCCAATGAGAATGTTAGGGAGAGAACTAGGGAGGGGGTTTTAGCATAAGCACTCCGACGCTCAAGTCAGAACAGTAGCCGAGCGAAAAGATGAATAGTAGAATAGTTATATAGATGCATGTGTGCTCTTGTGTGAGTGAGCGTACTTGGCCAACGAAGAAGACCCCCTTTTTATACTGCCCTTCATAACCTCTATAATTAATGAGGCAACAGAAAATATTTAGTGTCAGAGTATGTCAGATGGTGGAGGATGTACGATAGCTTCCCTATGGTTGGAAGAAGGTTCTGTTGCATGTATATATCAGAATGATGAAATATTTTCTGACAAGTAGTTGTTATTCTTTGACAGGTTGTTGCAATTATCTGATAATGTTGTCTCCTAAAAAGAGTTTGACTGGCTCCTTAGCCGACCAGGAATATACTGGGAGCCATGCTCCGGAGAAGTGGGGACCTGAGCCATTGAGGTCCGACCGACCTTTGAGACGACCGAGTTTATGCTGAGAACCTTACATTGAAGAAGTAGGGAGCTAGGCCCCGTAGGTCCGACCAACACTAGGACCGACCAGCTGTATGCTTGGAGTCATGCTCATGAGAAGTGGGGAGCTGGGTCCCATAAGTCTGACTAGCGTTGGGGCCAATCGGGTTTGCATTGAGAACCTTGCATTTAAGAAGCGGAGAGCTGGGCCCCGTAAGTCCGGCTAGCGCTGGGGCTGACTAGGTTTGCATAAGAACCTTACATTGGAGAAGTAGGGAGTTGGGCCCCATAAGTTTAACCAACCCTGGGGTCGATCGGCTATAGACTGGGAACCCTGCCTCGACGAAGTGGGGAGCTAAGCCCCGTGGGTCAGATTGATGCTAAGTCTGCTTGGATTTATGTTAGGGATTCGTCATCCGCTCGGACAAGATGTTTGGTCAGACTTTATATTGGGGATTCATCTTGCACTCGGTTGCTACACTTGAATATAGAGTTCGGTCTAGCTGAGTGATGTGCCCAGTGTGTTTGATCGGCCAAAGCACTCGGCGGTGACACTTGACTTATTTCAGTATTACATTGATACGACCTAAGAGTTGATCCTTTCTTGACTTTGATTGTCACATCAGCTGACTTTCTTAATGTCGAACCCAACTTTAGGGGTCCCACCTTACTCGCCTTATCACTAGCCTCCTCTTCAAGTTTAGTCGAAAGAGGCTATAAGCTCGATTGACTAGACACTTGTGTTCTTTAGTGTCATTCGCTTAGACGCTCAGTCCTACTTATGCCGTTTGAGTTTATGCTGGGAGAATTACCCATTCAAATAGTTCACAATTGTGGTAAGAGTTGAGAATAGGTGAGAGAGCAAGCTTGCTTATAACTCGGCCGAGTGACGCAAGAGTCTAGAATAGGCACGAGGACATACTCGTTTATAACTTAGCCAATTAACACAAGAGTCTGAAACAGGCGCAAGGGTAGACTCGCTTATAACTTGGCTGGGTAGCACGAGAGTCTAGAACATATGTGAGGATAGACTCATTTATAACTCGGCCGAGGAACATGAGAGTCTGGAATAGGTACAAGGCTAGGATCACTTATAACTCGACCGAGAGGCCCGAGAGCTTGGAACATAGGCACGAGACCATGCTCGTTTATAACTCGATCAAGCGACATGAGAGTTTAGAACAGGTGCGAGGGTAGGCTCGGTTATAACTCGGTCGAGCGACATGAGAGTCTGGAGTAGGTGTGAGAGCAGACTCGCTTATAACTCGGTCGAGTGGTACAAGAGTCTGGAATAGGCACAAGGCAAGACTTGCTTATAACTCGGTCGAGCGACACAAGAGTCTAGAATGGGCGTGAGGGCAGACTCGCTTATACTCGACTGAGTGGCATTAGAGTCTAGAACAGACGCGAGGGCAAACTCGCTTATAACTCAGCTGAGCGGCACAAAAGTCTAGAACAGGCGCGATGGTCGACTCTCTTATAACTTGGCCAAGCGACACGAGAGTCTGGAATAGGCATAAGAGCAAGCTCGATTATAACTCGGTCTAGAGTCTAGGACTTGGGCGTGAGGGTATGCTGCCTTATAACTTGGCCGATCGGCATAAGAGTTTGGAGCAGGCGCGAGGGCAGGCTCGCTTATAACTAAGTCGAGCGGCACAAGAGTCTGGAATAGATGCAAGGGTAGGCTAGCTTATAACTTTGCCGAGCGACCCGAGAGTCTAGGACAAGCGTGAGGATAGACTTGCTTATAACTCAGCTGAACAACACGAGAGTCTATAATAGGTGCGAGGGTAAGCTCGCCCATAACTTTGCTAAGTGACATGAGAGTTTAGAGCATAGGCGTGAGAGCATGTTCACTTATAACTCGGCTGAGTGACATGAGAGAAGGCTTGCCTATAACTCGGTCGAGTGGCACAATAGTCTGGGATAGACGCAAGAGCAGACTCGCTTATAACTCGGCCGGTTGGCATGAGAGTCTGCGACAGGCATGAGGGCAGACTTGCTTATAACTCGCCGATCGACACAAGAATATGTGATTTGGGCACCATGACAAGCTTGCTTATAATTCAGCCGGTCGACACGAGAGTCTAGAACTTGGTGTTGGAGGCACGGTGTATGACCCAAATGCCTTAGAGAGTTGGAGACACGATGTATAATTCAAATGCCTTGGAGAGCTGAAGGTACGGTATATGACCTAAATGCCTTGGAGAGTTGGAGGCACAATATATGATCTGAATTCCTTGGAGACTTGGAGGCATGGTGTATGACTCGAATGCCTTGGAGAACTAGAAGTACAGTTATGACCCGAATGCCTTGGTGAGATAGAGGCATGATGTATGATCTGAATGCCTTGGAGAGCTGGAGGCACGGTGTATGACTCGAATGCCTTGGAGAGCTGGAGGCATGGAGTGTTAGAGGCATGGTGTATGACTCGAATGCCTTGGAGAGCTAGAGGCATAGTGTATGACTCGAATTCCTTAGAGAATTGGAGGCACGGTGTATGACCCAAATGCCTTGGAGATCTGGAGGTGCGGTGTATGACCCGAATATCTTGGAGAGATGAAGGCATAGTGTATGACCCGAATGCCTTTTCGATTTGAACTTCCTATTTGATAAAGAGATATTTTAGAATTTGAATTTTAAAATTCAAGTTTATACTTATCTTGAGATGGCTTGGGTCAATAATCTCAAATCGCCATATGGGGATGGATGAGTTGATTGGTATGGCCAAGCTGCTGGTCGGATTGAAATTTTGGTCCTATGGGATTTCTGATTGGATGCTCATTTTGACTTTAGTCGATTGTGTTAGGAATTCGAGCCGCAAAAATCGCTTTTTGCGTTGCGAAAACCCTGAATTCTAGCCACGGATCCGTGCGAAGATATATTTAAAATTAAATCATGTACATGTTTCTACACTAGATCTACCTTGGATCTACATGAAAAAAGAGTATACCTTTGTAGCGAAGGTCTTCGCTTATCCCGCTCATCCAAAAAGATGTCGGATCTCGTAGAGTGTCAAGTGAACACTCCTCTATAAGTATCCACACGGACAAAAGGTGGAGAACAACCACTTAGAGTGTGCTAGCACTCATGGTAGTCATGACAATGGAGGATGAGAGGGAGAGGAGAGATGAGAGGAGGAAGAAGATGACCTCTTGAATGAGTACACAAAATGTAACTCACATCACTAATGTGGCCGACCATATTTAGAGGTTCTTATACCTCCATGTAATACCAAGAGTCATGACTCTTGGTCTCTCTCATGAGGTGGCACACAATGATGTGGCCTTGATGATGTAGAACACCATCATTGGCTAGCCCTATGCCAAGTCACAATAAGGTGGCAATTGGTCAAGTCAAACTTGACCCTTCATCTTCTCTCTCAAGTCAAGTCAAACTTGACCCATTTATCTCCCATGGTTGATCAAATCTAACCATTGATTCAAGTCAGTTTGATTTAGTGAATCTCTATCCGTTAAATTAAATTGATTCAATGAGTCATAATCTAAATTAGACTCATTAGACACATAAATCAAATTGAGTCAACTCAATTAGTCTAATTTGGATTACTCTTAATCTAATTTGGTTCATCATATGAACCTAATTCTCTTGGTTCATCATATGAACTTATTCTCCATCTAATTGCCCTTTATGTGTGACCCTATAGGTTCTTGTAACCTTGGCAATGCTCATAAACCCATTTAGAAGCATAAGTAATGAGCGGTATCTAGCAACACATCATTACTACCCAAGTTACAAGAATGTTGAGATCCAACATCACCTTGTGACTACTAATTGTAACTCTCACAATATGTGACAATGTCCTTCTATCCTTGACATCTAAATTGATCAAATAAGGCATAGACCGTGTCATCCTCTAATCAATCTATATCTTGAACTCCAAGTAGACTCACTCTAAATAAATGAGCTCAATATCTCATATTGACTTATTTGGGCATGGTCATGCACTTAGTGGTCTCACTCTATCAAGAATGATGATGTCACTCCCATCATATAGGAGGAATAGATCCCATCTACATCACTCATATCCCTCCGCATAATTTGTTATATACCAGTAATCGCCTTTATAGTCCACCCAGTTACGGGTGACGTTTGACGAAGCCAAAGTATGCAACTCCTTATGTAGGGAACCATGGTGACTTCAAGTCCAAGGACTCATAGTCATACTAATAGTCACATGAGAAAATATATGACACTCATATAATGATCCATGATACTTTCTCATGGTGGGTCATTCAGTATACATTCTCCAATGCATACCCATGTGTCAACTTGATACCTCTATATCCATGACTTGTGAGATCAAGTCATCGTGTTGACCTACATGCTAGTCTCATCGCATTAATATTGTCCCTGAATGTTAATACTTGACTAGGAATGATGAAGAGTAGTGTTCTTTATATCATCTCACTATCGATTCAACCAATCGATTGATATAGATAAGAACCTTCTACTCAAAGACGCTATTATACTTAGTTATTTGACACCAATACAAGTAAGTATAATAACCATAAAGAAATGTCTTTATTAATATATAGGAATATGATACATTGAGTCCATACAACAATCATCATATGATTGGCTCTAGGGCTCTAACTAATAATCTCCCACCAGCACTAGTGCCAATCAGTGTAGGCTCTAAGACCTAATGACCTAGTGTGACCATCATGCTTTCTCTGTGCCAAAGCCTTAGTCAAGGGATCAACGACGTTAGCCTCTGTGGGTACTCTACAAATCTTCACATCTCCTCTATCGATGATCTCTCGAATGAGATGGAAGCACCGTAGTATGTGTTTTGTCCGCTAGTGTGAGCGGGGTTCCTTAGCCTATGCAATTGCTCCATTGTTGTCATAATAGAGCTCTATAGGATCGGCTATGCTAGGAACCACCCCAAGCTCAATAATGAACTTGTGTATCCAAACTGCCTCCTTTGCTGCTTCTGATGCAGCAATATACTCGGCTTCTGTTGTAGAATCAGCAACTGTGTCCTGCTTCGAACTCTTCCAGCTCACAGCATCACCATTCAAGCAAAACACAAACCCAGACTGCAATGTATAATCACCCTGGTTAGTTTGGAAGCTGGCATCACTGTAACCCTTTACAGCTAGCTCGTCATCGCCTCCAAATATCAAGAAATAATCTTTAGTCCTTCTCAGGTACTTAAGAATATTCTTGACCACTATCCAGTGACGCTCACCTGGATCTGACTGGTATCTGCTCGTCATGCTCAAAGCATACGAAACATCAGGACGAGTACATAGCATGACGTACATGATAGATCTTATGGCTGAGGCATAAGGGATCTTATCCATGCGGTCTCTCTCCTCTCTAGAAGAGGGACTTTGAGTCTTCGAAAGACTCAAACCATGTGACATCGACAGAAATCCTTTCTTGGAATTCTGTATGGCAAACTGTAGTAATACCGTGTCAATATATGTACTTTGACTTAGGCCAAGCAATCTCTTAGATCTATCTCTATAGATCTTTATGCCTCAAATACAAGTTGCTTTACCCAAGTCCTTCATTGAGAAACAATTCCCTAGCCAAGTTTTTACAGACTGCAGCAAAGGGATGTCATTTCCAATGAGTAGTATGTCATCCACATACAATACAAGGAAGACAACTGTGTTCCCAACAACCTTCTTGTAGACACAGGGTTCATCTTCATTCTTGATGAAACCAAACTGTTTGATCGCATCATCGAATCGAAGATTCCAACTCTGAGAAGCTTGCTTTAGTCCATATATGGACTTATGCAGTTTGCATACTCTACTAATATGCTGTGGATCTACAAAACCCTAGGTTGTGTCATGTACACATCCTCAAGCAAGTTTCCATTCAGAAATACGGTTTTGACATCCATCTGCCAGATCTCATAATCGTGGTATGCTACAATAGCAAGCATGATCCGAATGGACTTAAATATCGCTACTGGAGAAAAGATTTCATCATAGTCAATACCATGAATTTGCTTGAAACCTTTAGCTACCAAGCGACCCTTATAGATAATAAGTCCATCTATGTCAGTCTTTCTCTTAAAGACCCACTTACACCCAATGGGTTTGACGCCTTCAGGTGGATCAACCAAAGTCCATACTTGGGTTGGTGTACATAGATTCCATCTCGGATCTCATGGCCTCTAGCCATGACTCAGAATCTGGTCTCATCACAGCTTCCTGATAGGAGATAGGCTCATTCTCAACGAGCACAACACCATCATGGTTAGACAAGAGAAATGAGTATCTCTCAGGCTGACGACGTACCCTATCAGACCTGCGAAGATGTAGGTCTACTTGAACTGATTGTTGTTCCTCAACTTCTTGAGCAACAATCTCATCATCCACAACACTTTGTGGTTCCAGTTCAACTTCCATCAAGGCTTCAGTGCTATGGTCCATATCTTGAACTTCTTCAAGATTGAACGTACTCCTACTAATTTTTCTAGAAACAAAGTCCCTTTCTAGAAATACCCCAGTCTTAGCCACAAACACTTTGTGTTGACTGGGAATGTAGTGATAGATCGATTTAGAGCGACAGAGGGGGGGGGGGGGTGGTGAATATCGCGTCTTTTTAAAACTTTTCTTTATCTTTTAAATCAAAGTCGTGCACAGCGGAAAGTAAAAGGAAGACAGATTGTTTACTTTGTTCGGAGCCTAGCTCGACTCCTACTCGAAGGCCTGTGGTCCTTGACCGCACCGATGGGCAAAACACTAAAACCCTTCTTTCCGAAATCCTTCGGAAAGAAGCAGATCGTACAGATACAAAGATATAAGATAGTAACAACCCTACTATCTTATATGAATTTAAGTGCAAAACAAAATATACCGACAGTAGTAAATGAAGGTTGAGGCTCGGTCGGTGCTTTTGGACGAAGTAGCTTGCTGAGCTCATGAAGACTTGTAGCATAAGTAGCAAGGCAGAAATGAACTTGAGTCAATCAGAATTCTTCTTTACGAGCTTCTGACTTCGAGCACTTTTTATAGGTGTACTGGAGCTTCGGTCGACCGATCCCACTGTTCGGTCGACCGAACCCGCTCCCTTCCTTCCTGGCTGAAGTCCGAAGCTGGCTCGATCTTTCGCATTTATTGGTCTTTAATGGTTCGGTCGACTGAACCATCTTTTCGGTAGACCGAACAAGCCTTTTCCTTGTTCGTCGAAATCTGCAAGAGATCTTCTTTTAATGTTGTTTAATGCTGATTGGATCGGTCGACCGATCCTCTGGTACGATCGACCGATCAACCTTTTGCCTTTTTCTGCTGATCAATGCTGATGGTCTGTTCTGTGCTGAGTCACCATGGTTCGGTCGACCGATCCTTTTGTTCGGTCGATCGATCAAGCTTTGACCGGACTGTACTCTGTTTTGGTCTGAACTGATACCTGCTTTGAGTTGACCTGGTTCGGTCGACCGATCCTCTTGTTCGGTCGACCGATCAGGTCGAACCTACAAAACAGTGTTAGATAATAATCCTGCAAAATAGAGATCAACATAGTAATATAAAATACATGAGTAATAATATAAGACAGTAGAACGGTCTTGATCTCAACTTAGAAACCTACCCGGTTTCTTCAGTTGGATCAGCGACCTTAGGTTGTTCCCTTCAGGAACTCGACCTCACTGTGCTCCTCCAGTTACTTACCTCAACTTACCTGCCAAACATGGTCCTCCAGACCTGTTTGGACTTTTGTCTGCTCAGTGTTTGATCGCCTGATCCACTAAGACTTTTCCTGCAATATTATATTAGCAAACAACAATAATAATACAGAAAACAATGGTAAACCTAAACCTAGATTTACCGAGATCCGCTGGTTCGGTCGACCGCGCGCGGTCGACCAGAAACCATCCGATCAACCTTGCTTGGAGTTCACTCCTCCAAGACTTCTCGTTACCTAAGGTTACCACCCCCTAGGATTTTATCCACTTGGCTTCACTCACCAAGACTCAGTATTCGGCTACCCAGGGATCAAGTCCTCCAGACCTATCCACCTGGCTTCCACGATATATCAAGATTTCCCTTACCTAGCCTACAACTAGGACTCAGTATTCGGCTACCCAGGGATCAAGTCCTCCAGACCTATCCACCTGACTTCCACGATATACCGAGATTTCTCTCCTTGCCTAGCCTCCAACTAGGACTTCCCTTGCCTAGCCTACACTAGGACTTCCCTAGATCAAGCTCCATACTTAAACATACTTAAATATATTTGTCTGACATTAAAACCTTGGAGGTCGATTGCACCAACAATCTCCCCCTTTTTGATGTTTGACAAATATGTTTAAGTTAGGTCAATTCAAAAAGATTTAGATTTATAACTTAAACCCTTCTTCTCCCCCTTTTGTCATACAACAAAAAGAACTCTTCATAAATGGCTTTAATTGCTAAGGATCCCTAAGTTTTGCACCAACAATGATGGAATACTTTTAAATATTTTCAAGATATGCCTAAGGTATTCCCTCACCCATTTGATGTATAATAGAGTTTTCAAAAATGATTCATAGAGATTTTGAAAAAGCCTCATTCCATGAAAAAATTGAGTAAATTTGCAGTATCTTTTTCAAAATAATTTTGAAGAATGCACTAAGTAAAATCTCTCAAGAATATGTTTCAAAAAGTATTTCAAGACTTAAAGTATTTTTACAAAACCATGATATAGAAGACTTAATGCTTGCAAAATTTCTTTGAAAGATATTTTTATAGAATACTTTTCAAAAATATTTGTAAAGAGTTTTTATCAAGCATCCTTGTTAAAGCTGAGTTCAAAAAATATTTTCAAGTAATTTTCAAGGAAATTCTTAAAGAAATTCTCTAAGTAAAATTTGATTTTCAAGGAATTTTCAAAAAGTTTTTAAAAAGTTTGAAGAGTGATTTTGAAAAGATAATGCTTGAGCTAGGTTTAAAAGATAGTATTTTGAGTTTTGTAAGCAATTTTTCAAAAATATTTTTTAAGTTAATTTCAAAATCAGATTTCTTTAAATAAGTATGTAAAGATAATTTTCAAAAAGTATTTGTAAAGAAGTTTTATCAAGAATTTTTTTTTTCAAAAAAAATGTTTTAAAACATTTATTCAAAATATGTTTTCAAAAGCAAGATTTTGAATGATATATATAAAAAATATGTCCTTCAGTCAAGTCTCTGCCCCTTAATCAGACACTCCTTTTAGAATCCTTGTTACCCACATGGAAGATTTTTCTATGTGTGTCTAAGGGTCACGATTGACTTAAGGTTCTAAAGACCTAGCCGGTGAATAATAATAATTTATATATATAATACACCCAATCAATCATCAATCACGATTTGAAAAATATTTCTTTAGAAAATAGAATTATAAGTTTTCAAAAATATTTTTTTTTAAAAAAATTAATTTTAATTTTCTTAGCATCTCACCCATTCCAAATTTTCAAGTATGACAATCCTATAATTGTGTAAGATGACTTTATTGATTGTGAGTTTCGTTGTAATTAAGTTAAAATTTAGTTATAGTTGAACTTTGATTAAATTAATTTTAGGTTAAAATTGATTAGTATTTAAGTTGATGGTAACGTTTAATTTAGGAATTGCAAAGTTATTTGTTAAAGATAATTAGCTAATTAATAAAGGATTACATAAGTTGACTTGGTTAAGAATTTGTTTTATTATTATTATTATTTTTTATTTTTTTAAAAAATATTTTGGTTATAGGTTGATTTGTTTATTGATTAATTTAAACTTAATTTAAAATTTAGTTTCAATTTAGTTTAATTTAGTATGATTATTTATTTTTAATTAAGGATTAAAAAGTTGATTTATAATTAATTATTACTTATTTCAAATAAGGTTGATTATAAGTGTCATAATTAATAGTTATAGATTAATTGACTATGAATTTAATTAGTTTCTTAGGAATTAATTAGAGAAAGATTTTAGAATTAGTTTTGAAATTTTAATTTTGTTTAATGTTAAATTACTTTATTTGTTGATTTAAGATTTCAAGTTGAGATTAAGAATTAATTAAGTGTATTAATTTAATTAAGTTAAACTAGTTAATGATTAGGGTAAATTAATTAATTTAGTTTATTAAGTTTTAAAATAATTTAAGTTTTAAATAATATTAATTAAGTTTTTTTTAAAAATAATTAAGTTTTAAAATAAGTTTCAATTAAGTTTTAAATTAGGTTTTAATTAAGTTTTAATTAAGTTTTTAAAATAATTTTAATTAAGTTTTAAAATAATTTTAATTATGTTTTAAAATAATTTTAAATTAAGTTTTAAAATAATATTAATAAAGTTTTAAAATATTTTTAAATTAAGTTTTAAAATAATTTTAAATTAAGTTTTAAAATAATTTTAATTAAGTTTTAAAATAATTGTAAATTAAGTTTTAAAATAATTTTAATAAATTTTAAAATAATTTTAATAAAGTTTTAAAATAATTTTAATAAAGTTTTAAAATAATTTTAATTAAGTTTTAAAATAATTTTAATTAAGTTTTAAAATAAATAAGTTTTTTTTTTAATTTATTTTTTTAATTAAGTTTTAAAAATTAATTAGGTTTGGAATTTAATTAAGTTTGCAATTTAATTAGGGTTGGAATTTATTAGGTTTGAAATTTAATTTAGATTTGAAATTAATTGAGTTTGAAAAAGGTTATTGAACCCATGTTAGATTCAAACTTAGCTTTGGGTTAATCAAGCAGACTTCCTAAGGATAAGCTTTCAGTTCAGTGGCAAGGCTTATGGCCTTCTTGTGTATCAACGGTGGACCATTTGCTGAAGACTTTTCAAACAGTTCCTGCTCAAAGAACTTAATACTAAATTTTGGTCTAACAAGCCCATGTTTGACTGTGGTAGCTTCGGTCAGATCCATTAAGTCTAGTGCACCAGGTAGAATTTCATATTCAGCCTAGACATGCCTTCGGCAAAGTTTCCTTGACGTACTATCATCCCAATCCATTCCAGTGCTATGTTGTTAGGGTTTGGTAAACCTTTTTAATCTAACCATTCTAAATTAAGAAAAGATGCATAACATGTTATACAACAGTTAAGTATGCATGATCATGACAATTCAAACAAGTCATATTATTATTATTGTTTTTATTTATTATTGTTTAGTATTGTTTATTATTACTCTGTTATAGTTGTTTTATTTTTATTGTTGTTATATCATTATTTATTATTATTGTTATTATATTATTTATTATTATTGTTTTTATATTATTATTATTTATTATTATTGTTTTTATATTATTATTATTTATTATTATTGTTATTATATTATTATTTATTATTATTGTTATTATATTATTTATTATTATTGTTATTATATTATTTATTATTATTGTTTTTATATTATTATTATTATCAATATTGATTAGTTTCATAATTAAAGGGTACATGATTATAATTAAGTTTATGAAAGTTTTGTTTCAGATTTGGTTTTGATTTATAACTGAAATCTAGATTTTGTGAGTTGATAAAATTATTAATAATGTTTTCTAATTTATTAATTTTATTTTTCAAAACATTATTTTGTTTTTCTAATTTTCTAAACTTTGATTTATAGTTTAGTTTCTTATTTTTATTTAAATTTTTTGTTAAATTATGTTTATTGTTATTTAATTCTAGATAATTATTATTTTGATTTAAATTCAAATTATCTTGAATAAATAAACTTTGATTAACTGAATCGGGGTCTTGATTAAGGTTTGAGTTGATTTGATTAATTTAATTATATTTGAATTATTTAATTTTTTATTAATTAAATTAGTTTTGTTAAGTAAGGTAGGATTTTCATGCATTTTTAGATTCATAGTACAATTCAAACAAGAAGGATCTAAATCATATAATTTTTCATGTAATATAAATTGTTTTACCTTAATTGCTCCCCCTGAATCCTTGGGTCTTCTCTCCGGATATTGAGATTTGTAGTGTCCCATCTGTTTGCACTTAAAGCATTCAATGTGGTCCTTCCTTTTCCGGACTCTAGGCATCGGTTCCTCCTTTGCCTCCGGTTGTGCGGATTGGTTCATCGGGCATTTATTTTTGTAGTGCCCTTTTTCTCTGCAATTAAAACATGTTATATGTTCTTTAAATTTTGAATTTACAACATTACCTTCTGAATCCTTATTAGAATTCTCCCCCTTGACCATTGCCGTTTCAGATTCAAACTCGATTGTTTGGTAGGACTCGGGTTCAGATCCAACAGCCTCCTCCTCAGCCACTAGTGCAATGAAGCTGATTTGGTCTTGTTCTTCTAGGTCTGATTCTGAGGATAGCTCTTCGGATTTGGATTCAGACCCACTTTCATCTTGATCTTCTAGCCTCGACGGGGTCTCGTGAAGTTCGATCAAGTTGGTCCACATCTCGAATGTATTCTTGTAATCTTCTAATTGACACAAAATTTTGTTAGGCAAAACACTAATTAATAAATCTATTACCTTTGTGTTTGCTTCTGAGTTTTGAGAAGATTGTCTCAGTGCGATCCAGCTATCAAAACTCTCACTTCCTATGAAAGATTCCATCATTCGCCTCCAGATATTGGAATAAACTTGATCGTATGGTGGAGGTTCATAGATACTTCTTCCTTCTTGATAGGATGTTGACATTCTTGCAAGAAGATAATAGAAAATAAATTTCCAAGACTTTCGTCTTGGGATTAGTAGTGCGAGATTAAGAGTAAAAAATATTACTTAAAAAAATTAAGGAAAAGAAAAAAGTTTTAAAAGTTGCTCGAAAAACGATTAAGTTATTTCAGAGCTAACGAGGCTATGATACCAATTGATAGATCGATTTAGAGCGATAGAGGAGGGGGGGGGGTGAATATCGTGTTTTTTAAAACTTTTCTTTATCTTTTAAATCAAAGTCGTGCACAGCTGAAAGTAAAAGGGAGACAGATTGTTTACTTCGTTCGGATCCTAGCTCGACTCTTACTCGAAGGCCCGCGGTCCTTGACCGCACCAATGGGCAAAGCAGTAAAACCATTCTTTCCGAAATCCTTCGGAAAGAAGCAGATCGTACAGATACAAAGATATAAGATAGTAACAACTCTACTATCTTATATGAATTTAAGTGCAAAACAAAATATACCGACAGTAGTAAATGAAGGTTGAGGCTCGGTCGGTGCTTTTGGACGAAGTAGCTTGCTGAGCTGATGAAGACTTGTAGCACGAGTAATAAGGCAGAAACGAACTTGAGTCAATCAGAATTCTTCTTTTCGAGCTTCTGACTTCGAGCACTTTTTATAGGTGTACTGGAGGTTCGGTCGACCGAACCCACTCCCTTCCTTCCTGGCTGAAGTCCGAAGCTGGCTCGATCTTTTGCATTTACTGGTCTTTAATGGTTCGGTCGACATAACCATCTTTTCGGTCGACTGAACAAGTCTTTTCCTTATTCATTGAAATCTACAAGAGATCTTCTTTTAATGTTGTTTAATGCTGATTGGATCAGTCAACCGATCCTCTGGTTCGATCTTCTTTTAATGCGTTGCGAAAACCCCGAATTCTTGCCACGGATCCGTGCGAAGATATATTTAAAATTAAATCATGTACATGTTTCTACACTAGATCTACCTTAGATCTATATGAAAAAAGAGTATACCTTTGTAGCGAAGCCCTTCGCTTATCCCGCTCGTCCAAAAAGATGCCGGATCTCGTAGAGTGTCAAGTGAATACTCCTCTACAAGTATCCACACGGACAAAAGGTGGAGAAGAACCACTTAGAGTGTGCTAGCACACTTGGTGGTCACGACAATAGAGGATGAGAGGGAGAGGAGAGAAGAGAGGAGGAAGAAGATGACCTCTTGAATAAGTACACAAAATGTAAATCACATCACTAATGTGGCCGGCCACATTTAGAGATTCTTATATCTCCATGTAATACCAAGAGTCATGACTCTTGGTCTCCCTCATGAGGTGGCACACAATGATGTGGCCTTGATGATGTGGAACACCATAATTGGCCGACCCTATGCCAAGTCACAATGAGGTGGCAATTGGTCAAGTCAAACTTGACCCTTCATCTTCCCTCTCAAGTCAAGTCAAACTTGACCCATTTATCTCTCATGGTTGATCAAATCTAACCATTAATTCAAGTCAATTTGATTTAGTGAATCTCTATCCGTTAGATTAAATTGATTCAATGAGTCATAATCTAAATTAAACTCATTGGACACATGAATCAAATTGAGTCCAACTCAATTAGTCTAATTTGGATTACTCTTAATCCAATTTGGTTCATCACATGAACCTAATCCTCTTGGTTCATCATATGAACCTATTCTCCATCTAATTGCCCTTTGTGTGTGACCTTATAGGTTCTTGTAATGTTGGCAATGCTCCTAAACCCATTTAGAAGCATAAGTAATGGCGGTATCTAGCAACACATCATTACTACCCAAGTTACAAGAATGTTGAGATCCAACATCATCTTGTGACTACTAATTGTGACTCTCACAATATGTGACAATGTCCTTCCATCCTTGATATTTAGATTGATCAAATGAGACATAGACCGTGTCATCCTCTAATCAATCTATATCTTGAACTCCAAGTAGACTCACTCTAAACAAATGAGCTCAATATCTCATATTGACTTATTTGGGCATGGACATGCACTTAGTGGTCTCACTCTATCAAGAATGATGATGTCACTCCCATCATATAGGATGGATAGATTCCATCTACATCACTCACTTCCCTCCGCATAATTTGTTACATACCCAGTAATCGCCTTTATAGTCCACCCAGTTATGAGTGATGTTTGATGAAGCTAAAGTATGCAACTCCTTATGTAGGGAACCATGGTGACTTCAGGTCCAAGGACTCATAGTCATACTAATAGTCACATGAATGTATATGACACTCATATAACGATCCATGATACTTTCTCATGGCGGGTCATTCAGTATACATTTTCCAATGCATACCCATGTGTCAACTTGATACCTCTATATCCATGACTTGTGAGATCAAGTCATTGTGTTGACCTACATGCTAGTCTCATCGCATTAACATTGTTCCTGAATGTTAATACTTGATTAGGAATGATTAAGAGCAGTGCTCTTTATATTATCTCACTATCGATTCAACCAATCGATTGATATAGATAAGAATCTTCTACTCAAGGACACTATTATACTTAGTTATTTGACACCAATACAAGTAAGTATAATAACCATAAAGAAATACCTTTATTAATATATAGGAATATGATACATCGAGTCCATACAATAATCATCATATGATTGGCTCTAGGGCTCTAACTAACAGATCGGACTTGACTTGCCAGTTGGATGTTGCCCATTTTAACTGTCGATTGACGTTTGTTTGGGGATGCAGGTCGAACTTCACGTGAAGATGCCAATCAAATGTTTTGATCCTCGAATTTGCTGATTGGCTGTTTGGTTTGAGCGTCTGCTAGGCTCTTCATACTATGTCCTTGAAGGAGATCGTTAAGAGGAGAGCGAGGATAATCTTTTATTCACTTCTCCTGACTCTAACATTCGACATAGCCTCTTGGCATATTGATGACATTCACTGATAGCATGATGAGAAGATTGATGGTAGTCACAAAAATGTCTACGTATTTCAAGCGATTATTGATCCCCTTCCTGCATTGCTCTCTCTTTTCGAACTGGTGGAAGATCCGAGTGAGAGTCATTGGGTCGTTTTGGAGGTAGTGGCGGTTTCCGATCAGCTTGGCCAATCGGAGCTGAGACAACTGCCTCCTTTTTTCAAGTGGCTTGGGCTTCCTTTATATTAATGTATTTGCCAGCTTTCCCCAATAGGTCATCAAAGTCCTTGCGTGCTTTTTGACGAGGGCTCAAACAAACTCTCCTTTTAAAAGGCATTGGGAGAAGACACTTATTAATATTTTGAAAGTGGCGGATGGAACATTTAGCACCACTTGATTGAATCACTTGATGCATATTCGTAGGAATTCCTTAGCCTCTTGCTTGAACATGAACAGATTCATGCTAGTTTATTGATACCTCATGCTGCTGGCAAAGTGGTGTAGGAAGGCTTTGCGAAAATCTCTAAAGCAGCAAATGGACTCGATAGAGAGCCGATTGAATCATCTTTGTGCCGAGCTGGAGAGTAGTAAACGAAACATTTAACACCATTTGATTGAATCACTTAATGTATATTCGCAAGAATTCCTTGGCCTTTTGCTTGAAAGTGAACAGATTCATGCTAGTTTTTTGATACCTCCTATTGCTGGCAAAGTGGTGCAGGAAGGCTTTGTGAAAATTTCTAAAGCAGCAAATGGACTCGGTAGGGGGCCGGTTGAACTATCTTTGTGCCGAGCCAGAGAGTAATAAGGAACACTCGACACTTAACGTCATCCTGTATTGATGAAGGATGACTGCATTTTTAAATTTAAGTAGATGATCTTTCGGGTCAGTTGCTCCTCCATATTCTCTGATCGCTATAGATCGGAAGCGGTTTGATAGTTTGTCCTCCAAAAGTTTTTGGGAGAACAAGACACTTATTCACTCGGGGGAAATGTTGGTTATCGGAGCTTTCTACTTTTGAAGATCCCGAGCTATCACATCTCTAGAAGATGATACTTGGGACCTTTTTGTTCCTCCCATATTGTTAGATGGGGTGCAGAACAATGCCTTGTGATACGCGATCGGGGAGGAGGGCATGGGTGGCAAGTAGATTGGTTTTGCAGGTACTTGCATGAAGCCTACCAGAGGAGGAGGAACTAGTTGGAACCCAGTCGGGGCCTCCACTCAGGTCCCTCGCTCACTGTGAAGGCTTATCATTGACGCAGTCGGGTCATGCAGCAAAGGACCCTCATCTACTACTTGTTGTTGCTACACTAACTTTTGTGCTCGGGCAGTTATTAGCAGCTCTAAGTCTTCTTGGGACAAAGTAACTATGGTGAGTCATCCAACCTCTTCCATCTCTACGTTTCAGATTCAGACGAAGTTCCCATAAACAAAGTCAAATTTGATTCTATCTAAAAGTGAGGGAGATGTCACGCTAGGCACGAGGCATCGAGGTGGCTTTGATGTTGACCGAGCGACGACTGTGAATTCGAGAAATGTGGTTGAGCGAACCTGGAGCTAGGAGCTGTGGATCTATGCACACCACTGACAGAGCCAATAGGAACATTAGAGCGAGAACTAGGGAGGGGATCTCAGCCGCAGATACTCTGACGCTCAAGTCAGAACAGTAGCTAAGTCAAATAGAGAAGAAGATGAATAATAGAATAGCAGTATAGTTATGTGTGTTTTTGCATGAGTGAGCATATTTGGCCAACAGAGAGGAACCCCTTTTTATACTGCCCATTATAACCTCTACAATTAATGAGGTGGCAGAGAATGTCTGGTGTTAGAGTATGTCGGGTGGTGGAGGATGTACGATAGCTTCCCTATGGTTGGAAGAAGGTTCCATTGCATGTATATGTCAAAATGATGGAATATTTTTTGACGAGTAGCTGTTATTCTCTAACAGGTTGTTATAATTCTTTGACAATGTTATCTCCTAAAAGGAGTCTGACTGACTCTTTAGACGACCGGGAATATACTAGGAGCTATGCTCCAGAGTAGTGGGGAGTTGAGCCCTTGAGGTTCAACCGGCTTTTGAATCGGCCAGGTTTATACTGAGAGCCTTATATTGAAGAAGTAGGGAGCTAGGTCCTGTAGGTTTGACTGACACTAGAGCCGACCTGTTGTATGCTGGAAGTCATGCATATGAAAAGTGGGGAGCTGGGCCCCGTAAATCCTACTGACGCTGTGGCAGACCAGGTTTGCATTAAGAACCTTGCATTGGAGAAGTGGGGAGTTAGACCCCACAAGTCCGACCGGCGCTGGGGCTGATCAGATTTGCATTGAGAACCTTGCATTGGAGAAGTGGGGAGCTGGGCCCCATAAGTCCGACTGACACTGGAACCGATCGGGTTTGCATTGAGAACCTTATATTTGAGAAGTGGAGAGCTGAGCCCCATAAGTTTGGCCGATACTGGGCCAATCAATATTGGGTCGATCAGTGATAGATTGGGAGCCTTGTCTCTGCAAAATTAAAGAAAACAAAGAAGTTTATAAGGTACCCCTACAACTCTTTTTATATGATGTACGAATGTAGATGTAAATATGTATAAATTGACTTGATTAACCACATATGCAAGTGTAGGGGCCATATTGAGAAAATTTGTATCGAAGGGTGCACATGTTGCAAGGCATGCAAGTAGAAATAGTCATGCTGGCTAGTTTCTTATGGTTGTGACAAAGATTTTGTTTAAAATAATTATTTTAATTATATTTGTTAAAAAATATTTTATTATTGATTAAATTCCTTTTTATTTAATTGATCTTATTGAATGAGTATATCTTTAATAAAATAGTAATTTCTTTGTTAGAAAAGTGGCATTAGGTCTTCTTTATTTATCAGTTCATATCCTATTTGTTAGTATACAGGAGGTAATATAAGAATATCATGCGGATAAAAGAGAATTGTAGTTTGACTCAAGTAGTCAGAAAAAATCTAAATCAATCCGATATTGGGGCGTCCTTTGCGCCCTGTCTCCTTGACACTCTATCTCCATAGTGCCTCCAACTCTGATATGCCATGGTTTTCATGGTGCTCTTGACTCCTTGGCATCCCGTCTCCTAGATGCTCCGTCTTCATGGCGCCCCAATTCCGAGGTGCCCTTATCTCCTTAGCGCCCGTCTCCTTGGTGCTTATGTCTCCTTGATGCTCCGTCTCCATGGCATCCTGACTCTGAGGTGTCATGATCTCCTTGGTGCCCCATCTCCTTGGCACTCTGACTCCAAGGTACCCTTGTCTTCTTGGTGCCTCGTCTTCATGGTGCCCCTTCTCCTTGACACCCCGTCTTCTAGGCACTCTATCTCCATGATGCCCCAACTCCTTAGCGCCCCGTCTTCTTGGCGCCCTCGACTCCTTGTCGCTCCATCTTCTAAACGCCCGATCTCCATGGCGCTCCGACTTTGAGGTGCCCTCGTTTCCTTGGCACCCATGTAAAAATAGAAAAAGAAAATAATAATCTGTTCTACTTTTCTCATTAACAAGACGTAATATATATACAAGTGTACATATCTTTCTCTCCTATAATTCAGTAATTCTCATAGGATAGTTACCATATTTACAGTAAGAATTATTAAATATCATTTACTTCCCTAACATTTTTAGAGCAATAATCATGGGATACGATTTTCTTTCCTAACACTCCCCCTCAAGATGAAGAATGAATGTCAAGAACTCCCAACTTGCGCTTCATTGTAGAAAAAACTTCCTTTCCCAATGGTTTAGTAAACACATCTGCAAGTTGTTCTTCTGAAGGGATATATTCAGTAGTAATTGAACCATCTTGAATCTTATCACGGATAAAATGACAATCTATTTCTATATGTCGGGTTATTTCATGAAATACTGGGTTGGCTGCAATATGAAGTGTTGCTTGGTTGTCACAGTACAATAATGTTGGTTTTGAGTGCAATATTTGCAGATCTTTCAACAATGATTGTAGCCAAGATAACTCACAACATGTACCAGTCATAGCTCAATATTCAGCCTCCGCTGAGGATAGAGAAACTATTTTTTGTCTCTTTGTTCGCTAGGAAATTAGAGAAGATCCAAAAAAAATACAATATCCTGTAGTTGATTTTCTAGATATTGGGCAACTTCCCCAATCTGAATCACAAAAAGCGCGCAAAGATAAAATATTTTGGGAAGGAAAAAAATAAACCTTGACCCGATTGTTCTTTAGATATCGTAATACACGCATGGCAGCTTCCATATGAGGTTTTCGTGGAGCATGCATGAATCTGCTTAATATGTGCACTGCGTAGGTGATATCCGAACGAGTAATGGTCAAATAAATCAGGCGTCCGACAAGCCGCTTATATAAAAAAGGATCTTTTAACAATTCTCCTTCATCCGATAGTTTTGAATTTTGCTCCATGGGAAAATCCATAGGTTTGGCTCCAAAATATCCTCCATCTTTTAGAATTTCCAAAGTGTATTTTCTCTGTGAAATGAAAATACCTTTCTTTGAACGAGAGACTTCCATACCCAAAAATACTTTAAGTCACCCAAATCTTTAATCCGAAAATGATTATGTAAAAACTGTTTAAGAACAATTATAGCAATTGGATCATTGTCGGTTATGAGGATATCATCAACATATATCAATAAGACAGTAAATGATTTGCCTTTCTTACATGTAAACAAAGAGTAATCTGCTTTGGATTGAACAAAACCAGCATCTTGAATAGCTGTAGAAAATTTCGTAAACCATTGACGACAAGCTTGTTTTAATCCATATATGGACTTGTTTAGGCGACACACAAGGTTCTCCCCCTGTCGCTAAAAACCAGGAGGAAGATGTTGGAGTGTATACTGAAAGCCTAAGCTTTGTAAACATTCATTATGAATAAAGAATCACATTTGGTCGAATTGTCTACATTTGTTTGTAGTTGTTCATATAATTTATATTGTAGATAACATAGTATGTGGTGTCACATGCAGAAGATGATGTTATCAGTACCTTATAAATTATAAACAGTAGCTCACGACTAAAATGGAAAGGAACAAACCATTAGAAGGTCGTAGTGTAATTAGGTATTAGTTTATCTTGACTATATAATTACACTAGTACACTCAGAGTGTATTGAGTAGGACCATAAGAGGTCGTTTCTTTTATACTGACTTTGTAAAGGAACAAAGACCTCAGTTATTATGGAAGTGTGTGCTCTTAATCCTAATATAATAACAAGCACATATGTTTGATATTTATTTCTTTAATTTATCAATGGGTGAGATTTAGTTCGATGAATCAATAAACCCGATAAGTTGGGAAATGATATCACTTATAGTGTGTGTTGTTGATTATAGAAGGAAACTGTGTCCTAGAGATACTAGGTTGATAATGTCCTCAAGAGGAGCTCATAAAGATTGTCATGTTAAACCCTGCAGGTGGACTTAGTCCGACATGATAATAAGGTTGAGTGGTACTACTCTTAGACTTTGATATTAATTAAATGAGTTGTCAGTAACTCACTTAATTAGTGGACATTCGATATCTTAAACACAGGGAGACTAACGCACTCATAATAAGAAGGAGCCCAAAAAATGTAATTTGGGATTGGTGCGGTAGTTCAATGATAGTTCTCTAGTGGAATGAATTATCATTGATAAAATTAAGTTGTGTGTTCGGGGCGAACACGGGATGCTTAATTTTATCGGGAGACCAAAACCAATTCCTCCTCTCGGTCCCTATCGTAGCCTCTTATTTATAGAGTTCTATACCCACCTATACCCACCTTCTATACCCACCCAATAGGGGCCGGCCAAGCTAGCTTGGGAACAAGCTAGGGCCGGCCTAGGTATAATATTGGGTGGCCAACCCTAGCTTGAACCCAAGCTAGTGGGGGCCGGCCAAATTAAATTAAAAAGGGATTTTAATTTTAATTTTTATTATGTGGAAGAAATAATTTATTAAAGAGAATTAAAATTAAAATATCTCTCTTGTAAAAGATCTACAAAAGATTAAAGAAAGAGATTAGATCTCTTTCCTTATTTGTAGATTGGTGAGATATTTTATTTTCTCTTTAAAATTATTCACATGTTGATAAAATTAAAATTATAGAAATTTCCTTTTATCAACCATGAAGAGATTTTTAAAGAGAAATTTTATTTTTAAAATTTCCGGAAACAAATTAGGAAGTTTTAATTGTTGATTAAAACTTGTCTAATTTTTTTCCTTCATTGATGTGGCCGGCCATTGGTTTTAATTTGGGAAATTTTATTTTATTTTTCTCAATTAAATCATATCAATAAAATTAAGGAAATTTTATTGTAATTAAATTTCCTAATTTACCTAGGCCAAGGAATATAAAAGAAGGGGTAGGGGTGCCTTCATGAGACACAACATCTATTATTTCTCTCCCTCTTTTGTTCCTTGGTGTGGCCGGCCATCCTCTCCCTCTCTTCCTCTTGTGGTGGCCGAACCCTTCTCTTCCATTGGAGCTCTTGTGGTGGCCGGATACTACTCGGAGAAGAAGAAGAAGAAGGAGAGAAAGCTAGCATCTCTTGGAGCTTGGTTAGTGTTTTGATTTTCTTCCTTGGTGAAGCTTCCTCTTTGTTGGCCGAACCTAGCTAGGAGGAGAAGAAGGTGATTGGTGGTTTCTCGTCTCGGAAGATCGTTGCCCACACAACGTCCGAGGTTAGAAGAGGAATACGGTAGAAGATCAAGAGGTTTTTCTACAAGGTATAACTAGTAATTTCTATTTCCGCATCATGCTAGTTATTTATGGAAATAATACCAAATACAAGAGGCTTACATTCTAGAATTTCGAATATGTTTTTCGATGTTGTGTTCTTTTATTTTTTCTTTTCCTTGTGATTTGATTGTTCTCTTTGGTTAACCTAAAGTTATTTTAGGAAATTAAATATTATCTTTCTATAAAAGGTTTTGTCTAGTCGGTGGTGATTGCTCCCATATCCAAGAAGGCCATGTGCCTCGCCACGTCAGTACTGGGAACCAATTATGGAAATTAATATTTAATGGAATTAATAACTTAAGGAGACTTAGGTCGAACGTGTTAAGTTCCGCAGGAGATCCAAGTCAAAACCTAAAAGAACAAATAGATTAAGTTTTGGATCAAACGTGTTAAGTTCCGCAGGCGATCCAAAATTTAATTTAAAAGAACACATGGTAGCTAGGAAAAGGTTCAGACCTTTGTACAAAATTTTTGTACAGTGGAACCTATAGGTTTTCCGAGTAGCAACCAACAGAAGAGACATATAAATTTTCTCTGAAAGATCTCCATGAAGAAAAGCATTATGGATATCAAGTTGAGAAAGAGACCAATTTTGAGCAGCTACCAAAGCTAATAAACAGCGTATTGTAACCATTTTAGCACTAGGTGAAAAAGTGTCATGATAATCAACACCTTCAAGTTGCGTGTAACCTTTTGCTACGAGCATTGCTTTATAGCGTTCAAGGGAACCATCTGATTTATGCTTGATTTTGTATACCCAACGACAACCGATAGCTTGTTTTCCAGGAGGAAGGGGTGTGAGAGACCATGTATTGTTGGCCTCTAAAGCAGCCAATTCTGATTGCATTGCTATTTGCCAATGAGATTGGGAGGCATCTTGGTCATAACATGTAGGCTCAACATCATTAGTAACAGTAGCAATAAAAGACCTTTGTTGTGGTGAGTAACGACCATAAGAGATAAAATTACTGAGAGGATAATGTGTACCTTTACTTGGAAAAGATGGCGAGGATGACAATGATTCAGGTGAACTTTCTTGATTACAAAAATAGTCACTCAAGGCTGGAGGGGGAACATGAGATCGTTGAGAACGACGTAAGGGGGCTATTGGTGAAGTAGTAGAATCGACAAGGATGTATTCTGTAGGTGTTGATTGAACGGAAGAGGAATCTGGGATTGCAACATGTATGACAGAATCTGATTGAGGCTCAGCGGATATGAACTCATAGGGAAAAATATCTTCATGAAAAATAACATCACGACTAGTGGAGACTTGATGAGTTTCAATATCATATAATTTGTAAGCTTTCTGACCAACAAGATACCCAAGAAAAACACATTTTGTGGCACGAGGAGCAAACTTATGTGAAACATGAACATTAGTGGCATTAGCTAGACAACCAAAAACTCTAAGATGGGAATAAGTAGCAACTTTTCCATAGAGTTTCTCAAATGGAGTTTGGTGAGAAAGTATAGGCGTGGGTAGCCTATTAATTATATGAACAGCAGTAGAGACACATTCTGCCCAAAAATGTAAAGGGAGATGAGCTTAAAAATGAAAGGCTCTAGCTGATGTAAGGATATGTCTATGTTTGCGCTCGACCATCCCATTTTGTTGAGGTGTGTAAACGCAAGTATGCTGGTAAGTAGTGCCTTGTTGTTTAAAAACATCTCGCATAGAAAAGAACTTTCCTCCATTGTCAACCCTAATATTTGCTATAGGAGTATTGAATTGGGTTTTCACAAAAGAGAAAAAATTGATTAGGAGATTTTTCGTCTAATTTTTATGATGCATAAAAAAAACCCAAGTAAAGCGAGAAAAATCATCCACAATAGTCAAAAAATATTTAGCACTAGAAAAAGAAGGAACTTTGAAGGGGCCCCAAATATCACAATGGATTAATTCAAATGGTTTAACGGAAGAAATAGAACTAGTTGAAAAAGGAAGCCTTGTTTGTTTTGCAGACGCACAAACATCACAATTATTATGTGGTTCCAAAGGAAAATGTAACAAGGTTTTAGACATAAAGTCTAATCTAGAAGAGGATAACTGTCCTAGACGTCGATGCCATAAGGTAGTAGTGTTTTGAGAAGAGGAAGCTTTGATGGTATGGATAGATTGGACAGGATAGTGTGACTTATTTTCTGATATTGCAATCAAGTAATATAGTCCATCTCGTTGTTTACCCAAACCAATCATCCTCCCCGTCATCAAATTCTGCAAAATACACCAATAAGGAAAGAATGTTACTGAGCAATTTAAATCTCTTGTGACTCAACTCATCGACATCAAATCCACCTTACAAGATGGCACGCCAAGAACATTCTTTAAATAAATAATAGGACTCAAAGGTAAATTTTCAGTAGAGATAATTGGAGCCTGATCTCCATTTGGCATAACAACTGGTGGTAAAGAAGTGTTCTCCTTACTGTTGACAAGCAAAGCTGGAGAAGAAGTAATGTGATCTATTGCACCACTATTGATTATCAGTTCAGGTGAGGACAAACCTGAAGAAGTAGTGACATTATTTGCCTTGGGAGTAGTTGTTTGAGATGTTCCATTGTTCTGTATAATGGATAAAAGTTGTTGTAGTTGTAATTCAGTCAATCCAGTCATAATTGGTTGAAGTTGTTGCATCGCTGGAGTCTCTCTGATATTATGAATTGAAGATTGATTGCTATCATTGTGCTTGAAATGATTATTTTTGGCCGTTGAATGCTTGGGATGTCCAGGTGGATAATCATGTAGTTTCCAACATGTCTCTCTCGTATGATGATCTCTATCACAATAAGAACAATGCAGCGGCTTGCGGTTATTGGAATTAGGGCGAACAGAGGGACTAGATTTGTGTCGAACAGCAAGGGCTACTGGTCCACTTTTTTGAACGACCATGGCAGAAGCTTCTATTGTCTCCCATCTTGCAACTCAATTTCGTTGCTTTTCTTCTTGAATAATGGAAGAATAAGCTTGTGAAACATCAGGTAATGGGTTCATGAGAAGGAGTTGACCACGAATAGCATTATAAGACTCATTCAATCCCATGAGGAATTGCATCAACTTATGTCTTTTATTGTTTACACCACAAGTGCAAGCGACATCATTATAGGATCCTAACTCATCCCATAATTTTTTTAACTTTGTATAATAAGAAGCAACTGTCATCTGATCTTGAGCAAGACAAACAATCTCTTTCTCAATCTGGAAAATTCGTGGTGCGTTGCTTTGAGAAAAGCGATTTTGAAGATCTTCCCAAACTTCATGAGCAGTGTCATAAAAAATGATGATATATGTAATATCAGGTATCAAAGAATTAAGAATCTAGGATAATACCATATCATTGCATTTTTTTCCATGTCGCGTAGTCCTCTGGTTTGTTTTGCGCAGATGGTGCCTCGAGGGTTCCATCAACAAAGCAAAATTTGGATTTTGCATTTAAAGAGATGGTGATTGCTCTGCGCCAAGTTGAATAGTTGTCACCATCAAGAGATTTAGAAACAAGAATCATTCTGGGATGATCCGAAGGATGTAGAGAATAAGAATTATTAGAATCCATGTAAAAATAGAGCAGATCGTCACTGCTCTGATACCATGTAAAAATAGAAGAAGAAAATAATAATTTGTTCTACTTTTCTCATTAACAAGAAGTAATATATATACAAGTGTATATATCTTCCTCTCCTATAATTCAGTAATTCTCATAGGATAATTACCATATTTACAGCAAGAATCATTAAATATCATTTACTTCCCTAACATATTTAGAGCAATAATCATGGGTTACGATTTTCTTTCCTAACACCCCGTCTCTTTGCCGCCCTCGACTCCTTAGTGCCCCGTCGCTTGGACACCTCGTCTCCATGGCGCCCCGACTCTGAGTTGTCCTCGTCTCCTTAGCGCCCTATCTCCTTGCACCCTCAACTCCTTGTCGCCCTGTCTCTTAGATGCCTCGTCTCCATGGAGCCCCAACTTCGAGGTGCCCTCATCTACTTGGCGCCCCATCTCTTTGACGTCCCATTTTCTTGGCGACTCAACTCAAAATTCAGGATTATTTCAACACTCATGTAGATTTCGGGATTTAGAACTATTTTAAGAAGAAGATAACGCTTGTGTGAATTTTGGGATTCAGGATTATTGTAGGAAGAAGATAATGCTTGTGTGGATTGCGGGAATTTGGAATGTTTCACGAAATAAATAACAATCTTGTAGGAGGAGAGGATACGTGGAGGACATAAGGATTAGCCCTTTCCCTATAAAAGGTAGTTCTCTATGACAGCTGTAGGTACACACACATATGCATCAAAACCCTAATACCCTCCTTCGTTCTTCTTCTTCCACCATCATCATTGAAAACTAACTTCAGCGTTGGTGTGACTGTACTAGAGAACCCCTGACCATCATTCTAACCCTAATACTCTCATCGATCCTCGTTGTTGCTAGGCTATTGGCGACAAATTGATATCCATGCCAACTTACCGGTAATTTGTTTGTTGGCATTCCCAAACAGATTAGTAACTAAATGCTACCTAACTCATAACTTACATACGGAAACTAAATAATTTTAAGCAAATTTATTTTCTCGATAGTTTATGATAACAACATAGCATTTTAGTTATAATAGTTTTCGATAATTTTCGTCTTTGAAAGACTGTCATAGATGATTGAATTTTTAAATATGCAATCAAAGATTATTTTTCAACAACCACTTTCATGGTCATTTATCAATGTATTATGATTTTGAGTTACTAATTATTGTTGGACTTAATTAATCACAACTCATAATTGCCTACTATAAATTAACATGCCTACTTTAACCTAATGAAAAGAAGTATCAATTAATCAAACTTTAGTAAGTTGTTGTTTCAAAGTTAGATCATATTGCATCGGCTCAATTGGGAGTCCCCTTGATATTAATTTTTTAAGTGCCTTAGTATTGAACTATTTAAGGCTTAGTCCACTCATAAACTATTTTTTATTTTAGAAACAATAGTTACACGAAATAAGAGCTAATTTGTATGCCTCTTAAAGTCCTTTAATTGCCCTTATTGAAACTATATACATATACCTAAAACCAAATCCAAGGCATCAATCATTAATTGCTACCTTTCTCTTTTCCAATTTCAATTTTCTAATCTCTTACCTACCCAAAGCTCACTTGTTTGTTTATACTTCTCCATACACAAAAAGAAGAAAAATAATCATTTTGAGTATGATCATACAAACAAGAGCATTAAATCCTATATATATTAAACAATAATAATAATAATAATAATAATTATTATTAATGGAAGACATACAACACAAGATCATATGCAACTAACTATAATCATCAAGCTAGATGTTGTCACTCTTCTTCCAAGGGCAAAAATTAATTCATTACCTAAAGGCAAATGGTTTCTTGAAGTGTTGGCAGCTACAAGTTTCAGCACTAGCTTGAAGTCCAAGATGACTACACAAGGGCACTGTTAATGGCTTACTACCTCCTGTTGGGGTCAGTGAGCAGTGAGGAGGGCTGCTAATGGAGAGGCTGAGGTTTAGGTCTAGATGGCAGCACTCCTTCTCTTTATCGTCTTCTCTGCCGGTGACCTCCGGTGAGTTCGCATCCGTGATAATTTCCTTTTTTTGTTTTAGGGTTGTGAGGGTGGTTTTGCACTGGCTAGCAGCAGGAAGGAGCTTTCTTTTGATGTGTGTGTTCCAGTAGTTTTTGATCTCGTTGTCTGTCCTACCCGGCAACTGTCCTGCTATCAGAGACCACCTAAAAATAAGATTAAATTACAATTAATTATTCTAATAATTAATTAATTAGATATGTAGGTAGGAATTAATATGGAAGATTTGCTAGCTAGTTTTATTCTTAAAAAAATCTAACTAACCATGAAATAGGTCAAATTTGGTTGAAACTTAAAGAAAGAAAAAGAAATTGAATATGTATGATCGAAATACATACGTACTTATTTCCAAACATGCCATGGAGCTTGATGATGAGCTCATCCTCTTCGGGCGAAAAGTTACCGCGCTTGAGGTCGGGTCTGAGGTAGTTTATCCACCTAAGCCTGCAACTCTTGCCACATCTAAGCAAACCTAATTCAAGGAGAAGGGATCGAGTTGGAATATATATCACTAAACACATGCACTCAAAAACCAAAGTACTATATATCATTTTTTGAAGTAGAGGAAGTTAGATATCGATACTGAAACCCTAAATACCTGCATCTTTAGGGAGTGATCTCCAACGGCCCTCGCCATGAGCTTTGATGTAAGAAACTAGCTTCTCATCCTCCTCCTTAGTCCAAGCTCCCTTATTTGTATGAGCCTTCTCACAACATGGAGACCTCCCCATGGCTAGCTATATTATTTATTGAACAACTAGAGAGTTCTCTTCAAGTTTGAGGAGAAGATATGAGGAAGAAAGAGGATACGTTTGAATATATATTGAATGATTGGCCAAAGGATGAGTACATCATGGTCAAAAAAATTTAAGTTTTGGAGTAAATTGTGAGGACCCACTAGAGTGAGTTGGTGGGGAGGGAGTTGGATTTGGTAGGTAGCTAGGTTTAGTTTTGAGTGAATGTTTTCTTGTTTATTTAATTTGTTTGTTTTTTTTACTTGTGTCGTTTGACTCATCTTTAATGATCGCCATCTCATGTACATTTTTTTCTCTCTTTCCCCTAACATTCTTTTAAGGGCCTAGTGGCCCTAGCCTTTCAGGGTTCTAGAAACCCTAACTTGTGTGGTAGTTGTGTTGTGTGGGTTGGAAGAAAACAAGAGAAGTGATGTAGAATCCATTAATTTGCTCACCTACCTTCTTTTCCTTATATGCTCTTCTCATTATTTTGTCATTGAAATTTTGTGAAAAATATCATAAATGCAATGCTCTCTGTTTCGATGAGAATAAAAATCGATAATCTTACTATGCGTATTCATCAATGGTTGATTAGTGATGAATATATATATATATATATATATATATATATCCTCTCCTCTTATTGACAATTTAAGATTTAAGTATTTTGGCATCTGTGTTTTTATTGGTAAAATGATCATTAATCGTCTATGAATATCATGACAAAGTGTGATAAAATATCATGGCATATTCATTTGGAAGATAAGTTAGAAGATTGAAAGGATAGATGAATTAGAGGAGATAAGTCAAGGATAAAGATTCTCATAAACTCCTCATTTTAGTCCTTGCCAATGAAGTGATGGGACGAAGAATGGATGCTGATAATTAAATCAACTATTTCTTTATATTTATCCTTATGTTATCTGTATATTCCTATATATTTCCCATCCCTATTATGAGTCAACTTGCTTCCCCTATCAATAATTCAGTAGTTGTCATCATAGAGGGCAAATATTCAATCATAAAACTCATTATACATGCAATAAACAAATTATGAAATCATTATTTATGGTTATCCATACTTCAATTTCTTTCTAATTGAACAAGTGACTGAATAAAAGATGAACTATTTCATCCAATTTGTCAAAATGCAACCTTTATCTCCATCCATCCTTTGACTTATCCAATATTCCAAACAAATTGACCTTTTGATTAAATTTCAACTTGAGTCGCAAGTCAAATTTAAAATTTAGTCCTTGCATATACATGAATAGTCTACCATATAGTTTTAACCCCTTTTTTTTTAGCAAATAAACAAGTCGAGCTCAAACTCCATCACATTCATACAATGCACACTTAAGCTCGCTCGAATTTCATTATAAAATCAAGCTCAAACTTAATCGCTAGCTTGAATATAACATGATTTTACACACCAAATTTAAGAAATAAGCTAAAGATGTAAGTATCAATCTCTCAGAACAGCCGATTGAATATGATTAGTAGGCCTAGAACTTCATAGGGTGTCGTTTACTTCTTGTCAATTCCTCTTCCATCTTTCAAGAAACAAGACACTTTTGGCAAAAAACAAGCATAGATAGCAAAAGGTTACCTACCCCCAATATTCATGGCGCTCTCAAACTTACAATGAAGCATTGATGAAGTTGATGTGCTTCTAGAGAGAAGTGGATTAATGTTGTGGGTTCAACCTGCATATTATAGTTGGCAGCGAGGTTAAAACTTAGGCCTTAGGAACGTGAAAGCACCCCGTTGGAGCTGTATACATAAAAAATAATAATTAAAGGACCACCCAACAAATTAGTTCTAGAAGAAGAGTTTGTTCAAAGCCATAAGAAATAAAACGTTCCTTTTTGTAATCAAACATAGCAGTAATTAGTCAATTTCCATCCCAACAAATAATTGTTCCTTTTTGTAATGAAACAAAGGAGTACTTAGTTAATTTCCATCTGAATATATGTATTGAAATTAAAAAACAAAAAAAACAAAAAATACGATCACAATCAAGATTTATACAGATAAGTTTATAAATAAATTAAAAAGTTGATGTTGCTACTACGTGATCAAGGATGTTGAATTATTTGATCTTGGAGACAAGTACAATCTGGCAAAGGGGAGGAGTACACAGACTGATCGTTCTTCCGTTGTGCCATTCCCTTTCTTTCGCTCTCACGAAATATTCCTTCCATTTCTTCCTTAAAAGACTTCCAACTGTAGTTATCGAAACACAACTAAACATTATAAGTGATATTAGCAAACATCAGAGAAACACAGAGAAACCAAGCTATCTAGGTAGTTGTACTTGATATTAGCATCTTGAAACAACATGACCAACTTTCGCTTGTTTGGCTTAATGGTCTTAGAATGCCCTCCATAGAGGAATCGACGATGGCCTATCATGAACTGTGGAAAGTTGCCACCCTGGGTGGTCACAAAAACTTCACTGTGAAGACACACAGAATAGTCTAAGGCAGCCAACCTCGATGAGTAATCCTACAAGAGTATTTTCCGATCCTTTTGGCTGTCAATATACTCGGACAAAGCACATAAGGAAGTAAATTAGTAGAAGAACGAGCAAATAAATTAAAGTGCACCTGAAATGGAACAAGCTCCTCTGGAGTAGCAAGAGATTGTTTTGTCTGTAGAAGTGGAAATAGTTGCAACAGCGGCGCCAAGTGTGTTTCTTCCTTGTATATTTTGCCAGATGCCAAATAAATTGGAGTGTTGTTATTGAAGCCCATGCCTCTTAACATCATTCCCACCTATTCTGACAAGGAAAAACTAAAAAAAAAATTATACACAATGTGGTGTGAAAATAAGCTAACTACTAGATAGTATATCTAAGGTCAATGCATGCATGCCTCAGATGATCCGTTGGTTTAAGGAAAATACTAATCTTTGGAAATTGATTCCAGAATTGTATGTGCAGAACATGCTTCAGATAGATAGTTGGCTGATTAGCTCCAGAATTGTATTGAGCTTCTAGAGGTAATTAGTTACCTCCAAAGGAGTCAAAGGGCATTTGCCTTGCATTCTGTTTAGATCAGGTCTCAAACAGTGACTTTGGAGTTTAAACTTCTTCCAACCTCTTTGGCGAGCTGAATCCATTTCTACTTTTTCATCCATTCCTCCATCAAAAATGCAGCACGAGAAGGCTACCATGTCCTGCAATTGCAGTGACAAAGAATGAACCCAGTAACAACAGTATGTGGTACATGGAACATGCACAGGTTCAGATCCAATACCGCCTCAAAGCGTAGGTGGACAGCAACATAATTCCCCTCAGATAATGAACTTTTCTCTTTCATGTGATAAATTAGCTTCGTTGCCATTGTTGCTATGGAAGGTGAGAAGCTGATTGCCTTGAAATTAGCTAAGCACCTAAGTCTTTGCATGTCTGATGGAACTTCAACTTCCAGTCTATTTGCAAAAGGGGCAATGCGAATAACACTGAAACACATATGAGGGGCATTTTATTAAGCATGGCATCAGAATTTTTATCCTACTCACATCTAAAATGTAGATCAATGAGCAGTCGTTATAACACAGAATTTTATTTTCTTCCAAATAAGAGTTTTTTATGCCATTAATTTTATGTTTGTGAATGCATTAGCATTTATGTAATAATAGTGAAGTAGTATGAAAATGTATGCAGTTGGGGAAAAAAAACTCTATACAAATCAATTTTTGGCACTTTGGACCAATCTTAATCTAGTAACAAGGCATACCCGTGCTCCTGCAATAATGGTAGTGCAACATCTGAATAAAATCTTGCTGTTGCCCAAGCTTTAGCTTTCAAGTTTGGTATACTGCTGGTATTGTAGCCAAATCTTTCAACAATCATCTCAGGGAGTTCTTTCACCACTTTCACATATCCTTTAAGAGTGTTTATGAAGTGATCTTCATCATAAATATCCTTAAATTTGCTGCCAAAAGTGTTAGAGCACTTCTAAAGTTATACAGAGTTTGAATTTCATTAACAAGTACTTTTTGATTGTACACTAATAATGTAAATCCATTATTTCACAAGAAGGAAATTCAAGATATAAATTATTGTAAGCTACATATGGCCAGTATCTGAATTAAATGAGTTCCTATATCATCAACTAATTAACCAAATTTGAAGCTATTGAGTTTCTTTGTGACTGTCTTGGAACAAGTACCAAATAGATTAAATGGAGACAGCATCTCCATTTAATCTATTTTACATTGCTGAAAAAGAAGTCGTATCTCAATTTACAAGATGCAGATATTTTTAGCTCCTTATCCAGTAAACTTGGTGGAGTTATTCCAAATTGCATGTTAAGACCCAAAGGATTCTCATAAAAAATTCTAGCAGGTTATGATATATAATATTGATGGATGATAATAGTATACCATAAAATTCTAGCAAGTTATTTAAAAAGTAGTATCCAAAAGCCCAAAACCATAAAACTATATTGGTGAATGATAATATTACTTCTCCATATATCCCTTGATGGTCAAGGCCTTATGAAAATCAAATTGTACTCTGAAGTCACTTAACTCATCATCCACTGTTAGTGTTTGTACCAAAGGTTAGATGGTAACTTGTACCAATGTATCCCATTACATGAAAATATTGATGTTCTGATATCATGTTAACTCAGATGCAAGTCATGTCAGTTAAATCCTCAAAACTAACTTAGAATGTGATTTTAAAATGTAAGTCATGACTTTTGATGCATATTATCCAAAGATATAGCAGAGTCAAGATATAAGTTTTTTAGAAATTTTCCATACAAGAGCTGGAAACTACACTAAGTAGCAGAAATAAAATACTATTCAAGGAGTGAGAAGAGAAAGGTTGAGAAAGAGTAACTCATTACAGCATCATAGAAGCTAAGAGGATAGCATAGAATATATTTAGAACATTTAACAAGTCACTGAGCAATAGGGAAGCAGAGACACTACCTTATGCAAATAAATAAATAAATACCTGTTACCTTATGCAATTAAATAAATACAACCAAGCAGCATACAGAAGAAAACACCAAAAGTGGCTCCCGCATAAGAAGAAAGAAATGAGAAATTTGTTGCCCTATTTTTAAGAATTTAATTGAAGACATATCAAAAATGATATTGCATGTACCAAATGAGAAATGTTTACTTGCCTTGGATCCATCCAAATGTTGTGAACATGGAACTTGGGAATAACGAGAATAGCATTTAGCAGTCCAGCCAATGCAACAGCATTGCATATCTGGAAACAATAGCACATCGAAAGTAACCATAAGGTGATGCTAATTTAAAACTCAAGAAGCCTTAGATGTTAAATAACATCACATATAGACGAATGATGTACCGATGAGCGTTGTTGATTTAGACCACCATTTGCATCAACTATCAGATAACCTGATGGTTCTATTGACCCTGAAGTGTAGAAGCAAAGAAGCATCATCAAACGTTTATCAATCAAAATTATATCATCCATAAGCAAGCATACTGATATCCTAGTTTAAATCAGATACTGATTTGCCTGGGATAAGCTGAGTGCAGATTCTCATGTGAGTCCTTTACCAATGTGGAAAAATTAGATGGTCTAGTTAATTAGAAGTACATGTAGCTCGAACAAAGCGCTCCAATTCATGTGTTTAGCAGATGGTGAGATCGTGTGTAACACACATGAGTCATCCAGTGTACCGCATTGGGCAAGAACTCAATTTATGCATGTGCCTAATAGGCATGTATTGGCGCACATAGGTGCATTAGTTGCAATGTGGTGTTGTATGGAACTTTTTTTACTTTACATATATGCATCTTTGTCAGTCATGTTGTAATACCTTTAGTTTTATTTTATACTTGGATCAAATTGAAATTTTCCTATTTGGAGGCACTTTTTTGTAATGTGGGAAATAGTAGGGAATTCCTGCAAGGGTGAACTGAAGGGCATGGTGTTGAACAACGTAACTAAAGAAAACAAACCTGAGGAGCTTATCATAAAATCTAAGGGACAATAAAACCTCCTATGGAAACAATAAATGGGACAAATTTATAGTGGACAGAAAACATGTTTAATTAGGATTGTACCAGAAGAATACTGTGTCTTATGGATTGTGCAATGCTTTGACTGTTTGAGTTTCCTTCTGTTTGTCCAAATCTTGTTTATCTGCAAACAAAAGCTGATCCCAATTAACCATTACATATTTAGGTAATGAAAAAAAAAATCAAGCTAAAACAATGCAATGGACAATATTTTACAAAGTCCCAAGGCATATTTCACAAGTAAATGGGAAGTCCCAAAGCATATTTCACAAGTAAATGGGACATCATAACTTGCAGTACCAACTGAAGGTCATTAGCAGATCAAAGCTAGTAAAGCACACAGAAAACTATGAAAAAATGGTGGCAAGCTTGTTAATTTTACAAGTCAACCAAGCAATGAAATAGGAAAAAGAGGTGGTGGTTCAATTATTCTTCTCCATCTTCACCTACTAGCAAATCCGCAGTTCTTGATATGAGCCACTTAGTTTTAACCATTAATAGTTTGAACTAAAACAAATTGTAGTAGCTTTTGGACAAGCATGAATGTGAACATCATGACGAAAATAGGAAAACCACCTTTATTCATGATACACAATGATTGCCCGTGCAGATGAATCATAGACATGAATAGCACTGGTGCACTCATGAAGCAAGGCTTTGGTAAACTAATATCAAATATTGTAAGGAGAAAATTTTTTCTTCAGATTAATTAGTCTAAGCAGGTAGGCAACATATGATCAAGAAATGTAATTTACATTTTTCTTTTTGAGGAAGCATAAGTTGACATTGTTAACCTGGAAAGACAAGGCTTGAATAATATAAAATACAAGATGACATACAGAACCAATAGAGGAGATCGAATGTGCAATAAAATATTGTATAAATTTCATAGAGTTGCAACCATGGGGATTCGTTCATCTCACAGTCGATATACCAAAGCAAGTTGTTAGATTGTTTAAAGATCACAAACTAACAAGTTGTGCAACCACAGAGTTTCACAAATCCTAGTGCCAACAACGTTAGCAACAAGTCTAGACCTCTTTCTTTCCTTATTTTTTTTTTTTAAAAAAAAGGAATAAACGGATTGTTGGGGTTTTTCTCTCTCGCTTTTCCCTTTTGGTAGAGGATCATTCGATTCTTCGAAGGCTCCATTTCAGGGATCTTTATGAAAAATAAATCTTCGTCATTCATTTCGTTACGTTTTTCTCAAACGATTTCTTCAAGAAGTTTTCTTTTTCTTTCAAATACCCAACATCTCTAATCATATTAGAATATTTTACGAATCCCTAAGTTACCAAGCAGCTTCAGAGGGTTGATTAATGGACAAACCTGAGCAGCTGAAGAATTATCCGAGAGCATTTCCGGCAATAGCTTCTGAAACAGCTCGTTGCTCCGATACACCGACCCGAGCGGAGGAGGAGGTGTCGGAGACGTCGAACCCAAGGCGGAGAAGAAGGAGGCGCAGTACCAGAGACCAAGAAGATAGGCAACGAGAGCCGCGAGGAAAAGAAGCGACGGAATGAGACGGCAGAGGACGGAGGGACCGCCATCGGGATGGTCATCGCGAGGCTTTCCTCCGCGTCGGCAATGCCAGGGCCGGCCAGCGGCGGGAGGGCTCAAGGCGCGGCTCTTGGTCGGCTTCATTTGTTGCTGGCGCTCGGAGAAGAATCCATGGAGATTGGATTTGGGGAGGATTCTTGAGCAAGCAAAGATTGAATCGAGTTCACATGGAAATCTCTTTGAGCCGTCGTCGTCTTCGTCTTCGTCTTGCTCGCTCCGAGGAAGAAGAGGAAGAAGGGAGGGGACAAGAATTTGAGGCGACTTTAAATTAATTGCATGAGGCGGTGGGCTAAGCCTTCATAGGATTTATAGGCGTTCTCGATTAAATCAGCCTATTTTGACATTTACAAAAATACAAATTTAAAATTAAAAATTAAAAAAGTGTCTCTTTAAAAATACTAAAATAACACCGAAATATATTCCGGTGGCAAAGGTGAATTTCAATAGTTTGGATATGATTTTAATTAAGTTTAAATAATTTTAATAAAATAATTATCTATATAAATAATTTTTGTTATATTGAAATAATTTTGTTCTTTAATATAGTAATTATAATTTAGCTACAACAGTTCGGAAATAAAAGTATTTTTGAATAAATAATCTGTTCAAAAACTATTTTACTTTAAAAAAAAGGACGTCGTTTGAATGACGAGGCCACGAGGGGCATTTTCTAATTTTTGTCCCCTTCAAATCAAGTTCTTTTTTTTTACACCCCTAATCAATCGATTATAAAAAAAAAATACCCTTAATCAATCGACTATAAAAAAAATTAGACGAATGAATTTTTTATTTAAAAATTATTAGAAATTTAAATTGAATGAAAAATTAAATCTAGATCATAAGATCAAAATTGATAAATCTTATTCATCCAACTTGAAAGGTTTTAGTGTCTTTTGGATGACCTAATCTCATTCATTGATTCCTAAAGGGTGACATCTAATGAAGAAATATTGTATCTCTTAGGAAAGGATACGATCTATATCATCCAATTTAAAATGGATGGATGAGATCTAATTAAACTAAAAGATTTTTATACCCCTTCATTTAGTATAAATAAGATCCCTCACATCCTCATTTCACTCACTCAATTCCTTTTAAGAAAAATAAGCATTGCATTCCATACTTGTATTAGAGAGTTCGAGAAGTTTCTTTGATTTAGAGGTCTTGCGATTTGCAGTGCTGCTATCGCTAGATAAAGTCGTTGTATCTTGGGAGACGATTGGCGTATTTTGTGAGCACAGTGTGCAGGGCAAATTAGTCTTAAAGAGATAAAATCTAATTCTAGCCTCGACTTTGCTAAAACGATGGTATACCATCATTCTGCCCGCACTCAGATTGCACCACCACTACAAAATCCCAATAATTTTAAGACGAATTTTATTCGTGCAATCTTAATGGATTCATCATCGACGACTCCTGTTCTACTAGCGCTTGGCGAGAAGCCACAGAAGTTTATAGGTACGGATTTTAAGAGGTGGCAGCAAAAAATGTTGTTTTATCTAACCATGTTGAATCTTGCAAGGTTCATACGTGAAGATGCACCCTCCATATCTCAAGGCGAGACTGATGAAGATAAGAGGGCGGTATATGATGTTGGGGACATAGTGACTTCTTATGTCGAAACTATATCCTCAATAGCTTGGATAACACGTTATATTACATGTATATTCTAATGACAACTGCAAAGGAGTTATGGGAATATCTCGAAAGGAAGTACAAAATAGATGATGTCGAACTAAAGAAATTCATTGTCGGCAAATTATTAGACTTCAAAATGATTGATTCCAAGACTATAACAACTTAAGTCCAAGAATTACAGTTGATCCTACATAATCTGCACACCGAGGGCATGACAACGAATGAGTCCTTTCAAGTTGCTGCGATAATCGAGAAACTTCCACCTTCGTGGAGGGAATTCAAAAATTATCTAAAGCACAAGCGAAATGAAATGAGACTTGAGGATATGATTGTAAAACTGCGAATTGAAGAAGACAATCACAAGCAATCAGAATCAATAAAAATGCTTATATTTGCAAAGGCAAATCTGCTGGAACCAAACAATGGTAAGAAAAGAAAGTATCCCGACAAAGGATAGAGTCAAGGGAGGGCCAAGAAGTTCTAAGGAACATGCCACAACTGTGGCAAACTGAATCGCAAGGGCAAAGATTATCGACATCCAAAGAAAGTCACTCACGTGCACATGATTGAAGATAAGTCAGTGTCGATAGATATGTTAGAATTAGATCCGACTGCCATTGTATTTGAAACTAACTTGGTGGACAATCCAAGGCAGTGATGGGTCGATACTGATGCCACACGACACATTTCCTCTGACTAGACCTAGTTTTCAACTTATACCCCTATTAATGGGAGAAAACTAATTATGGGCAATTCTGCAACTTCCAACATTGTTGGTCTTAGCAAGGTGGTTCTAAAGATGACATCAGGCAAAGAAGTGACTCTAATTGATGTGCTTTATGTTCCCAACATTCGAAAGAATTTAGTGTCAGGGTCGGCTCTTGTCAAAGCTGGATTCAGGCTAGTGTTTGAGTTAAATAAATATGTATTGACAAAAAATGATCAATTCATAGGTAGAGGATTCATGGAGAACGGTCTATTTAAAATGAATGTAATGGTTCTACACCGTGAATTTAATAGCAATAAAATGATAAATGCTGCTTATTTGGTCGAGTGTTCCAATTGGCATGTTCGACTTGAACGTGTAAATTATAACACTTTGCGACAACTTATTAATTTAAACTTATTGCCAACATTTAATGTTGATCCAACACATAAATATAAAATATGTGTTGAAGTTAAAATGACAAAGTTGTCTTTCCATTTAGTGGAAAGAAGCACAACTCCTCTAGAATTAATTCACAGTGACATATGTTACTTAAAATTTGTGCAAACTAGAGGAGGCAAAAAGTACTTTGTTACTTTCATTGATGATTACACTAGATACTGTTATGTGTATCTATTGAAAGGCAAAGATGAAGCCTTAGAAGCATTCAAAAATTATAAGAATGAAGTTGAGAATCAAATTGGTCAATGAATTAAAAGAATTGGAAGTGATCGAGGAGGAGAATATGATGGTCCATTTAATGAATTTTATGCATAATCTGACATTATTCATCAAACGATAGCTCCTTATTCTCTTCAATCAAATGGGATTGTCGAGCGTAAGAATCAAACTCTTAAGGAAATGATGAATGCTATGCTGATAAGTTCGGCTTACCCCAGAATTTGTGGAGGGAAGTTATTTTATTGGCAAACCATATTCTCAATAAAATCCCTCACAAGTAAAGATAAAACTCCTTATGAGTTATGGAAGGGTCATAATCCTTCTTATAAATATCTGAAAGTATGGGGGTGTTTGGCTAAGGTGGAAGTGCCTAAACCAAAGCAAACTAAAATAGGACCAAAAACAATCGATTGCATTTTTATTGGATATGTCAATAATAGCATTGCATATCGATTTTTGGTGCATAAATCAACACTCCTTGATGTACATGTTAGAATAACAATTAAATCAAGGAATGCTGTATTTTTTGAAGATATCTTTCCTTGCAAAGATAGGAAAGAGGAAAGTTCAAATAAAAGAACTTATGAAACTGCGAGTAAAAATAATCTTGGAAATAATGAAGAACCAAGACGTAGTAAGAGAGCCAAAATAGTAAATTCATTTGGTCTTGATTTCATGACTTGTATGTTGGAAAATGAACCAAGAATAATAAGTGAAGCCTTATCAAGTCACGAGGCTCCCTTTTGGAAAGAAGCCATCAATAGTGAAATAAATTCCATCATGCAAAATCATACTTGAGAATTGGTGGATATTCCACCTGGAATCAAGCCTTTAGGATGTAAATGGATCCTAAAGAAGAAATATAAGGCTGATGGAACTATTGAAAAATATAAGGGAAGACTAGTGGCAAAGGGATTCAAACAAAAGGAAGGCCTTGACTTCTTTGATACATATTCACCGTAACAAGGATCACATCCATTCAAATACTCATTGCTATTGCTGCAATACATAACCTTGAGATATATCAAATGGATGTGAAAACAACCTTATTAAATGGTGAATTAGAAGAAGAAATATATATGGAGCAACCTAAAGGGTTTTGTGGCTTCAAACAAGAAAATAAAGTGTGTAGACTTGTGAAGTCACTATATGGGCTAAAACAAGTACCAAAATAGTGACATGAGAAATTTGACAAAACTATGTTGTCAAATGGATTTAAATCGTTTGTCATTATCTGTTTATATATAGATGATATGCTCATCATGAGTAGTAATCATGATATAATCATGACTATTAAGAAGTGTAGGATCGAAAAGAATTTAGATATCTTCATAATGGTATGATATTGTCCATTTTAGGCCTAAATCCTTATGATTTTATTCTTGGGCTCTCCCTAAAAGGCCTCATGCCAATCGAGATATCTTTTCTCTTATAAAGCCATGATATTTCCCATGTGTTTTCAATGTGGGACTATATTTGTAACCCCAACAATCCCCCTTCAAACAAAGGACCACAGGCTTCCCACGTCCCATCCTTGCCCGACCAGGTCTTCTTGCCCCTCGGTCCACCCGACCTACTAGGACTTCCTTGCCTAGCCACAACTAGGACTTCCTGCCTGGTGTTTGGTCCTCGTGATTCGAACATAGGAGCCCTCACTTTCTTTGTTCAAGGTCAATATTTTACCCACATGGCTCAATCAGACCATAGCTCTTGTGCACAGTCGGCGATTAAATCTTCTGGCAGTCCGGGCTCTAATATCAATTGTTGGGATGAAGGATGTCCACATATCTCCACAATGGTATGATATTGTCCACTTTGACCCTAGGCCCTCATGGCTTTGCTCTTGGGCTCTCCCCAAAAGACCTCATGTCAATGGAGATATCCTACATCCTTTTAACCCCATCATTTTTCCCAAATCTTTTCAATGTGGGACTTTGATTGAACCCCAATAATCCTTCCCTCAAACAAAGGACCATAATTACTCTCATGGTCCAGGCCTTCCCGTGAGCATTCAGTTATCTTGACCTGTTTCGGGCCTCCCCGCAAGTAGTTGGATCCGGTCAATCTTGACCTGTTCGGGCCTATCCGCGAGCATCTAGTCACCCTGACATATTTCGGGCCTCCCTTTAAGCATCCGGTCACCCTGACCTACTTGCCTCTCCGTAAGTATCATGTCTCTGATACCAATTGTAGGATCAAAAAAAATTTAGATATCTCTACAATGGTATGATATTGTCCACTTTGGGTCTAAGCCCTCATGGTTTTGTTCTTGGGCTCTCCCTAAAAGGCCTCATGCCAATGAAGATATCTTTTCTCTTATAAACCCATGATCTTTCCCATGTGTTTCAATGTAGAACTATGTTTGCAACCTTGCAACCCCAACAAGAAGATGTTGACTAAAACTTTTGATATGAAAGATATGGGTATAGCGGATGTTATACTCAGGATTAAGATCAATAGGACATTAGATGGAATTATCTTTTCACGATCTCATTATATTGAGATAGTGCTAAGGAAATTTAATGTATATGATCTTTTCCCTGTGAAAACACTGATGGACTTAAGCTTGCATTTGGCTAAGAACCATGGTAAACTTGTATCCCAATTGGAATATTCGAGGATAATTGGTAGTTTAATGTATATCACTAACTGCACACGTCCGGATATTGCATACGCGGTCAACAAATTAAGTAGATTTACAAGTAATTCAGATGATGACCATTGGAATGCATTAATAAGGGTTCTTAAATATTTAGGATATACCTTAGAGTATGGATTACATTATACAAGATATCCAGCGGTACTAGAAGGCTATTGTGATACAAATTGGATATCTAATACAAAAGACTCTAAATCCACCAGTGGATAGAAAAACCAGTGCCTGCCATAATGATACATTGAGATAATCAATCGGTAATTGCTGTTGATACAGTCTGACCTGGATGTTGTTTTGATGTTGACACTGATTTAAGTTTCAATCAGATATTGAATTAACTCAGACAAATCAGGGTTGACTTGGTTGACCTGATTAATCTGATTGGGAAAAGTCCGAGCAAGGAGCTTGGCACGGGAGAAGTCCTGGTGAGTGAAGCCAGGCAATTGGAGAAGTCCTGGTGAGTGAAGCCAGGCAATTGGAAAGTCCTGGTGAGTGAAGCCAGGCAATTGGAAAGTCCTGGTGAGTGAAACCAGGCAATTGGAAAGTCCTGGTGAGTGAAGCCAGGCAATTGGAAAGTCCTGGTGAGTGAAGCCAGGCAAGGGAAAATCCAGATGGATCAAGGGTGATCGGACATCTGGTATTGGGAAGTCCAAGTATGGAAACTTGGCATGTATAGTCGGAGAAGAGCTCGGTAGCTCGGTCTCTGGACTGTCAGGATTAAGGGTAGCAAGCTTGGAAGCTTGCCTCTTAAATCATCAGACCGATCCAGTGGCACAAGTGGCACGGGTGATCGGTCGGCAGACCGATCCAGTGACACTAAGTGTGCCCTGATCGGTCTACGGACCGATCAGTAAACACTCAGTAGCATACTGTGTTGTTACTGATCGGTCCGCCGACCGATCAGTGAGAACTCAGTAGCATACTGCGAATACTCAGTATGCTACTGTATCGATACTGACCGGTCTCGGGACCGGTCAGATTGATGCCTGATCGGTCCGGAGACCGATCAGGCTTGTGCGCGCGACACCTGATCGGTCCGAGGACCGATCAGGTTAGTTCCTGATCGGTCCGCAGACCGATCAGTAACGATCGAAAAAGAAATTTGAACGTATGGATCGGTCTGCAGACCGATCCATACTATAGTCTGTTTTGCATGCACTTTCTCTGTTTCTTTCTGATTCAAAGTTGCTTTTGCCTAAATATTTCTAACCATCTGCTGCAAGATTTTGAGGTGCAGGTTACTGGTAATTTGCAATTGGTTGATTTCAAATTGAGCTTCATTAGTAGAGGATACCAGAGAAACTTTTGCTATGTTCCACTGTAAACCTGTTAAAGCAGCAAAGTCGTGGCTGCGATCTGGCGGTGATCTGGCATCGATCAGCTCAACTCATGGTGATTGGGTGGAGCTCAGAGACACCAGTGAAGACCAGAATTCCATTGGTGTGAGCTCAGATGATCAGATGAGAAAGAAGCGTGATTGGCGATGCTATGGCTGGATGCAGAGATTTGCTGTAGTTTGGCAGGGATCCGTTGCGGGCGAAAGGCAGAGATGGCAGAGACATAAAAGGCTGGTTGAAGAGAGGGTTAAGAAGAAGTTTTTCTGGAGAAAAGAAACTCTCTGTCGATCGGTGCAAAAGCTTTGACGCTCGGGGCTGAGAAGCGGCTGTCTCGACTTGCTCTCTGTTTCACTGACCTTCGCGTGACTGTAAGCTTAATTTTCATTCTCCTAAGTCACCAAGCTCAGTAAGTCTTGTGCTATATTCTACATACCTGTTGAGACTTTGTTGAGAGGTCACTCCACCGAGAAGGAGAAAGTTCATAGCCGGGTGTTCACCGGGGTTGATCTACCGAAGATCGGCTTGTCCACCTTACGGACACCGAGGAGTAGGGGCAAGTTATCCCCGAACCTCGTAAACACTTGAGTCACTGTGGTTTGCTTTGTTTCTTCTCTTATTCTTATTCTGTTCTTAACTTGTTTTCCGCTGCGCTAACCACTCGTGTGAGTTTTATCTTTGAGTTTTAGCTTTTGAAGAGGCTATTCACCCCCCTCTAGCCATCCAGGATCCTAACAAGTGGTATCAGAGCTTGGAGCTCTTCATCCGGCTTAACAACCTAAGAGCAAAGAGATGGCCATGAGGGAAGGTTTTAGCACAAATCGACCACCTTACTTTGAAGGGGCAGATTTCCAGTACTGGAAGGGACGCATGGAGTATTACCTAAAGACGGACATTGCCATGTGGTTCTCAGTCAAGGAAGGCTACACACCACCAAGAGATGAGGAAGGTAAGGAGCTCGAATCGTCAAGGTGGTCTACCGAACAACTCCGCAAAGCACAAGCCGATGCCAAGGCCATGGTCACCTTGCAATGTGGAATCGCCAAGGACCAACTAGTCAAGGTAGGTCCTTTTACTAGTGCAAGAGATCTATGGAACAAGCTCATTGAGCTTCAAGAAGGGACTCGGGACTCTCGAATTGCCAAGAGAGACTTGTTCCTCAACCAACTCCAGAACCTCACCATGAAGGAAAATGAGAATGTAAGTGAACTTCATGGTAGGTTTAAAGAGATCATTAACGGTCTCCATTCCATAGATGAAAATGTAGAAAACCGCGATCTTGTAAGGTATGCACTTAAAGCTTTTCCTAGGAATGCCTTGTGGTCATCTATGGTAGATGCCTACAAGGTATCCAAGGATCTTTCAATTGTCAAGTTAGATGAATTTTTCTGTGAAATGGAATTACATGAACTTGCTAACAAAGGCCAAAAGGAGAAAGGTATTGCTCTTGTTGCAGGAGAAAGGAGCAAGGATGGGAGAAGGAAGAAGGAAAAGAAGAAAGAAAAGGAGATCTCCTCATCCACCTCTTCCTCCGAGTCCGATGACGAAGGCGAATCATCGTCATCAAGCGAAATGGCGAATTTCGTGAGGAGGATCATGAGAAGAAGCCGAAGATACAAAGGTAAACCTAATGATCCGAACATTGATAAATCTAACGTTACGTGCTATGAATGTAGTAAGAAAGGGCACTACCGAAGTGAGTGTCCTAAGCTCAAGAAGGAAGAACGAGCCAAGAAGAAGGAAGAACGAGCCAAGAAGAAAGAAGAAAGAAGCAAAAAGAAGAAGGCCCTTAAGGCCACTTGGGATGAGTCATCTTCAAGCTCATCCGAGGAAGAAGAGAAGAAGGAGAAGAGCACTCGCCATTTAGCACTCATGGCAAGGGAGGACTCCGGAAGCGATGGCAACTCAAGTGATGCTTCAAACGCGGCCTCATCATCCTCGGATGATGAAGAGGTAACCTCTTCTCATGTAGAAAAATGTTATAAGACTATTACTCATTTATCTACATTGCTTAAAAAGTCGAAAACAGAAAATAAATTGTTAAAAGAAGAAGTAGAAATGCTAAAGGCTCTTAGGGAAGATGAGGTTGATGACCTCCATCTAGAGCTTCTTGAAGATGAGAACAAGGCTTTGAAGAGTGAGGTTGAGAAGCTCAAGAAAATGCTTGAGAAATTCTCAACTAGCTCTAAGACATTAGACATGATCTTAAATGCCCAAAGGGCAGTCTACAACAAAGCCGGGATAGGTTATCAACCCAAAGAATCGAGTTTTATCTCATTAGTGTCTAGGACCCAATACCATAGATCAAATGATTCTAGGGTTCATGGAACTAGGAAGGGTATAACCAAAGCATGGGTTCCTAGGTCACTTCTTGTAGATGCATTAGGTCCCAAGATTTGGGTACCTAAAACATCTATCTTTCGTATCTTGTAGGCATTGATCGAGGGGGAGCACCTATCAACTTGGTTTGTTGATAGTGGATGCTCCAAGCACATGACCGGGGACAAATCTCTATTTGCTTCTCTTCAAAACAAAAGTAGAGGTAATGTGTCCTTTGGTAACAATGGTAGTCTTAAGGTAATAGGAGTTGGAGACATTCATATATCCGAATGTCTTCATATCAAGAATGTCCTTCTAGTCAAGGGAATGACTTTTAATCTCCTAAGTGTCAGTCAATTGTGTGATACGGGTTACACAATTGAATTTCATTCAAGTCAATGTTTGGTTAAAAACATTGACACACTTGACACAGTACTAGTAGGCACAAGGGTAGACAATATTTATCAAGTATCATTTAAAAGTGCTACTAATGCTTTGATTAAGTGTTTCATGTCAAAAGAAGAAGAGTCTTGGCTATGGCATAGAAGGTTGGCACATGTAAACATGAAGAACATCCGGAAGCTAGCAAACAAAGGATTAGTGCGAGGCTTACCAAGCATCAAATATCAAAAGAACAAACTATGTGATGCATGTCAAAAGGGTAAGCAAACAAAAGCGGTTCATAAAGGTAAAAGCATTGTAAGTACTTCTACTCCGTTAGACTTATTGCACATGGACCTATTTGATTGCAGTAGTGTAATATCTTTGAATGGAAGTAGATATTGTCTTGTGATTATTGATGATTTCACTAGATATACTTGGACCTTCTTTTTGAAACATAAGGACCAAATCATAGATATTTTCATTTCTTTTTGTAGAAGAACGGAAAATGAAAAATCAACCACAATTAAAACCATTAGGAGTGATCATGGTGGTGAATTCCAAAACCATAGGTTTTTAGATTTTTGTCAAGAGAAGGGTTATAGACATGAGTTCTCTACTCCAAGGACCCCACAGCAAAATGGGGTTGTGGAGAGAAAGAACCGAGTCCTCAGGAGGCTGCACGAAGCATGCTCAATGAGTACTCTTTGCCGAGCTACTTATGTGTGAGTACAACTTGCTATGTGCAAAATCGAGTCCTAATACACAGATTTTTAGGAAAGACCCCTCATGAACTTTGGTTTGGGAAACCACCTACAATTAAACATCTTAGGGTGTTTGGTTGTAAGGTGTTTATCTTGAACACAAAGGATCATCTTGGGAAGTTCACGGCTAAGGCTGATGAAGGGATACTGGTCGGGTATTCACTCACCAGCAAAGCCTATCGAGTCTACAACAGTAGGACTAAATTGATTGAAGAGTCCTCTGATGTAGCTGTTGAAGAAATCCCTAATTTAAATGATCAATCAAGGGATGTAGAACAAATTCAATTCGAACTTAGAAGGCTAAGTTTGAATGACCAAAACATCGAAAGAGTCGAAATTGACTCTGATAATGATGAGCAAGGACAACAAAGAACTCAGGTGGATCCATTGCCTGATATTGAGTCCTTGTCTGTGCCAAGTGAGACCACTCATGAGGCACCATCAGCACCAAGGCAGTCTAGGTTAGACATTAGTCACCCCCAAGACCAGATTGTGGGAGACATCCATCAAGGGGTTAGGACTAGGTCATTCTTTAGAAATGAGTCCAATGAGGTCGCTTTGATCTCAGAAATTGAACCTAGATTAATTGATGAGGCATTGCATGATCCTGAGTGGATCATAGCTATGCAAGACGAATTAGGTCAATTTGAAAGGAGCCAAGTATGGGACTTGGTTCCCAGACCTAAGAAGACCACCATTATTGGAACCAAATGGGTCTTCAAGAACAAATTGAACCAAAAGGGAGATGTAGTTAGGAACAAGGCAAGACTTGTAGCCAAGGGCTATAGTCAAGTTGAAGGCCTTGATTATGATGAGACATATGCTCCAGTGGCCCGATTAGAGTCCATTCGCTTAATGCTAGCTTTTGCTGCACATAGAGGTTTCAAGCTCTATCAAATGGATGTAAAATCGGCCTTCTTAAATGGTCTCATTAAGGAAGAAGTTTATGTTGAACAACCACCGGGATTTGTGAATACCGAATCTCCAAATCACGTGTACAAGCTCAAGAAAGCACTTTATGGGCTTAAACAAGCACCACGAGCTTGGTACGAAAGGTTGTCAACATATCTACTAGAGAAGGGCTTTGTTAGAGGACAAATAGACCCAACACTATTTCTACGTAGAGATGGTGAAAATATTTTTGTAGCCCAAGTATATGTCGATGACATAATTTGTGGCTCAAACAACAAGGGCTATTTAAATGAGTTCATCACTCACATGGAGAGTGAGTTTGAGATGAGTCTAGTGGGAGAATTGACTTTCTTCCTTGGACTCGAAATCAAACAAACTAGAGATGGTATTTATGTCCATCAAGCAAAATACACTCAAGAGATGCTCAGAAAATTCAATATGAGTGACTCTAAGGAAGTGTCCACTCCAATGGCGACAAACACTCGCCTTGACAATGATGAGAGTGGAAAACCAGTTGATCTAACGCAATATAGAAGCATGATTAGTCTTCTATATCTCACAGCCAGTAGACCCGATATACTTTTTGCTGTGGGCATGTGCGCTAGGTATCAAGTCTGTGCAAAGGAATCTCATTTAATTGCAGTCAAAAGAATTTTGAGATATCTTAAGGGCACAATAAGAGTAGGTCTTTGGTATCCTCGTACCGAGTCTTTTGACTTGATAGGTTATACCGATTCCGATTATGCTGGGTGCAAATTGGATCGGAAAAGTACGAGTGGGGGTTGCCAATTTTTAGGGTCATCTTTAGTTAGTTGGTCAAGTCGGAAGCAACATTGTGTTGCTCTCTCCACGACCGAGGCTGAATATATTGCCATGGGAGAGAGTGTATCGCAATTGTTGTGGATGATACACACCTTAGAGGATTATGGATTTTCTTACAAGGGTGTACAAGTGCTATGTGATAACATTAGCACGATTAACCTAACTAAAAATCCAGTCCATCATTCAAGGACAAAACACATTGAAGTGCGTCATCACTTCATTAGAGATCATGTAGCTAGGGGAGACATTGCACTCACATATGTTGAGTCAAAGTCAAACCTAGCTGATATTTTCACCAAACCCCTTCCGGAAAATGAATTTAGTCATTTAAGGAGGGAGTTGGGAATGTGTTTGGCCCCTTAGGTCATTAGAGTTTCACCATGAACAATAAGGACTATTAAAATGACAAGAGTAATTGGGACAAAAATTTGGGCAACTTGGGAACATCTCACATACACTATAAGGTTTAACAAAATGTTTTTGTTTGCTAGAAATGGGGTGAGATGCTAGGATCAACCAAATTATTCAAAATGTATCATGCATCCCTTGAATAATTAGGTTGAAGAGACATTAATTGAGTTTGGGGAACACCATTACACAATTCATGTGTATTTGGTTCCTAGATCTTACTCATACATTCCAACCAAGAAATCTTGGTTGGACTTTTGTCTAGAAATTGTCTAACATAGTTAATGTGTTTGGTTGATACTTTTTGCTTGATACATTTCATGACTTTGATTGATGTTAGGACAAGTTAATAAAGAAGTATTAGGAACTAAGACCTATTTTGACAAACTTGAAACTTGTCTGAAATCTCAGTGTTTGTAGTCAGAATATGAAAGTCTCAAATTATAAACAAATTCACACCATAAGAGCCCATCGTTAGGACATAGTTATGATTGTAGATTCTCAGGGTTCTAGATATTGAGTTTGACAGTTTTACTGGAGAAACTTCTACGACCTATCAAACATATCTAAGGATTTCGGTTACTGGAATCACTGAAAATTTCAGTATCAGACACTGATCGGGCTACAGCCCGATCAGGAGAAGATGGATCGGTCGACAGACCGATCCAAAAACTTCCCAATCTTACTGTCTGTAATCTGATCGGTCCAGGGACCGATCAGGGTATGTTTGTGCGGCTCACTGATCGGTCCAGGGACCGATCAGGATAATCTGATACGCATAGGGTTCTTCTGATCGGTCCATGGACCGATCAGTGGTTCTAACTTGGGCTTACTGTTCGATCTCTGATCGGTCTACGGACCGATCAGGTAGTTCCCTGATCGGTCCGAGGATCGATCAGCTTCGCACTTCCTGATCGGTCTACTGACCGATCAGGAGGTTCCCTGATCGGTCTGGTGACCGATCTGTGGGCTTCCGAAACCTTCTGATCGGACAACCGTCCGATCTTTTCTTCACTGTACACCCATCTTAACCCTTAAAACCCCCGATTCTTCTTTCCCTCATTCACACGAACCCTAGCCGACTCTTCCCACCAGTTCACTCCTTCTCTTCTCTTTGCACGCCGAAGCTCCAGCCCTCGCCCTATACTAAGGTTCAAATGGCCCCAAGGTAACTTCTTACCTTTCTAAAACTTGGCAGCATTATGTTTCTCACTAATTTGTTATTTTGTTGTCTCGGTTCTTAATTGTCGGTGGCTCCGGTGCTCCCCATTTCACCCCATTGTGTCCCCTTAGGAAGAAACCCACTGATGGTGAGGGAACCTCTAAGGAACCAACTAAGACATCCAAATCCAAAACTCCTGCTGCTTCTTCCCGACCCCAACCGGCTAGTTCCAGTAGATTCCCAAACCGCCGGACTGAGGAAGCTTTTCAACAAAGGACATTCAAATTACTCCCTTGTAGGTCCGTGGATAGAAAATTCATGGACGAATTTTGCCCACAAGTGTCCGAAATCTTAGCATACTACAAACTCGATACTCTAGTCTACTTGGAACGGGATATCAACTATGACTTGGTCTCTGAGTTCTATAATAACCTTCATGAGACTAATGATCAAGGTTTTAAAACAAGAGTTGCTAGGCGGACTCTTGATTTCAGTATCTCATCTTTCTTTGAGTATCTCGATTGTCGGAGGTGTTCCGGTGATGTCTTTTCGATATTTCCTGACTTACCAGAAGAGTTACCTCCACCGTTTGATATCTCATCTGACGAAATCTATGAGTACTTCTTCAGACAGCCTAGACTAGGGCTAGATGAGCTAGATGTTGACTTCCCTACTTTTGCAGCCTTGAGATTATCTCCTCAAGACTACATTCTTTTTAAAATTGTCACGAACTGCCTTCTACCTATCACATCTAAACCACTATCTGAGATCCGACCATATCATTGTCTTATGCTTTATGGTTTGCGTCGGCGTCTCGATTTTGATATCATGTCAAGCATCTACTCCTCGATCATATCATATTCTCAGCCTAGCGGCTTCACTATTTATATGCCTTATGGGCATATAATTACTGATTGGCTTGAGACCCTTCAGGTTGATGTCTCTAAGGGTAGAATAATCAAAATGATCAGGCAGGATTGCCGACTTGGGAAACGAGCATTTTCCAAGTCTGGAATCATAGGGCGAAATGGGGAGGTTCAGTGGAAGGATGGGAGAGCTTTAGGTGAGTTACCACGACAGGTTGCAGCTGCTCCTCCTGCTGACATTGGCGAGGCGGACCCTGATCTGCGCTGGCAGATCGCGGAGTTGGAGGACCGATTTGATCGCCACGAGGAGATGGTGGCTGCTGAGTTCGTTGGTCTACGTCTCCACATTGACCGACGCTTTGAGACCCTACAGAGACATCAGCTGGCTACTCATCAGGCGTTTATGGGATGGATGGCCAGCCACCCACCACCTCAGCCTTCTACAGACGATCCATCTTCAGGCAGCGGCGTGCCCCCTCAGGGATTCTCTTATCCTGTTGCTGATGACACTGCTCCTCATGATGAGGATGCGAGTTGATTTTGATTATGTGATTGATTGTTGATTGTGCTACTTTGTTCTAGATACGATGTTGATTGCCTGTCCTGGATGGTTGCTACTTTAGACATTATGTTTATTTTCATGCGTTTTGTACTCCTATGATATCTTTTTCATGCTATGTATATGACATTGCTTGAGTTCTATCATATCTTACTTCTTTTTGTGGATTATGATATGGGTTTAAGGGGGAGGTGTTTGTCAGTCCTCATATTTTTTTTTATATATATACCTTTTCGGTGTTTGACAAAGGGGGAGAGAGTATTTGAAGTTTAGAGACGAATTGTAAACTCAATATGAAAAAGGGGGAGAAGATATTTGAGATATATCCGTCTTAGGGGGAGGATCCCGATTTCCCTAAATTATGGATATGAAAGCATTTCTGATCTAAACTTAAATCGTGTTGTCAAACAACAAAAAGGGGGAGATTGTTGATACAGTCTGACCTGGATGTTGTTTTGATGTTGACACTGATTTAAGTTTCAATCAGATATTGAATTAACTCAGACAAATCAGGGTTGACTTGGTTGACCTGATTAATCTGATTGGGAAAAGTCCGAGCAAGGAGCTTGGCATTGGAGAAGTCCTGGTGAGTGAAGCCAGGCAATTGGAGAAGTCCTGGTGAGTGAAGCCAGGCAATTGGAAAGTCCTGGTGAGTGAAGCCAGGCAATTGGAAAGTCCTGGTGAGTGAAGCCAGGCAATTGGAAAGTCCTGGTGAGTGAAGCCAGGCAATTGGAAAGTCCTGGTGAGTGAAGCCAGGAAAATCCAGATGGATCAAGGGTGATCGGACATCCGGTATAAAGTCCAAGTATGGAAACTTGGCATGTATAGTCGGAGAAGAGCTCGGTAGCTCGGTCTAGACCGTCAGGATTAAGGGTAGCAAGCTTGGAAGCTTGCCTCTTAAATCACCTGGATCGGTCCGATGACCGATCCAGGTGGCACGGGTGATCGGTCGGCAGACCGATCCAAAGCTCAGTTTCTGTTCTGATCGGTCTACGGACCGATCAAGAAACACTCAGTATACTGATCGGTCCGCCGACCGATCGGTGAGAACTCGAGCATACCGCAAGATGTTATCAGATCGTCGACCGGTCTCGGGACCGGTCGATTGATGCCCGATCGGTCCGGAGACCGATCGGCTTGATCGCGACACCTGATCGGTCTGAGGACCGATCAGGTTAGTTCCTGATCGGTCCGCAGACCGATCAGTAACGATCGAAAAAGAAATTTGAACGTATGGATCGGTCTGCAGACCGATCCATACTATAGTCTGTTTTGCATGCACTTTCTCTGTTTCTTTCTGATTCAAAGTTGCTTTTGCCTAAATATTTCTAACCATCTGCTGCAAGATTTTGAGGTGCAGGTTACTGGTAATTTGCAATTGGTTGATTTCAAATTGAGCTTCATTAGTAGAGGATACCAGAGAAACTTTTGCTATGTTCCACTGTAAACCTGTTAAAGCAGCAAAGTCGTGGCTGCGATCTGGCGGTGATCTGGCATCGATCAGCTCAACTCATGGTGATTGGGTGGAGCTCAGAGACACCAGTGAAGACCAGAATTCCATTGGTGTGAGCTCAGATGATCAGATGAGAAAGAAGCGTGATTGGCGATGCTATGGCTGGATGCAGAGATTTGCTGTAGTTTGGCAGGGATCCGTTGCGGGCGAAAGGCAGAGATGGCAGAGACATAAAAGGCTGGTTGAAGAGAGGGTTAAGAAGAAGTTCTCTTGGGGAAGAAAAAAAACACTCTCTGTCGATCAGTGCAAAAGCTTTGACGCTCGGGGCTGAGAAGCGGCTGTCTCGACTTGCTCTCTGTTTCACTGACCTTCGCGTGACTGTAAGCTTAATTTTCATTCTCCTAAGTCACCAAGCTCAGTAAGTCTTGTGCTATATTCTACATACCTGTTGAGACTTTGTTGAGAGGTCACTCCACCGAGAAGGAGAAAGTTCATAGCCGGGTGTTCACCGGGGTTGATCTACCGAAGATCGGCTTGTCCACCTTACGGACACCGAGGAGTAGGGGCAAGTTATCCCCGAACCTCGTAAACACTTGAGTCACTGTGGTTTGCTTTGTTTCTTCTCTTATTCTTATTCTGTTCTTAACTTGTTTTCCGCTGCGCTAACCACTCGTGTGAGTTTTATCTTTAAGTTTTAGCTTTTGAAGAGGCTATTCACCCCCCTCTAGCCATCCAAGATCCTAACAATTGCAAGGGCACAAACTAGCTTGTATAATGGTAAGTCACGACATATTCGCCGATGACACAATACCATTAGGCAGTTGATCTTTAACGGAGTTATCTCTATCGATTATGTCAAATCAAAAGATAACTTGGTGAATCCATTTACAAAATGTTTGAATAGAGATCAAATATACCGCACATCAAGAGCAATGAGATTAAACATCTACAAACAAGAACATTCATAGTGTTAACCCAACCTTGTTGATTGAGATCCCAAGATCGTAGTTCAATGGGACAACGAAATTATGAAAGTTTGCGTGAGCACTTGGACTAGTTCCCCTCTCATTCTTAGGATGGAAAAGTGCTACCTATGATTGTTGGGTGCTACTCGGAATACCGTTATGTTTCCCCTGTACAAAAATTTGTACAAACACAGAACTTTTCCTAGCAACCCATGTGCTCTTTAGAAGTTAAACTTGGATTGGAAACGAAACATAACATTTTTACTCCATGTTCGTTCTTCAAAGTTAAACTTGGATTGGAAACGAAACTTAACATTTTTACTCCAAGTTCAACCCTTATGTTATTCAGAAGTTAAACCATATTACAGAAGTTGATTAAATATTTATTTCAAGGATTGGCTTCCAGGTCATTGGCGAGGCACTAGGCCTTCTTGGTTATGGGATCATCCACCATTTCCTAGACAAAGCCTTTCAAATAAATTGGATATTTAAACTTCTCACAGTAACCTTAGGTTAACTACAGAGACCTCAATCAAAGCACAAGATCGAAACACAAAATCGAAGCACAAAAATGAAAACACGAAATCGCTAGCCTCTTGTGTTGGTATTTCAAGATCCATACAAAGAAAACAAAACTAGTTGTGCTACGGAAAAATAACTAGTTGTACCTTTCTTCGTAGACAAAGACCTCTTGATCTTCTATTGTATTCCTCTCCTCTTCTTGGACGTCGTGTGGGCGACGATCTACCAAGACAAAAACACCTGAACCCCTTTTGTTTCCAAGCCGCCTACCACCAAAAGATGCAAAGAAAGGAATGCCTCCTCCTTCTTCTTCTCCTCTAAACCGCCGGCCACCATGTTGCTTCGTCTATTCATTTTCTTTTCCTCCAAGCTCCGACCACCAAGAGAAGATGGGGCGCCGACCCTAGAGGGAAGAAGAGGGAAGAAGAAAAGAAGTGGGGTGCTGACCCTAGCGGAAAGAAAAGAAAAAATGGGTGTCGACCTTAAGGGAAAGGAGAGAAACTTATCAATTCTTAATTGAATTGTTGATTGTGGCCCAACCTCCTCTCCTTTTATAGCCCTTTGCGCTAGATAAAAAAGGAGAAAAAGTAATAGATTTTTATTTAGAAAAATCTCTAGAAAAGAATTAACATAATTCTTTTTAAAAAAACTTTTTAAGAAAGAATTAATATAATTCTTTTTAGAAAATTTTTAAGAAAGAATCTGTTGGTGCAATATTCCCTAGGTCAAGGTTGATCTGGTTGACTAAGCTTGAGTTGGCTCAAGCTTGAGTCTTGATGTTTGAGTTTTGGTATTTGACAATACATGGAGATTGCAGGTGCAATCCTTTATTTGGGGAGATTGTTGGTATAATTCTTCGTTGGTCAAAGTTGGCCAGTTAGATGTGAAGAAGAGTCATGCAAGTCAAAACTGACTGAATACTTGACTGAAAAGTCCTGGTGAGTGAAGCCAGGTGAAAAGACCTAGTGAGTGAAGCTAGGCAGTATGAAAATCATAGTGAGTGAAGCCAGGCAAATGGGAAACCCTAGTGAGTGAAGCTAGGTGAAAGTCCTGGTGAGTGAAGCTAGGCAGATGGGAAGTCCTAGTGAGTGAAGCTAGGCAGATGGGAAGTCCTAGTGAGTGAAGCTAGGCAGAAGGGAAGTCCTGGTGAGTGAAGCCAGGCACGTGAAAATCCAGGTGGGTCAAGGTTGACCAGACACTTGGTATTGAGAAGTCCAAGTAGGTCAAAAGTTTGACCGGATACTTGGCACAAGAAGAAAAGTCCAAGTGGGTCAAGGGATTGACCGAACATTTGGTAAGGAAGTCCTAGCGGGTCGAGGGTGACCAGATGCTAGGCATGATGCACCAACAGGTAATAGTTGACCGGATGTTGGTTTTAGGGAACTTTGGACTTGTTTGGGCAAGTAAATGTGGGTTGAATCGATCAACCGATCGATTGGCTCATGCCCAATCGATCGGTGGATCGATTGGGGAAGGTTCACGATCGCACAGAATGACTCTCGATCGATCGACCGATCAATTGGGAGCCTCCAATCGATCGGCCAATCGATTGGGAGCCTCCAATCGATCGGCTGATCAACTGGGAGCTGGGATTTCACGCGATAAGCCCTGAATCGATCGAGAAATCGATCCAGGCGATTTCTATAGAGCACAGAGGCGCTTTGGATCGATCGACCGATCTATCTAAAGCCTCCCCAATCGATTGGGAGCAATCCAATCGATTGGGATCCGACCATTGCCGCAGATTTTAGCCGTTGGCAAGCAATTCCTTGTGTACGGGCTTCTACTCTTCTCTACGCACAACTCCATAGCGATCTTCTCCACCGAGCTCAGTGACACATGCCAGTTCTTGAAGGGTCTTGGGGTGAAGTGCAGTTGCATTCCCAAGCATCAAGAGGCGATCCAAACAAGAAGGAGAAGCTAGGGTTAGGGTTTCCTATTGTAAACCTTGTAAGTTTTACTTGTATTTGATTCTCCTTCTTTCTTCTTATATTGAGAGATTGTATAAGGCTTCTCTGCCTTCAGTAGTTACCATAAAGGAGGGTTTATTCATTAGTGGAGAGTGCTTGTGTGTGTGGATCTTTGGATTAGTCACCTCATCTTGAGATGGATACCAAGTAAATCCTTTGTGTTAGCATTGTAGTTTTTGTTTCTTGTATTTTCCGCTGCACATCATCACAAGAAGCAAGCAACGACAAGCACGAGAGCGCGACGAGCTATTCACTCCCCTCCTCAACCTACATTTCAACCCTAACAAGTGGTATTCAGAGCAAGGTCGCTCTTCACCGGAATCATCGCCGGAAGGGGTAACAAGGCTAGAGGGTGAAGAAGTTGGAGCAAATTTCATCAAGCCAAAGATTTTATCAAGAGCTCAACTTCAAATGGAATTCCAAGATGGACTTGGATTCGACACAAGGGTGCCTCCATCATTTATCTCAACGAGTTTTGATTCTTGGAAATCAAGGATCGAAAACTTTCTGATGATGGAGATAGAGCAATGGTTTACTCTAATGAAAGGCTTCGAAGCTCCAAGAAATTCAAAAGGCAAGATCCTCAAGAAGATCAAATGGAGCCAAGAGAAAATTCAAAGGAGCAAGGCAAATGACAAAGTGGCCAAGCTATTGGTCAATTTATTGCCAAGCAATATTTTGGTTCAAATTGGAGAATTTGAGGATGCTAGGGAGCTTTGGAGCAAATTGGCAAAGATTCATGAGATCCCCTCCACTATACTAAATCAAGAAGAATCCAAAGAGGGTGACTCAATGGATCAAGATCAAGAGCAAGAGAACTCCGAAGTTGAGAGATGCTCAACTTCCGAGGAGGAAGTCCAAGAAGTCTCATTATTAAGGGAATGCAATGAAAAGAGCAAGGAAGGAGCATATTCCTTGTTCCATGTACAAGATGAAGATGAAGAAGCCTCCACCTTTAGAATTGAGAGGGAGAGACCTTCATTGATGTCGGATCAAGAAGAAGGAGAAGCTTCTACATCCGGATCAAATGGAGAAGAAGATGATGCATCCTCCAAAAATCAAGAGACATCATTAAATGGAGGATCAAGTGTCATCCCTACATATAAAGGTAAAAATATTTCAATTAATAACAAAAATCATATTATATGTTTTGAGTGTAGGGAACATGGGCACTACAAAAGCAAGTGCCCTAAATTGGCCAAGAAGAAGGGGCAAGTGGCACCTAAGGGCAAGGAGAAGCCCAAAGAGACCGTCCCCACAACAAAGAAGAGCAAGGAACACATTGTGTATTTCTTGTGTCAACAAAAAGGACATTATTGGAGCCAATGTCCTAAGGAGAAGAAAGCGGTCAAAGTCAAGGGAGGAAGCACAAGTCAAGGGGGAGCTTCCAAGGTAAAATCCAAGGTATCATTTATTGAGCTAACCCCTTTGAATTATGGGGAAAGCATGCTAATTCTAGTTTATATCATTTTAATGCTATTTACCATAAAAATAGGAAGCATGATAGAATTAAGCAACAACATGTAGCTCTTCATGCAAAAACTACCACACCTAAGGTTAGGAAGGTAGATAAAAACTTGGGCAAGAATACTAAGGATCATAGTTATAAGCTTAGAAATAAAAATGCTCAAGGATTTAGTGAAAGACCAAAATTTAGGGATTTATGACAAGAAAATCAAGTTTTGAGGTCAATACTTGATAAAATAGAAAAGACCCTAAAAAGGATGGAAAATATCCTAAAAGGGCAAAAAGAGCATAAAATAGGTCTAGGAGCACATAAGCCATCCAATGGCCATAGGGGTTTGGGATACAAATCTAAAACCAAGAAGGATGTGTCTTCTTATCATAGGGTTCCATATAGCTATGGAACCAATCCTAGGTCTAGCGATCAAGTCAAGGATACAAGGGAAGTTATCCCTAAGAGTATCTTTGCAACAACGAATGTGACTAAGACTTCTAAGAGGTCTAAGAAAGTCACTAAAAAGGTCACTAGGAAGGTATCTAGGGAAGTTATCCCTAGTGAGTACCTAGAACATCCAAGGAGCACCAATAGGTTTTGGATTCCTAGGAGCATTTTCTCTACCCCTTAGATAAGTTAGAGAGTGTCAACTCTAATTGGAAGGGTAGTTAGCCTAACTTTGATAAAGTTGACACTCAGAGAGCATTTTCAAAGATTATTATTAACCTTTGAAAATGAAGTGGATTTTCATCTATTCTGAAGAAGAGCAAAATGTGTCATAATTTAAGAAAGTTGAGGTAATTTTTAAATTGACACAAGAAATCAAGTGTAAAGAAATGTCAAGTTGAGATTTTGGTATTTTATTGGGGGATTAAAGGCAAATCTAGGTCTTAATTTAATTTATTACTCTTTGAAAGAGTAAAGTGTGCCAAACATTGAGGAATATACTTAATTTTAAATTGACAAATTTAATCATGGATTAAAGAAATGCCAATTTAGATTTTGCCATTTTTCATAAGGAGATAAGGGGCAATCTAGGTTAACATTAGGTTTAGCTAAGGATTTAAAGACACTTAGATAGATAATCTAGGTACTTTATTTATGCTAATTGTCATACTTTTTTTTCTCATCACATGCCATGACATCATGTTTAGCATTCATGCCTATTATGAAAAACAAACAAAAATATCATGTCATGTCATACATACATCATGTAGTTATAGGAAAATTTCTTTTGAAACTTATTTATTTTGATGTATGCCATAGCACATCATGCATTATTTTTAATTCCTTACAATTAAGTACTAATGGCATTTATCAACAAGTAACATCCTTGGTGGATGTTCAAAATTTCCAAATTGCCTAAATAGATATGCATGATCCTTAGTTTAGGGCAAAACCAAACTTTACATCTCACAAAGACTTATAAGGTGGCTTGTATGTATTTTAGTGCACATTAGATACAAGTGAGATATTATTACGATGAACGAAACTCAAGATGTTGATTTAGTGCATCTAGTTGAGTTTTAGGTTCATCAAAACACATAGTTATGTGTTTTTCAATCATTGGGAAAGCTAATGTACAAGTCATGTGCATTGAGCCCAAATAACATGGTTGGATATTGGTTTTAAAAATGATTTCAAATACACTTTGGAAAACCTTGGTGAAGACTATCTTTCAATAGTAATCAACATTGAAAAGTTAGACATAAACTTGAAGAAAATACTAAAGTTTTTACAAATTTTCAAGTTTATGTCAATCTTTGAAAATAGGAAGTATTTTCATAGAAAACTATTTTTCTTTGATAGTATATACCCTAAATAATGTCTACATGAATTTTTGTGATTTAAAAACTTTTGTAGAATTTTTAGGGAGTTTCTGAAATTCACTAAAAGTGAATTTCAACATTTTCAGAGTTCCAATTGATCACCTGATCGATTGGAGTGTTTCAATTGATCGGGTGATCGATTGAGAAGAAGTTTCTCATGAGCAGAATCTCGCTGGATTGATCCACCGATCGATCCACAACTCCTGAATCGATCAGTGGATCGATTCAACTTGGGTCAATCGATTGGGACCCAACCCCAATCGATTGGAATGCTGATTTTGGCAAGGAAAGCTTATTTTTAGCATTCTAAACCAATTTTAGTCTATAAAACCTTTCCTAATCCCTTGAAATACATTTATAAATATTCAGGGGGAGTTTTCATGATGAAAACAAGGATGGATTGGTTAAAGAAGACTAAGTAGAGGTTTAGGTTGAGGTTTGGATTCATTATTGAATTTTTGAACCTCAAAAACTTCTAAATTTGGGTTTGCTATATGTTTAGGGATACCAAGTCATTGTTGGTGCAATGACAAAAGTTACGTGTATGTTTTTAGGGGGAGTTACTTTTTAAGGACATGAAAATCTATTTCTCATACACCTTGGAAGGTGGTTAACCTTCCTTAGCGTAAATGCTCAAGGTTGAGCATTTTAAATACAATGGGGAGTGGATATCCTCATTGTTTGTTTGTTTATGCTCAAGGGTGAGCTTTGATGGATAATGAAGGGTATGAGACCTTCATTGTGGTGGTGTGAACAACAAGTGACGTTGTGAACAATGTTGGGTTACTCTTCAGGGGGAGAGTTTGTGATGTATGCCAATAGGGGGAGAATTTACGGTTTAAGTTAGACTTTCATTACCTAAAGAGAGAGTTTGCCCTCTAGGGAAGGGGAAGAATGAAGGGAACCCTCATTCTTATATTGACATGAAGGAAAGTTGAGGCTATAGGATTAGCCTAACTTAAAGGTATTGTCAAACATCAAAAAGGGGAAGATTGTTGGTGCAATATTCCCTAGGTCAAGGTTGACCTGGTTGACTAAGCTTGAGTTGGCTCAAACTTGAGTCTTGATATTTGGGTTTCGATGTTTGACAATACATGGTGACATAATACATGGAGATTGCAGGTGCAATCGTTCATTTGGGGAGATTATTGATACAATTCTTTGTTGGTCAAGGTTGGTCAATGTTGGTCAGTTAGATGTGAAGAAGAGTCATATAGGTTAAAACTGACTGGATACTTGACTGAAAAGTCCTGGTGAGTGAAGCCATGTGAAAAGACCTAGTGAGTGAAGCTAGGCAATATGAAAACCCTAGTGAGTGAAGGTAGGTGAAAGTCCTGGTGAGTGAAGCTAGGCAGATGGGAAACCCTAGTGAGTGAAGTTAGGTGAAAGTCCTAGTGAGTGAAGCTAGGCAGAAGGGAATTCCTAGTGAGTGAAGCTAGGTACGTGGAAATCCAGGTGGGTCAAGGTTGACCGGACACTTGGTATTGAGAAGTCAAAGTAGGTCAAAGGTTTGACTGGATACTTGACACAAGAAGAAAAATCCAAGTGGGTCAAGGGATTGACCGGACACTTGATAAGGAAGTCCTAACGGGTCAAAGGTGACCAAATGCTAGGCATGATACACCAATATGTCATGGTTGATCGGATGTTGGTTTTAGGGGACTTTGGACTTGTTTGGGCAAGTAAATGTGGGCTGAATCGATCAACAGATCGATTGGCTCATGCCCAATCGATCGGTTGATCGATTGGGGAAGGTTCGTGATCGCACAGAATGACTCCCGATCGATCGTTCGGTCGATACATTAGGAGTCTCCAATCGATCGGCTGATCGATTGGGAGCTGGGATTTCACGCGATAAGCCCTGGATCAATCGGGAAATCGATCCAGGCTATTTCTTTATAGCACAGAGGCACTCTGGATCGATCGGCCGATCGATCCAAAGCCTCCCCGATCGATTGTAAGCAATCTAATTGATTGGGATCCAACCGTTGGTGCAGGTTTTAGTCGTTGGCAAGCGATTCCTTATGTACGGGCTTCCACTCTTCTCTATGCACGACTCCATAGCGATCTTCTCCACCGAGCTTAGTGACACACACCAGTTCTTGAAGGGTCTTGGAGTGAAGTGCAGTTGCATTCCCAAGTATCAAGAGGCGATCCAAACAAGAAGGAGAAGCTAGGGTTAGGGTTTCCTGTTGTAAACCTTGTAAGTTTTGCTTGTATTTGATTCCCCTTCTTTCTTCTTTTATTGAGAGCTTGTATAAGGCTTCTCCGCCTTCGGTAGTTATCGTAAAGGAGGGTTTTTTCATTAGTGGAGAGTGCTTGTGTGTGTGGATCCTTGGATTAGTCACCTCATCTTGAGGTGGATACCAAGTAAATCCTTTGTATTAGCGTTGTAGTTTTTATTTCTTGTATTTTTTGCTGCACATCATCACAAGAAGCAAGCAACGACAAGCACGAGAGTGCGACAAGCTATTCACCCCCTCTAGCTACATTTCGACCCTAAAAGAATCAACATAATTCTTTTTAGAAAAATCTCTAGGAAAGAATTAACATAATTCTTTTTAGAAAAATTTCTTAGGAAAGAATTAATATAATTCTTTTTAGAAAATTTCTAAGAAAGAATCAATATAATTCATTTTAGAAAAATCTCTAATTCTGTTGAGAAAAAATCTCCCCTTTTTTTTCTTTTCTTTTGATTTGGCCAGCCAAGCCTTGCTTTTCATTAATTCCTAAAGGGTGTCGTCTAATGAAGACATATTGTGTCTCTTAGGAAAGGATGCGATCTACATCATCCAATTTAAAATGGATAGATGAGATCTAATTGAACCAAGAGGTTCTTATACCCCTTCATTTAGTATAAATAAAATCTCTCACATCCTCATTTCACTCACTCAATTCCTTCCAAGAAAAGCAAGCATTGCATTCCATACTTGCATTGGAGAGTTCGAGAAGCTTCTTCGGTTCGGAGGTCTTGCGATTTGCAGTGCTACTATCGCTAGATAAAGTCGCTGTATCCTGGGAGACGATTGTCGTGTTCCATGAGCATCGTGTGCGGGACAAATTCATCTTAAAGAGATAGAGTCTAATTTTAACCTCGACTTTGCTAAAATAGTGATATACTATTATTCTGCCCGCGCTTATATTGCACCACCACTACAAGATCCCAACAAAAATTAGTCTACTGGTATTTTTTATCAATCGAATCAAATATGTCTATGTGTCTAAATTTTAAATTTTTGAGTAAATTAGTTGACTTATTTTTAAAACTCAGTTGACTGATTTATTTTTTTAATCAAAATTGATTTTGCACAAAATCAGTTGATAGACCAAACGATTTCAGATTGATACAAAAATAGTTCTTATGTGTTCAGCTATTTCTTCTGATTATATCTGCATTCTTAAATATTAATTTGACCCAATATATTTAGAGTAATAATTTTTTGAATACAAATTAAAATTTTCAAATACATTCATAATCAAAAAATTACTGCTCTTAATATATTGGATCAAAATGATATTTGAGGGCATAGATATAATTAAGAGAATTAGACAAACACATAGGAGTTGGTTCCATGCTGATCCCGTCCGGAAGCTGAGTCAAACGAGGGCGGGCCTTGCTGTGCGAAAAATTGACGGAGAGTCGTTGAAGCGCTAGATCCACAGGGTACCCTCCTGGAAAGGTTCACACGGGCGGTTGACGGCTAGAGATGATCAGGACGATGACGCTGTTGCTCTGCGCACACTCAGACGAATCCACCAGTAGTTAGAGACCAGAAACCAGGGAAAAAGTCCCCGGGTCAAGCACTCCGACGCTCAAGTCAGGTACTTTTTTTCCAGAAATCGCAGAGAAAGGACGAAAAGTAGAGACTAGTGAGAAATGACGAGTGAGCGTACCTGCATAAGGGACAAGATATCCCTTTTATACTACCACGGAAGTTTCTGGGTCTGACGGGTGTCAGGGAATGTCGGCTGTCAGACCCTGTCTGGCGGTGGATGACAGGTGGCACCTTTTCATAGGCAAAAAGGGGTAGTGAGCCCTGACTGTGAGAATATTCCCTGACAGGCTGATTATTCTCTGGCATTTTCTGACAAGCAGTTACGATTCCTTGGCTTGTTTGTCTTGGAGTGTTTGGACGATGAGTCTGTGGTTTGAGCTCTGTACTCTGACCTGCTTCTATATGCTATTATCCCCAGCTGACACTTTCTATCCTGCATACTAGGTCCTTGTCCAGACTTGCTTATATACATGTAATCCTTGGCTCATACGTTCCGACCTGTCCTCCAGGTTTATTTACAGACCTGCTTGTATATCTGTAATCCATGGCTTGTACGTTCTGACCTACACGCTGGGTCTGTGTCCAGACCTATGATCCTTGGCTTGTATGTCTCGACCTGCACACCAGGTCTATGTCTAAACCTACTTGTATATCTGTAATCCATGGCTTGTACGTTCCGACCTACACGCTGGGTCTATGTCCAGACCTGTGATCCTTGGCTTGTATGTCTCAACCTGCACGCCAGGTCTATGTCTAGACCTACTTGTATATCTGTAATCCATGGCTTGTACGTTCCGACCTACACGCTGGGTCTGTGTCCAGACCTGTGATTCTTGGCTTGTGTGTCCCGACCTGCACGCCAGGTCTGTAACCCTACCTGTGATCCTTGGTTTGAATGTCCCGACCTGCACGCTGGGTCTGTAACCCGACTCATGATCCTTGGCTTAGATGTCCCGACCCGCATGCTGGGTCTGTGCCAGACCTGTGATCCTTGGTTTAGATGTCCTGACCTGCATGCTGGGTCTGTGCCAGACCTCTGTGTTTGTAATTTTCCATCTTCAGCTATACCCGGCCTGCGGGCCCATTTATTACTCACTATCAGGGCTGGGTCTTATAATCCTTTCCTTTGACCACCCTATCCGCTGAGACTTTGACTTTGGCCACGTAAGCTGGACTTTTGACCTCCCTGCTGTCCATGTCAGCCTGACTGCTGACCGGCCACGGAGGCTTGATTTCTAACCTTCCTGACCTCCCCGTCAGCTTGACTGCTGACCGGCCACGGAGGCTTGACTTCGGACCTTCCTGTCCTCCAGGTCAGCTTGACTTCTGACCCTCTTGTGGCCTTGACTCTTAACCACATCATCCTATCGACCCCACAAAACATCCACCGTATCACAAGCCTCCCCCTCAAGTCTAGTCGAAGGAGGCTCTAGTCCGACTGACTAGACCCCCATCCTTGTGTTAGCTGACCTGGCTCCCGCACCCTTTGCTGCCCTGTCTCCCCTCTACCTCTTGGGGAATATCCTGTCCTCAGAGGAGAGGTACTATCTCCGGTGCTCATGCCGACTCCTCAACTTTCGAGCGCACTTTCCTCCTATAAATATTACACTGTTTTCTAAGTGCCGCCTCGAATTTCAAGAAAATCTCTTCACCTTCTCCTTCCTTATAAAAGATCCGAACATCCGCTGCTTCCAACTATCCTCTTGTTAATGCAGTACTCTATACCTATGGAGCCTACCGCAGAACCTAGCAAACTTGCTTCTTTGCTTCAACAGACTTCCCATCTGTTGGAGCTATCGACTCAAAAAGAAGAAGCTTCGCTCCAGCAAATTGCCACTCTGACGGAGTTGCTGGCTCAAAAGGAAGGCATCCTTCAGGAGATGACCGCGAGCAGAGATCTTCAGGCTTCCCTTACTCATGAGATGGAGAGCCTCTAGCTGATCGCCAAATCTAGGACCCGTGCTGAAATCGTTCTTAAGCATAAGGCTCAATCGGATTTTCAGAGTTAGGGGCAGTATATTGTTTATTTGAAGAGGAAGCATGAAGATGAGGTGGTTCTTTTGAAAGAGGAAAAGCGAATCAAAGATGAGACCATTGGACAACTGAGGCGTACTATCGATCTCCTTACAGAAGATCTGATTAAAGTCCGGGCTCATTTAACTAGGAAGGATCAGGCCTCTAGCTCTGGTAGCCATGTAAACCCTTGACAAATGTACTTCTGATGTCACAGAATAAAAATCTATTTCCTGCGTTCCATTCATGGTAGTATAGCCTCACACTATATGCTTTGGGGTATCGTCATGCTTTTATAGAACACCTGCATTTGTCTAATATTTCTAGCAAAAATATCAGTAATTAAAATTAGATTGCTAACCCAATGTTAACTTATACCATATGAACTCTTGACAAAAGCCAATGAGCCAGTTGAGGATAGGCCTGCAAGATTCCCTATGTAATAAGAACCCTTGAATACTGCTTATTGACCAGCCGGGCGTGACAACTCAGCTTACGGCTTAGTGTGTCTGTGAATATAAGACAAACTGCTCGAGAAAATCATTGCCCGACTGAGAAGGTCGTTGGTCGTGAGAACCCTGCTCACTTATAACTCGCGTTAGGGCGAGAGTCTGGGACAGCCGACCGGGAAGGTCGTTGGGCATGAGAGCCTTGCTCACTTATAATTCGCACTGAGGCGAGAGTCTGGGATAGCCGACCGGGAAGGTCGTTGGGTGTGAGAGTCTTGCTCACTTATAACTCGAACTGGGGCGAGAGTCTGGGACAATCGACCGGGAAGGTCGTTGGGCGTGAGAGCCTTGCTCACTTATAACTCGCACTGGGGCGAGAGTCTGGGACAACCACCTGGAGGGTCGTTGGGCGTGAGAGCCTTGCTCACTTATAACTTGCACTGGGGCGAGAGTCTGGGACAGCCGACCGGGAAGGTCGTTGGGCGTGAGAGCCTTGCTCACTTATAACTCGCACTGGGGCGAGAGTCTGGGACAACCGACCTGGAAGGTCGTTGGGCGTGAGAGTCATGCTCACTTATAACTCGCACTGGAGCGAGAGTCTAGGACAGCCGACCTGGAAGGTCGTTGGGCGTGAGAGCCTTGCTCACTTATAACTCGCACTGGGGCGAGAGTCTGGGACAACCGACCTGGAAGGTCGTTGGGCGTGAGAGCCATGCTCACTTATAACTTGTACTGGGGCGAGAGTCTGGGGCAGCAGACCTGAAAGGTCGTTGGGCATGAGAGTCTTGCTCACTTATAACTCGCACTGAGGCGAGAGTCTAGGACAGCTGACCGGGAAGGTCGTTGGGCGTGAGAGTCATGCTCACTTATAACTTGCACTGGGGCGAGAGTCTGGGACAGCCGACCTGGAAGGTCATTGTGCGTGAGAGCCTTGCTCAATTATAACTCACACTCGGGTGAGAGTCTGGGACAGCCGACCTGGAAGGTCGTTGGGCGTGAGAGCCTTGCTCACTTATAACTCGCACAGGGGCGAGAGTCTGGGACAGCCGACCTGGAAGGTCGTTGGGCGTGAGAGTCATGCTCACTTATAACTCGCACTGGAGCGAGAGTCTAGGATAGCCGACCTGGAAGGTCGTTGGGCGTGAGAGCCTTGCTCACTTATAACTCGCACTAGGGCGAGAGTCTGGGACAACCTACCTGGAAGGTCGTTCGGCGTGAGATTCATGCTCACTTATAACTTGCACTGGGGTGAGAGTCTGGGACAGCCAACCTGGAAGGTCATTAGGCGTGAGAGTCATGCTCACTTATAACTTGCACTGAGGCGAGAGTTTGGGACAGCCAACCTGGAAGGTCGTTGGGCATGAGTGTCTGGGACAGCTGACCGGGCTCACTTATAACTTGCATTGGGGCGAGAGTCTGGGACAGCCGACCCGGAAGGTCGTTGGGCGTGAGAGCCTTGCTCACTTATAACTCGCACTGGGGCGAGAGTCTGGGACAACCGACCTGGAAGGTCGTTGGGCGTGAGAGCCATGCTCACTTATAACTTGCACTGGGGCGAGAGTCTGGGACAGCCGACCTGGAAGGTCGTTGGGCATGAGAGCCTTACTCACTTATAACTCGCATTGAGGCGAGAGTCTGGGACAGCTGACCGGGAAGGTCGTTGGGCGTGAGAGCCATGCTCACTTATAACTTGCACTGGGCGAGAGTCTGGGACAGCCGACTTGGAAGGTCATTGGGCGTGAGAGCCTTGCTCAATTATAACTCGCACTGGGGTGAGAGTCTGGGACAGCCGACCTGGAAGGTCGTTGGGCGTGAGAGCCTTGCTCACTTATAACTCGCACTGAGGCGAGAGTCTGGGACAGTTGACCGGGAAGGTCGTTGGGCGTGAGAGCCATGCTCACTTATAACTTGCACTGGGGTGAGAGTCTGGGACGGCTGACCTGGAAGGTCATTGGACGTGAGAGCCTTGCTCAATTATAACTCGCACTGGGGTGAGAGTCTGGGACAGCCGACCTGGAAGGTCGTTGGGCGTGAGAGCCTTGCTCACTTATAACTCGCACTGGGACGAGAGTCTGGGACAGTCGACCAGGAAGGTCATTGGGCGTGAGAGCCTTGCTCACTTATAACTCGCACTGGGGCGAGAGTCTGGGATAGTTGACCGGGAAGGTCGTTGGGCGTGAGAGCCTTGCTCACTTATATCTCGCACTGGGGCGAAAGTGTGGGACAGCCGACCGGGAAGGTCGTTGGGCGTGAGAGCCATGGTCACTTATAACTTGCACTGGGGCGAGAGTCTGGAGTAGCTGACCAAGAAGGTCGTTTGGGGGTTGAGCTTTAGAGCAGTGCTCACTTATAACTCGCACTGGGTCGAGAGTCTGGGACAGCCGACCTGGAAGGTCGTTGGGCGTGAGAGCCTTGCTCACTTATAACTCGTACTGAGGCGAGAGTCTGGGACAGCCGACCGGGAAGGTCGTTGGGCGTGAGAGTCTTGCTCACTTATAACTCACACTGGGGCGAGAGTCTGGGACAGCTGACCTGGAAGGTCGTTGGGCGTGAGAGCCTTGCTCACTTATAACTCACACTGAGGCGAGAGTCTGGGACAACCAACCGGGAAGGTCGTTGGGTGTGAGAGTCATACTCACATATAACTCGCACTTGAGCGAGAGTCTGGGACAGCCGACCTGGAAGGTCATTGGGTGTGAGAGCCTTGCTCACTTATAACTCGCACTGAGGCGAGAGTCTGGGACAGCCAACCGGGAAGGTCGTTGGGTGTGAGAGTCTTGCTCACTTATAACTTGCACTGGGGCGGGAGTCTGGGACAGCCGACCGGGAAGGTCGTTGGGCGTGAGAGCCTTGCTCACTTATAACTCGCCCCGGGGCGAGAGTCTGGGACAGCCGACCTGGAAGGTAATTCCCTGACCAGGATAGATGTTGCCGCCCTGGAAGGTAATTTCCCGACCAGGCTAGATATTGCCGCCCTGGAAGGTAATTTCTCGACCAGGCTAGATGTTGCCGCCCTGGAAGGTAATTTCCCAACCAGGTATTATTCGAATCTCCCTTGAAGCCCTCCGCTTCGATTCCGTCTGCAAGCAAACAATATATGGTAAAGGGTATTGTGAGGATAAAGAGATTTAAATTATTACTCAACCCCTAGGAAAAGGACATCTTGTGGACTTGTGACGTTTGAACTTCTTTCCCGCTTATTTTCTTTCATCGGTTCCCGAGAAAATCACATGGTAAGCGTTTTCGTACTCCCGCTTCATCTCATGATTTCCTTCTCACGTCCATCATTAATACGGCTCCTAGGGGATCGACACATGTCCCGTGCCTTTATTGCTTATGTAGTATGACGCCGCCAATTGCACTACTTTTTGTACATGTCTTCCGAGAAAAACATATCGTTCCATGAACGGACGGCTTTGAGTGCTTTGCCCCAAAAATATACCTGACACTGCCTTTCGATATTCCCTAGGAAAACCCTCGTTATAAGCCCTAAAGGCACTCCACCGTCGCTGCCTTGAGCGTTTCGACTGCCTTCGTCTTCTTGTTGCTTCGCTGTCTCTGGTGCACTGTCTCCTTCCCTTCTACATTCTTCCTACCGGGTGCCCTTCTTCTTCTCGACTATCCTCTTCTTCAACCTTCCTCATCTCGATAATGGCTGATGGTAAGGCTACCTTTTGGTATTCGTGTTTCATTTCTGACATAGACCAACACGACCTATCCATGATTCGGTCTGACTTGAGGCTTGGCAAAGAATACGTACTTCGGATCCCCACACCCACTGAGCATCCTTCATCCCCTCCATAAGGCTTTATAACCGTTTTCTGGGATCAACTGATGGGGGGTCTCCGTTTTCCTATCCATCCTTTTATTTCTGCCCTGAGCGAATATTTTGGCATCTGCATATCTCAATTCGCTCCCAACTTCTTCAGAGCGATTTGTGGCACCGTCATTTTATGTCGTGTGTACCGACTTCCGTTGATAGTCCAACTATTTCACCATTTTTACTCTTTTAAACGCTCGAAACTGGGAGTGTTTATAGAACAGGTGAGGCCGGGTTATAAATTTTTTTCGGACATGCCTTCTTCCAATAAAGGGTGGAAATCTCGTTTCTTTTTTATTAGATCCCCTGAGCCCCTGGTTAGGCCCGCCCAGTGGTGCTCTGACATCCCTTCCAACCTCCCTGTACATTAACACCAACCCTCCTGTAACACCGCTTTAGAAACACTACAAGGCGTGAGCGTTAGCCTTTCTATATTACTGTTGGAAGGCTTTCTGTATTTGTTTGGGCTCAGCCCCGCTCGGGAAGACATCGGGGCTCCGTTTGGTAAGACCCTGTTTTCCTCTCCGCTACTCTTCTCTAACTGAGGTATTTTTCTTTCTCATTGCAGAGGCTGCTATATTCTGAGCGTACTCCTCTGATATTAAGCACCGATCTGTCTCCTATTTGAAAACTTTAAGTGAAGAGCTTCAGCAAGGTTTGGCCGCTTCTTCCGGATCTGGCCCTTCCGCTTCACAGTCTACTCCTTCCGCTCCACCACCTATCCCACCAGCGCCGGCCCAGGAGGAAGCTTCTCCAGCTATTCCATGGATGTGGCTCCAGGGGAAGGCCCGACGGCTGTAGGATAGGTCGATCTGCCCACTAAAGAGCAGATCGAGGAGGCCATTGAAGAGCAAGTCGAGGAGGCCGCTGAAGAGCAGGACGAGGAAAAGCGAGCTGCATCCCCCCGGCCAGCCAAACACCTGAAACTTCAGCGCAAGAGGAAGAGGGTTACCCCAGCTATTCAGGCATCACCTCCACCTCTTCCTTCGAGCCGTTGCTCATCTGCTGCCCTTCGCTCTTTAGAAACCTTGGAAACCAGGGTTGCTGCTCCCGACCGGGAGATTAATATGGGGCCAGAGGTTCCTGTTATGTCGCCCCAGATATCTGCTCTGATCCCCAATCTTGATCAAGCTTCCGGGTAAACCATCCTTCTGCTCCCTCTTCTGGGCAGACCCCTCTTCCAGCCACTACCCCGCGGGGGGGTTCTGCCCCTTTAGCCGCTGACCTCCCAATAACGACTCCGACATCTACTTCTCGCTCTCGAAGGAAGTTCTGCAAGAAGTATTCTTTTACTGACTCTTGGCGCCTGCCTTCTTCCACAGAGCCTGGTGCCACCCAAGGAACTGCAGAAGAGGCTCCTCCCCCGATTGCCCTAGCTGAATTAGAGGGCGACTTAGCAACTTCCTGGCGCTCCAGTAATCGAAAGTTTTGGAAGAATCCCCCGATGATGGGGCTAGATCAAGCGGCTTGCCAGATGGTTTCTGTAAGTCTTCTTATTTTTATGTTCCTCCGCTGGAATCTTTTATAATTGTTCTTCCTATATCTAACGCAGGCCTACTCCGCCAACCTAAGTGTCGTTCAGTACGCCCGCAGCTTATAGAGGGAGAATGAAGTATTAAAGGCTCGTCTTGAGGAGTTAGAGTTGCCACTAACTCCTCGCGATCCCCTCAATCCGACTCCTGGAGACCTAGCGCAATATCTTCGCTTGATTGGGGAGTCTACAGAGTCTGCCCGCAATATTTCTCATGCGGCTTTTGATAAGATAAAGGCTCTGGAAGCGGCTCTGCAGACAAGCGAGTCCAAATTGGCTTCCGAAGTGGAGAGGCATCGGGCGCTAGCAGCTGAGCTGGATAAAAAGGATGCCCAGTTGGCGAGCCTGCAAGAAACCCGGGAGACTCTTCAAAAGAATATAACAGACGTCCAGGGTCAATTGGCTTCCAGCGTCAACCGGGAGAAAACCCTTCAAAGCCAATGGGAGGCCAGCCAAACGACTCTTAAATCTATCCAGGCTGACCTTCTGAAAGCTCAAGAGAACATTTCTCAAAGTCAACAAGCCTTGACTCTGGCCCATGCTGACAAGGAGAAGGCCGAGACTAAGCTGACAGATTATCAGGCAGGGGAAGTAGGTCGTCTGAGAGCCTACATGCGAGCCTACGTTGCCTCCCCTTTCTTCATGAGGAAACTTGGAGATCTTATGAGTTTCATGGTATGCTGTGGCGCGGGTGGAGGAGCTCGCCAAATGTTTGAACAGAATTTGCTTTGGGCTGCCCCTTCAGAAGATTTCTTAGATATAGGTCGCATCATGAACGAGATTCCTGATGGGGCATTCCCTTCCTTCAAAGATGATGACGACTTCTTCCTTCTTCCCGAGCCTCTGGCCGATTCTACTTCCTACCTCCCTGAGCCTCCTGCTGGCCCTGCTGATGATAATCCTGCCCCTACGGACGATAATCCCTAAGATGGCAACATGTATTGCACTTTTTGATGTAAAACTGTAGCTAACCAACTCTTGCAACTTATTTGCTGACTTATCTTCACTTTAGCGTGTTTATCCTTCTCATGATACCCCTTGACCGCGGGCTCTCGATTTTCTCTTAGCATATTAATCATCTGACAGTGTGTTGTTCTATTGTTGGTAGTCTTATATATTGTCCGTCTGAGCTCGTCTGAAACACCCCAAGGCCTTGTGTGTAATTTGGCCACCTATTTTAGGTCTCATTTACCCCTGGTCGGGGATCCTTCTATTTCCTCGACCTGCTTTCCTTATCCTTCTCTGTTGATCCCCTGCCTCGGTCTTGCTCCTCGATCTGTCCTTTGCCTCGTATTACAGGTCTGGATAACAGAACACCGAGAAATTAAGAGTTAAGCACTCTTGCTCCTCGATCTGTCCATTGCCTCGTATTACAGGTCTGGATAACCGAAGACTGGGAAATTAAGAGTTAAGCACAGACCGGGGTCCCTCATGATCCAGGCCTGTATAGACGAAGACCGAGGAATTTAAGAGTTAAGCCTAGCTCGGGAAAGCGTGGGCACTTTTCTAAGACAACTGTTCATATCTTTTCCCGAGATCCGCCTCTTCGTACTTCGCGCTGGTACTTTTCCAAATATGCCCTTGAGCGTTATTTCCGAGGAAGATCCTTCGGCTCTCGTTGTTCCCGCACATTATTTTTCTCCGATGGATGATAGTATGACAAAATTTCCCCTTTGCTTGGCGACTATAAATATTCTCCTCGCTTTCGACTTCAAGCGTTTCATGTCCTTTTCTTCTTCCTTTTGCTTGAATCCCTCCTTACTTCTAATCCTCCTTCTTTTGCGTTGATAGCTTTCCGCTTGATCTTTCTTCTTTTTGTTTCTTTTTCTCATGGCCTCCCCCTCCTTTCTTCCTTCTTTGGTGGCGGTGTACTATCCTGGCTCATCCACCTTCGATGAATTGGACCGAGATGACCTACGCTACACCTACGGAGTTGAGGATGACGTACAAGTGATTATCCCCAGTGGAATACATCAATTCTTCAACCCCCCTGCTGGCTCTAGCACCTTCTTTAAAGAGCAATTTGTGGCAGGCCTTCGTCTTCCTATCCACCCTTTCTTTTCCGACATATGCCGCTACTTCCGAATTCCCCTAGGGCAACTGATACCCAACTCCATCAGGATCCTATGTGGCTTTGTAGTGCTATGTGATGTGTGTGAACTATCCTGGTCCGTCCACTTATTCCATTACTTCTTCACCCTCCGGCGTCAGGAAGAGGGCACATTCCGTTTTCAGCCCCGTCTTCGAACTACTTTTTTCTCATCCCTGCCACCTTCCGACCCGAGCTGGAGGAACAAATTTTTCTTTATTATCTTTCCCCCACGAGGTGAAGTGGCCCTTGCGATGGCAATAGTCACTTCCTCCCCCTCCCGAACTAGGGGAATTTCACCTTGACTCTTCTTACACAGAAGCCTCGTCTCGCTTGGTCGGTTGGCAGTTGAACTTGACGCGTCTATTATTTGAGGAGGAATTATTGTCCTATTTTTGCCTGAGTTATTTAACCCTTGATATGCCTCGCTCTCTAGGTAAGCCTCTCTTTCCTTTCTGTTATCACTTCGTGGGCACTTTATTTTCTCTACTGCAACTAATCTCACACTTTATCTTGTGCAGTTGAAGTCTTAACCCACGCTTCAGAGGTTCAACCTCTTCCTCTGAGTGATATGAAAATAATGAGGCATGGCCGAGTTATCTTACAGAGGAGAGCACTCCCCCACTCATCTTCGACTTCAATCGGTGGAGCTTCCCCGACCAATCCTCCACCCCGACCTGCTCGGCGAGGGTCTTTGATAACCATGATTTTACTGCATTATTTTGATTCATTTATGCATGGTTTTGAGGTTGATTTTATAGGTAAATCATGGTTACATCACATTTTTGTGCATAGTGTGTATTTTTATGGTAGTGAAATGTTGTGAGTTGCATTGAGTGAGCTCCACTTATACACATGTTTGAGTGTGAGAGCTAGAATAGGTAAATTCCTTGTGAAATTGCAACTTGCTTAATTTTTCAATTGGATTGAAACTACCATACCTACTGATTATTGTTTGGATTGTATTCATGATTGTTGTCATCTTTTAGATGGTCTTAGTTAAATTCTTTTTACTATCTTTTAGATATTGCTAGGGAATTTTCTATGGAGATGATTTTTAGTTTTCTTTACTTTCACGGGACGTTCAAGACTAAGTGTGGGGGATTTGATAACCATGATTTTACTGCATTATTATGATTCATTTATGCATGGTTTGATGTTGATTTCATAGTTTAAATCATGGTTACATCACATTTTGTGCATAGTGTGTATTTTTGGACTTAATTGCAAATTATATTATTTTTGGTGTTATTTGATGCTAATATTTGATTCTTATTTTGTAGGCATCAAAGGATCTTGGATTTGGATATATTTGGACTGAAATTGGGCTCAAATCAGAGTTCAAACGAGAAGATCAAGCTTTGGAGCATTATGGGACGTTCATCAAGAATAGGACAGATCTAGACCATCCGTTGAAGATCTGGCTGATCCAACTTAATAGGGAGTAGATCTAAGCCATTGATGAAGATCCAAAAGTTTTGATCCAGATCTGAGTTCATCCAGCCATTGATCCAGCCGGATTAATCTGGGCCGTTCATTGAAGACTGTGTAGATCCGGGCCATCCAGTGATGATCTGATCGATCCGACCTACGGGAGGGTAGATCCAGATCCTAGATCAACATCAGTACCTTCGGATCGGATTTTGGATGACTTTTCACCGTTGATTTAGCCCGGAATGATATCAGCCGTCCGATCAGATCCAGATCTGTTTAAATGAGAAGCTACAGTGTTCCAGCATCTTCGTCGATTCCCTGCGCTGTTCTTCGTCCCGCGGCGCGGCATCTTCCGGATTTCGGCCCCGATTCCTTCTCTGATCATCCTCCCGAGTTTCTATCTTGGTGGAGGACTTCTTAGCAGCTCATCCCGATCATCTGGAGCGCCGGCGAGTGTTCTTTCTAGCGCGTTTTCTACTTGCGGAAGTTCTCTGTTTCACCTCAGATTTGGAGGTGGTCCTCTAAATCTGAGCTCCGATTCCCATCAGTGACGCTTGGAGGTGGTCCGCCGGCGTTATTGAGCTTCATCCAATGCCCATCCGCAATCCACAACTTCCATCCAGATCCAGAGAGCTCCGGTAGTAGATTTCCAGCATTTTCGGAATTTACTTGGGTTCCGGGTTATTCTAGCTGTTAGTTAGAGCCCTAGAGCCAATCATTTGATGATTGTATGGACTCATGTATATCATATTCTTGTATATTAATAAAGGCTTTTGTTTGGTTATTATACTTATTTATATTAGTGCCAAATAGACTAAGTATAATAGCGTCCTTGAGTAGAAGGTTCATACCTATATCAATCGATTAGTTGAATCGATAGTGAGATGATATAGGGAACACTACTCTATATCATTCCTAGTCGAGTATTAGCATTCAGGGACAATGTTAATACAATAAGACTAGCATGTAGGTCAGCTCGATGACTTGATCTCACAAGTCATGGATATAGAGATATCAAGCTGACACATGGGTATGCATTAGAGAATGTATACTGAATGACCCGCCATGAGAAAGTATCATGGATCGTTATATGAGTGTCATATACTTTCTCATGTGGCTATTAGTATGACTATTAGTCCTTAGACTTGAAGTCACCATGGATCCCTACATAAGGAGTTATGTACTTTAGTTTCGTCAAACGTCACCCGTAACTGGGTGGACTATAAAGGCGATTACTGGGTATATAACGAATTATGTAGAGGGATGTGAGTGATATAGATGGGATCTATCCCTCCCATATGACGGGAGCGACATCGGTATTCTTGATAGAGTGAGACCACTAAGTGCATGGCCATGCCCAAATGAGTCAACATTAGATGTTGAGCTCATTTGATCGAGTGAGTCTACTTGGAGTTCAAGATTTAGATTGATTAGAGGATGACACGGTCTATGCCTCACATTGATCAATCTAGATGTCTAGGATAGAAGGACACTTGTCATTATTTTGTGAGTAGTCACAATTGGTAGTCACAAGGTGATGTCGGATCTCGACATTCTTGTAACTTGGGTAGTAATGATGTGTTGCTAGATACCGCTCATTACTTATGCTCCTAAATGGGTTTAGGGCATTGCCAACGTTACAAGAACCTATAGGGTCACACACTTAGGACAATTAGGTGGAGATTAGGTTCATTTGATGAACCAAGAGGATTAGATTCATTTGATGAATCAAATTGGATTAAGAGTAATCCTAATTGGGCTAACTTGAGTTCGACTCAAGTTGATTCATGTGTTAAATGAGTCTAATTTAGATTTTGACTCATTGAATCAATTCAATTTAATGAATTAGATTCATTATATTAAGTTGGCTCGAATCAAATGGTTGGATTAGATCCACCATGGTAGAGATTGAGTCAAGTTTGACTTGACTTGAGAAGGAAGACCAAAGGTCAATTTTGACTTGACCTTTTGCCACCTCATTGGTGAGTTGGCATTAGGTGGACCAATAATGATGTTCCACATCATCATGGGTGCCACCTCATGGAAGTTACAAAGCCACTCTCTTAATGGTTTCATATTAATTGCAATTAATGCAATTAATTGGTAATGGTTTCACATTAATTGCAATTAATGCAATTAATTGGTGAGTTTTTGAAAGTGGCCGGCCACTTGGTTTTTGGGTGTGAATTTCATTTTTCCCATTCAAGTGGTGTAACTTCTTCTTCTTCCTTGTGTTCTTCCTCTCAAGCTCTCCCTCTCCCTCTCCTCCTCCCTTGGCCGAACCACATAGGTGCTAGCACACCTTGGTTTTTGGTCATCTCCATCTAGTGTGTCCGTGTGGATACTTCTAGAGGACCGGCGCTTGACGGTCTTGAGATGCGGCATCATTTGGACGAGCCGGAAGGGCATCGCTACAAGGGTAAACATTTTTCTCGTAGATCTAAGTAGTAGATCAGTTTTTGAACTCGTACAAGAAATAGTTTTTCGAATTTTGTATACGAATCTTTGCACGGATCTACGGCTTTGGGTCCTTCGGGGTTTCCGCGACGCGAAAAAGCGGTTTTCGTGGCCCGAAGAACCCAACAGTGGTATCAGAGCCACGTGCAAAGACTTGTACGAGTTAGTTTTTGGTTTTTGGAAAACAAAACTTCTGTGATTTTCTGTAAAAATTCAATTTTTATGTTTTTATGGGTAATTTTTCCTTATAGGCGAAGCACAAGTGTCTCGGCACTTGTAGGCTTCGGCTATCGGGAAGAATTTTCCCAAACAGCTTCGTTTCGACCCAAAATCTTTTGGGACAGCGGACTCGGGTGCCTTTAGATCGCAACGGAGCAACTCACGATGGTTAGATCGTGGGTAGGGGCGCTGCCCCTAACCCCGCAAGGGGATTTGCTCCGCGATCGCACCCGAAATCGCTAAAAACGAACCCGTCGGGAAGATTTTTCCGAAACGGTAATGTCTCGGCCCAAATCGTTTTGGGACAGCGGGTTTAGGCGCTGTTGGATCGCAAAGGAACCCTCGCGATGGTTAGATCGTGGGTAGGGGCGCTGCCCCGCAAGGGGATCCGTTCCGCGATTGCGCCCGAAACCGCTAAACGGGACCGCCGGGAAATTTTACTTGTAAAATTGTAAAAAAAAAATATTTTTAAAATTACAGAAAATAAGAAAATATATAATTTTGAATTATATATTAATTTTGTGATAGTCATGGCCCAAAACCCAATATGATTGGTTGTGTTGTAATTCATAATACGGCCTGCGTGCCGTGATGTGTTTTCGCGTGTTGTATTTATTTTATTATTCGCGACCTGCGCGTCGTGCCTCGTCTTTTATTCTTGTTGTAAATTAGATTTAGACTCGAATGTAACTCGAGTTTCAAATTGTAATGTACAAATTGGAGCGGTGGAGGGTCCACACGAGACGGAGTTCCGAGGCGGGCACGAGCAACACAAGGTGGTCAAAGGGAGGAGCTTGGAGAAGCTGTTGACCCTAGGTTGACCATTCGATCTTCTCATTGGCTTGAGAAGATCGTAGTAGGGCCATGACTAAATCACAAATAGATTAATTAATTAATTATTATGTATCTGATGCATGTTTAATAGTTAATTAATTAATTAGTGCCTTAACGATTAGATTAGATCTAAGTCGTGCACATGATGCACCCTTGCGATTAGATTAGATCTAAGTCATGCACAAGATGCATCATTCTCGATTAGATTAGATCTAGATCGAACCAACTCTAAATGCCTAACCGTGCCGTGATACCTATCACTACCTCGATCACATGTATTGTTGAATCTGCCAAAGCAGAGCAATACATATTATCTTGGTAGGGTACGGAGGGACAATCTTGGTCCCGCCTATCAACGCATGGGTGAATACAAACTCAATTAGATTGAGTATTCCTAGTTACTCGGTTGGATCGAGTCAACTATAGGCATTATTCCAACGGTTGGAAAAGATAGGTCAAAATCACATCTATATTAACTCTCTGTCGGATTAGCCAAAGCTAACTCGAGTTTTAATATAAATGCGGATATTGATTCTATAAACAAGAGTTGCATAGAGATGTAATTGGTAATCGTTACCTACCGATCATACTAAGCCTTGGGCGTATTAGCCAAAGCTAACTCAAGGGTTAGTATGATGTGGATCTTGTCCCACAAGAATTAAGGTATTCAGTGGGAGCATCATTTAGTTAAAGGCCTAATTAAATGATTTTAAAAGAATATGATATTTATTTCTGCAAATTTTTCTGTTGTAGATAACCATGACGTCAAATACGAACATTTTCTCTCTGCGATCTGTCCTTAAGAAGGACAAGCTCAACGGAGCAAATTTCCTGGACTGGTACAGGAATCTGAGAATAGTTCTCACCCAAGAACGTAAACTGTACGTTCTGGAGCAGCCCATTCCGGAGGCCCCTCCTGCCACTGCCACGCGAGCAGACCGAGATGCTTACAAGAAGCATTGAGATGACGCATTAGATGTGTCTTGTCTTATGCTCGCAACCATGAACTTTGAGCTTCAGAAGCAACATGAGTTTATGAGCGCTTACGATATGGTTGAACATCTTTGTCACCTATATCAAGGACAAGCAAGGCACTGGAAGAGGAACTCCAAAGAATACCTGGAAGATCTTAAGAAGAAGAGAAATAAGATTTCTACTTCAGGTATAAATGTTATAGAAGTCAACCTCTCTATTTCTTCATCGTGGGTATTAGATACCGGATGTGCTTCGCACATTTGTACTAATGTACAAGCGCTGAGAAATAGCAGGGCATTGACGAAGGGTGAGATAGACCTACGAGTAGGCAATGGAGCACGAGTTGCTGCTATTGCTGTAGGAACTTATCATCTATCTCTTCCCTCTGGGCTTGTACTAGAATTAGATGATTGTTGTTATGTGCCTGCCTTGACTAAGAACATAATTCTTGTTTGGACAAGAAAGGATAGTCGTTTATAATAAAGAACAAATGTTGTTCCGTCTTTTTAAACGATATGTTCTATTGTAGTGCACCTCTGATAAACGGACTCTACATTCTAGACCTAGAGAGCCCTGTCTATAACATAAATACCAAGAGGATCAAGTCGAATGACTTGAACCAAACTTACCTCTGGCACTGTCGCTTAGGTCATATAAATGACAAGCAAGGATGGTTTGCTGGACTCATTTGATTTTGAATCATATGAGATATGCGAGTCATGCCTACGAGGCAAGATGACCAAGACTCCCTTTAGTGGGCACGGCGAGAGAGCGACTGATTTGTTAGGACTCATACATAGTGATGTATGTGGCCCTTTCAATGTCGCTGCTAAAGGCGGTTATAGATACTTCATCACATTTACTGATGACTTCAGTAGATACGGTTATGTGTACCGATGACACATAAATCAGAATCCTTTGAAAAGTTCAAAGAATTCAAGAATGAAGTACAGAACCAACTTGGCAAGAGTATTAAAATACTTCGATCCGATCGAGGTGGAGAATACTTAGCCATGAGTTTCGTGACTATTTAGTGAGTGTGAGATTCTATCCCAACTCACTCCTCCCGGAACACCACAGTGGAATGGTGTATCCGAAAGGAGGAATCGCACCCTATTAGATATGGTACGATCTATGATGAGTCACACGGATCTTCCGACATATCTATGGGGATATGCTCTAGACACGGCAGATTTCATTCTCAACCGAGTTCCATCCAAGGCCGTGATAAAGACACCATATAGGATATGGACTGGGAGAGATGCCTGTGTGTCTTTCATGAGGATTTGGGGTTGTGAGGCTTACGTACGACGCCAAGTCTCAGACAAATTAGGACCTAAATCCGACAAGTGCTATTTCACCGGATATCCCAAGGAAACTAAGGGATATTATTTATACATTTCCAGTCAAGACAAGGTAGTGGCAAAGATCGGGGTCTTTCTAGAAAGGACTTTGTTTCTAGAAAGACTAGTGGAGTCGATCTTGAAAAATTCAAGATGCGAACAATAGCGATGCCTCGATGGAAGTTGAACTGGAACCACAAAGTGTTGTGGATGATGTTGTTCCACAAAGAGTTGAGGAACAACAACCGACTACAAATAAAACACCCATATAGGGGCGGTACGTCAAGAGAGATACTCACCCTCTTGTCGACCATGATGACAATGTGCTCATAGAGGATGAGCCTACCACCTATCAAGAAGCTGTGATGAGACCAGATTCTGAGAAATGGCTAGAAGCCATGAGATCCGAGATAGAATCCATGTACACCAACCAAGTATGGACTTTGGTTGATCCACCAAGGGGTAAAACCCATTGGGTGCAAATGGGTCTTTAAGAGAAAGACCGACATGGATGGACTTATCTATAAGGGTCGCTTGGTAGCTAAAGGTTTCAAGCGATTCATGGTATTGACTATGATGAAACCTTTTCTCCGGTGGCGATGTTTAAGTCCATTTGGATCATGCTTGCTATTGCAACCTACCATGACTATGAGATATGGCGGATGGATGTCAAAACCGCGTTTAGAATGGAACCTACTCGAGGATGTGTACATGACACAACCTGAGGGTTTTGTAGATCCACAACATACTAGCGTATGCAAGTCGCATAGGTCCATTTATGGACTAAAGTAAGCTTCTCGGTCGGAATCTTCGATTCGATGATGCGATCAAACAGTTTGGTTTCATCAAGAACGAAGATGAGCCTTGTGTCTACAAGAAGGTTGTAGGGGACATAGTTGTCTTCCTCATATTATATGTGGATGACATACTACTCATTGGGAAGGACATCCCTATGCTTCAGTCTGTCAAGACCTGGCTAGGGAGTTGCTTCTCAATGAAGGACTTAGGTGAGGCATCCCGCATTCTAGGGATACAGATCTATAGAGATAGATCTAAGAGATTGCTTGGCCTAAGTCAGAGTACATATATTGACAAGGTACTCCTTCGGTTTGCCATGCAGAACTCCAAGAAGGGATTTCTGCCGATGTCACATGGCGTGAGTCTTTCGAAGACTCAAGGTCCCTCTTCTAGAGAGGAGAGAGACCGCATGGATCAGATCCCTTATGCCTCAGCCATAGGATCGATCATGTACGCCATGCTGTGTACTCGACCTAATGTCTCGTATGCTTTGAGCAGATACCAGTCGATCCAGGTGAAAGTCATTGGATAGCGGTCAAGAATATTCTTAAGTACTTACGAAGGACTAAAGAATATTTCTTGATATATGAAGGCAATGATGAGCTAACTGTAAAGGGGTGATGCCAGCTTCGAACCGATCGGGATGATTACCGATCGCAATCGAGGTTCGTATTTTGCATTAATGGTGGTCCTGACATGGAAGAGTTCAAGCAGATACAATAGCTGATTCTACAAGAGTATATTCTCAGAGGCAGCAAAGGAGGCGCTTGGATCCGAGTTCATCACCGAACTTGGGGTGGTTCCTAGCATCGCTGACCCAGTTGAGCTCTATTGTGACAACAATGGAGCTATAGCACAGACGAAGGAATCACACCAAACAACCATGTTCCAACAGCTTCCATCTCATTCGAGAGATTATCGATAGAGGAGATGTGAAGATTTGCAGAGTACCGACAGAGGCTAACATCGCAGATCCCTTGACCAAGGCTTTGGCATAGAGGAAGCATGATGGTCACACTAGGTCTTTAGGCCTTAGAGCCTATACTGATTGACACTAGTGCTAGTGGGAGATTGTTAGTTAGAGCCCAAGAGCCAATCATTTGATGATTGTATGGACTCATGTATATCATATTCTTGTATATTAATAAAGGCTTTTGTTTGGTTATTATACTTATTTATATTAGTGCCAAATAGACTAAGTATAATAGCGTCCTTGAGTAGAAGGTTCATACCTATATCAATCGATTAGTTGAATCGATAGTGAGATGATATAGGGAACACTACTCTATATCATTCCTAGTCGAGTATTAGCATTCAGGGACAATGTTAATACAATAAGACTAGCATGTAGGTCAGCTCGATGACTTGATCTCACAAGTCATGGATATAGAGATATCAAGCTGACACATGGGTATGCATTAGAGAATATATACTGAATGACCCGCCATGAGAAAGTATCATGGATCGTTATATGAGTGTCATATACTTTCTCATGTGGCTATTAGTATGACTATTAGTCCTTAGACCTGAAGTCACCATGGATCCCTACATAAGGAGTTATGTACTTTAGTTTCGTCAAACATCACCCGTAACTGGGTGGACTATAAAGGCGATTACTGGGTATATAACGAATTATGTAGAGGGATGTGAGTGATGTAGATGGGATCTATCCCTCCCATATGACGGGAGCGACATCGGTATTCTTGATAGAGTGAGACCACTAAGTGCATGGCCATGCCCAAATGAGTCAACATTAGATGTTGAGCTCATTTGATCGAGTGAGTCTACTTGGAGTTCAAGATTTAGATTGATTAGAGGATGACACGGTCTATGCCTCATATTGATCAATCTAGATGTCTAGGATAGAAGGACACTTGTCATTATTTTGTGAGTAGTCACAATTGGTAGTCACAAGGTGATGTCGGATCTCGACATTCTTGTAACTTGGGTAGTAATGATGTGTTGCTAGATACCGCTCATTACTTATGCTCCTAAATGGGTTTAGGGCATTGCCAACGTTACAAGAACCTATAGGGTCACACACTTAGGACAATTAGGTGGAGATTATGTTCATTTGATGAACCAAGAGGATTAGATTCATTTGATGAATCAAATTGGATTAAAAGTAATCCTAATTGGGCTAACTTGAGTTCGACTCAAGTTGATTCATGTGTTAAATGAGTCTAATTTAGATTTTGACTCATTGAATCAATTCAATTTAATGAATTAGATTCATTATATTAAGTTGGCTCGAATCAAATGGTTGGATTAGATCCACCATGGTAGAGATTGAGTCAAGTTTGACTTGACTTGAGAAGGAAGACCAAAGGTCAATTTTGACTTGACCTTTTGCCACCTCATTGGTGAGTTGGCATTAGGTGGACCAATAATGATGTTCCACATCATCATGGGTGCCACCTCATGGAAGTTACAAAGCCACTCTCTTAATGGTTTCATATTAATTGCAATTAATGCAATTAATTGGTAATGGTTTCACATTAATTGCAATTAATGCAATTAATTGGTGAGTTTTTGAAAGTGGCCGGCCACTTGGTTTTTTGGGTGTGAATTTCATTTTTTCCCATTCAAGTGGTGTAACTTCTTCTTCTTCCTTGTGTTCTTCCTCTCAAGCTCTCCCTCTCCCTCTCCTCCTCCCTTGGCCGAACCACATAGGTGCTAGCACACCTTGGTTTTTGGTCATCTCCATCTAGTGTGTCCGTATGGATACTTCTAGAGGACCGGCGCTTGACGGTCTTGAGATGCGGCATCATTTGGATGAGCGGGAACGCGAAGGGCATCGCTACAAGGGTAAACATTTTTCTCGTAGATCTAAGTAGTAGATCAGTTTTTGAACTCGTACAAGAAATAGTTTTTCGAATTTTGTATACGAATCTTTGCACGGATCTACGGCTTTGGGTCCTTCGGGGTTTCCGCGACGCGAAAAAGCGGTTTTCGTGGCCCGAAGAACCCAACACTAGCTCGTCGGGGGTGGTCTGTCGGCGTTGCGGAGTATACCTGGAGCTGATACGCCGCTTAGATGTTCCACTGAGGTCCGAAATTTGGTGGTTTCGATTTCGGCCTCTTATGTGACGGCAAGAGTGTGAAACTTGTGGAATTGATTGTGAGAATGGATTGGTTTACTTTTTTAGCTGATTTTATTACTGTTTTATAGCTTAGATCAGATTCATTTTATGTTCGTTATGTTTTTAGCAAGTAGTTAGTATTTTATTACCTTGTTGAAGCTTAGTTTAATTTTAATTTGTTGCTTGGTTAAGTGTTTAGAGTTTAAATTCAAGCTAGGGTTTTAATTGTGTTGGTTGCTACTCGGAAAGCCTAGAGGTTCCACTGTACAAAAATTTTGTACAAAGGTCTGAACATTTTCCTAGCTACCATGTGTTCTTTTAAATTAAATTTTGGATCGCCTGCGGAACTTAACACGTTTGAACCAAAACTTAATTTATTCGTTCTTTTAGGTTTTGACTTGGGTCTCCTGCGGAACTTAACACGTTCGACCCAAATCACCTTAAGTTATTAATTCCATTAAATATTAATTTCCATAATTGGTTCCCAGTACTGACGTGGCGAGGCACACGGCCTTCTTGGATATGGGAGCAACCACCGCCGACTAGACAAAACCTTTTATGGAAAGCTAATATTTAATTTCCTAAAATAACTTTAGGTTAACCGAAAGAACAATCAAATCACAAGGAAAAGAAAAAAAAAGAACACTATATCGAAAACAAATTGAAACTCTAGAATCGTATGCCTCTTGTATTTAGTATTATTTCCAAAAATAACTAGTATGATGCGGAAAGAAAAATTACTAGTTATACCTTTTAGAAAGACCTCTTGATCTTCTACCGTATTCCTCTTCTAACTTCGGACGTTGTGTGGGCAACGATCTTCCGAGATGAGAACCACCAAGCACCTTCTTCTTCCTTGCAAGTTTCGACCATCAAAACTTCTTCTAGGATGAAGAGGTTCGGCCACCACCACCATGTTCCAAGGGATGCTAGAAAAGACTTCTTTTCTCTCCTTCTTCTCCTTCTTAGATCCGGCCACCAAAGCTAACTCCATCATGAGAAAGTTTCGGCCACACAAAGGAGAGGAGAGAAAAGAAAGGGCCGGCCACACCCAAAGAAGAAAAGAGGGAGAAAAATAAATAGAGACATTCACCTTGAAGCCTCCTCTACCCCTCTTTTATAATCCTTGGTCTTGGCAAATAAGGAAAATTTAATAAAAACTTCTTTAATTCTTTTGCCATTAAAAGGAAAATTTATTTAATTAAAAATAATTTTTCTTTTCTATTTGTAATGGCCCTTAATCCCTTTAATCAAGGAAATTTTAATTCACACAAGAATTAAAACTTCCTAATTTGTCGAAATTTATAAAATTTCTCAAATAATTTTTCCCTTCATGGTGGTTAATAAAAGGAAATTTAATAAATTAAAATCTTTCTTTTAAACATGTGGATAAAAGATAGTTATCTCTAAAAATTAAAATCTCTTAATCTACAAATAAGGAAAGATATCAAATTTTTTCTTAATCTTTGTAGAAACTAATAAAGAGAATTATTAATTTTTAAACTTTCTTTAAATCATGAACATGGTTAAAAGGAAAGTTTTTAAAATTTAAAATCCTCCTTTAATCAACAAATAAGGAAAGATTTCAAATTTTAAACTCTCTTTTAAACATGTAGATGATTTACAAATAAGGAAAGTTTTTGCCAAAAATTAAAACCATCCTTTTAAACTACAAATAAGGAAAGAGATTAATCTCTTCTCTTAATCTTTTAGAAAGTTATAAAAGGAAATTTTTAAACTCTCTTTAAAACCATGATATCCACATAAGAAATAATTTTAATAAAAATCCTTTTAATATTCTAGTGGCCGGCCACCTAAGCTTGGGACCCATGCTTTGGCCGGCCACCTACATGGCTCATCCACTTGGTCTTGGCCGGCCCTAGCTTGGGTTCCAAGCTAGCTTGGCCGACCCCATTGGATGGGTAAGAAGGTGGGTATGCGGTGGGTATAAATCTCTATATACTAGAGGCAACGATAGGGACCGAGAGGAGGAATTGGTTTTGGTCTCCCGATGAAATTAAGCATCCCGTGTTCGCCTCAACACACAACTTAATTTCATCAATAATAATTCATTCCACTAAAGAACTATTATTGAACTACCGCACCAATCCCAAATTACATTTTGGGCTCCTTCTTATTATGAGTGTGTTAGTCTCCCTGTGTTTAAGATAACAAATGTCCACTAATTAAGTAAGTTACTGACAACTCACTTAATTAATATCTAGCTCCAAGAGTAGTACCACTCAACTTCATTGTCATGTCGGACTAAGTCCACCTGCAGGGTTTAACATGACAATCCTTATGAGCTCCTCTTGGGGACATTCTCAACCTAGATCACTAGGACACAGTTTCCTTCTATAATCAACAACACACACTATAAGTGATATCATTTCCAACTTATCGGGCTTATTGATTCATCGAACTAAATCTCACCCATTGATAAATTAAAGAAATAAATATCAAATATATGTGCTTGTTATTATATTAGGATTAAGAGCACACACTTCCATAATAACTGAGGTCTTTGTTTCTTTATAAAGTCAGTATAAAAGAAACGACCTCTAATGGTCCTACTCAATACACTCTAAGTGTACTAGTGTAATTATATAGTTAAGATAAACTAATACCTAATTAAACTACGACCTTCCAATGGTTTGTTCCTTTCCATTATGGTCGTGAGCTACTGTTTATAATTTATAAGGTGATCCTCTATGTGTGACACCACACCATGTTATCTACAATATAAATTAATTGAACAACTACATTTATCATAAATGTAGACATTTGACCAATGTGATTCTTATTTCTAGATAAATGCTTATACCAAAAGCTAGGCTTTTAGTATACACTCTAACAATCTCCCACTTATACTAAATGACTAAGCTGTCATATCGGCTGCCATACATCTGATTCCCAACCCTTCAGCATGTCCATCAAAAGCTCTCGCCTTAAGGACCTTAGTGAAAAGATCTATAGGTCATCATCTGATGCATTCTAGGCAGCAACAACTTCTCCTCGTTTATACGATTTCTCGTATTGGATGGTACTTGCGCTCTATTGTGTTTACTTGCCTTATGGACTTATGGTTTCTTCGAGTTTGCTACTGCACCAATATTATTACAATAAATTGTAATAATCTTTGGACAAACCAGAAATCATATCTAAGTCTATCTTAAGGTTATTGAGTCTTTCAGCTTTTATGGCTACCTCAGAGGCTTGCCATATACTAAGCTTCTATGATAGAGTCCAGAAAAACACCTATGCTTATCACTCTTCCATAGTTATGACTTTACCTCCTAAAGTAAACACAAAACCCCAAGGTTGACTTATTATTGTCCCTACCCGATTGGAAATCAAAATCCATGCAACCCACAAGGACCAAATTAACTGCCTTATAAGCTAGCATATAATCTCTAGTGCCTCTAAGGTACTTCAATATATGCTTTACTTCAATCCACTATCCTTGTCCAGGGTTACTTTGATATCTGCTAACTATGCCCTTGGCAAAACAGATTTCTGATCTCGTGCATAGCATACATTAGGCTTCCAACAGCCGAATCATAAAGAACTGCCTTTATTTCCTTTATCTCCTTTGATGTCTACAGAGACATATCTTTAGATAAAGTTACTCCATCCTGAAAAGGTAAGAAACCTTTCTTGGAGTTTTGCATGCTTAAAACGAGCAAGGATTTTTCTGATATATGAAGCTTGGGATAAGTAAAATATTCTCTTCTTGCGATCACTTATTACTTTGATCTCAAGAATATATACATTCTCCCAAGTCCTTTATATCGAATTGTTTGGACAACCATACCCTTACTTCTGACAACATTTTGATATTGTTTCCAACTACCAAAAATGTTATCTACGTATAGTACAAGAAATACAACCACGCTTCCATCACACCTTTTGTATACACAAGACTTATCCGGTTACTAAATCCATAGATCTGGATTACTTTGATAAATCGGATGTTCCAAGACCTTGATGCTTTGCCTCAGTCCATAGACTGATTGAGCTTGCACACAAGATGCTCTTAGCCCTTTGCAATGAACCCTTCTGGTTGCTTTATATGGATGCTTTCTTCAAGACTTCCATTAAGGAATGCTGTCTTGATATCCACTTGCCAAATAGATAAAAGAATCTGGATAGACTTAAGTATGGCTACTAGTGAAAAAGTTTCCTTTTTCATCAAGCCTTGCTTTGAAAGTTACTACCTTCCTGTCTATCCCTCTTTTCCTATTATAGACCTTTTTACACCCAACGACTTTTACACTATTTGGTGATTCTACAAGATTCCAGATTTTATTAGAATACATATATTCTAATTCTGTTATTCATTACTCTTTGCCAAGATGTTGCATCTTTATCTTGGAGTACTTCATCATATGACCAGAGATCAAGTTCATGTCCTCCAGGGATCGAGTCCAAAAACTCTCCCAAAACATGAACCTATTTAGGTTGCCTAACAACCCTCCCACTACGACAAGACACTTTCTGCAATTGTGTATTATTTGTGATACGTGTTACAGTTTTCTTGTGGTATCTCATCTTGTACAGTTGGTACTAGGTTAGACATGTCCTTTATTATTTTCTTATGGGCACGTGGTTTATTACATAGTCCTTTTCTAAAAATCGGTCATTGATGCTAACAATGACCTTCTGATTTTTAAGACTATAAACCTACTTTCATTTCTCTAGGATAACCCACAAACAAGTGAATTCCTGTCCAACTTATCATTGTCTCTCTTCAGCATATGTGCTGGACTACCCGAATCCGAATATGCTTCAAAATTGGCTTACGCATATTCAGCAATTCTATATGAGTAGAGAGTTCTGACTTTGGAAGGTACTATGTTCACTTCCGTTTCCAGAGTATATCCTTAAAATGAATTTGGTAAAATAACTCATCATCAATCTACTTATTTCCATAAGAGTCTTATACCTTTTTTCTACTACACCATTCTGTAGAGGTGTACCAGGTGTAGTTAGTTTGGATTTAATCCCTACTTTTGATAAGTAACTCCTAAATTCTCCCAAGAGGTACTTGCCACTATGATCTCACCATAGTGTCTTTTTACTTTGTCGTTTCTCCACATCAGCCTAGTACTCTTTGAACTAATCAAAGTACTTAGTCTTGTGGTACATTAAGTAAATTTATTTGTATCTTGAATAGTTGTCTATAAAATAGACGAAATATTCAATACTACCTCTTGTCTAGATAGTCATAAGATCACACAAATCAGAATGAACCAATTTCAACATATCTTTGACTCCATACCCCTTAGACTTAAAAGCTTCTTGGTTATTTTTCCTTCCAAGTAAGACTCGCAGGTTGGAAAGATTTCCACTACTAATGAACCCAAAAGTTCATCAGCTACCAATGAATCATACTCAAGTTAATATAACCTAGCCTTAGATGCCAAAGATATAATTGGTTCATTTCCGAAGGTTACTTTCTCTTAAAGTTAGAAGATGTGTTACTAATTTCCATTTGTTGTATCGTGAGAGTTATTGGATTTATAAATTGCCAACCAACGTACCAGAACAGATAACTTCCCTCTTTTTCTTAATAACAACTTTGTTATTAAAAGAGGCAGAATATCAAGTTCTTTGAATAGTTTAGAAACTGAAAACTAGTTCTTTCTAAACTTGGTGCGTAAAGACAATTACTCAAAAATCCATGTTTTATTCTTATCAAAAGATAAACATCTCCCACTGCAACAGCTACCATTTTTACAGTAGTGCCCATGTGGACGGTGTTTTAATTTCATTTAGTTGCCAGGTTTCCTGGAACCCTGCAATGAATTGCGGACATGATTGATGGCATCTGTATCTACACTCCAGGTTCTGGTAGATAACACCACTAAACATGTTTCAACTAATGAATTAAATACACCTATATTGTTCTTAGTTCTAAGAAGACAGTCTACCTTAATGTCCAAGTCCTATTTCCAATCATTACAATTGGGACTACTAAGTCTTTTCTATAGTATGACAATTAGGGATTGACAAACATCCTAAGAATCACAAAAATATTTGGTCAATATCAACTCCTTAAAATTTCCATGAATTTTGTGTATACAAAATCGAAGAGGAGATTTTATTCATTAATTTTATTATCTCGTCAACTTTACTTTATGACGAATAAAATTAATAGTTGATCTGTCTTTGATCAAATATTTGGTCAAAAACTTTTGAATTTAAAAAATATTGATTCCTCAAACAATATTATTTAAATTCACCAACACCTCAAACACCGTGAATTTTGCATGCCACGTTAGTGTGGACGTATACAAATTCAACATTTGTAAAAGGAGGATTTTAACCCATTGACTATCTTGTCAATATAACTTTTTGACAAATAAAATTACCTCAAACACCATGAATCTTGTATGCCACGTTAGTGTGGACGTATACAAATTCAAACATTTGTAAGAGGGGTTTATTAATTTTATTATATTGCCAATCTAGTTTTATGACAAATCAATAGTTGGGTTCCCTTTGGTCACACAAGTGATAGTAGTGACTCCGTTGGGGAGGATACTATTAAATGTGTCTAAGTGTATACCATTACTTGACACTAAGTCCATTAATAAGATTATGCCCCTTCCGTTGGGGAAGATCACATGCTCTTAATTAACTTCCTATAGTCATCCAAAAATGGAAGTCTGTTCTAGTGATCCACAAACAAGCTCATCCGTTATGGAGGAAGGCACTCAGAGCCAACGCGCAAGCTTGTTTGCATCACTTACAAACCAGTAATGGAGACCATGGGATTTACTTAAAAATCCCTCTCCCACTTAGTTATTTATAAATGAGGAATTTTAACTATGCTAGCCTACTAAATATGTAAACCAACATGCACACACAGCACAATATAAAAGCAATAAATAGAAAATCTAATTTTCAACTATTATGGCTTTTATCTCTAGTTGTCCTCCGTGTGTTGTCATCCCAAGCTGCTGCCATATTGGGCCACCGCCACCGGGTCTAGTTGTCGCATCCATCTTGCTCCTAGTTCCGCTGCGCCTCTGGTTCTTAGAAGGTTCCACGCTTTGCAAGATTCGATCCGCGACATAAATAGAATTTTACATTTTTGATCCTATATTCCATAAAAGGAATGTACATGTATCTAGATCAAAAATAAAATCCTAACAAAACTAAATACAGCTCCTGCTGTATTTTATAATACAATCATGCACACACATATAAATGCCCTTGACATGTCCAAGGGTCCAATCACACACATAATAACTAAAAGTCATAATAGTTGGATCCTGCATCCACAAAGTTAGCACATCCTACTATTATCCTGCCTAAATTATGTATGACATGTGCATAATTAAACTAATACCAAATACACAGAGGCAAAACCCTAGCTCTGATACCAATTGTTGGTTGCTACTCGGAAAGCCTAGAGGTTCCACTGTACAAAAATTTTGTACAAAGGTCTGAACCTTTTTCTAGCTACCATGTGTTCTTTTAAATTAAATTTTGGATCGCCTGCGGAACTTAACACGTTTGATCCAAAACTTAATCTATTCATTCTTTTAGATTTTGACTTGGGTCTCCTGTGGAACTTAACACGTTCGACCCAAATCACCTTAAGTTATTAATTCCATTAAATATTAATTTCCATAATTGGTTCCCAGTACTGACGTGGCGAGGCACACGGCCTTCTTGGATATGGGAGCAACCACCGCCGACTAGACAAAACCTTTTATGGAAAGCTAATATTTAATTTCCTAAAATAACTTTAGGTTAACCGAAAAGAACAATCAAATCACAAGGAAAAGAAAAACAAAAGAACACTATATCGAAAACAAATTCGAAACTCTAGAATCGTATGCCTCTTGTATTTAGTATTATTTCCAAAAATAACTAGTATGATGCGGAAAGAAAAATTACTAGTTATACCTTTTAGAAAGACCTCTTGATCTTCTACCGTATTCCTCTTCTAACCTCGGACGTTGTGTGGGCAACGATCTTCCGAGATGAGAACCACCAAGCACCTTCTTCTTCCTTGCAAGTTTCGCCATCAAAACTTCTTCTAGGATGAAGAGGTTCGGCCACCACCACCATGCTCCAAGGGATGCTAGAAAGAGGCTTCTTTTCTCTCCTTCTTCTCCTTCTTAGATCCGGCCACCAAAGCTAACTCCATCATGAGAAAGTTTCGGCCACACAAAGGAGAGGAGAGGAAAGAAAGGGCCGACCACACCCAAGAAGAAAAGAGAGTAAAAATAGAATAGAGACATTCACCTTGAAGCCTCCTCTACCCCCTCTTTATAATCCTTGGTCTTGGCAAATAAGGAAAATTTAATAAAAACTTCCTTAATTCTTTTGCCATTAAAAGGAAAATTTATTTAATTAAAATAATTTTCTCTTTTCTATTTGTAATGGCCGCCACCTTAATCCTTTAATCAAGGAAATTTTAATTTAATTAAAACTTCCTAATTTGTTTCGGAAATTTATAAAATTTCTCAAATAATTTTTCCTTCATGGTGGTTAATAAAAAGGAAATTTAATAAATTAAAATCTTTCTTTAAACATGTGGATAAAAAGAAAGTTATCTCTAAAAATTAAAATCTCTCTTAATCTACAAATAAGGAAAGATATCAAATCTTTTCTTAATCTTTTGTAGAAACTAATAAAAGAGAATTATTAATTTTTAAACTTTCTTTTAAATCATGAACATGGTTAAAAAGGAAAGTTTTCTTAAAATTTAAAATCCTCCTTTAATCAACAAATAAGGAAAGATTTCAAATTTTAAACTCTCTTTTAAACATGTAGATGATTTACAAATAAGGAAAGTTTTTACCAAAAATTAAAACCATCCTTTTAAATTACAAATAAGGAAAGAGATTAATCTCTTCTCTTAATCTTTTGTAGAAAGCTATAAAAGGAAATTTTTAATTTTTAAACTCTCTTTTAAAACCATGATATCCACATAAGAAATAATTTTAATAAAAATCCTTTTTAATATTCTAGTGGCCGGCCACCTATATGGCTCATCCACTTGGTCTTGGCCGGCCCTAGCTTGGGTTCCAAGCTAGCTTGGCCGACCCCATTGGATGGGTAAGAAGGTGGGTATCCGGTGGGTATAAATCTCTATATACTAGAGGCTACGATAGGGACCGAGAGGAGGAATTGGTTTTGGTCTCCCGATGAAATTAAGCATCCCATGTTCGCCCCGAACACACAACTTAATTTCATCAATAATAATTCATTCCACTAAAGAACTATTATTGAACTACCGCACCAATCCCAAATTACATTTTGGGCTCCTTCTTATTATGAGTGTGTTAGTCTCCCTGTGTTTAAGATAACAAATGTCCACTAATTAAGTAAATCGACAACTCACTTAATTAATATCTAGCTCAAGAGTAGTACCACTCAACTTCATTGTCATGTCGGACTAAGTCCACCGCGAGGTTTAACATGACAATCCTTATGACTCCTCTTGGGGACATTCTCAACCTAGATCACTAGGACACGGTTTCTTCTATAATCAACAACACACACTATAAGTGATATCATTTCCCAACTTATCGGGCTTATTGATTCATCGAACTAAATCTCACCCATTGATAAATTAAAGAAATAAATATCAAATATATGTGCTTGTTATTATATTAGGATTAAGAGCACACACTTCCATAATAACTGAGGTCTTTGTTTCTTTATAAAGTCAGTATAAAAGAAACGACCTCTAATGGTCCTACTCAATACACTCTAAGTGTACTAGTGTAATTATATAGTTAAGATAAACTAATACCTAATTAAACTACGACCTTCCAATGGTTTGTTCCTTTCCATTATGGTCGTGAGCTACTGTTTATAATTTATAAGGTACTGATAACATGATCCTCTGTGTGTGACACCACACACCATGTTATCTACAATATAAATTAATTGAACAACTACATTTATCATAAATGTAGACATTTGACCAATGTGATTCTTATTTCTAGATAAATGCTTATACCAAAAGCTAGGCTTTTAGTATACACTCTAACAATCTCCCACTTATACTAAAAGACTAAGCTGTCATATCGGCTGCCATACATCTGATTCTCAACCCTTCAACATGTCCATCAAAAGCTCTCGCCTTAAGGACCTTAGTGAAAAGATCTATAGGTCATCATCTGATGCATTCTAGGCAGCAACAACTTCTCCTCGTTTATACGATTTCTCGTATTGGGTGGTACTTGCGCTCTATTGTGTTTACTTGCCTTATGGACTTATGGTTTCTTCGAGTTTGCTACTGCACCAATATTATTACAATAAATTGTAATAATCTTTGGACAAACCAGAAATCATATCTAAGTCTATCTTGAGGTTATTGAGTCTTTCAGCTTTTATGGCTACCTCAGAGGCTTGCCATATACTAAGCTTCTATGATAGAGTCCAGAAAAACACCTATGCTTATCACTCTTCCATAGTTATGACTTTACCTCCTAAAGTAAACACAAAACCCCAAGGTTGACTTATTATTGTCCCTACCCGATTGGAAATCAAAATCCATGCAACCCACAAGGACCAAATTAACTGCCTTGTAAGCTAGCATATAATCTCTAGTGCCTCTAAGGTACTTCAATATATGCTTTACTGCAATCCACTATCCTTGTCCAGGGTTACTTTGATATCTGCTAACTATGCCCTTGGCAAAACAGATTTATGATCTCGTGCATAGCATACATTAGGCTTCCAACAGCCGAATCATAAAGAACTGCCTTTATTTCCTTTATCTCCTTTGATGTCTACAGAGACATATCTTTAGATAAAGTTACTCCATCCTGAAAAGGTAAGAAACCTTTCTTGGAGTTTTGCATGTTTAAAACGAGCAAGGATTTTTTTGATATATGAAGCTTGGGATAAGTAAAATATTCTCTTCTTGCGATCACTTATTACTTTGATCTCAAGAATATATACATTCTCCCAAGTCCTTTATATCGAATTGTTTGGACAACCATACCCTTACTTCTGACAACATTTTGATATTGTTTCCAACTACCAAAAATGTTATCTACGTATAGTACAAGAAATACTACCACGCTTCCATCACACCTTTTGTATACACAAGACTTATCCGGTTACTAAATCCATAGATCTGGATTACTTTGATAAATGGGATGTTCCAAGACCTTGAAGCTTTGCCTCAGTCCATAGACTGATTGAGCTTGCACACAAGATGCTCTTAGCCCTTTGCAATGAACCCTTCTGGTTGCTTTATATGGATGCTTTCTTCAAGACTTCCATTAAGGAATGCTGTCTTGACATCCACTTGCCAAATAGATAAAAGAATCTGGATAGACTTAAGCATGGCTACCAGTGAAAAAGATTCCTTTTTCATCAAGCCTTGCTTTGAAAGTTACTACCTTCCTGTCTATCCCTCTTTTCCTATTATAGACCTTTTTACACCCAACGACTTTTACACTATTTGGTGATTCTACAAGCTTCCAGATTTTATTAGAATACATATATTCTAATTCTGTTATTCATTACTCTTTGCCAAGATGTTGCATCTTTATCTTGGAGTACTTCATCATATGACCAGAGATCAGGTTCATGTCCTCCAGGGATCGAGTCCAAAAACTCTCCCAAAACATGAACCTATTTAGGTTGCCTAACAACCCTCCCACTACGACAAGACACTTTCTGCAATTGTGTATTATTTGTGATACGTGTTACAGTTTTCTTGTGGTATCTCATCTTGTACAGTTGGTACTAGGTTAGACATGTCCTTTATTATTTTCTTATGGGCACGTGGTTTATTACATAGTCCTTTTCTAAAAATCGGTCATTGATGCTAACAATGACCTTCTGATTTTTAAGACTATAAACCTACTTTCATTTCTCTAGGATAACCCACAAACAAGTGAATTCCTGTCCAACTTATCATTGTCTCTCTTCAGCATATGTGCTGGACTACCCGAATCTGAATATGCTTCAAAATAGGCTTACGCATATTCAGCAATTCTATATGAGTAGAGAGTTCTGACTTTGGAAGGTACTATGTTCACTTCCGTTTCCAGAGTATATCCTTAAAATGAATTTGGTAAAATAACTCATCATCAATCTACTTATTTCCATAAGAGTCTTATACCTTCTTTCTACTACACCATTCTGTAGAGGTGTACCAGGTGTAGTTAGTTTGGATTTAATCCCTACTTCTGATAAGTAACTCCTAAATTCTCCCAAGAGGTACTTGCCACTATGATCTCACCATAGTGTCTTTTTACTTTGCCATTTCTCCACATCAGCGTAGTACTCTTTGAACTAATCAAAGTACTTAGTCTTGTGGTACATTAAGTAAATTTATTTGTATCTTGAATAGTTGTCTATAAAATAGACGAAATATTCAATACTACCTCTTGTCTGGATAGTCATAGGATCACACAAATCAGAATGAACCAATTTCAACATATCTTTGACTCCATACCCCTTAGACTTAAAAGCTTCTTGGTTATTTTTCCTTCCAAGTAAGACTCGCAGGTTGGAAAGATTTCCACTACTAATGAACCCAAAAGTTCATTAGCTACCAATGAATCATACTCAAGTTAATATAACCTAGCCTTAGATGCCAAAGATATAATTGGTTCATTTCCGAAGGTTACTTTCTCTTAAAGTTAGAAGATGTGTTACTAATTTCCATTTGTTGTATCGTGAGAGTTATTGGATTTATAAATTGCCAACCAACGTACCAGAATAGATAACTTCCCTCTTTTTCTTAATAACAACTTTGTTATTAAAAGAGGCAGAATATCAAGTTCTTTGAATAATTTAGAAACTGAAAACTAGTTCTTTCTAAACTTGGTGCGTAAAGACAATTACTCAAAAATCCATATTTTATTCTTATCAAAAGATAAACATCTCCCACTACAACAGCTACCATTTTTACAGTAGTGCCCATGTGGATGGTGTTTTAATTTCATTTAGTTGCCAGGTTTCCTGGAACCCTGCAATGAATTGCGGACATGATTGATGGCATCTGTATCTACACTCCAGGTTCTGGTAGATAACACCACTAAACATGTTTCAACTAATGAATTAAATACACCTATATTGTTCTTAGTTCTAAGAAGACAGTCTACCTTAATGTCCAAGTCCTATTTCCAATCATTACAATTGGGACTACTAAGTCTTTTCTATAGTATGACAATTAGGGATTGACAAACATCCTAAGAATCACAAAAATATTTGGTCAATATCAACTCCTTAAAATTTCCATGAATTTTGTGTATACAAAATCGAAGAGGAGATTTTATTCATTAATTTTATTATCTCGTCAACTTTACTTTATGACGAATAAAATTAATAGTTGATCTGTCTTTGATCAAATATTTGGTCAAAAACTTTTGAATTTAAAAAATATTGATTCCTCAAACAATATTATTTAAATTCACCAACACCTCAAACACCGTGAATTTTGCATGCCACGTTAGTGTGGACGTATACAAATTCAACATTTGTAAAAGGAGGATTTTAACCCATTGACTATCTTGTCAATATAACTTTTTGACAAATAAAATTACCTCAAACACCATGAATCTTGTATGCCACGTTAGTGTGGACGTATACAAATTCAAACATTTGTAAGAGGGGTTTATTAATTTTATTATATTGCCAATCTAGTTTTATGACAAATCAATAGTTGGGTTCCCTTTGGTCACACAAGTGATAGTAGTGACTCCGTTGGGGAGGATACTATTAAATGTGTCTAAGTGTATACCATTACTTGACACTAAGTCCATTAATAAGATTATGCCCCTTCCGTTGGGGAAGATCACATGCTCTTAATTAACTTCCTATAGTCATCCAAAATGGAAGTCCATTCTAGTGATCCACAAACAAGCTCATCCGTTATGGAGGAAGGCATTCAGCCAACGCGCAAGCTTGTTTGCATCACTTACAAACCAGTAATGGAGACCATGAGATTTACTTAAAAATCCCTCTCCCACTTAGTTATTTATAAATTAGGAATTTTAACTATGCTAGCCTATTAAATATGTAAACCAACATGCACACACAGCACAATATAAAAGCAATAAATAGAAAATCTAATTTTCAACTATTATGGCTTTTATCTCTAGTTGTCCTCCGTGTGTTGTCATCCCAAGCTGCTGCCATATTTGGCCACCGCCACCGGGTCTAGCTGTCGCATCCATCTTGCTCCTAGTTCCGCTGCGCCTCTGGTCCTTAGAAGGTTCCACGCTTTGCAAGATTCGATCCGCGACATAAATAGAATTTTACATTTTGATCCTATATTCCATAAAAGGAATGTACATGTATCTAGATCAAAAATAAAATCCTAATAAAACTAAATACAGCTCTTGCTGTATTTTATAATACAATCATGCACACACATATAAATGCCCTTGACATGTCCAAGGGTCCAATCACACACATAATAACTAAAAGCCATAATAGTTGGATCCTGCATCCACAAAGTTAGCACATCCTACTATTAACCTACCTAAATTATGTATGACATGTGCATAATTAAACTAATACCAAATACACAGAGGCAAAACCCTAGCTCTGATACCAATTGTTGGTTGCTACTCGGAAAGCCTAGAGGTTCCACTGTACAAAAATTTTGTACAAAGGTCTGAACATTTTCCTAGCTACCATGTGTTCTTTTAAATTAAATTTTGGATCGCCTGCGGAACTTAACACGTTTGAACCAAAACTTAATTTATTCGTTCTTTTAGGTTTTGACTTGGGTCTCCTGCGGAACTTAACACGTTCGACCCAAATCACCTTAAGTTATTAATTCCATTAAATATTAATTTCCATAATTGGTTCCCAGTACTGACGTGGCGAGGCACACGGCCTTCTTGGATATGGGAGCAACCACCGCCGACTAGACAAAACCTTTTATGGAAAGCTAATATTTAATTTCCTAAAATAACTTTAGGTTAACCGAAAAGAACAATCAAATCACAAGGAAAAGAAAAAAAAAAGAACACTATATCGAAAACAAATTCGAAACTCTAGAATCGTATGCCTCTTGTATTTAGTATTATTTCCAAAAATAACTAGTATGATGCGGAAAGAAAAATTACTAGTTATACCTTTTAGAAAGACCTCTTGATCTTCTACCGTATTCCTCTTCTAACCTCGGACGTTGTGTGGGCAACGATCTTCCGAGATGAGAACCACCAAGCACCTTCTTCTTCCTTGCAAGTTTCGGCCATCAAAACTTCTTCTAGGATGAAGAGGTTCGGCCACCACCACCATGCTCCAAGGGATGCTAGAAAAGAGGCTTCTTTTCTCTCCTTCTTCTCCTTCTTAGATCCGGCCACCAAAGCTAACTCCATCATGAGAAAGTTTCGGCCACACAAAGGAGAGGAGAGAAAAGAAAGGGCCGGCCACACCCAAAGAAGAAAAGAGGGAGAAAAATAAATAGAGACATTCACCTTGAAGCCTCCTCTACCCCCTCTTTTATAATCCTTGGTCTTGGCAAATAAGGAAAATTTAATAAAAACTTCCTTAATTCTTTTGCCATTAAAAAGGAAAATTTATTTAATTAAAATAATTTTTCTTTTCTATTTGTAATGGCCGACCACCTTAATCCCTTTAATCAAGGAAATTTTAATTCACACAAGAATTAAAACTTCCTAATTTGCTTCGGAAATTTATAAAAATTTCTCAAATAATTTTCCCTTCATGGTGGTTAATAAAAGGAAATTTAATAAATTAAAATCTTTCTTTTAAACATGTGGATAAAAGATAGTTATCTCTAAAAATTAAAATCTCTCTTAATCTACAAATAAGGAAAGATATCAAATCTTTTCTTAATCTTTTGTAGAAACCAATAAAAGAGAATTATTAATTTTAAACTTTCTTTTAAATCATGAACATGGTTAAAAAGGAAAGTTTTCTTAAAATTTAAAATCCTCCTTTAATCAATAAATAAGGAAAGATTTAAAATTGTAAACTCTCTTTTAAACATGTAGATGATTTACAAATAAGGAAAGTTTTTACCAAAAATTAAAACCATCCTTTTAAACTACAAATAAGGAAAGAGATTAATCTCTTCTCTTAATCTTTTTAGAAAGTTATAAAAGGAAATTTTAATTTTAAACTCTCTTTAAAACCATGATATCCACATAAGAAATAATTTTAATAAAATCCTTTTAATATTCTAGTGGCGGCCACCTAAGCTTGGGACCCATGCTTTGGCGGCCACCTACATGGCTCATCCACTTGGTCTTGGCGGCCCTAGCTTGGGTTCCAAGCTGGCTTGGACCCATTGGATGGGTAAGAAGGTGGGTATCGGTGGGTATAAATCTCTATATACTAGAGGCAACGATAGGGAGAGGAGGAATTGGTTTTGGTCTCCGATGAAATTAAGCATCCCGTGCGCCGAACACACAACTTAATTTCATCAATAATAATCATTCCACAAAGAACTATTATTGAACTACCGCAAATCCCAAATTACATTTTGGGCTCCTTCTTATTATGAGTGTGTTAGTCTCCTGTTTAAGATAACAATGTCCACTAATTAAGTAAGTTCGACAACTCACTTAATTAATATCTAGCTCCAAGAGTAGTACCACTCAACTTCATTGTCATGTCGGACTAAGTCCACTGCGAGGGTTTAACATGACAATCCTTATGAGCTCCTCTTGTGGACATTCTCAACCTAGATCACTAGGACACAATTTCCTTCTATAATCAACAACACACACTATAAGTGATATCATTTCCCAACTTATCGGGCTTATTGATTCATCGAACTAAATCTCACCCATTGATAAATTAAAGAAATAAATATCAAATATATGTGCTTGTTATTATATTAGGATTAAGAGTACACACTTCCATAATAACTGAGGTCTTTGTTTCTTTATAAAGTCAGTATAAAAGAAACGACCTCTAATGGTCCTACTCAATACACTCTAAGTGTACTAGTGTAATTATATAGTTAAGATAAACTAATACCTAATTACACTACGACCTTCCAATGGTTTGTTCCTTTCCATTATGGTCGTGAGCTACTTTATAATATACTGATAACATGATCCTCTGTGTGTGACACCACACACCATGTTATCTACAATATAAATTAATTGAACAACTACATTTATCATAAATGTAGACATTTGACCAATGTGATTCTTATTTCTAGATAAATGCTTATACCAAAAGCTAGGCTTTTAGTATACACTCTAACAATCTCCCACTTATACTAAAAGACTAAGTTGTGCTGCCATACATCTGATTCTCAACCCTTCAACATGTCCATCAAAAGCTCTCGCCTTAAGGACCTTAGTGAAAAGATCTATAGGTCATCATCTGATGCATTCTAGGCAGCAACAACTTCTCCTCGTTTATACGATTTCTCGTATTGGGTGGTACTTGCGCTCTATTGTGTTTACTTGCCTTATGGACTTATGGTTTCTTCGAGTTTGCTACTGCACCAATATTATTACAATAAATTGTAATAATCTTTGGACAAACCAGAAATCATATCTAAGTCTATCTTGAGGTTATTGAGTCTTTCAGCTTTTATGGCTACCTCAGAGGCTTGCCATATACTAAGCTTCTATGATAGAGTCCAGAAAAACACCTATGCTTATCACTCTTCCATAGTTATGACTTTACCTCCTAAAGTAAACACAAAACCCCAAGGTTGACTTATTATTGTCCCTACCCGATTGGAAATCAAAATCCATGCAACCCACAAGGACCAAATTAACTGCCTTGTAAGCTAGCATATAATCTCTAGTGCCTCTAAGGTACTTCAATATATGCTTTACTGCAATCCACTATCCTTGTCCAGGGTTACTTTGATATCTGCTAACTATGCCCTTGGCAAAACAGATTTATGATCTCGTGCATAGCATACATTAGGCTTCCAACAGCCGAATCATAAAGAACTGCCTTTATTTCCTTTATCTCCTTTGATGTCTACAGAGACATATCTTTAGATAAAGTTACTCCATCCTGAAAAGGTAAGAAACCTTTCTTGGAGTTTTGCATGTTTAAAACGAGCAAGGATTTTTCTGATATATGAAGCTTGGGATAAGTAAAATATTCTCTTCTTGCGATCACTTATTACTTTGATCTCAAGAATATATACATTCTCCCAAGTCCTTTATATCGAATTGTTTGGACAACCATACCCTTACTTCTGACAACATTTTGATATTGTTTCCAACTACCAAAAATGTTATCTACGTATAGTACAAGAAATACCACCACGCTTCCATCACACCTTTTGTATACACAAGACTTATCCGGTTACTAAATCCATAGATCTGGATTACTTTGATAAACCGGATGTTCCAAGACCTTGAAGCTTTGCCTCAGTCCATAGACTGATTGAGCTTGCACACAAGATGCTCTTAGCCCTTTGCAATGAACCCTTCTGGTTGCTTTATATGGATGCTTTCTTCAAGACTTCCATTAAGGAATGCTGTCTTGACATCCACTTGCCAAATAGATAAAAGAATCTGGATAGACTTAAGCATGGCTACCAGTGAAAAAGTTTCCTTTTTCATCAAGCCTTGCTTTGAAAGTTACTACCTTCCTGTCTATCCCTCTTTTCCTATTATAGACCTTTTTACACCCAACGACTTTTACACTATTTGGTGATTCTACAAGCTTCCAGATTTTATTAGAATACATATATTCTAATTCTGTTATTCATTACTCTTTGCCAAGATGTTGCATCTTTATCTTGGAGTACTTCATCATATGACCAGAGATCAGGTTCATGTCCTCCAGGGATCGAGTCCAAAAACTCTCCCAAAACATGAACCTATTTAGGTTGCCTAACAACCCTCCCACTACGACAAGACACTTTCTGCAATTGTGTATTATTTGTGATACGTGTTACAGTTTTCTTGTGGTATCTCATCTTGTACAGTTGGTACTAGGTTAGACATGTCCTTTATTATTTTCTTATGGGCACGTGGTTTATTACATAGTCCTTTTCTAAAAATCGGTCATTGATGCTAACAATGACCTTCTGATTTTTAAGACTATAAACCTCCTTTCATTTCTCTAGGATAACTCACAAACAAGTGAATTCCTGTCTAACTTATCATTGTCTCTCTTCAGCATATGTGCTGGACTACCCGAATCTGAATATGCTTCAAAATAGGCTTACGCCGATTCAGCAATTCTATATGAGTAGAGAGTTCTGACTTTGGAAGGTACTATGTTCACTTTCGTTTCCAGAGTATATCCTTAAAATGAATTTGGTAAAATAACTCATCATCAATCTACTTATTTCCATAAGAGTCTTATACCTTCTTTCTACTACACCATTCTGTAGAGGTGTACCAGGTGTAGTTAGTTTGGATTTAATCCCTACTTCTGATAAGTAACTCCTAAATTCTCCCAAGAGGTACTTGCCACTATGATCTCACCATAGTGTCTTTTTACTTTGTCATTTCTCCACATCAGCGTAGTACTCTTTGAACTAATCAAAGTACTTAGTCTTGTGGTACATTAAGTAAATTTATTTGTATCTTGAATAGTTGTCTATAAAATAGACGAAATATTCAATACTACCTCTTGTCTGGATAGTCATAGGATCACACAAATCAGAATGAACCAATTTCAACATATCTTTGACTCCATACCCCTTAGACTTAAAAGCTTCTTGGTTATTTTTCCTTCCAAGTAAGACTCGCAGGTTGGAAAGATTTCCACTACTAATGAACCCAAAAGTTCATCAGCTACCAATGAATCATACTCAAGTTAATATAACCTAGCCTTAGATGCCAAAGATATAATTGGTTCATTTCCGAAGGTTACTTTCTCTTAAAGTTAGAAGATGTGTTACTAATTTCCATTTGTTGTATCATGAGAGTTATTGGATTTATAAATTGCCAACCAACGTACCAGAACAGATAACTTCCCTCTTTTTCTTAATAACAACTTTGTTATTAAAAGAGGCAGAATATCAAGTTCTTTGAATAATTTAGAAACTGAAAACTAGTTCTTTCTAAACTTGGTGCGTAAAGACAATTACTCAAAAATCCATGTTTTATTCTTATCAAAAGATAAACATCTCCCACTACAACAGCTACCATTTTTACAGTAGTGCCCATGTGGACGGTGTTTTAATTTCATTTAGTTGCCAGGTTTCCTGGAACCCTGCAATGAATTGCGGACATGATTGATGGCATCTGTATCTACACTCCAGGTTCTGGTAGATAACACCACTAAACATGTTTCAACTAATGAATTAAATACACCTATATTGTTCTTAGTTCTAAGAAGACAGTCTACCTTAATGTCCAAGTCCTATTTCCAATCATTACAATTGGGACTACTAAGTCTTTTCTATAGTATGACAATTAGGGATTGACAAACATCCTAAGAATCACAAAAATATTTGGTCAATATCAACTCCTTAAAATTTCCATGAATTTTGTGTATACAAAATCGAAGAGGAGATTTTATTCATTAATTTTATTATCTCGTCAACTTTACTTTATGACGAATAAAATTAATAGTTGATCTGTCTTTGATCAAATATTTGGTCAAAACCTTTTGAATTTAAAAAATATTGATTCCTCAAACAATATTATTTAAATTCACCAACACCTCAAACACCGTGAATTTTGCATGCCACGTTAGTGTGGACGTATACAAATTCAAACATTTGTAAGAGGAGGATTTTACCCATTGACTATCTTGTCAATATAACTTTTGACAAATAAAATTACCTCAAACACCATGAATCTTGTATGCCACGTTAGTGTGGACGTATACAAATTCAAACATTTGTAAGAGGGTTTATTAATTTTATTATATTGCCAATCTAGTTTTATGACAAATCAATAGTTGGGTTCCCTTTGGTCACACAAGTGATAGTAGTGACTCCGTTGGGGAGGATACTATTAAATGTGTCTAAGTGTATACCATTACTTGACACTAAGTCCATTAATAAGATTATGCCCCTTCCGTTGGGGAAGATCACATGCTCTTAATTAACTTCCTATAGTCATCCAAAAATGGAAGTCTGTTCTAGTGATCCACAAACAAGCTCATCCGTTATGGAGGAAGGCACTCAGAGCCAACGCGCAAGCTTGTTTGCATCACTTACAAACCAGTAATGGAGACCATGGGATTTACTTAAAATCCCTCTCCCACTTAGTTATTTATAAATGAGGAATTTTAACTATGCTAGCCTACTAAATATGTAAACCAACATGCACACACCGATATAAAAGCAATAAATAGAAAATCTAATTTTCAACTATTATGACTTTTATCTCTAGTTGTCCTCCGTGTGTTGTCATCCCAAGCTGCTGCCATATTGGGCCACCGCCACCGGGTCTAGTTGTCGCATCCATCTTGCTCCTAGTTCCGCTGCGCCTCTGGTTCTTAGAAGGTTCCACGCTTTGCAAGATTCGATCCGCGACATAAATAGAATTTTACATTTTTGATCCTATATTCCATAAAAGGAATGTACATGTATCTAGATCAAAAATAAAATCCTAACAAAACTAAATACAGCTCCTGCTGTATTTTATAATACAATCATGCACACACATATAAATGCCCTTGACATGTCCAAGGGTCCAATCACACACATAATAACTAAAAGTCATAATAGTTGGATCCTGCATCCACAAAGTTAGCACATCCTACTATTATCCTGCCTAAATTATGTATGACATGTGCATAATTAAACTAATACCAAATACACAGAGGCAAAACCCTAGCTCTGATACCAATTGTTGGTTGCTACTCGGAAAGCCTAGAGGTTCCACTGTACAAAAATTTTGTACAAAGGTCTGAACCTTTTCCTAGCTACCATGTGTTCTTTTAAATTAAATTTTGGATCGCCTGCGGAACTTAACACGTTTGATCCAAAACTTAATCTATTCATTCTTTTAGGTTTTGACTTGGGTCTCCTGTGGAACTTAACACGTTCGACCCAAATCACCTTAAGTTATTAATTCCATTAAATATTAATTTCCATAATTGGTTCCCAGTACTGACGTGGCGAGGCACACGGCCTTCTTGGATATGGGAGCAACCACCGCCGACTAGACAAAACCTTTTATGGAAAGCTAATATTTAATTTCCTAAAATAACTTTAGGTTAACCGAAAAGAACAATCAAATCACAAGGAAAAGAAAAACAAAAGAAACTATATCGAAAACAAATTCGAAACTCTAGAATCGTATGCCTCTTGTATTTAGTATTATTTCCAAAAATAACTAGTATGATGCGGAAAGAAAAATTACTAGTTATACCTTTTAGAAAGACCTCTTGATCTTCTACCGTATTCCTCTTCTAACCTCGGACGTTGTGTGGGCAACGATCTTCTGAGATGAGAACCACCAAGCACCTTCTTCTTCCTTGCAAGTTTCGGCCATCAAAACTTCTTCTAGGACGAAGAGGTTCGGCCACCACCATGCTCCAAGGGATGCTAGAAAAGAGGCTTCTTTTCTCTCCTTCTTCTCCTTCTTAGATCCGGCCACCAAAGCTAACTCCACCATGAGAAAGTTTCGGCCACACAAAGGAGAGGAAAGAAAAGAAAGGGCCGGCCACACCCAAAGAAGAAAAGAGGGAGAAAAATAAATAGAGACATTCACCTTGAAGCCTCCTCTACCCCCTCTTTTATAATCCTTGGTCTTGGCAAATAAGGAAAATTTAATAAAAACTTCCTTAATTCTTTTGCCATTAAAAAGGAAAATTTATTTAATTAAAAATAATTTTTCTTTTCTATTTGTAATGGCCGGCCACCTTAATCCCTTTAATCAAGGAAATTTTAATTCACACAAGAATTAAAACTTCCTAATTTGCTTTCGAAAATTTATAAAAATTTCTCAAATAATTTTTCCCTTCATGGTGGTTACTCAAAAGGAAATTTAATAAATTAAAATCTTTCTTTTAAACATGTGGATAAAAAGAAAGTTATCTCTAAAAAATTAAAATCTCTCTTAATCTACAAATAAGGAAAGATATCAAATCTTTTCTTAATCTTTTGTAGAAACTAATAAAAGAGAATTATTAATTTTTAAACTTTCTTTTAAATCATGAACATGGTTAAAAAGGAAAGTTTTCTTAAAATTTAAAATCCTCCTTTAATCAACAAATAAGGAAAGATTTCAAATTTTAAACTCTCTTTTAAACATGTAAATGATTTACAAATAAGGAAAGTTTTTACCAAAAATTAAAACCATCCTTTTAAACTACAAATAAGGAAAGAGATTAATCTCTTCTCTTAATCTTTTGTAGAAAGTTATAAAAGGAAATTTTTAATTTTTAAACTCTCTTTTAAAACCATGATATCCACATAAGAAATAATTTTAATAAAAATCCTTTTTAATATTCTAGTGGCCGGTCACCTAAGCTTGGGACCCATGCTTTGGCCGGCCACCTACATGGCTTATCCACTTGGTCTTGGCCGGCCACCTACATGGCTCATCCACTTGGTATTGGCCGGCCCTAGCTTGGGTTCCAAGCTAGCTTGGCCGACCCCATTGGATGGGTAAGAAGGTGGGTATGCGGTGGGTATAAATCTCTATATACTAGAGGCTACGATAGGGACCGAGAGGAGGAATTGGTTTTGGTCTCCCGATGAAATTAAGCATCCCGTGTTCACCCCGAACACACAACTTAATTTCATCAATAATAATTCATTCCACTAAAGAACTATTATTGAACTACCGCACCAATCCCAAATTACATTTTGGGCTCCTTCTTATTATGAGTGTGTTAGTCTCCCTGTGTTTAAGATAACAAATGTCCACTAATTAAGTAAGTTACTGACAACTCACTTAATTAATATCTAGCTCCAAGAGTAGTATCACTCAACTTCATTGTCATGTCGGACTAAGTCCACCTGCAGGGTTTAACATGACAATCCTTATGAGCTCCTCTTGGGGACATTCTCAACCTAGATCACTAGGACACAGTTTCCTTCTATAATCAACAACACACACTATAAGTGATATCATTTCCCAACTTATCGGGCTTATTGATTCATCGAACTAAATCTCACCCATTGATAAATTAAAGAAATAAATATCAAATATATGTGCTTGTTATTATATTAGGATTAAGAGCACACACTTCCATAATAACTGAGGTCTTTGTTTCTTTATAAAGTCAGTATAAAAGAAATGACCTCTAATGGTCCTACTCAATACACTCTAAGTGTACTAGTGTAATTATATAGTTAAGATAAACTAATACCTAATTACACTACGACCTTCCAATGGTTTGTTCCTTTCCATTATGGTCGTGAGCTACTGTTTATAATTTATAAGGTACTGATAACATGATCCTCTGTGTGTGACACCACACACCATGTTATCTACAATATAAATTAATTGAACAACTACATTTATCATAAATGTAGACATTTGACCAATGTGATTCTTATTTCTAGATAAATGTTTATACCAAAAGCTAGGCTTTTAGTATACACTCTAACAAATTGGTGTTGTAGATTAGATTTATTTGCATCTTGTATTTCATTCCTTAGTTTAAGAGTGTGTCAATGATTTAATCTCAATGTAGGAGTGACAATGCGTTAAGGTTTGATTGTTGGCACATAGGTAGGTTTTAGTTATGCTTTAGATTAATTTCTTAATTGCTGTGTTTTTCCTCTGTTAGATTTAGATTTAATGCTTTTAAACCCCCAACTCCATTTTTATATCGAAAACCCCAAAAAAATAGGAATAAAAGACAATCCTAAATTACATTCTACCGTTGGTTCCTCGGATCGATCCTGGGCTCGTTTCTACAACGCTATTGTGAAATTAAGGGGTTCAGTGGAACATATATTTGTACAATTTAATCAGCGGATGTGACAGATTCTACGCTTATCAAATTTTGGCGCCGTTGCCGGGGATAAAACGTTAATATGCAATGTTTAGTAATTTTAGGATTGTTGTTTTGATTGCTTTCATGATTATATATTCATGTGTTCATTTTATTTGTTCCTGAGTTTTCTGATTTTATTTGCTAGTTTTTTTCAGTGTAAGAACAGGAAATTCATGTGACCATGGATCCATATCGTCAGTATTTTGGAGATGGGATGGAGAATTATTTTTATCAGTCTCAGACTCAGTTCTATCAGTCCTACCTACCTACGAAGCAGTGGAATAGGTATGAGGATGCACAAGAACAAATTGAAGAATCAATGTGGAAATGCAATGAAGTTATGCAACAAATGAGAGAGCATCAAGAGCAGCAATTTGTAAGGATACAGAATATTCAGAGTCAGTTAGATCAGATTGCATCATCCATTAATCAGTTACAAGCACAGAACTCCAGTGGAGAGATGGAGAGTAGTGATTTTGTCAGGCCTGACCCTATTCCCATTTATTCACAAGATTTATCTAATTTTATTTGTGATGATGATGTAGTTGTTCAAATTTATGATTCTACTGATAGTGTTGCTTTAGATGTTGTTGAAGATGCAGGTATTGTTGCAGAAGATGATATAAGTGTAGGGAAGTGCTTATTGGGAGCATTACCTCAAGAATCACCAAGAATGGAGGATGTAAGTGTAGGGACTTGTGCTATGGAGCCAAGCACCCAAGAATCACTACATGAAGTTGAACATTCGCCAGAACTGGAGTCTGATCATTTATTTGAGGAGAAAGAGGTAACAAACACCACTCCAGGTACCTTTCAAGATTACAAGGTGAGTATTTTGTGTAATTTTTCAGAGAATTTTATAGAGGTACCATTTATTGATTTTATTAGATGTGATACATTTCTTGATATATCTTTTACCCACACTAATTTTCTCCTATTTTCTTTTTATCCCACACGCATGTGGGAGGTGTTTTCTTTGATTGATGTTGTAGGAGAAATTAAGCTTCCGGAGTGGGTGCTTAAACTAAACCGACTTAGACCTCCGGAGAGAATTTTGAAGGGAAAAAGGATGAATAAAAAGAATTTGAGTGGAACTACGATTACTCCACTTCCGGGGTGGCTAATACTTCTAAATCTTCTTCAACCACCGGGAATTAAAGGGGAGTTAGTTCCAATTTTGCTTACTCTTGCATTTAAATTCATGCTTTGTGTTTAATTTTTCTCTAATAAATTCTTTATACGTTTCTTTAGTCTCATACTTTGCATTTTGCATTTTACTTTCATACTTTGCATTTAGTTTGGTATACATAGCATGTCATTTGAATAAAATTCTCCATGAATTGTTTAGTAATATTTTTAAGATGGTAAAAGTTTCTTAAATTTGATCATCAATTTTAGGTCATGTGACATGATTGGATACTTTTCTTACATGATTTTGGTTAAATTGGTAGTGGATTCCAATTTTATTGATTGAGCTTGTTTGCATGAATATTACCTAGTGAGGTCCACTTTAAGCCTATACCTCATTATTTTCTTTGTGAGACATGCACTCATAGCTATTGAAACTCTAGAACTTACTTAGTTTCTTTTCAAAGCCATAATAGCATATGTATGCGTGGATATAAAGGATATTTGTCATTCTTGTTCTCTCACAATTTCAAATTCCTTTCTCCACAATTTTCTTAAAATATTCTTGTCTAGCATTCAATCCCTTGATTATCCTTGCTTGTCATTATTTCATTGAGGGTTTTGGTTGATTATCTTGATGAGTTAGATTGTTTGATGATGGTCAAGATTTTAAGTGTGGGGGAGAGATGATGAGATGATAAATATTTTGGCAAAATTACTTGATGATGGAGTTGCTCAGTGCAATTGTGGAGCTGAAATTTTTATGCAATTAAATTATCCTTGCTCTTGTTAAAGTAAAGAAATGATTAGAAATGCTTTTTGATTAATGGACAGCAGTTGAGTGTGCCATTTTGAGAATTGTTGTGCCAAATCTTTATAGTAATGAAGCAATTGAAGAAAAGTATAAATTACTTTGGAAAATTGAAGAAAAGGGCAGCAATCGATTCTCAAACAGTGAGGTGAAAGGCTGAAAAAGAAACCAAAAATGAACTTGCTGTAATGGAATCCAGACTGAAAATTTCTGCAGCATTTGCAGAAATGAAACTAATGTATCCACAAGTACATATAATTCTGAAGTTACAAATGCTGAAATGCTTAAGCAGCAGTTGGGATTTGTATCAAGTTAAACCAGATTATTTCGGATAAAAGATCAGTGCTAAAAGGTGCATTCAAGATCAGGAATAAGGGTGAATTCAATTGCTATTAGTGCAGTGCTAAAAGATGTCTACTTCCAAGTTTAACTTTTCATGAAGCCAGCTTCAGTTCTGTTTTCGGTTCTGATCTTGTGCTGTTGGAATAGAAGGTGGAAGAGAAAAGTTGAAACAAAAGAAGGAAGCTAATGAAATGGAGAAACTTCTTTCCAATTTAAGAACATCTGAATTGCTGAGGAAGATGCTGCATGAATTTACACTTACACAAATAAGGGGAATTACTCATGAACTGATTGGAAGAAGAGATTCTTAAGGAATGAGGAACCAAAAGACTTTTGAATTTCCAGCTTTCAGAAACAATCCAGCAGCAAGGTGAGGATCAGAAACAGTATCAAATCTGTAGAATTTAAGGAATCTGAATTGGTGTATCAGTTGCCATTACTTGTGTGCCAAGTGTTGATGTTGTTCTTATCAGCATTGTTTCCAAGTGAAGCTCCAATCATTTCAGTACTAAATGAATTTGAGTTTCTTTGAATTTGAATTCTGGAGAAATATGGAGCATAAGCAGTAAGCAGAAATTGACAAAAATTCAGAAATTTTTGCAACTTGGCATCTGAATTTGTTTGAAGCAAATGTTCATGTTACTTCTGACCGAAACATGAATCTTAATTGAGATACGAATTCATAAGTTGCAAAGAACTTGAAGAGCTGGATCAGTAATACATAATGATGGGAACTAAAATTTAGAACCTGCAGGATCTTGAATTAAATTCTGAATGCAGGAATGCATTGGTGCAAAATTTTCTCTGATCAGGAGCAAAGAACTGAAAGTGTAACACAAAGGAAGGGCTTGGAAATGAGTTCAAACCATGAATTCCTGCAAATCAAGAATTCTGAAATTGCACTTAACCTTTTGATTGTTGTTATGAAGCTGAAACAAGATGAAGTTGTTAAAATTCAGCAAAAGTGTGCTGAGATAGAGATTATATTTGATGCATAGTTTAGTTATATGGTGTGCCAAACTTGTTAAATAAAGGGAATATTGGAGAGCACTATTTTTGAAAATGCAATATTTGAATTATCTTTGTTGCTGCTATGAAGAATTCTGTGCTGTGGAGGATTGACACTGGAAAACATTGCAGATTGCAGAATTCAGGAACTTCATGTTTCAGATTTGTGTTGGAATCTGGAGTCTGATTTCTACGTCCAAGAACTGTTTGAGAAAGTTCTATGCAGCTGCTGGAATGAAGAATGCTTGAAGCTGCAGCAATGAGAAATTATGCAGGAGCAAGAATTTGCAAGTGTTGTGTGCCAACCATTTCTGAAATTTTCATAACTCTAGCTGGAATTGATTCATTTCTTGAATCCTGAAACTTAAGTCCAAAGTTCAAAATGCAAATATGCAGAATCTGGAATTTTCCAACTGCACTTCAGTTTTGATTCAGAAATGGCACGGCAGAATTTTATGAAGCTGATTTCTTTGTTCAAATTTCTGAAATCTTATCATTATTATTGAAGATTTGATGGAAGATGGTATCTAATTCAATCTGATTTCAGAAACAGTAATCCATAGAAATAGATTATAGAATCCAGCAGATTCATTGTTCAGTAACAAAAATCTGTTTGCAGAAGCAAAGCCAAAACAGAAACAAGGAAGCTGGGAATTGTTTTGTATCAAATGGAGTATCAAAATTTCGGAACAACCTTAAAACCAATGTGAAACTCAAGTCAAGTTCTGTGTTGTGATGATACAAATGGCAAGATCAGAAATCCAGTACAGAATTCTGCAACTCATCAAATCCAGAAATCATACTTGATCAGAAAAACAGAATTCTGCACTGTGCATGTTTAGCTTTTGGAGCAATGTGCCAACCTTTCAATCTATTTTCTGATTTCAGAAATCTGATCTGTGAAGTGCTGAATTCAGAATTGTTCTTGCTGAGACAACAAGTTCTGGCACGGAAGGACAGATTCTGAAATCTGAAATTTCAGAAGTGGTTTCAGAAATCTGCTGCTGATTTCAGAATTCAAACTTGAGCCTAATATAATGTTTGGAATTAATTCATTGCATAGAATAGTTCTGGCTCAAAATTTGCTTCGTTAGTGATGTGGGAAATCTGAAGGAATTTATGTTCCTGAATTGATGATGCTGTATTTTCAAAAATCTGTTTCTGAAACAGAGTTCAAAAAGCTGAAAACTGTGATAGCAGAAGTCTTATGTGTATGCTGTGGTGCTCTACGATTTCTTATTTTTTGCTTTCAAGTAATGTAACGTGAATGAATCTTTCAAGTGGTTTAAAAGGAGAATGTAAATCTCGGGAGTTGCAGGAACCAATGGTTTCATATGTGGCAATGTTTGTCTTAAAAAGCTGAACTGATACAATCTGGTTACAAGCTGATACTGTCTTTCAAAACCTGATTCTCTGAAGTTGGAAGCTTTCTGATACTGAAGTGGTGATAAATTAGATAGTAGAATGATTTCCAAGGCTTATTTGATGGAAAACTTTGTTGAAATGTCATGCTAGTGGAACCTGAAAGCTGAAGGACAGAATTACACTAGTCTGAGCATTATCTGAAAAGTTATCAGAGATGGTTGTTGTTGACCAAGGATAAATGGAATTAAGAGCATTCGAGCTATCCATTCAATGCATGGGAGAATTCAAGGTCTGAATTCTAATTTTGAAGCTGATTTTGGAAGCAAATTCTGATATGTTTGAACTGAATTTGAAGAGCTGGATCAGTGATACATAAGGTTGACTCTAGAAATCTCGGAAGTAAAAGAATGGAAATCAGTGTAGTGTTTAAACAGTTATGTGATTTGCTGGAAATCTGTTCGGCCCACAGAACTACAAATGTAGAAAATAAGGGAAGGATTGCCTGATAAGGAAATTACTGGAAATGAAGCTCCTGCTATTTCATTGCTATTTGATATCCTTACATTTGAATTCCAGCAATGATTGCTAATTGCTATTTGGGTCACAGATTTCATAATCCAGAATGGAGATGTCAAAATGCTGTTTTTCAGTTCTGTTTTCAGTTCTGAATTTCTTGCTGCACTCAAGTTTTAATTCTGAATATACACCTTAATCAGCAATAACATACAAAGAACAGAAGTTGCAGCTAAAATGAAAGAGAAACAGTGACTTCAAGTTTTGGACACATGTTGTGTTGTATTGTCCGAGACGGACATTGTTTTAAGTGTGGGGGAGGGAGCTATTTTCCATTAGCTAATGTGAGTTTGTTTTTGTTTCAAAATGCTAGAATTGAAGTGGAAGAACAGTGATAAAAAAAAAACAGTGAAGAAGAGAAGAGAAAAATGGCACATCCAAAGAGTGTATCAAAAGAGTATCAAGATTCTTTGTTTGCCATCAAATTGAAGGGGAGGTTAGCTTGATATGTTGAATTGTTAAAAACAAATGGTATTCATCTCTTTTCACATCAAATGGTCAACTCATCAAGTATATTCCTCCAATACTCTTACCTTCTCATTTTCTTCATTAATGCCTTTTCTTTTGCCTATTTCATCCATTTCAATTGTTCTTTTTGCTTCCATTTCAATTCTTCATGATAAATTCCTTTTGATTCATGTATGCTATGTTTATAGTGGTGGAGAATTAGAAAATAAGCAAGCTTATGGTAGTGAAATGTTGTGAGTTGCATTGAGTGAGCTCCACTTATACACATGTTTGAGTGTGAGAGCTAGAATAGGTAAATTCCTTGTGAAATTGCAACTTGCTTAATTTTTCAATTGGATTGAAACTACCATACCTACTAATTATTGTTTGGATTGTATTCATGATTGTTGTGATCTTTTAGATGGTCTTAGTTAAATTCTTTTTACTATCTTTTAGATATTGCTAGGGAATTTTCTATGGAGATGATTTTTAGTTTTCTTTACTTTCACGGGACGTTCAAGACTAAGTGTGGGGGATTTGATAACCATGATTTTACTGCATTATTATGATTCATTTATGCATGGTTTGATGTTGATTTCATAGTTTAAATCATGGTTACATCACATTTTGTGCATAGTGTGTATTTTTGGACTTAATTGCAAATTATATTATTTTTGGTGTTATTTGATGCTAATATTTGATTCTTATTTTGTAGGCATCAAAGGATCTTGGATTTGGATCTATTTGGACCGAAATTGGGCTCAAATCAGAGTTCAAACGAGAAGATCAAGCTTTGGAGCATTATGGGCCGTTCATCAAGAATAGGACAGATCTAGACCATCCGTTGAAGATCTAGCTGATCCAACTTAATGGGGAGTAGATCTAAGCCATTGATGAATATCCAGAAGTTTTGATCCAGATCTGAGTTCATCCAGCCATTGATCCAGCCGGATTAATCTGGGCCGTTCATTGAAGACTGTGCAGATCCGGGCCATCCAGTGATGATCTGATCGATCCGACCTACGGGAGGGTAGATCCAGATCCTAGATCAACATCAGTACCTTCGGATCGGATTTTGGATGACTTTTCACCGTTGATTTAGCCCGGAATGATATCAGCCGTCCGATCAGATCCAGATCTGTTTAAATGAGAAGCTACAGTGTTCCAGCATCTTCGTCGATTCCCTGCGCTGTTCTTCGTCCCGCGGCGCGGCATCTTCCGGATTTCGGCCCCGATTCCTTCTCCGATCATCCTCCCGAGTTTCTACCTTGTTGGAGGACTTCTTAGCAGCTCATCCCGATCATCTGGAGCGCCGGCGAGTATTCTTTCTGGCGCATTTTCTACTTGCGGCAGTTCTCTGTTTCACCTCAGATTTGGAGGTGGTCCTCCAAATCTGAGCTCCGATTCCATCAGTGACGCTTGGAGGTGGTCCGCCGGCGTTATTGAGCTTCATCCGATGCCCATCCGCAATCCACAACTTCCATCCAGATCCAGAGAGCTCCGGCAGTAGATTTCCAGCATTTTCGAAATTTACTTGGGTTCCGGGTTGTTCTAGCTCGTCGGGGGTGGTCCGTCGGCGTTGCGGAGCATACCTGGAGCTGATACGCCGCTTAGATGCTCCACTGAGGTCCGAAATTGGGTGGTTTCGATTTCGGCCTCTTGTGTGACGGCAAGAGTGTGAAACTTGTGGAATTGATTGTGAGAATGGATTGGTTTACTTTTTTAGTTGATTTTATTACTGTTTTATAGCTTAGATCAGATTCATTTTATGTTCGTTATGTTTTTAGCAAGTAGTTAGTATTTTATTACCTTGTTGAAGCTTAGTTTAATTTTAATTTGTTGCTTGGTTAAGTGTTTAGAGTTTAAATTCAAGCTAGGGTTTTAATTGGTGTTGTAGATCAGATTTATTTGCATCTTGTATTTCATTCCTTAGTTTAAGAGTGTGTCAATGATTTAATCTCAATGTAGGAGTGACAATGCGTTAAGGTTTGATTGTTGGCACATAGGTAGGTTTTAGTTATGCTTTAGATTAATTTCTTAATTGCTGTGTTTTTCCTCTGTTAGATTTAGATTTAAAGCTTTTAAACCCCCAACTCCATTTTTATATCGAAAACCCTAAAAAAATAGGAATAAAAGACAATCCTAAATTACATTCTACCGTTGGTTCCTCGGATCGATCCTGGGCTCGTTACTACAACGCTATTGTGAAATTAAGGGGTTCAGTGGAACATATATTTGTACAATTTGATTAGCGGATGTGACAGATTCTACGCTTATCAGTCTTCTGGTGTCCGACCTTCTCCCTTGACTCGCCCCACTCGCCCACGTACTGCACGTCCACCTCAGCCGACCGCCCCTGCTAGCCCTCGGGCTGCACGTACACCTCGGCCGAATACCCCTGTTCACCCCGGGCCCCCCGTATAGCTCGGCCTACTACCCCAACACCCCTCCACTCGGCTAGTCCTCCCAGAGCCACTTACATCCCTGGTTTAGGCCTTGGTGGAAGACGTCTGGGCCTTGGTGGCAGATCAGGCAACGTTTCCTTCATCAGCCTTGCTTTCAGAGAAGCTTCTCAAGCAGCTCGCCGGGCCCGCTCCACAAATGACCGCCCGAGCTAGGATGCCCCTTCTCCCTCTAGACGCAGGGCTCGATCACCCTCCGATGATTCTGATTCGGATGGCCAGCCGCTGGCTCAGAGATGTCGACGCCAAGCCCCTCGTCCGGTGTCCGACTCAGGCCCGTTGTCTATCCCTTCTCCTCCTCCAGCTGCAGCTGCCTCTCCTCCACCTCCCATTGTGACTTCGCCTCCAATCCCGAGCCATGTAAATGATCCCCCTACTCCATCCAATATTCAAGTCGAGCCTCCGTTGGCTCAACCTTCCACCTCGCAGCAACCTCAGGGCGGAGAAGCTGGCCCCTTAGAACGCCCTTCAGTTACCCCACCTGCAACACCTCCTCAGGGGCCTTCTTCAGCTCCTTCTGACTCAACTACTGATCCCTCAGCTCCTCTTGGCTCAGCCATGGGTCCCTCAGAACCACCCCAGCTTACTCATCACTGTTACTGTACTACTGTCCCTTCTGAGGAGAGGTTATGGTCCCGAACAGATGTTCCCACCAGCTCCCTCAAGATAAAAGGTTGTCTAACCACTTTATGGGAAGAAAGCATACAACACATGAACTCCTTGCCTCCTCTGGCCCAGATGGACAAATCCGCAGAGTTGTATATCAAGGTAAACTTTGAAGATTTCCCAACTGTTGTTTTTCCCGCTCTTATCAGATATTTCCTGTATGTCCCCAGGCTTGTGCAGAGTCTCTGGTAGTGAACAATTCCTTCCATGCTACTCATTATCAGAATAAGGTGCTGTGGGACCATGTTGCTGAACCGGTACTGCAATTGAATGATCCTGCCCAAGCTAGCCATACTTTGCGGGTCGAGATAAAAGATTTGACCAAAAAGAAGAACAGTCTGGAAATATCCCTAGCGCAGGCCAACCGTGCACTTAAAGTTCTCCAAGAAGAACAAAGCCGAGTCAATGTTGTGCACCAGCAGAGTATAAATCAACAAGCTTTAGAGCATCAACGAGCTATGGACCAATTGGCTTAGAAGCTACGTGCTACCGAGACTCTAGCGCAGGAGCAAGACAAGAAGTTGAAATCTCAGGAGGCTCAATTGACCTCCCAAGCAGAAGAGTTGGCCACTGCCCGAAAGGAACTAGCTCAGGCTCGGGCTACCACAGAGGCCGTATCAACAGCTCTAGCTATTTACAAAGATGGAGCGAACGATCGCTGCCTACAGAATCGTGCTCTGTATCTGCGTTCTCTGAAATTCTGTGCACAGGCTGGACAGCGTTTCTCCACGTCTGTTATCTATGGGGTGGGCGAGGCTCTGCGCCAACTTTATGAGCAAGACTATTTAAAGTCACTTCCGCCTGCTGAATTCTTAAACCATGACCGGATCCTTAAAGAGATCCCGGATGAAATTTTTGCTCCTTTCAAGTGACATTTCTTGGCTACTTGTATATAATGACTTGACAATTTCTTGTAAAGTGCTTTGCTACTTCTTCATTTGCATTCTAAGGCTCGCTTTTACTAAAATTGCTTAGCTTTGTCATAAAAAGTATTAGGTTATACAATTTCTGCTTTCACATCTTCTTCTGCTCTCTCCGATCTATTTTTCCCTGGTCTGCTATCCTGGTTTGTTGGATAAGTGACAGCCCGGCTTACCACCCAGCTTACCCTTCTCAGCCTGTTTCTTCAAACTCGATAAGGTCGCAGGTAATTAGCGCTCCAGGGTCGATCTAGCCTCTTGCCCCGTTCATCTTGTAAATAGTAAGCTCCGGATACTAACTTTTTAATGACTTTGTAAGGCCCGTCCCATTGAGGTGCTAGCTTAGTCACGTCCCCCACTGGCTTGATTTACTTCCAGACCAGATCTCCTTCTCCAAAGAATCGAGAAATCACTCTTCTGTTATAATTTTGTCTCATTCTTTGTCGATAGGCCTCCAACAGAGCCGTCGTTCTGTCCCGAGTTTCACTAATGAGATCCAGCTCAGCTAACCGTCGCTCTGTGTTTCCTTCATCATATAGTGTCCTCCTGACCGATGACACTCCAATTTCTATGGGTACAATTGCTTCATTGCCATAAACCAGGTGGAATGGTGTCAGACCTGTACTTCCCGAGGTGTTGTATGATAGGCCCACAGAATGCTTGGCAACTCTTCCACCTAATTGCCGCCCACATGATTCAGCTTGACTTTCAGACCTCGTACTATTTCTCGGTTAACCACCTCGGTCTTACCATTGCTCTGTGGATATGCTACTGAAGTGAAGGCTTGCGTTATGCCAAATCCTTTGTACCAGGTCTGGATTCTTTGTCCTTGAAATTGCTTTCCATTATCAGATACCAGCTTGTGCGGAATACCAAATCTGCAAAGAATGTTCCTCCATAGGAATTGAATGACGGCATCTTCTGTGATCCGGGCTAAGGCTTCTGCTTCTACCCACTTAGAAAAATAGTCCACTACCACCAATAAGAAACGTCTTTGATCGGGTGCCATGGGAAATGGTCCTACAATATCCATGCCCCATTGATCAAAGGGACATGAGACTATAGATGTTCTTAACAAAGCCGTGGGCCGATGTGTTAAATTTTGATGTCTTTGGCAAGACAGGCAGGTATTTACCAATTTGTGAGCATCTCTTTGTAAAGTAGGCCAGAAATACCCGGCCAGGAGTACCTTGCAAGATAATGTCCGACTGCCAACATGATTGCCACAGCATCCCAGGTGTATTTCTCGCAAGGCCTGGTCGGCTTCCTCTACCCCCAAGCATTTGAGTAAAGGTCGAGAGAAGGACCTCTTATAGAGCTGATCTCCAATCATTACATAAACATGCGCTTACTTCCTGATCAACCATGATTCTTCTGGATCGGTTGGTAAGATACCCTGCCTGAGATAGTTGATCATGGGTGCCCGCCAATCAATAGTTGCTTCTCTATTGTTTTGCAGATCTATCTGGGCTATCAGAAAAGTTTGTGTCGTTGACCGATCCAACACCCAAGTAGTTAAGGAACTGGCCATCTTTGCTAACTCATCTGCCCTCTCATTTTCCGACCTGGGTATCTTGATTACAGTGACTTCTGTAAATTCTTCCTTCATCTTCTCATAAGCTTCCCAATACACTTGCAATTTTTCACAATTTATCAGAAAGTTGCATGTCACTTGCTGAGTTACCAACTGTGAATCTGAATAAATGATTACCCGGGCTGCCCCTACGTGCCGGGTTGCTTGCAGTCCTGCCAACAAAACCTCGTATTCTGCTTCATTGTTTGTGGCTCGGAAATTCAATCGAACCGCCAGTTGTAGTATATCTCCTTGAGGAGATATTACCAAGACCCCAACCCCGCTTCCCTGGTGATTAGCAGACCCATCCACGTAGATCTTCCAGGTTTCTTCAGAGTTGGTTTGATGAACTTCGGTTAAGAAATCTGCCAAGGCCTGCGCCTTAATGGCGGTGCGCGGCTGATACTGTATGGCATATTCTCCCAACTCCGTTGCCCATTTGATAAGCCGAGTCGCAACTTCTACATTAGTTAGCACTCTTCCCATGGTGCTATTGGTTAGGACTGTGATAGGATGCGATAAGAAATAGGGTCTTAACCGCCGAGCCATAAGGACCAATCCATAAACCAACTTCTCTAGGACCGTGTATCGAGACTCGACTCCTTTCAATAAATGGCTGAAGAAATACACTAGCCGTTGTATATTATCATGTTCTTTAACGAGCACGACCCCTTCAGCCTCAGGGGTAGCCGACAAGTAGACCCATAAAGGTTCTCCTACAACTGGCTTAAAGAGAGAGGGGAGAGTCTCCAAATACTTCTTTAGTTCTTCGAAATCTCTGGTACATTCTTCATCCCATTGGAATTTGGAGGCCTTCCTTAGCACCTTGAAGAAAGAAGCAGCTCGGTCTGCAGATCGGGAAATAAATCTTGACAGGGCTGTTATTCTACCGACCAACTTCTGGGTTTCTTTTAAATTTTGAGGAGGCTACATATCCTTTAGTATTTGAACTTTTTTAGGATTGACTTCTATTCCTCGCTCAGTCACCAGGTAACCCAAGAATTTTCCTCCTTTAACTCCAAATAAGCATTTCAAGGGATTCAGCTTCAGCCCATATTGCCGGAGAGTCCTGCTTGTTTCTTCCACATCTTTGATCAAGTTCACAGCCAACGGGGATTTGATGAGTATATCATCTACATAGACCTCCACATTTCGCCCGATCTACTCCCAGAAGATTTTATCCATCATTCGTTGGTATGTGACTCCGGCGTTCCTGAGACCAAAGGGCATGACAGTATAACAGAAAGTACCATCAGCCGTAATAAAGCTAACCTTTTCTTGATCCTCCCTTGCTAAAGGTATCTGATGATACCCCTGGTAGGCGTCCAGCATACATATCCTCTCGCAGCCAGCCGTAGAGTCCATCATTTGATCAATCCGGGGCAGAGGATAGCAGTCTTTAGGGTTGGCCCGGTTGAGGTCCCAGAAGTCTATGCACACTCTCCACTTATTGTTGGGCTTCTTTACTAAGACTACATTGGAGAGCCATGATGGGAACTGAACCTCCCGAACATGCCCTGCCCTCCTGAGCTGATCCACCTCGGCTCTTATTATTTTATTCTAGTCAACTGAAAAATTCCTCTTCTTTTGCTTTACAGGTCGGGCATCTGGTAATAAATGCAGCTTGTGTTCAGCTACCTCCGGCTTGACCCCGGGCAGCTCCTCAGTAGACCAGGTAAAGATATCCCGGTTGCGGATCAAGCATTGAATTAATTCTTCTTTGATGGGAGGGGGAAGGTCGCTGGCCACCCGGGTCAAACTTTCAGGTCGCTCGACGTGTAGTTGCACTTCTTCCCAGGGGATGAGTTCTTCAGCTATAGGCAGAGGCTCCTCCTGCACAGCATGGACACCTCCATCTTGCATCCTTTGATTTTTTCGAGCCTCTACTCGGACCATGTCAATATAACACCGGCGAGAAACCCTCTGTTCTCCTTTAACTTCCCCAACCTGCTCACCCACGGGAAATTTGATTTTTTGATGGAAGGTCGAAACAGCAGACCTAAATTCATGCAAGGCAGGCCTTCCTAAAATGACATTATAAGAAGAAGGGGAGTCCACTACTATGAAAGTGCTCCTCCTTGTACGCACCAACGGCTCAGTGCCCAAAGATATGGTCAACTTAATCTGACCCATAGGCTTCACTTCGTTGCCTGTAAATCTGTATAGAGAGGTGGCCACCGGCTGGAGTTCAGCAGCATCAATATGCATTTCTTCGAATGCGGCCTTGAATAGAATGTTGACCGAGCTCCCGGTGTCGACAAAAACCCGAGCCACTCGGCTATTGGCAATGATGGCCTTGATGATGAGTGCATCGTCATGAGGCAACTCCAGGCCCTCTAGGTCTGCTAGCCCGAAGCTAATAACAGGGCCAGCAGCTTGCTCCTGACTGCATCCGACGACATGAACCTCCAAGCGACGAACGTGAGACTTGCGCGCTCTTCCTGAATCCCCATCAGTTGACCCACCAGAGATCATGTCAATCTCTCTAACGGTAGTAGTACCTATATTCTCGGCCTCCCATGATCCTTCGGGCTCTTTTCCCCGGCCAAGTTGATGGGTACTGGGTCCTGCGAGGTCGGGGCGAGATTGCTCGGCCTGTCCAGCCGCACCCCTTTGTTCCTCCATCATCTTGATCAATTGAGGGGCAAATTCAGATGGAGGTAAACTCATCTCAGCAGCTCGCTTGGAGTCTCGAGTGAACTGAAAACAATGATTAGTATCATGCGTATGTGACCGATGATAGGTACAATACCGATTATTCCATGGCCCTGGTCGGGGAGCGTGTACATCGGCAACTCGAGGTGTGGGTCTGATTTCCGGCCCGGGATGAAATACAGGTCTGGTCTCCCGAGCTCGCGGCAGAGGTTGAGGAGGTGGTTGAGGTACCCTTCTTTCTTGCTTGTTGGCGGAGGGAGGTGGTCTTTTAGCTTTCCTCCGAGCTGCTTGCGCTTCTTCCACTTTGATGTATAAAGCAACTTTTTCCACCATCTCATCAAAATTCCGAGCAGGTTTTTTGATGAGATCTCTGAAGAATTCTCCCTCTCCCAATCCATGAGAGAAGGCGCTCATCAGAATCTCTGAAGTGGCAGTGGGGACATCCTGAGCCACTTGATTAAAGCGGTTGATGTAACTTCTTAAGGGCTCAGTCGACCCTTGCTTCAGGGCGAAGAGACAATGATCTGTCTTCTGATACTTCTTGCTGCTAGCGAATCGACTCAGAAAAGCGGTCTTAAAGTCCAAAAAACAGGTGATGAACCCTTGAGATAGCCCATCAAACCACTTTAAAGCTGAGCCAGCTAAAGTGTTAAGGAAAACTCTACATTTGACAGCATCACTGTATTGGTGCAGCAGGGCTGCATTTTAAAACTTTCTTAAGTGCTCCTCCAGATCTTTGCTCCCGTCATACTCTCCAATCGACGGGGCTCTATAACCCTTGGGCAGTCTTTCATTTAAAATCCTGGGCGAGAAAGGTACTTTCTCATCCGGATCTTCTGGGAATACCTCAGGTACGACAAAGGCCTTCCCCTTCTTCGAATCTCGCGGCAAGGAACTCTCAGTCATAGAGGCTTGAGGCTGCTCCTTCTTGAGGCTTTGCCCTTGAGGCTCTGGCTGATAATATTCCACGCCAGGCTCACGGTAAGAAATTTGAGGAAATACCTCAGGCTGTTTTCTCTTAGAGCCCCGATCTGAAACAAGGAGGGGCTCCTTGAAAGCTTCAGCAGGAGCTTGTCGTGGTTGTGAAATAGTCACCTGCTTCTCGGAGGCCGCTCGCCTTTTGGCCTCCTTGAAGAGCTCGTATTCTCCGGCGGTCATGGTGACATGGATACGGTCAGACTCCTCCATCGTCACGTTCCGGAACAGGTGATTGTGTTCCCACAGACGACGCCAAATTTGATCCCGTCCGGAAGCTGAGTCAAACGAGGGCGGGCCTTGTTGTGCGGAAAATTGACGAAGAGTCGTTGAAGCTCTAGATCCACAGGGTACCCTCCTGGAAAGGTTCACATGGGCGGTTGACAGCTAGAGATGATCAGGACGATGACGCTGTTGCTCTGCGCACACTCAGACGAATCCAAGGGTCGTTAGAGACCAGAAACCAGGGAAAAAGTCCCCGGGTCAGGCCCTCCGACGCTCAAGTCAGGTACTTTTTCCCTAGAAATCGCAGAGAAAGGATGAAAAGTAGAGACTAGTGAGAAATGACGAGTGAGCGAACCTACATAAGGGACAAGGCATTCCTTTTTATACTACCACGGAAGTTTCTGGGTCTGACGGGTGTCAGGGAATGTTGGCTGTCAGGCCCTGTCTGGCGGTGGATGACAGGTGACACCTTTTCATAGGCAAAAAGGGGCAGTGAGCCCTGACTGTGAGAATATTCCTTGACAGGCTGATTATTCTCTGGCATTTTCTGACAAGCGGTTACGATTCCTTGGTTTGTTTGTCTTGGACTGTTTGGATGATGAGTCTGTGGTTCGAGCTCTGTACTCTGACCTGCTTCTATCTGCTATTATCCCCAGCTAGCACTTCCTATCCTGCATGCTAGGTCCTTGTCCAGACTTGCTTGTATACTTGTAATCCTTGGCTCGTACGTTCCGACCTATCCGCCAGGTCTATTTACAGACCTGCTTGTATATTTGTAATCCATGGCTTGTACATTCCGACCTACACGGTGGGTCTGTGTCCAGACCTGTGATCCTTGGCTTGTATGTCTCGACCTGCACGTCAGGTCTATGTCTAGACCTACTTGTATATCTGTAATCCATGGCTTGTACGTTTCGACCTACACGCTGGGTCTGTGTCCAGACCTGTGATCCTTGGCTTGTATGTCTCAACCTGCACACCAGATCTATGTCTACACCTACTTGTATATCTATAATCCATGGCTTGTACGTTCCGACCTACACGCTGGGTCTGTGTCCAGACCTGTGATCCTTGACTTGTATGTCCCGACCTGCACGCTAGGTCTGTAACCCTACATGTGATCCTTGGCTTGAATGTCCCGACCTGAACGCTGGGTCTGTAACCCGACTCGTGATCCTTGGCTTAGATGTCCTGACCCGCATGCTGGGTCTGTGCCAGACCTATGATCCTTGGTTTAGATGTCCCGACCTGCACGCTGGGTCTGTGCTAGACCTCTGTGTTTGTAATTTTCCGTCTTCAGCTATACCCAGCCCGCGAGCCCATTTATTACTCACTATCAGGGCTGGGTCTTATAATCCTTTCCTTTGACCACTCTATCCGCTGAGACTTTGACTTTGGCCACGTAAGCTGGACTTTTGACCTCCCTGTTGTCCATGTCAGCCTGACTGCTGACCGGCCACGGAGGCTTGACTTCTGACCTTCCTAACCTCCCTGTCAGCTTGACTGCTGACCGGCCATTGAGGCTTGACTTCGAACCTTCCTGTCCTCCAGGTCAGCTTGACTTCTGACCCTCTTGTGACCTTGACTCATAACCACATTATCCTATCGACCCCACAAAACATGCACCGTATCACATGTCAATCTGAGGTCGTTTGGTCTATCAGCCGATTTTGGTCAATCCTCGGATTGACATGAAACGAGTTCCTATATGTTCATCTAATTCTCTTGATTTATATCCATGCCCTCAAATATCATTTTGACCCAATATATTAAGTGTAGTGATTTTTTGAACATAAATATGTTAAAAAAATTTAATATATGTTCAAAAAATCACTACTCTTAATATATTGAGTCAAGTTAATGTTTAAGAGTATAAATATAATCAGGAGAACTAGATGAATACATAGAAACTAATTTCATGTCAATCTGAGGTCATTTGGTTTATTAACCAATTTTTCCTAAAATCAGCTGATGAACTAAACGATCTTAGATTGATATGAAATTATCTCCTATGTGTTCGTCTAGTTCTTCTGATTATATCCATGTCTTCAAATCATTTTGACCTAATATATTAAAAGTAATGATTTTTTAAACACGAATGTGCTTGAAAAATTTAATTCGTATTCAAAAAATACTACTTTTAATATATTTGGTCAAATTGATATCTGAAAGCATGAATATAATCAAGAAAACTAGTTGAATATATAAGAACTAGTTTCATGTTATTCTGAGGTTATTTGTTTTATCAACCGATTTTCTCTTAAATCAATTTTAATAAAAAAATAAATCAGTCAACTAATTTTTAAAATTAGCTCAAAATTTTAAAATTTTAGCTAGAGATAAATTGATTCAATTAGTAAAAAAATATCAATCGACATATTTTCAAATAGAAAATTAATTCGAATGTCGATTTTCAAATAGAAAATTAATACGACTAATTCAGTATACTCATTATAAGTAAAATATTAAATGGATATATTGTTTGATTATTTTGAAACTATCTTGTAAATTTCGATATTTTACCTATGCGCTTTGATAAAAAATTAAAAATTAAATAAGTCGCATCAACAGTTAGACGAGCTACGCATTTAAAAAAAATAATATTTTTTTAATAATTGAAAGTCAATAGGCATAATTTTTTTAAAAAAATAATATATAAAATTATAAATTTAAAATTATCAATGATAAAACAATAAATTTTAAAAATAATAAAGATCAAGTTAAATTATTTTTTTTAATCAAAATGTGAAATGTAAATAAACATATAATAATTTTGATTTAAAAAAATTATATATTAATTTTGATTAAAATTATTACATTATCTTTTATGATTTCAGAGTTATTGCCGATAATATATCTTTTATCTATTACTTAATCGGACTTCATTCGACTTTATACCTTAGTCTGATTTAAAGAGGTGGGACAAATGATAATATCCAGAGTTATTATCAAGTATCTCAAGTCACATGAGTCCTTATTCAAGTAGTTCCTTCGGGATGGTGCGATGATTAAGACATGAGGTGTTGTCACATGAGGTCTTGGGGTCGAAACTCGGCGTAAACGAATCACCTTTTACCACATGAGTACTTATCCAAGTAACTCAACTTATTGATCATGTTTTTTAGCTCGCTTCATGAATAGCCATAGTCATGGCCCAAGCACCTAACTCGTTAGTCTTCCCAAGCACCTTGACTTGCTAGTCTTCACGAGCACTCCTGAGTTGATCTTCATCTTGGACAAGATAATTCGTACTCCCGAGCACTCGACTTCACTCTCGAGCATTAGCTTTTGTCATACTTATTCAGACTCGGGAAGTATATCGACGACAACCAACTACTCGCCTCAACATTCAATAATTTCTAATTGCCTAACAATCTCTAACAACCTGCCTATTAGTGGCTCGACAATGTCACTGTACGGTCTAGTGGCTACCGCCCTTTGTCCTCCAATAGTTAGACAATGTTCCTACATGGAGATTATCTCCCGGAGTTATATAAATATAAATGAGGTAAGTGAAAAAGGAAGATTGTTTTTTTCTGATAAGTTGGTTTGGTTATTTTTTTTTTATTTTTTGAGAAAGGAAAAAATATTATTTGGTTGGTAATTTTTATATTTATTTTTTTAAAAAAAGAAGATATTGGAAAAATAAAGAGAGTATAAAAGTAATTTTTTTAGGAAAAAAATGCACATTTTTTATAAAAGGAAAATGAAATGAAAAAGCTTTGTAGAATAAAAAACCAAAAAAAAACAAAGGTGAATAAAAAGTTTGAATAATAATAGTAGAAATGAGGTTTGAGATTTGTAGCTTAAAAATAGTAGTGAAAATTTAAATCTGTTTTTTTTCTTGAAATTGATATAACATAGATAAATTCATGCAACTATATACTACAAATTAGATCATAAAAAAATTTATTTAGAGTTTTAATCATTAAAGATATTTCAATAAAATTACATCTCTAATGATAACAACTTTAAATGATTTTTTTATATTTTTAATATATCACATCAATAATATGAAAATTTATTGAAATATCTTTATGATTAAAATTTTAATTTTTTTAATAATTTAATTCATAACATGATTTTATACATATTACATTAATTGCAAAATAAAAGGTAGATTTAAATTTTAACTACTACTCCACCTTTTTTAAAAATTTTTATTTAACTTTTTAAATTTCACAAAGCACTCATAAATTTTACAGCTAAATATCATTTTTAGCAATTTTTCTTCCTCCTGCTTTCTCTCGCGCCTCCTCGAGTTTTATTGTTGGATTCGAAATTATAATTTGAGTGGCAGCGCCGGTGGAGCTGACCAATCATCATCGTACCTTCGCAAGCTACTGAATCTTGACCTATGAGGAGGCTCTCGCAGCATCACAAAATCTTACAAAAAGTCACAATGTTCTCCGACCGTCGAGCCGAAGCATATCCTCCGTCGCCATCAAAGCATCTAATCAAGGAGGCGGAAGATAGCATTCCTCTGCCAGTTTGCATCCCGACTCCTTTCTTTAGGACGAGAGATCAACATGGGAGCAGATCGGAACTCTAGAAGGTGTTTGATGAAATGCCGCAGAAGGAGGTGGTTTCATGGACGTCGATAATACTTGGTTATTTGCATCAGAATCAGTTAGACGAAGGTTTTAGGTTGTTGGATGAAATGAGAAAGGTTGGCATTGAGCTAAACAAGGTCACTTTAACAAGCCTGTTGTCCGCTGGTGGTGAATTGCATTCTCTCGGTAGAGTTTTCTTGGCTTCACTCTCAGATTATAGAATACGGACGTGGTTCGCGCTTGGGGAGTGAATGCAGAAGAGACAAGTAGCATGAGGCATGGAGGTTGCCTAACGGAACCTGAAATTCCAATTAGATTATTGCAGATAGTGCTTTGTCTTGGGTTGTAATGGTTATTGAACATTGAAAACATATAAAAAAACCGATCATGACCTTCTATGAGTGAAAGATACGTCTATTCATATAAATTTTTTAGTATAGTTTAAAAATAAATTATAAAGGTTTAGTTTTAAAATAGATAATATTATATTATGAAGATATTAAATTTTTTTTCTTCTAATAATTGGTATCAGCGGAGTCCATCTGGATTAAGATGACTACGTAAGGAAGTTTTAATAGATCAAGTGGTCGAGGGATGAGAAAGTCTTAGTAGGTCGGTTGAACAAAAAAGTACTGATGGGCCAAGGATCAAATGACACCAAATGGGTAGGTTTGAGGGAGATGTCCTTCATTTTATAGGGGATTGCTGGTTTGCAATGATTGCAAATAAGTTTCATATTGAAAACACATGAACACGATTATAAACTTATAAAGAAAAAATATTTTCATTGGTTCTAGTAGGTCAGTTGGACCGAGAGATAAGAAAATTCATATGTCAAGGATCAAATGACATCAAGTAGGTAGATTTAAGGGGATAGTAAGGAAAAAATATCTCCATTAATATGAGATCTTTTGAATAGAGTTTAAAAATAAAATCATAAAAATTTAAATTTAAAATAGATAATATCATATCATTATAATTATAAAAATATTTGATATTATAAAAATATCTAAAGTTTTTTTATCCTATCAAACCGTATTCACATCTGACAAAGATACATGGGTGTTGGTGCAATTCTTGCTGACGGTTCAGGGGTCAACTGATGGATAAAAACTAAAGATCAATTCTCGCGGCTTGGAGAGACTTTCTGCAATACGCTCCCTATGCTATTCTATGCTCAGTGGATGCCATCATGATTGTTTATGAGTTAGTGCTGGATGATATTACTTTGGGGAAGAGCTTCTCTTAGCGAATAAACTAATCTTTCAATTCGACTTTTGCAAGAACACATCAATGTGAACGAGATCTCATTTGAGGATGGTCTGGAAACCAGGTTTTCACTGCTGCATCTACTTATCAACAGATCATTAGACTGATGGAAAAGCGCATTATAGTAAGATGAATAACGCTCGTGACTTTTTCATATTTTTCATAAAACTCAAGAGTATGTAATGGAAAGTAAAGAAAATAAAATAATGTTGACACGATTTTAGTTTTACTTAGTTCGGAGTCTGTGACAATTCCTACTCTAAGACTTATACTCATTGAGTGTTTTCAATGACAATCTACTAATAGCACAAATATTACAAGAGAATATAGAATTTAAAGTGCAAGTAAAAAAAACAAGTTATATCGACGACTTTAGAGTATAAGATTGAGCGTCGTCGTCAGAGTAGTGTTTCTGCGCTGTGAAGAGCTTTTCGAAGTAGCACGAATCACGAAAGTCATAGAGAATTAATATTAAAGTTACTGCTCGAAACTTTCTTTTATAGCTTCATTTAGGTGCCTCTATTCGCAGCGATCTGATTCCGATCTGTTCTCATCACAACTTATCTGGATCCGGGCACCTCTATTCTTCCAGTCGCCTCAACAGCTGATGTGGCATTGATCAGATGAGACTTTGGTCCTTGAGGCATTATCCTATCCCATGCGTCTGGATCCCTTCCAGGCACTTCTGTTTTAGGCGCCTGGATCCCTTCTAATGCTTGGACCACCTTAGTCTAAAGATTTAATATCTGCATCACAAAGTTAGCACAATAAATATATGGAATACAATAAGGTTAGTTTAGTTTGGACTGTCTGGTCCTAACTTTTAGGTTTCTTGTGAAATCCTAGGTTGGATTGATGCCTGCTGTTTCCTCAATGGGGAATACGTCCTCACCTACTTCTCTCATGAGAGTTTACTTTTACCAAATATTTATTTGGACTTTTGCTTAGTATCTGATCTTAACCTCCGGGACTTCCGCTAGACGTCCAATCCTTGACCTGCCTAGACTTCCACCTAGTGTGTGTGACCCCCAAGACTTCCGCCCGATGTCCTCGATCTGTCAAGTCTTCTGCCCAATCCACTCGACCAAGACTGTTGGTTGCTACTCGGAAAACCCAATGGCTCCACTGAATAAAAATTTTGTACGTGATCTGAACCTTTCCTAGCTACCATGTGTTCTTTTAAGTTAAACTTGTATCTCTTGCGGAACTTAACACGTTTGATTCCAAGTTTAACTTATATGTTCTTTTAGGTTTAGATTTGGATCTCCTGCGGAACTTAACACGTTTGATCCAAATCACCTAGGTTATAAATTTAATTAAATATTAGTTTCCAAAATTGGCTTCCAGTACTGCATGGCGAGGCACTTGACCTTCTTGGATATGAGAGCAACCACCACCGACTAGACAAAACCTTTTAAGGAAAGTTAATATTTAATTTCCTTATATAACTCTAGGTTAACCAAAAGGAACAATCAAATCACAAGGAAAAAAGAAAAAGAACACAACATTGAAATTAAATTTGAAAAACAAGAATCGAATGCCTCTTGTATTTGATATTTATACAAAGAGAAATTAACTAGTATGATGCGAAAATTAAATACTAGTTATACCTCTTCCTTGTATGCTAAAAACCTCGAGATCTTCTGCCGTATCCCTCGCCTCATCTTGGACGTCGTGTGAGCGACGATCCTCCAAGACGAACACCACTCGGAGAGCTTCTCCTCCTTCTCTAGAATTCGGCCACCACCACCACAAAGGAGCAAAAGAGAGCAAAGGGAAGAGAGGGAGAGGGGTCGGCCGCTTGATGATCTCCAACAACACAATATCAATTGTTATGTTCTTCAAGGCCTCCCCTTCCCCCCTTTTTATATTAGTTTTCCAACAGAAAATTATGGAAAGAGTTTTATAAAAAATTAGACTCATTCCTATTTCCTTTTCTTTTTTTTTTCTTTTTCTTTTCTTTTAATTAATCAATCATAGATTGATTTATTAATTAAACAACTATTTGTTGATGTTTAATTATTTGGCCGACCACCTTGCTTGGGCCGGCCAGTTATTAAAAGGAAAAGAAAGAAAATTTTTTTTATAAAATTTTAAAAGAAGAAAACTTCTAATAAAATTTTACAAACTATCTTTTTTTTTTCTAATGTGGATATTAAAAGAAAAGTTTTAAAATTTAAAACCAAGTTTTAAAATTTAAAACATCTCTAATAATATTTCTTTTTAAAAGAATGTTTTATAAATTTTACAACTCTCTTTTAAAACCTTGTGGCCTAATTTAAATTAGGAAAATTTTATAAATTTTTAAAATCTCTCTTTTTACAAATTGTAAATATCTGAGGAAATTTAAAAATTCAAAAACAACCTTCCTAATTTAAATATTGCGGCCGGCCCCCTTGCTCAAGGCAAGGGCCAACCATTTCTAGAGAATATGTGGCCGGCCATTGCTTGGTCACCAAACAATGAACCGGCCCCTTCTTGGACACCAAGATAGGCTTTTCTTTGGATGGACTTGAGGCTTTATTGAGACTACAACAGGGACCTAGAGGAGAAATTGGTTTTGACCTTCCGATGAGCTTGAGTATCCCGTGCTCGCCCCGAACACACAACTCAAGTTCATCGATAATAATTCATTCCACTAGAGAGTTATTACCGCACCAATCCCAAATTATATTATGGGCTCCTTCTTATCATGAGTGTGTTAGTCTCCCTGTGTTTAAGATTACGAATGTCTACTAATTAAGTGAGTTACTGACAACTCATTTAATTAATATCTAGCTCCAAGAGTAGTACCACTCAACTTTATTGTCATGTTGGACTAGGTCCACCTGCAGGGTTTAACATGACAATCCTTATGAGCTCCTCTTGGGGACATTCTCAACCTAGATAACTAAGACACAGATTCCTTCTATAATCAACAACACATACTATAAGTAATATCATTTCCCAACTTATCGGGCATATTGATTTATCGAACTAAACCTCACCCTTTGATAAGTCAAAGAAATAAATATTAAATATACATGTTTGTTATTATATTAGGATTAAGAGCACACACTTCTATAATAACTAAGGTCTAGTTCTTTTACTAAGTCAGTACAAAAAGAACTTACCTAAATGATCCTACTCAATACACTTAAAGTGTATCAATGTAATTTATTAGTCAAGATAAACTAATACTTAATTACACTACGTCTATTCTGATGGTTTGTTCCATTCCATCTTAGTCGTGAGTAACTGTTTATAATTTATAGAGAACCGACAACATGATCTTCTAAGTGTGACTCCACACTCCATGTTATCTACTATATAAATTAATTGAACAATTACATTTAACAAATAAATGTAAACATTTGACCAATGTGATTCTTTATTTCAAAATAAATGTGTACAAAAGCTAAACTTTTAAGTATACACTCCAACAATCTCCCACTTATACTAAAAGTCTAAGCTGCCATATCTGTTGCCATACATCTGATTCCTATTCCCTCCACATGCCGATCAAAAGCTTTCGCCGGAAGGGCCTTAGTGAAAGGATCTGCCAGGTTATCTGCTGACGCTATCTTGGCGACGACAACTTCTCCTCGCTTGACGATGTCTCGTATCAGGTGGTACTTGCGCTCTATATGTTTACTTGCCTTATGGGCTCGTGGTTCCTTCGAGTTTGCAACTGCACCGCTATTATCACAATATATTGTGATGATTTTGGGTAAACCAGGAATCACATCTAAGTCCATTAGAAAGTTCCTGAGCCATACTGCTTCTTTAGCCGCCTCAGAGGCTGCTACATACTCAGCTTCCATGGTTGAGTCCGAAACGCATTTCTGCTTAACACTCCTCCATGCAATGGCTCCACCTCCTAAAGTAAACACATAGCCTGATGTAGACTTACTGTTGTCCCTATCTGATTGGAAATCTGAATCCGTGTAACCCACAGGGAGTAAATCGTCTGCTTGGTAAACTAGCATATAATCTCTAGTCCTTCTCAGGTACTTTAATATATGCTTTACCGCAGTCCAATGTCCTTGTCCAGGGTTACTCTGATATCTGCTAACCATGCCCACAGCAAAACAGATATCAGGTCTCGTACATAGCATTGCATACATTAGGCTTCCTACAGCCGAAGCATAAGGAACTGCTTTCATGTCCTCTATCTCTTTTGATGTCTTCGGAGACATCTCTTTAGATAGAGCTACTCCATGCCTAAAAGGTAAGAAACCTTTCTTGGAATCCTGCATACTAAAACGAGCAAGGATTGTATCTATATATGAAGCTTGGGACAGACACAACATTCTTTTCTTGCGATCTCTTATAACTTTGATCCCAAGGATGTGTGCACATTCTCCTAAGTCCTTCATATTAAATTGTTTGGATAACCATACCCTTACGCCCGATAATACCTTGACATTGTTGCCAATTAACAAAATATCATCTACGTATAGTATAAGAAATACTACCACGTTTCTGTTACACTTCTTGTATACACAAGACTCATCCGGACACTGAATAAATCCATATGACTGGATTACTTCATTAAACCGGATGTTCCAAGACCTTGAAGCTTGCTTCAGTCCATAAATGGACCGATTGAGCTTGCACACTAGATGCTCTTTGCCTTTTTCAATGAACCATTCTGGTTGCTTCATATGAATGTTCTCTTCAAGACTTCCATTAAGGAAAGCTGTCTTGCCATCCATTTGTCAAATCTCATAATCCATATGAGCAGCAATGGATAAGAGTATCCGGATAGACTTAAGCATGGCTACCGGTGAAAGGTCTCCTCATAATCGATTCCCTCTTTCTGAGTGTACCCTTTCGCAACAAGCCTAGCTTTGAAGGTTTCTACCTTCCCGTCTGTCCCTCTTTTCCTTTTGTAGATCCACTTACATCCAACGGCTTTTACACCATCGGGTGGTTCTACAAGCTCCCAGACCTTATTAAAGTACATAGACTCTATTTCAGAATTCATTGCCTTTTTCCAAGATGCTGCATCTATATCTTGGAGTGCTTCGTCATATGTTCGAGGATCAGGTTCATGTTTACCCGGGATCAAGTCTGAAGACTCTCCCAAAAATATGAATCTATCAGGCTACCTTACAACCCTCCCACTACGACAAGGCACTGTCTGTGGTTGTGTATCATGTGTGACACGTGTTACAGTCTTTTGTGGTACTTCATCTTGTACTGTTGGTACTGAAGTAGACGTGTCCTCTCTAAGTTCTTCTAGAACAATTTTACTACTGGACTTGTGATCCATTATATAGTCTTCTTCTAAAAACTGGGCATTGGTGCTAACAATGACCTTCTGGTCTTTAGGAATATAAAATAAATCACCTTTCGTTCCTCTGGGATACCCCACAAACACGCGAACTTCTGTACGAGATTCTAACTTATCAGCATCTGGTTTCAGCACATGTGCTGGACTACCCCAAATCTGAAAATGTCTTAGACTGGGCTTTTGCCTATTCCACAATTCTGTGGGAGTAGAAGAAACTGATTTAGAAGGTACTAAGTTCAAAATGTACACTGTCGTTTCCAGAGCGTATCCCCAAAACGAATTTGGTAATTCTGAATAACTCATCATCGATCTAACCATTTCCATAAGAGTCCTATTCCTTCGTTCTTCCACACCATTCTGTTGGGGTGTACCAGGTGCAGACAGTTGAGATTGAATCCCAGCCTCTGATAAGTAATTCCTAAACTCTCCTAAGAGGTATTCGCCACCACGATCAGACCGTAGTGTCTTGATATTTTTACCTAGTCGTTTCTCCACATCATCCTTGTACTCTTTGAACTTATTAAAGCACTCGGACTTACGACACATTAGATAAATGTATCCGTATATTGAATAATCGTCTATAAAAGAGACAAAATATTCAAAACCACCTCTTGCCTGGACAGACATAGGACCACACAAATCAGAATTAACCAATTCTAACGCTTCTTTGGCTCTATACCCCTTGGCCTTAAAAGGCCTCTTGGTCATTTTACCTTCCAAGCAAGATTCACAAGTTGGAAAATTTTCCAACTCTAATGAACCCAAGAGTCCATCGGCTATAAGCCTCTGAATCCTACTTAAGTTAATATGACCAAGCCTTAGATGCCAAAGATATGCTTGGTTCATTTCCGAAGGTTCTTTTCTCTTATTTGAGTTAGAAGATGTGTTATTAATTTTCATATTATGCTTTGTGGGAGAAATTGGATTTAAAGTATACAAATTGTCAACTAATGCACCAGAACAGATAATCACTTTATTTCTCTTAATAACTACATCGTTACTAAAGGAAACTGAATATTCATCCAAAAATAGTTTAGAAACTGAAATTAAATTCTTTCTAAAACTGGGTACATAAAGACAATTTCTTAAAACCAAATTTCTATTTCTATTAAAAGATAAGTAGACATCTCCCACTGCAACAGCCGCCACCTTAGTGGCATTGCCCATGTAGACGGTAATCTCTCCTTCAGATAGTCGTCGGGTTTCCTGGAACCCCTGCAAGGAATTGCAGACATGATCAGTGGCTCCCGTATCTACACACCAGGTGCTGGTAGATAACACCGCTAAACATGTTTCAACAACTAGAGTATGAGATATACCTTTATTGTTCTGTTTCTTACGAGGACAGTCCGTCTTCCAATGTCCAGTCTGCTTGCAAATAAAGCACTTGCCCTTCGGCTTCTTTATTTCAGCTTTTTGTCCTGCACCTTGAGGTTTATTCACCTTCTTTGCTGAGCCATTTTGTTTCTTCTTCTTCTTGCCTTTCGGCTTAGAAGTAGAGCCATTTTTAGCATAGTGAATTTGAGAATGTTGACGAAACAACCCTTCGGCTGCCTGAAGTTCTGTCAGAAGTTCCGCCAATGAATACATCATTTTATTCATATTATAGTTCAAGCGAAAATGCTCAAAACTTCTGGGCAGCGTTTGGAGGATGATATCGACCTGGGTTTCCCCATCAATTTCCCCTCCAAGAACTTGTATTTCGTTTAAGTAATCCATCATCTTGAGAATATGATCCCTCACGGGAGCCCCCTCAGTCATGGTGGCTGTCATCATTTTTCTCATTGCCTCTTGCCTAGCAGCCCGATTCTGATGTCCAAATAGTTCCTTGAGATTGTTCATTATATCATAGGCTGTTGGTAAGTCCTGATGCTGATGTTGCAATACATTTGACATCGAAGCCAAGATGTAACACCGCGCCATCTCATCAGCTTTTACCCATTTACTATGATACTGAATCTCCTCTGGGGTAGAATCATTGCTAGGTGTTTCTGGGCATTCCTCTGACAGTACAAACTTATAGCCCTCAACAGTAAGAACAATGTCCAGGTTCCTTTTCTAATATATATAGTTAGGACTAGTAAGTCTGTTCTCTTTTAGTATGATGGCCAGTGGGTTGAAAGTCATCCTAAGAATCACAAATAACTTTTGGTCAGAACTCTAAATTTAGAATAATATTGATTCCTCAAATAATACTATTTTAAATTAACCAACACCTCAAAACACCGTGAATTTTGTATGCCACGATAGTGTGGACGTATACAAATTCAACATTTGTAAAAGGAGGGTTTTACCCATTAATTTTATTATCTTGTCAACCTAACTTTTTGACAAATAAAATTAATAGTTGGTTTACTTTGGTCACACGAATAATAGCAGTGACTCCGATGGGGAGGATACTATTAGACGTGCCTAAGTGTGTACCATTACTTGACACTAAGTTCATTAATAAGATTGTGCCCCTTCCGATGGGGAAGATCACACGCTCTTAATTAACTTCCTATAGTCATCCAAAGAATGGAAGTTTAATCTAGTGATCCACAAACAAGCTCATCCGATATGGAGGAAGGCACTCAGAGCCAACGCGCAAGCTTGTTGCATCACTTATAAACCAGTAACGGAGACCGTGGAATTTATTTAAAAATAAATCCCTCTCCCACTTAGTTATTTAAAGTGAGGAATTTTGACTATGCTAGCCTACTAAACATGCATACTAACAAGCACACACAGTCACAGCATAAAAAGCAATAAATAGAAAAACTAATTTTCAACTATTATGGCTTTTATCTATTGTTGTCCTCCATGTGTCGCCAACCCTAGCTGCTGCCATCTTTGGCCACTGCCACCGGGTCTAGTTGTCGCATCCATCTTGCCCCTTGTTCCGCTGCATCTCTGGTCCTCAAAAAGGTTCCACGCCTTGCAAGATTCGATCCACGACTTAAATAGAATTTTAAATTTTTTGATCCTATATTCCTCGAAGGAATGTACATGTGAACTAGATCGAACATAAAATAAAAATTTACATCCATCGCTCCTATATTCCATAAACGGAATGTACATGTAACTAGATCAAAAAATAAAATCCTAATAAAACTAAATACAGCTCCTGCTGTATTTTATAATACAATCATGCACACATAATAAATGCCCTTGACATGTCCAAGGGTCCAATCACACACATAATAACTATAAGCCATAATAATTGGATCCTGCATCCACAAAGTTAGCACATCCTACTATTAACCTGCCTAAATTATGTATGACATGTGCATAATTAAACTAATACCAAATACATAGAGACAAAACCTCGCTCTGATACCAATTGTTGGTTGCTACTCGGAAAACCCAATGGCTCCACTGTATAAAAATTTTGTACGTGATTTGAACCTTTCCTAGCTACCATGTGTTCTTTTAAGTTAAACTTGTATCTCCTGCGGAACTTAACACGTTTGATTCCAAGTTTAAAATTATATGTTCTTTTAGGTTTAGATTTGGATCTCCTGCGGAACTTAACACGTTTAATCCAAATCACCTAGGTTATAAATTCAATTAAATATTAGTTTCCAAAATTGGCTTCCAGTACTGCATGGCGAGGCACTTGGCCTTCTTGGATATGGGAGCAACCACCACCGACTAGACAAAGTCTTTTAAGGAAAGTTAATATTTATTTTCCTTATATAACTCTAGGTTAACCAAAAGGAACAATCAAATCACAAGGAAAAAATAAAAAGAACACAACATCGAAATTAAATTCGAAAAATAAGAATTGAATGCCTCTTGTATTTGGTATTTATACAAAGAGAAATTAACTAGTATGATGCGAAAATTAAATACTAGTTATACCTCTTCCTTGTATGCTAAAAACCTCGAGATCTTCTGCCGTATCCCTCGCCTCCTCTTGGACGTCGTGTGGGCGACGATCTTCTAAGACGAACACCACCCGGAGAGCTTCTCCTCCTTCTCTAGAATTCGGCCACCACCACCACAAAGGAGCAAAAGAGAGCAAAGGGAAGAGAGGGAGAGGGGCCGACCACTTGATGATCTCTAACAACACAATATCAATTATTATGTTCTTCAAGGCCTCCCCTTCCCCCCTTTTTATATTAGTTTCCCAACGGAAAATTATGGAAAGAGTTTTATAAAAAATTAGCTTCATTCCTATTTATTTTTTTTTCTTTTTCTTTCCTTTTAATTAATCAATCATAGATTGATTTATTAATTAAACAACTATTTGTTGATGTTTAATTATTTGACCGGCCCCTTTCTTGGGCACCAAGCAAGGTGGTCGGCCACTTATTAAAAGGAAAAGAAAGAAATTTTTTTTTATAAAATTTTAAAAGAAGAAAACTTCTAATAAAATTTTACAAACTCTCTTTTTTTTTCTAATGTGGATATTAAAAGGAAAGTTTTAAAATTTAAAACCAAGTTTTAAAATTTAAAACATCTCTAATAATATTTCTTTTTAAAAGAATGTTTTATAAATTTTACAACTCTCTTTTAAAACCTTGTGGCCTAATTTAAATTAGGAAAATTTTATAAATTTTTAAAATCTCTCTTTTTACAAATTGTAAATATCTGAGGAAATTTAAAAATTCAAAAACAACCTTCCTAATTTAAATATTGCGGCCGGCCCCCTTGCTCAAGGCAAGGGCCGGCCATTTCTAGAGAATATGTGGCCGGCCATTGCTTGGTCACCAAGCAATGAACGGACCCCTTCTTGGACACCAAGATAGGCTTTTCTTTGGATGGACTTGAGACTTTAGAGGCTACAACAGGGACCTAGAGGAGAAATTGATTTTGGCCTTTCGATTGAGCTTGAGTATCCCGTGCTCGCCCCGAACACACAACTCAAGTTCATCGATAATAACTCATTCCACTAGAGAGTTATTACCGCACTACCACACCAATCCCAAATTACATTATGGGCTCCTTCTTATCATGAGTGTATTAGTCTCCCTGTGTTTAAGATTACGAATGTCCACTAATTAAGTGAGTTACTGACAACTCATTTAATTAATATCTAGCTCCAAGAGTAGTACCACTCAACTTTATTGTCATGTTGGACTAGGTCCACCTGCAGGGTTTAACATGACAATCCTTATGAGCTCCTCTTGGGGACATTCTCAACCTAGATAACTAAGACACAGATTTCTTCTATAATCAATAACACATACTATAAGTAATATCATTTCCCAACTTATCGGGCATATTGATTTATCGAGCTAAACCTCACCCTTTGATAAGTCAAAGAAATAAATATTAAATATACATGCTTGTTATTATATTAGGATTAAGAGCACACACCTCCATAATAACTAAGGTCTAGTTCTTTTACTAAGTCAGTATAAAAAGAACTTACCTAAATGATCCTACTCAATACACTTAAAGTGTATCAGTGTAATTTATTAGTCAAGATAAACTAATACTTAATTACACTACGTCTATTCTGATGATTTGTTCCATTCCATCTTAGTCGTGAGCAACTGTTTATAATTTATAGAGAACTGACAACATGATCTTCTAAGTGTGACTCCACACTCCATGTTATCTACTATATAAATTAATTGAACAATTATATTTAACAAATAAATGTAAACATTTGACCAATGTGATTCTTTATTTCAAAATAAATGTGTACAAAAGTTAAACTTTTAAGTATACACTCCAACAAAGACTTCATGCTCAATCACTTGACTAGGACTTCATGCTCAATTCCTTGACTAGGACTTTGTGCCCAATCCCTTGACAATAACTTTTTGCCTAGTCTCAACTAGAACTTGCTTACACACTCAGGTAAGATTGTTAGATCATAATAACCCTTAATTTTGAATCTTTGCTAATATCAAAATACATGTTTGATTAACTAATGCTTTCAACACCAACAATCTCTCCTTTTTTGATTTATAGTAACTTAGTTCAAAGTTAAGTAAGATATATAACAAGTAAAAATATCTTCAAGTAAAACATTCATTTGAAAATGTTTTTAAAGCATAATTTCAATGTGTAGAAAGTATTTTTAAAGTAAGCACTTTATTTATTTGAAAAATATTTTTAAGTTTTAAAAAATGCTCCCCTAAATTATAACTCTCCTATTGAAATTAAGGTCTTTAGAAAAAATACTTAGCTTTTAACTCATCTCTCCCCCTTTAACATATATATCATAACAAAATTGGATTTGAACATACTCATGAGTTTGAAGAAATATTTCTTGTTCTTAAAAAAAACACTTAGAATTTTGTTTTAAAACATATATATATATAGTGTTTTTCAAGTAATATTTCTCAAATACTCAAAAATGAGTTTCAACCATATTTTCAATTTGAACATTAGATTTTCAAGAAAAATTTTAAATATATTTTGAAATTTGAGTAATAAATTTTTTAAAGGAATTTTCAAAAACATTTTGAAATTGAGAAATAATTTTCAAAGGAATTTTCAACAATATTTTGAAATTAAAGGTTTTACAACATATGATATATATACCCTAAATTAGCATAGAATGAATTTTTAAAAATATTTTTAACTCAATGAGAATTATTGAAAAATAATTTTAGCCCTTAAAAAACACATATTCCAATTTTGGAAGAAAAAAAAACTTTGCACTTAAAAACCTATTCAAAAGTTATATAACTTTAAGCATGGTAAAAAAAAAATATTAATGGTTGCTATTAATTAACAAAGTAAATTTTACTGTCTAAGCATTTAATTTTGCATAATTTAATATGGAAAGTATAATATTTAAAAATAACTTATCTGTTAATTCTGAATAATATAATTTCATTAAATTTGAATTGTTGTTGAATATTAATTTTAGATTGATTATATTTATTCTAATAAGATTAAAATGATTGATTTCGGATTAATTGAATTAGATTTGCTAATTAGATTCAGAATGATTAAACATTTATTTCAAATTATTTTGTTTAAATTAATTTCATTTTGGATTGATTAAATGAATTAATTTTGAATTAATTGTGGCAAAAGGCGAATACGCTCGCCCCCAACGCCCCCGCCAACCCGTCTCAAGGCCAACACGGAAGAGGTAAATCATGGGCGGCTACTAACCTTTGGAATAGTGACTAGCACATAAGGGAGGTATTTACCTCGGTTTTACCGAGATTCGAACTCTAGACCTAATTGTGACAACACCTCATGTGCTAGCCATTAGACCCATCCGAGGAAACTAATTAATTTTGAATTAAGCTCTTAGTTTGGGTTTGGATTAATCAAATTGATTTGTATTAATTAAAATTAAGTAGGTTAATTAATTAGTTTAGATTTAATTGATTATAATTAGATCAAGTTAGATTAATTAAGTTTTAATTAAATTAATTAATTAATTAAGTTAATTGGTTGTGTTTGATGTATGGAAAATGGAAGAACTAGCCAAAAGAATGAATCAACAAATGTTGAAATATGGAAGAGGAACAAGAAGAGCAAAAGAAAAGTAACATACTAGGGCAGTGCATGCGAAGAAGATTAGGGCAGTGCAAAGAAGATATTAGGGTAGGGTGAAAGGTCACCTCAGCATTCGGGGCTAAGGAGGCAAAGATATGAAGAGTAGATCGATTTATCGAAGATCGATCGTCTTATAGCCAAAATTGATTTGCTGTTTGACGAAGGAGGTTAAGGGATGCAGCGAGGAAATTTTGGGCATATCTCGAGAGGTGTTGCTGAGAGCTCGAACAGGGAGTGGGGGTGCGGAGAGCTCAAAGAGGGGATGGAAAGGGAAAGGTATGGTGTGCCAATGGGGGCGGTGTTGATAGGGTTAAAGGGCTTGCAAGGAGGGTCGGGGGCAGGGGCGGATCCAAGGTGTTGAACCTTATAGAATTTTCTAGAATTTTTAAAATTTGTTTGAGATTTAAATAGATTCTGTATGACACGTTTAAGATGATGAATTTATTAGCTTAAGGAAAGCCTGCTTATAACACTCAATTAAAGTGGGAGTTGATTGAGTTGATTAAACTTTAATTAACCTAGGTTATATATTAACCTAAGTATAAATGATTGAAGCCTAAGTTCTCACATGATTCCTTTCTCTTCTCCATCTCTCATGAATCATCTCCGTCGCAAAGCTGCCGACCACCGATCTTGATGTCACTAACACTCGAAAAGGGAAGATGATTCAAGATCTGGTGTCAGTGAGATCTGGTGTAAGCAGGCAAGAGTGTCGAAAAGGGGAAACTCGCAAGAGTGTCAGATCTCTTGGGTGTCACTTCCCTAGCACCATATCTCACTGTCGAGTTTCCCCTCCCTCACACGTCTCTGCTCGACACCACTGTTCCTCTATTCTAGCCATCACCGCCACTGTCAAGCTGCCATTTTTTATTCTGGAAAGGGGTCATAGTTGGTTGTTGGGGCTCACATCAGAGAGTAGGGCTACCACACTCTTGTACATCTGCAACCGTGAGCAACAGCCGCTGCCGCCCTGGTTTCAGGCGTTGCTACCGGCCGCTTTAACCCCCAATTCAGTGGGCATGTTGAGTGTTGTGAACCACCACCGGAGGAGCTATAGGGTAACATAATCTTACCTCTGATTAGACATACATTAATATATTGGTTAAACTCTATGTTGGGTTTGATTAATGTAGAGGGTATTTGTTGTGAAGGGAGTGGGATGGTTTAGGATTTCCTAATTGGATTTTGGATTTAAGTTAGCTAATTTATACATGATAAAATTAGCTAAATTGTACATTTGATTGTAGGACTTTGATTCGGAACGAGCATCTTGACATGAGATTTATTGGACATGAGCTACATATTAAAGACGAGTACTTCTTCCTTGGCCTTTATAGTTCATTGAACTTAGTGCATGGATTATTTAATGGATAAGGTTGCTTTATCTTGACTTCACTTATATTTTATCTATGTTTGATACTTATATGCTTGATATTTGAAATGATCTCTTTATTGTCTATACATTCTCACTGTTTGATATTCCTATTTTGTAGAGTACACTCATGTATAGGTGTGGCTACGTAATTTATGTGATTGATGGATCATATTTCTGGATATATGTGTGTTGTGAGTGCGTCGTGTGTGTACTGTTGGAGGTATCATATTGATTATACCTATATTATGTATGCACATGTGTCTAGTGTGTATTATTGGGAGTATCATATTAATTCTACCATTGTTATATGTGCACACACGTCTGACATATTTTATTGGAAGTATCTTGTTGATTATACTCATGTTGTATATATATACATGTCTGGTGAGTATTATTAGAGGTATCTTGTTTATTATACCTATATTGAGTGTTCACACATGTCGGGTGTGTACCGTTGGATGTATCATGTTGATTATACCTGTGTTGTGTGTGTTAGAATTTGAGGGATGTCCTAAGGCAATCACCTTACATTTTTTTTCTATTTATTTGATAAGTATAGATTCACTATTTGAGTGCATATTATATGTTTGATTATCTTAAACTCATTTACTGAATGTCCGTAATATAATTCATACCATGAGAGAATTTGTGATTGGATCGCAACTAGTGATTATCTCTACATGTTCAATTATGAATATATTAAAATTTTCCTAGTCGTCGAATTGATGTATTCAGACACCATCAATTTTGTAAGACTAGCATGGGTTAACTCCTTGGTTCGACCAAGCAGCTGTTTTCTCATTGGCTGGAGACATTAGGATGTCAAGAGCTAAATATGGATGCTGGTTATGGTAATTAGTTTATTGGAGTGACTCGCTGTAAGACTTCATATGGTTCTCTACATATATATAGATATGTCTGTGAAGTTCTTACTGCAGCACAAGTGTAAGTTTCCTTCGATTTAGGTATACAAGTCATCTTGGTCATGGAGACTTATACTTTGACATCTTAAGCAAATATCTCATTGAGGTGTGGAACCGAGATGATTGGGTATAAGTTAAAGTGTCTGAAGGTGTTTGGATATCCCACAGAGGATTCACCGCTCATTGCGAGGAGACGTATACCCTATGACCACTCGTTAGGATTATTACTCAAAGTCTTTGGCCAAAGCATCACATATTAAGAGTACGAGACTCTTGTACACATGGATGAGTAATTTGAATCCGTAGAACGAGGAAGTATTAATTGAGCTAGGTGTGACATAGTCAGCCTAGTGGGGACAACACACATAGACCATGTCCTGAACTAAGTGGGAATAAGACGAGTGAAACGAATGAGGCACAACTTACTATAGCTGCAAAAGAGTTTAGAATTAATTCTAATATCAACTATGATTTTCGAGTAATTGAGGATCATGATGTATTACTAGGTGCCGCTCATGATTATTTTATAATTAAGTAGTTAATTATGAATGACCAAGATAAACCGGGAACCTATTGGGTCGCATGCACTAATGAGTCTCTAAAAGACATAAAACAAGTTAAAGAATATGATTCTTAGATCAAGAGATAAATATTTGGTTGAACCATATATAAGATAAATATTGAAATATTTATCGCAATGGAAGCGCAGATGAGCCACATCTCTTATGGAAGAGTTGGACCATATTGGTTTAATCATGAATTAGTCATGAACCAACTTGGTTTAGTTGTGACCCAAACCAAGGGATTAATAGGCTAATTTTTGGTTAAGGGATAATGGGTTAGATTTGAGCTTTCTAATCTAACTCATTAATGAGGGCTATATATTGATTTGGTTAAGAGAAGATTATAGACATGAGATCATTAATTGGCTTGTAAGGTTTTTGGAAAATCTTAACCCAATTTCTCTTCTCCTCTCCCTCTTCCCTCTCTCTTTGGCGCCGCCAACAAAGGGAAGCCTTTCCCTTGTTACTGTGACCACCACAAGGGAGAAAACTATCCCTTGTGTGCTTCTCTTCCTCTTCCTCTTTCTCTTGATCTCTCTTGTTCGCTGATGGCTAGTAACTTCCGAAGTAGAGGCTTGTACTCAAGGAGTTTTCTTGAGGAGCTCGGCGTGGATATGAATAGAGGTGAGGTTCAAAAATGTCACTACGGTTGATGCCCTTCTCATTATAGGACATCTGTAAGGTACACCTAGCATAAATTTATTTTCCATAAAAATTTAATTATGCGATTATGTTTGATATGTTGTATCCTTGTATGCATGTGGTGCGTGTGATGTAATAATTTAGGAATTATTATTATTTTATTTTTTGCTGCACATGTTTACGAAATGTGTTTTAATACACACCGCATTAGGTATATCCCAACTGTGTGTTCGTCGAGTGTGTACTATTGGAGGTATTATGTTGATTATACATATGTTGTGTGTGCGTCAGGTGTATACTATTGAAGGTATCATATTGATTATACCTGTATTGTGTGTGTACACGTGTCTTGCATGTACTATTGGGGGTGTCATGGTGATTATACCCATGTGGTGTGTGCACATATGTTTGGTGTTACTATTGGAGGATCATGTTAATTATACCTTTGTTATTTGTGCACACGTGTCTGGTATGTATTATAGGTGTTGCTGCTTTGTATATGTTGTATGGTGAACACCTGTTGGATCTTTTCATATTTATAGACTTAGGTGATAGATTGGTCATGTACTGGTTGTACATAAGTTGATAGAGTTGTTGTATTGATGATGATTGTATTGGTATCATGATTATTTACATCATGTTCATCATTGCACTATATGCACGCTGACGACCATTATTTCCTTGTGGTATGAGCTAGTTCGACGATCATTGCTCCATTGTGGTATGAGCTAATTTGACGACCATTGTTCCCTTGTGGTATGAGCTAGTTAGATAACACAATACCAGACTTGCATGTATCCTGTCTGCCAAAGCTCCCTTCCATTGTAGGTTAAAGTCAAAGCTAGTCGATAGTGATTATTATATATCTAGATTTGCTTGTATCCTATCGACCAGGGTTCCCTCCCATTGTGGGTTGAGGTCAGAGTCAGTCGATAATGGTTGTTATACCCTAGGATGCCCACAGGTTATCTATGGTAGAGTGATCTCACACAATCCGTAGCTAGATAACTATATCTTGTCTGCTCACGAGTTATCTGTGGTAGAGTGATCTCACACAAATAGGGAGCTTGACATATCGAACTACCCATGGATTATCTATGGTAGAGTGATCTTACGCAATTCCTAGCTAGATAGCTATATGTCTTGGTCATTTGTATTGTTTGTGGTGGAGGGTTACGTTTCTCCCATATATGATATATTGCTTGTGGTGGAGAGTTGCTCTTACATATGATGTATTCTTATAATGGAGTGTTGCTCTCACATATGATGATCTATTACTGTTATATATACTGACACATGCTTAGACTTTGCAGTACCCATGTTAATCATTTCTAGCTCTACTCATTGCATTATTTATAGTTGAGTAGGTTGCTTATGTTGTAGACGCATGTTGCATATATTTGAGATCTTGCCATGATTCATACATGTGTATTTATTATACATGGATATACTATCATATATATTGTTCAGGTGTTATGAGTAGATCTACTACCGATTCTTAGTGATTTACTGATCATTATACCATGTGTTAGATCAGTACTAGTTTGTGTGTTTATCATGTTAGATATGATCATGTTCTTATTTCTCTACTGAGACTGTATATCTTTGATCGCGTTACATATTTGTCCATGCACTGCCATTTGTACATATCCAGACTCACCACCCCTTTTATTGGTTTTCTTTTGCTAGGGAGCAGGTAGAGGATTTATGGAGTTGCTTGGAGGATCCTAGCTGCCAGTACCACATCACATTTGAGATCATCTTTTCATGCTATTTCATATTACGCTATTTGTACTTTGTATATGGTCTTGGTATTATGTTATGTTATTTTGTTTATGGTTTTAAGCCATGTGACCACTTTTATTCATTTTTAGATTTTATTGTGGTGTAAATAATGTTGGCATGCAATCAGTCTATTATCTTGCGTGATTTTTATTTGTACCAGCAATGTAGGCTATGTAATTTTATTATCTTCCGTTGTATTTCTATTTCAGTTATGTGGACTACCTATAAAACTGCATGGTTGTGATTATTTTCAGCCGTGTGAGCTTCATATACAACTGCGTGGTTATGTTTTTTTTTGTTGGGATATGCCCGATGCGGGTGCGTGCTAGAATACGTTTCCTAAACATGTGCAGCAGAAAATAAAACAATAATAATTCCTAATTATTATTGTTGGGTCCAAATATGTAGCTAGAGGGGGGTGAATAGCTCGTCGCGTGCTCGTGTGCTTTATTGCTTGTTTTTCAAAGATGTGCAGTGGAAATACAAGAAACAACTACAACAATGCTAACAAATGAATTTTAATTGGTATCCACCTCACAAGAGGTGACTAGTCCAAGGATCCACGCACACACACACACCTCCACTAATAAACACTCCTTTTCGGTAACTACTGAAGGCGGAGAAGCCCTACAAGTTCACACTACAAGAAGAAAAGGAAAGGGAAACAAAATACAGCACAAGCTTACAAGAAAATCCTAACCCTAGCTTTTTTCTTCAGTTGTAGATCCGCCTCTTGACTTAGAAAACCTCCAAAATCCTTCAAGAACAGGTGATCTGAACTTTGTGGAGAAGTTGTGGAGTCCCTGAGATGAATCGTATGAAGTCTCGGAAGTTCTCCGAAGGAATCGAACGCCTGCAGCTAAATACGACGCCAACGGTCGGATCCCGATCAATTGGATTGCTCCCAATCGATCAGGGAGGCTTTGGATCGATCAGTCGATCGATCCAGAGCGCCTCTGTGCTCTCAAGAATATGCCTGGATTGATCGGCTGATCGATCCAGGGCTTATCGCACGACATCGCCATCTCCCAATCGATCCACTGATCGATTGGGAGCTCTGGATCGATCAGCTGATCGATCCAGAGGCGTTCTGTGCGCTCTGTGACTTGCCCACTCGAGGCTTGTTGCGGGGACCCTCCCAATTGATCGGCCGATCGATTGGGCATCAGCCAATCGATCGGCTGATCGATCCAGACATTGGTTTTTGCCCAAAACTAAGTTCCAAGTCCCCCAAACCAACATCCGGTCAATCCATGACCTGTTGGCTCATCATGCCTAGCATCCGGTCACCCTTGACCTGCTAGGACTCCCTTACCAAGTGTCCGGTCAATCCCTTTGACCCACTTGGACTTTTCTTCATCTTGCCAAGTATCCGGTCAATCCCTTCGACTTACTTGGACTTTCACCAGATGTCTGGTCAACCTTGACCCATCTGGATTTCCTCGTGCCAAGTATCCAGTCACTCCTTTGACCTACTTGGACTTTCACCAGACGTCTGGTCAACCTTGACCCATCTGGATTTCCTCCGTGCCTGACTTCACTCACCAGGACTTCCCAGTCAAGTATCTAGTCAACTTTGACCTACTTGACTCTTCTTCAACCAACCTGATCAGACTCTGATCAAAGGGGAATTGCACCAAACAATCTCCCCAAATGAACGACTGCACCTGCACTTGTCCATATCATCGAAGTCTTGTATTGTCAAACATCGAAACCCAAACCAAGACTCAAGCTTGGTCAACCATGTCAACCTTGACCTGAGGGATATTGCACCAACAATCTCCCCCTTTTTGATGTTTGACAATACCACATTTAAGTTAGGCTAATCCCATAGCCTAAACCTCCTTCATGCCACTAGGTAATGAAGACATAAGTTAAACCCTTCATTCTTCTCCTAAGAGAGCAAACTCCCTCTTAGATAATGAAGTCCTAACTTAAACCCTTCATTCTCCCCCTATTGGCACACATCACAAACATTACCAATCTTTGGGCACACATCAAAACAAACTCTCCCCCTGAAGAATTGCTCACCGTTGTTCACAACTTCACTTGTTGTGATCAACCCGATAATGAAAGTCTCATACCTTTCATTTTCCTTTAACCCTACATTCTCCCCCAATGTAGACAAATGCCCATCCTTGAGCATCTTTAACTTAAACAACGAAGATATTCACTCTCCATTGTAAACACATGCTCAACCTTGAGCATTTTTACTAAAGAAGGTTAACCACCTTCCAATGGTGTATGAAAAATAATTTTCATGTCCTTAAAGAGTGACTCCCCCTAAAGACATGGTCATGAACTTTTATCATTGCACCAACAATGACCTGGAGTCCCTAAACCTTTAGGAAACCCAAATTTTGAAGTTTGAGGTTTAAAAAAAAAAATTCAATGTTGAAACCAAACTTCAACCTAAACTTCAATTTAGTCTTCCACAACCAATCCATCCTTGTTTTCAACATGAAAACACCCTTTTTATGTATACAAATGTATTTTGAGGGGTTAGGATTGGTTTCCTAGACTAATCATGGTTCAAAAATACTGAAATCAGACTTTACCATCCAAAATCAGCAACTTCGATCGATTGGAGTTGGGTCCCAATCGATCGGACCATGCTGAATCGATCCACTGATCGATTCAGGAGGGCTGGATCGATCGGTGGATCGATCCAGGAAGCTTCTGTTCGTGAGAAGCTTGCTCTCAATCGATCGCCCGATCGATTGAGGTCTAATAGTTGCTGAAATTTCATTTCAGTCAACTTCAGAAATCCCTAGAAAGTTCTACAAAATTTTAAAAATTGTGAAAATTTTTGTAGACATTATTTAGGGCATATATTATCATGGAAAAATAGTTTTCTAAGAAAATCCATCATATTTTCCAAGATTAACACAAAACAGAAAACTTGTAAAAATTTTAGTATTTTCTTCTAGTTTGTGTCTAACTATTCAATGGCGATTACTATCAAAAGATAGCCTTCACCAAGGTTTTTCCAAAATCATTTTAAAACCATTTTTAAAAACCAATATCCCATCATGTTCCTTGGGCTTAATGCACATGACTTGTACATTAGCTTTCCCAATGATGGGAAAACACATAACTATTATGTTTTTGATGAACTTAAAACTCAAAAGAATGAACTAAATCAACATCTTGAGTTTTGTTCATCATCCTAACATCTCACTTGTATCTAATGTGCACTAAAACACATACAAGTCTTCTTATAGGTCTTTGTGAGATGTAAGATTTGGTTTTGCCCTAATCTAGGGATCATGCATATCTATCTAGGCATTTTGTGGATATTAAACATCCACCTAGGATGTCACTTGCTGATTCCACTTGTTGATAAATGACATTTTATCCTTCATTTACAAGGAAATAAAATAATGCATGATGATGTTATGACATACATCAAAAAGAAATAATTTTCAAAAGAAAATTTCCTATAACTACATGATGTATGTATGTCATGACATGGTATTTTTATATTTTTCATCATAAGGTATGAATGCAAAAATAGTCATGATGTCATGGCATATAATGGGCAAACAATCATGACAAGGTTTAGCATAAATAAATAAAATACCTAGATTACCTATCTAAGTGTCCTTAAACCTTAGCTAAGTTAAAAATTAAACCTAGATTGCCCTCTAAATGCTCTAAGAAAATGTCAAAACCTAAATTGGCATTTCTAGTTCTCTTGATTAACTTATGCCAATTGAAATTAAGTTTATTCCTCAAATGTTGGCATATTTTGTTCTTCCATAAGAGTAACACTAAGAAAATACCAAAATCCCAACTTGGTATTTCCTTATGTTTTCCCAATATGTGTCATTTTAAAATTTAAAATCAATATTTCCGGAATTAGGCACATTTTACTCTTCCAAAGAGTACATGATAAATCTATTTCATTGTCAAGATTAATAATAACCTTGAAAATACTCCTTGAGTGTCAATTTCTTTAAAGTTGGGTTAACTACTCTTCTTTTTAGAGTTGACACTCTCTAACCCATCTATGAGGTAGAGGAGATGCTCCTAGGAACCCAAAACCTATTTGTGCTCCTTGGATGCTCTAGGTATTCACTAGGGATAACATCCCTAGATACCTTCCTAGTGACCTTGTTTGACTTCTTAGAAGTCTTGGTCACCTTTTCTATGTCAACTCTAGGATTGCTTCCCTTGTGACCTTCTTTGTGACTTTCTTTGACTTCTTAGAAGTCTTAGTCATATTTGTTGCAAAAATACTCTTAGGAATAGCCTTCCTAGTATTTTTGACTTGACCATTTGACCTATGGTTGATTCCATAACTATATGGAACCCTATGGTACGAAATTACATCCTTTTTAGCCTTAAGTTTGTATCCCAAACCTCTATGGCCATTGGATGACTTTGATACTCCTAGACCTAGGTTTTGACTCTTGGACTCTTGTGTCATATTTGTGATTTTTCTAAGGGTCTTCTCTAATTTATCCAGTCTTGACCTCAAGACTTGATTTTCCTTCCATAATTCTTCTACCTTAGGTTTTTCACTAAAACCTTGATTTTTCTTCTTCTTAGGCAAATACCTAGAATCCTTAGAGTTCTTGCCTAAATTCCTATCTACCTTTCTAAACCTAGGTTGAGAGGTTTTAGCATGATAAGCTACATGATTTTCCTTAACTTTATCATGCCTCCTATTTTCATGGTAAATAGCATTGAAATGATATAAATTAGAACTATCATGCTTTTTACCATTATTTAAAGGGATAGACTCAATGAATGATACCTTCCTTCTTACCTTGGAGGCTCCCCCTTGAGTTGAGATTCCTCCTTGAGCCTTGACCGCCTTCTTCCCCTTAGGGCATTGACTTCGGTAATGCCCCTTTTGATTGCAAGAGAAGCACACAATGTGCTCCTTGCTCTTCTTTGTTCCGGGAGCGGTCTCCTTTGGCTTCTCCTTGCCCTTTAGTGCCACTTGGCCCTTCTTGGCCAATTTGGGGCACTTGCTCTTGTAGTGCCCATGTTCCCTACACTCAAAGCATATAATATGATTTTTATTATTAAATGAACTATTTATACCTTCTTGTGTAGGGGTGGCACTTGCTCCTTCATTTGACTTGGGAGTAGAGGCTTCCTCTTGATCCGAAGATGATACTCCTCCATTTGATTTTGCTTGACTTGTGGAGGTGGAAGCTTTTTCATTCACTTCTTCTCTTGACCCGGATGTAGAAGCTTCTCCTTCTTCTTGATCCAGCGTCACCAAAGATTGCTCCCCCTCAATCCTAGAGGTGGAGGCTTCTTCATCTTCATCTTGTATATGGAACAAGGAGTATGCTCCCTCCTTGCCCTCTTCATTGCATTCCTCTGAAGATGAAGCTTCTTGGACTTCTTCTTGGTTTGGTACAGTGGAGGGGATCTCATGAATCTTTGCCAATTTGCTCCATAGCTCCTTGGCATCTTCACACTCTCCAATTTGCTCCAAGATGTTGCTCGGCAATAAATTGACCAAAAGCTTGGTCACTTTGTCATTGGCCTCACATCTTTGGATTTCTTCTTGGCTCCACTTGCTCCTCTTGAGAACTTTGCCCTTTGAATTTCTTGGAGCCTTGAAGCCTTCCATTAGAGCAAACCATTGCTCTATCTCCATCATCAAGAAATTTTCGATTCTTGATCTCCAAGAATCGAAGCTTGTCATTGTGAATGGTGGAGGCACCCTTGTGTTGAATCCAAGTCCATCTTGGAATTCCATTTTAAGTTGAGCCTTTTGATAAAGTCTTTGACTTGTAGAATTGCTTCAACTTCTTCACCCTCTAGCTTTTTCCCTTTCCGGCGATGATTCCGGTGAAGAGCAACCTTGCTCTGATACCACTTGTTGGGTCCAAATATGTAGCTAGAGGGGGGGGGGGTGAATAGCTCGTCGCGTGCTCGTGTGCTTTATTATTTGTTTCTTCAAAGATGTGCAGCGGAAATACAAGAAACAACTACAACAATGCTAACAAATGGATTTTACTTGGTATCCACCTCACAAGAGGTGACTAGTCCAAGGATCCACGCACACACACACACACACTGCCACTAATAAACACTCTTTTTCGGTAACTACCGAAGGCGGAGAAGCCCTACAAGTTCACACTATAAGAAGGAAAGGAAAGGGAAACAAAATACAACACAAGCTTACAAGAAAACCCTAACCCTAGCTTTCTTCTTCAGCTATAGATCCGCCTCTTGACTTAGAAAACCTCTAAGAACCTTCAAGAACTGGCGATCTGAACTTTGTGGAGAAGCTATGGAGTCGCTGAGATGAATCATATGAAGTCTCGGAAGTTCTCCGAAGGAATCGAACGCCTGCAGCTAAATACGACGCCAACGGTCGGATCCCGATCGATTGGATTGCTCCCAATCGATCGGGGAGGCTTTGGATCGATCAGCCGATCGATCCAGAGCGCCTCTGTGCTCTCAGGAATACGCCTGGATCGATCGGCTGATCGATCTAGGGCTTATCGCGTGACATCGCCATCTCCCAATCGATCCACTTATCGATTGGGAGCTCTGGATCGATCAGCTGATCGATCCAGAGGCGTTCTGTGCGCTCTGTGACTTGCCCACTCGAGGCTTGTCGCGGGGACCTTCCCAATCGATTGGCCGATCGATTGGGCATCAGCCAATCGATCGGCTGATCGATCCAAACATTGGTTTTTGCCCAAAACCAAGTCCTAAGTCCCTCAAACCAACATCCGGTCAATCCATGACCTGTTGACTCATCATGCCTAGCATCCGGTCACCCTTGACCTGCTAGAACTCCCTTACCAAGTGTCCAGTCAATCCCTTTGACTCACTTAGACTTTTCTTCATCTTGCCAAGTATCAGGTCAATCCCTTTGACCTACTTGGACTTTTCTTCATCTTGCCAAGTATCCGGTCAATCCCTTCGACCTACTTGGACTTTCACCAGATGTCTGGTCAACCTTGACCCATCTGGATTTCCTCGTGTCAAGTATCCAGTCACTCCTTTGACCTACTTGGACTTTCACCAGACGTCTGGTTAACCTTGACCCATCTGGATTTCCCCCGTGCTTGGCTTCACTCACCAGGACTTCCCTGTCAAGTATCTAGTCAACCTTGACCTACTTGACTCTTCTTCAACCAACCTGATCAGACCCTGATCAGAGGGAAATTGCACCAAACAATCTCCCCAAATGAACGACTGCACCTGCACTTGCCCATATCATCGAAGTCTTGTATTGTCAAATATCGAAACCCAAACCACAACTCAAGCTTGGTCAACCATGTCAACCTTGACCTGAGGGATATTGCACCAATAATTACATCATACACCATACGCATATAAGGATACAACATGCCAAACATGATCACATAATTAAAATTTTATAGAAAGTAAATTTACGCTAGGTTTACCTTATGGATGACCTGTAATGAGAAGGGCATCAACCATAGCGACGTGGTCGAACTTCGCCTCTATTTATATTCACACTGAGCTCCTCAAGACAACTCTGTGAGTATAAACTTCTCCTTTGGAAGTTACTAGCCATGAGCGAAGAAGAGAGATCAAGAGGAAGAAGTAAACAAGGAAGATGCCTCTTCCTTGCTTGGTGGTCAGGGCACAAGGAGAAGGATTTCTCCTTGTTGTGGGTGGCAGCAAAGAGAGGGAAGAGGGAGAAGAAGATTGAGTTTTGAAATATCCAATCAACCAAATAATGAAACTTTTATCTAATTCTCTCCCAATTACATCTATATATAATCCTCTTTAATGAGTTGGATTAGAAAGTCCAAATTCAACCCACTAAAAATTAGCTCATTAACCCCTTAGTTTGGTTCACAAATAAACTAAGTTGGTTCACAACTAAACTAAGTTGGTTCATGACTAATTCATGATTAAACCAAATATGGTTCAACTCTATCATAAGAGATGTAGCCCATCTGCACTTCTATTATGACAAATATTTCTATATTTGTCTTATATATGGTCTAACTAAATATTTATCTCTTGATCTAAGAATCCTATTCTTTAACTTGTTTATGTTTTTTAGAGACTTATTAGTGCGTGAGACCCAATAGGTTCCCGGTTTATCTTGGCTATCCATAATTAACTACTTAATTATAAAATGATCATGAGTGCACCTAGTAGTATATCATGATCCCCAATGAGCCGAAAAATCATAGTTGATCTTAGAACTAATTCTAAATCCTTCATCAGCTACAGTGAGCCGTGCCTTGTTCCTTTCACTCGTCTTATACCCACTTAGTTTAAGACATGGTCAATGTGTCTATCGCCACTAGACTGACTATGTCACACCTAGCCCAAGTAATACTTCCTTGTTCTACGAATTTAAATTGCTTGTACATGTGTCTAAGAGTCTCACACTCTTAACATGTGATGCTTTGGCCAAATACTTTGAGTAATAATCCTAACGATTGGCCATAGAGTATACGTCTCCTCGCAAGGAGTTGTGAATCCTCTGTGGACTATCCAAACATCTTCGGGCATTTCGACTTATACTCAATCATCCCAGGTCCATGCCTCAATGAGATGCTTGCTTAAGATGTCAAAGTATAAGTCTCCATGACTAAGATGACTTGTATACCTCAAGTCAAAGGAAACTTGCACTCAAGCTATAGTAAGAGCTTCATAGATATATCCATATATATAGATAACCATATGAAGTCTTACAGCGAGTCGCTCCAATGAACTAGTTACCATAACTAGCATCCACATTTAACTCTCGACATCCCAATGTCTCTAGCCAGTGAGAAAATAACTGCTTGGCGAACCAAGGAGTATAACTCGTGTTAGTCTTACAGAATTGATGATGTCTAAATGCATCAATTCGACGACTAGGAAAATTCTAATACGTTGATAATTGCACATGTAGAGATAATCACTAGTTGTGATCCAATCACAATTTCTCTCATGCTATGAATTATATTACGGACATTCAGTAAATGAGTTTAAGATAATCAAACATATAATATGCACTCAAATAGTGAATCTATATTTAGTAAAATTGTAAGGCGATTATCTTAGGACATCCCTCAAAATCTAACACTCCCACTTTTAAAATAATTTTTAATGAAGTTTTAAAAAAAATTTGTAATTTTTTAACTTGTAAGTTAAAGTTTTAATTAATTTATATTAAACATAGAATTAATGTTTTGATTAGGTTTAATTAATTTAAAAACTTATAAAAAAGGTTGTTTAACCCATGTTAGATTTAAACTTAGCTTTGGGTTAATCAAGCAAACTTCCTAAAGATAAGTTTTCAGTCAGTGGCGAGGCATATGACCTTCTTGTGTATCAACGATGGACCACTTTGTGAATACTTTCCAAATTAGTCCTGCCAAAAAAACTTAATACTAGGTTTTGGTCTAATTAGCCTATGTTTGACTAAGGTTGCTTCAGCAAGATCCACTAAGTCTAGTGCACTAGGTAGAATACATAAGATTAGCCTAGACATGCCTTCGACAAAGCTTCCTTGGCGTACTATCATCCCATTCTATTCCGATCCTATGTTATTAGGGTTTTATAAACCTTTTTAACTAACTGTTCTAAACTAAGTAGAAAAGTAAACCTAATCCTAATCAGCAAAGTTGGTTAATCAAGTTGATTGAACTATTTTTCTAAGCAGTGAATTTGACTCTTAGGGATCAAATAATGACTTAGTTTGATTGGCTTGGTTAAATATTTTTTAGGAACCCATGATTGGACTTGATTTCTAACATTTTAACTAAATAAGGACATATATGGTTTGTTGGTTTTGTTTAGTTTATAACCAAGTCTTGATTTGTTGTACATGACTCATTGTGACCTAAGTATCATATTTAGACACTTGGATCCCAATTTGAACTTTTTCAACGTTTTCTTGAGTCGCTCGACTTGACTTTTCAAGTTGGAACTTTCTTTCTCAAATTTGGCAACTTGAGTTGAAGTTTCGACTTGAACTTAGTTAATTGAGTTACTCAAGTTAACTTGCTCCTTAAGGTCATCAATTTCCTTAAGTAGTAAGTTATTTATTTTTTAGATTTTGTTAATTTTTTAAACAAACATTTAACTATTTTAAGTAAATTTGACTTTCAATAAAAGGTTACCATATTGGGACCTTCAGAAATGGATATGGATCCGTAGCTTCTCTCAGACTCGGTGTCAGTCTCAGAATTGGTGTCGATCTTGGACTCATACTCTTCCTCGGACTCGGAATTTTTGTTTCTTGCCATAAGGGCAAGATGACTCAAGTGCTTTGGTTCATTTGCATCGGACTCCTTGGAAGATGACTCGTCCCATGCCGTTTTGAGGGTCTTCTTCCTTATTGATTTTGAATTTTCTTCCTTCCAATTAGGGCATTCCTTTTTGAAATGCCCCTTCTTATTGCATCCATAACAAATCATTTCTGATTTATTTTGCATCTTGTTGGTTCGTGTCTTCTTGGTGCTTCTTTTGAACCTCCTTTTTGTTAGTAGTTTTCTAACCATGTTGACCTTCTCCTCTTCATTGGTTGAGTCAGAGTCAAATTCACTTTCTGGTTCATTCTTGGCTTTGATCTTGGTTTCTTTGCTTGATCCTGCATACAAGGCAATACCTTTCTTGACTTGACTCAAGTTAGACTATTTGTGTGATTTTAATTCACAAAAAAGTTAGTCTAATTTAAGAATTGAGAGGTCCCTTGAAACTTTGTATGCATCTACTATTGGTGCCCAAAAAGCATTTCTCGGAAATGCATTTAGTGCATACCTTATCGTGTCGTGGTTCTCTAGGTTGTGTCTAATCAAATGTAGGCAGTTGAGAATATCCTTTAGTCTTGCGTATAGTTGCGCGACCATCTCTCCAGGAATTATTTTAATATTAAATAAATTATTTAATAGTAAATCTCTTTTATTTACCTTAGATTCATTAGTTCTTTCATACAGCTTTGCCAGATGGTCCCAGAATTCTTTTGCATTTTCGTAGGGCCTAACTTGGTTCAGTTCTTCCATCGTCAAGCCACACTAAATTGTGTTGATTACTTTGTAGTTTAGTTGCGCCTTTTTGATCATGGGGGGCGGGGGGGGGGGGGTCCAATCTTCTGGTTCTATTGTCTTTCCATCAACCATCGAAGGAGTGTATCTTTTGAGTATGGTGAACCAAAGCTTGATCTCGGACTTGAGGTAGCACTCCATTCTATTATTCCAATAGCTGAAGTTCTCCCCTTTTAACAATGGAGGGCGGATGGAGCTATACCCTTCTTGGTAAGAGTTTGACATCCTTGCGATCAAAGAATAAAGAAGAAGAAAATTTCCAAGACTCTCGTATTGAGATTAATAGTGCGGGATAAAGAACAAAAAGTATTACTTAAGAATTAAAGAAAATACTTTTATAAAAAAAAAAGAAAAAGTTTTTAAAATTGCTCGAAAAATGGTTAAGTAATTTCAGAGCTACCAAGCTCTGATACTAATTGAAAGATCAAAAAGGAGCGATAGAAGGGGGGAGGGATGAATATCGCTCATTAAATTTTTTTTTTCATATCGATTCTTAAAACGAATATCAAAGTGGCAGCGGAAAAAGCAATACAGATGACACAAGTTAGTTACTTGGTTCGGAACCTACGTCGACTCCTACTCCAAGACCCGCGATCCTTGATCGCACTGTTGGATAATCCACTAGAATTCTTCTTTATGAAATCTTCGGAAAGAAGTAATGCATACAAAATAATGAATGTAAGATAGTAACACACTACTATCTTTTGGAAATTAAAACAATACAAGCTTAAACAAAAATATATCGACAATATGTAGTAGATTGAGCTCGCTCGATACTTCTGGATGGTGCAATAGCTTTCTTGAAGATGAGAAATAGAGTAGTAGCACAAACAGAGATTTAGTACAGAGGTGAACTGAAAATTGATTATCTGCCTTGGACCTTGAGCTCCCCTTTTATAAGCCTTGATCGGTCGACTGATAAACCCATTGGTCGATTGATTCATTTGGTCGACCGAACCTCCTATCAGTCGACTGAACGTACTCCCTTCCTTCTTTGTTGAGATCCAATCTTCGTGCATTTATGAGCTTTAATGGTTTGATCGACTGATCACCTTGTTCGGTCAATCAAACAGTGAACTTCCTTGTTCGCCGAGATTTGTACTTAATTCTACATTAATGAAGTGATCGATTGGTCAACTGAGCAGCCTGGATTCCTTTATTGGTTTAGCTCGATCTGATCTGTGCCACATCATCATAGTTCGGTCGACCGATCTGCTAGTTCGTGTTAGTATTAGCCCTAGTATCAATTATGAGATGATTGTAAAGGACTCCTTTTGTATCATATTTCATTATTAATAAAAGGCAAAGTTGATTATTATATTTATTTCAATTCAGTACCGAATGAATAGGTATAATAATGCCCTAGAGTAAGAGGTTCTAATCTACAACATATCAATTGGTTGAATTGATAGTGAGATATTGTAGATATACATAGAACACTACTCTTAACTATTCCTAGTCAAGCATTAATATGCAAGGACAATATTAATGCGTTGAGACTAGCATGTATGTCAATGGATGACTTAATCTCATAAGTCATGGATATGAGATATCAGGTTGGTACATGGATATATATTAGAGAATATATATTGAATGACCCACCATGAGAATATTTCATGGATCGTTATATGAGTGTCATAAACATTCTCTTGTGACTATTGGTATGAATAGTCCTTAGACCTGAAGTCACTATGGTTCCCTACATAAGAAGTTGTGTACTTAAGTATCGGCAAACGTCACCTGTAACAAGGTGAACTATAAAGTCGATTACTGGGTATGCAATAAGTTATGTAGAGGGATGTGAGTAATATCTATCCCTTCCATATAACAGAAGTGATATCTGTGGGCCCCTTGATTAGTAGGACACAGGAATACATGACCATGCTCAAATGAGTCAATATGCGATATTGAGCTTATTTGATTGAGTGTGTCTACATAGAGATCAAGAAACACAAAGATTGATAAGAAGATGACGCATTCTATATCTCATTAATCAATATAGATATCAAGGATAGAAGGATTGAGTCATACAAGATATTAGACATGAAAAGGTTAGGTCGGGTCTCGAGATTCTCGTCACTTGGGTATCAATGATGCATTGCTAGATGCTACTCATTGCTTATATATCTAAAATTATTTTAGATACATTGTCAATGTTACGAGAGCCTATTGGGTCACACACAAAGAACATATTGATTTAGAGATGGATTATAGGATTAAGTTTAATCCGAATTATACACATTAAGTTAGACTCGAATGAATTCAGATTAGACTTATTGAGTAATGGGTTAGACTCATTGGTTTATTGGGTTAATGACTTATTGGGTTAATGGTTAATCTAATATTCTAAATCTAACCCATTAAGATTAATGAATATTAATAGAGATTAATATATTATCATTAATCAAAAGGAAGATCAAGAGACAAAAATGTTTTTGTATTCATTAGATGAATACAAAAACCATTTGTAAAAGTAACCTTTAGGCGAAGTAACTTTTTTTTTGGTAAATTAATCTTTTGGTGAAGTAACCTATTTGGTAAAGTAACCCTTTTGTGAAGTCACCTTATATAGATGAAGTGACCTTTTGGGTGATGTGATCTTCTTGGTTTTTGCTCTTCTTCCTTCTTCCACTCTTGTCCGAAACTTCCACAAGAAGTTGCTAGCACAACCTTTGGTTGTTTCTCTCCATTTTGTGAGTTCATGAGACGGACGAAGAACGAGTTAATGTGGATACCATAGAGGCGCAAACATGTTGATCGCGCTGAGATATACATCCTAAAGAAACGTTGCTGTCAGGATTGCAAAGGGCACGTAGCAAAGGTATATATCTTTTAACAAAACTTAGTATATGGTTTCCTTTGCATGGATCTTCTAGATAGGAACTTATTTTTCTGCTGCGCTTTTTGGCATATTTAGCGCTATAGTTCCTTATAGTTCGGTGGACCGATCTACTGGTTCGATGGATTGATCAGGTGTTGATCGAACTCTGTTATGCTCTGATATGAATTCTGGTCTGAATCGATGTGGTTTGGTCGATTAATCCCTGGGTTCAGTCCACTGATCAAGCTGGTTCTTGCAAAATAGAGTTAAACACAATATATTCCTGCAAAACAAAGGTTAGCACATTATAATATGATGCATGAGTAGTAATTGACAGTAACACTGTCTTGATCTCAACTTGGAAACCTTCCTAGTTTCTTCAGTTGGATCAATAACGTAGGATTTGTTCCTTCCTAGAACATGTCCTCACTGTCGCTCCTCTCCAATTTGCTTACCTCAACCTACCTGCCAAACATTTGTCCTCCAAACATGTTTGGACTTTGCCACTTAGTATCTGATCATCTCACCAGGACTTTCCCTTGATCTTCGGTCCTCTAGACCTATTGAGCTTTCCTGCCAAGTGTCGGGTCCTCTTGACCCACTTGGGCTTACTGCCTGGCTTCCACGATCTGCTAAGACTTTCCCGGTTGAGTAAACTGTTGGTTGCTATGCGGAATATAATATCAGTTCCCCTGTACAAAAATTTTATACAGGTCCTGAACCTTTACTAACAACCTATTGTGTTCTTTAGAAATTAAATTAGGAATCGCAAACAGAATTTACCATTATTGATTCCAAATTTAACTTATCTGTTCTTAGTGGTTTAGACTTGGATCGCAAACGATGCTTAACATTATTGATCCAAATCCACCCATGTTATAAATTTAATTAAATATTAATTTCTAAAATTGGCTTCCAGGACTGCATGGCGAGGTACTAGGCCTTCTTGGATATGGGATCATCCACCACCGCCTAGACAAAACCTTTTAAAGAAATTTAATATTGAATGTTCTTATATAACCCTAGGTTTAACCAAAAGGAACAATCGAATCACAAATTCAAAAAATAAAAAAAAAACACAAACTCGAATCACAAATTTGAAACATATAATCATATGCCTCTTGTGTTTGGTATTTCAAAATCTATACAAAGAAAACTAGTATGATGCGGAATAGAATTACTAGTTATACCTTTCTTTGTAAGCAACAACATCTTGATCTTCTATCATATTCCTCTTCTTATCTCAGACGTTGTGTGGGCAACAATCTACCGAGATGAGAATCCACCAAGCCTCCTTCTTCCTTCATCCTTCTTCCAAGTTTCGGCCAAGCAACCTTCTCCAAGAGATAGCAAGTCTCGGCCACCAACCAAGCTCCAAGGGAAAACTAAGAAACAAAGCCTTCTTTCTCATCTTCTTCACAAAGCAAATCCGGCCACCAAAACAAGCTCCAAGAGGATGATAGGTTCGACCACTAGAAGAAGAGAGGAAGAGATGATTAGGGTCGGCCACACCAAGGAAGAAAAGAGAGAGGAATAATAGAAGATATGTTGTGAGGTGAGGCACCTCTACCCCCTCTTTTATATTCCTTGGTCTTGACATATAAGGAAATTTAATTATAATTAAAATTTTCTTATTTTCCTAGCCATTGGTTAATAAGGAAAATTTAATTAAAAATTCCCTTTAAACCCTTTACATGGGACCCCTTCACATGCTCCAAATAAGGCAAGTTTTAAACACAAAATTAAACTTCCTTATTTGTTTCCGGAAATTTTTAAAATAAAAATTTCTCTAATAATTTTTCCCTTCATGGTTGGTTATAAAAGGAAATTTTATAAATTAAAATCTCTCTTATTAAAACATGTGGATGATTTCCAAAAAGGAAAGTTTTCTTTAAAATTAAAATCATCCTCTCAATTTACAAATAAGAAAAGATATCAAATCTTTTCTTAATCTTTTGTAGAAACTATAATAGGAAAGATTTAATTTTAAAACTTTCTTTTAAATCATGAAGATGGTTATAAAAAAAGAGAAAGTTTTATCAAAAATTAAAATCTTCCTTTTAACTATAAATAAGGAAAGATATCAAACCTTTTACTTAACCTTTTGTAGAAAGCTATAAAAGGAAAGATTTAAATTTTCAACTCTTTTTAAAACCATGGTTTCCACATAAGAAAATTTTTTAAAAATAAAATCCATTTTATTTTATTTTGGCCGGCCACCTAAGCTTGGGTTCAAGCTAGGGCCGACCACTCAATGGAACCAACTCACCTTGATTTGGCCGACCCTAGCTTGGGCTCCAAGCTAGGCTTGGCCGACCACCTTAAGGTGGATAAGAAGGTGAGTATGAGTGGGTATAATGCTTTATAAATAAGAGGCTATGATAGGGACCGAGAGGAGGAATTGATTTTGGTCTCCCGATGAAAATAAGCTTCCCGTGTTCACCTCGAACACCCAACTTAATTTCATCAATAATAATTCATACCACTAAAGAATTATTATTGAACTACCGCACCAATCCCAAATTACATTTGGGATCCTTATTATTATGAGTGTATTAGTCTCCCTATGTTTAAGATATAAAATGTCCACTAATTAACTGAGTTACTGACAACTCACTTAATTAATATCTAGCTCCAAGAGTAGTACCACTCAACTTCATTATCATGTCTGACTAAGTCCACCTGCAGGGTTTACATGACAATCCTTATGAGCTCCTCTTGGGGACATCATCAACCTAGATTACTATGACACAATTTCCTTCTATAATCAACAGCACACACTATAAATAATATCATTTTTCAACTTATCGGGCCTCTTGATTTATTGAACTAAATCTCACTCATTGATAAGTCAAAGAAATAAATACTAAATATATGTGTTTGTTATTATATCAGGATTAAGAGCATACACTTCTATAATAACAAAAGTCTTGTTCTTTTATTCAGTCAGTATAAAAAGAACTTACATTAAATGGTCCTGCTCAATACACTAAGAGTGTACTAGTGTAATTTTATAGTTAAGATAAACTAATACCAAATTATACTACAACTATTTCAATGGTTTGTTCCTTTCCATTTTAGTCGTGAGCTACTGTTTATAATTTATAAGGAATTGATAACATGATCTTCTGTGTGTGACACCACACACTATGTTATCTACAATATAAATTAATTGAACAACTACACTTAGCATATAAATATAGACATTTGACCAATGTGATTCTTTATTTCATAATAAAATGTTTACAAAAGGCTAGACTTTTAGTTTACAAAAGGCAAAGGTATATATCTTTTAACAAAACTTAGTATATGGTTTCCTTTGCATGGATCTTCTGGATAGGAACTTATTTTTCTGCTACGCTTTTTGGCATATTTAGCGCTATAGTTCCTTACAGTTCGGTGGACCGATCTACTGGTTCGATGGACTAATCAGGTGTTGATCGAACTCTGTTATGCTCTGATATGAATTCTGGTCTGAATCGATGTGGTTTGGTCGATTAATCCCTGGGTTCGGTCCACCGATCAAGCCGGTTCTTGCAAAATAGAGTTAAACACAATATATTCCTGCAAAATAAAGGTTAGCACAGTATAATATGATGCATGAGTAGTAATTGACAGTAACGCTGTCTTGATCTCAACTTGGAAACCTTCCTAGTTTCTTCAGTTGGATCAATGACGTAGGGTTTGTTCCTTCCTAGAACATGTCCTCACCATCGCTTCTCTCCAGTTTGCTTATCCCAACCTACCTACCAAACATTTATCCTCCAGACATGTTTGGACTTTGCCGCTTAGCATCTGATCGTCTCACTAGGACTTTCTCTCGATCTTCGGTCCTCTAGACCTATTGAGCTTTCCTGCCAAGTGTCGGGTCCTCTTGACCACTTGGGCTTATTGCTTGGCTTTCACGATCTGCTAAGACTTTCCCGGTTGAGTAAACATCCTGCACATTTAGTTAATTTGTTAGATCATAACATGACTTAGCTTAAACCTTTGACAACATCAAAACTCAAGTTCGATTCTAGTGCACCCTACACCAATAATCTCCTCATTTTTTATATTTGGCAACCAAGGTTCATAGTTAAGTTAATAACATATGTAAAGATAAATAACAAGTAATTTTTTTACTTAACACTCCCCCTAAGTTTAATAACTCCTCCTGAATTTGCTATCTCTCTCCCTTGACCTACATTAAAAATTGGGAAATTGCAAATAGCAAGTTTAAAAAGACTGAGTGGTAATAAAATTTTTATAAGATTGCTAATGTATAATTATTTAAAGTACATTCTAAAAACAAAATATGACAAGACTGAACCATTCCAAAATGAGGCTCAAAAAGATGGTTTTAAAAGGTTTAACAAGAATACTAGCTAGGTGGATTTCAAAAGTAGACTTTTAAAAATATTCCTAAATATTAACTAAAAACTAATTGATAAAATAAGATAAATTGGTAGAGAAAGGTGGAGAAAATTTGATAAAGAAAATTTTGAAGGTAATTTAAAATTTTTTATAAAGATAAAGTTTGAAAAATAATTTTAAAAATATAGTGAAGAAAAATTTGGAAAGTAATTTTGATAATTTTGAAAAGTTTAAATATGGAAATATAGTTAATAAAAATTTTGAAAAATTTTTAATGATAAAGTTTGAAAATAATTTCAAAAAAATTAAGTTTGAATTTTCTTAGTTTTGAAATTTTCAAAATTGATGTTGAAGCTCCCTCTAAAATTGATAAGTACCTAAAAGTCCAAGTATGATTTTAAAAACTAGAAAAATATCCTTATGATGAAATGTCTGACCTATATAGTTAGCTAACTACCACAAGATAGCAGCTTTTGACTTAGGTTGGTCAATTTAAGTATTGGGTTCTGACTAGTTTGTTACTAGCTAGAGTACTCAAATTGATCAATATGTTTTGTTTAAAGCCCAAATTTATAGAGATGCACTGATATAAGTATCTGAAATATTAGGCTAAGTCCTAAGCATCTCACACTATTCTATGTTTCAACATACATAAGCAAGGTACCTTACTGTGCTTGTGAGATGTTGGCTTCTAAGACTATAGGAACATGCAATTCTATGATAAGTCCTAGGCTATTCCAAAAAGATAAAATTTTGAATACTATTTTGAAAACAAATTTTAAAAAGGTAAATTTGAAAACATAATTTTGAAAAACTAATTAAAAATTTTTAAAAATAAAGAAATCTATTCTATAAAGCATACACAGAAATCAATTGAAGAGCATATTAAAAGTTACATAATTAAAGAGTACCCATAATTGACAAGTACAAAATCCAAATACATGCATAGTCATAAGTGTATCAAAATAGGTATCTAGCCCCAAAAGTCAATCGTCCCAGTCATCATCTGCAGCACGAAGATAATCAAACATCCTATGCTGCTCCCTCTCAAAAATATCAATTCGATCAGTCATCTCTTGATGAAAATCTATAATTTGTCCTTGAAGAGAGTTATACTGATTGGTCATCTTGGTTTCTAAGGAGTTGAACTGTCCAAAAATGTCGTCTCAAAGATGACTAAAAAAATCACTAGTCGGTGGAGGAGGTGTGTAAGAGCTGCCCTGATTAGCATCGAAAAAAGGTGTCAATGCAAATCCTGGATCAAAGGGTGGTTAATGGTGCTCCTTGACTGCAATCGACTCATCCTCAGCTACAGGTGGAACATATCATGGATGGGTCCGCTTGTACATAAGTCCCTCTTCACTAGTCCTAATCCCAACCAAAGACAATTGTCAAATCCCAATGAGATCAAAATCAGATAACTCAATTAGTTCACCCAGATGAACTCCTACCCCTAGAGAAGCAATGTACACAGTGAGGACATGACACTAGATCATATGAACTTTATTCGAGGTGTTGTACCCCAAATAGTAGATAATATATCTGAACACCTAGTAACCCAAGTCAAAATCAAGTCGGTGCCTTAGTGCATACATCAGAAAAAGATGCATTGGACGTAAAACCCCCTGATCTCTAGAAGATAGAGGATGAATGCAAGACATAATCATCTTGTAAAGGGCATTGTTATGTGGACTTAGTGGCACAATTGATATATTTTTGGGACGCGACCCCTCAAAGAAGTCAGTGTACATGAGATCAAGAGTCAAATGAGTAAAAGGGGTGGGTAGCATGTCAGGAAGGGAGCACTGAAAAAGATACGATTAATAGAAGGTCAAATTCACAAAAATCTGAGAAACATATCAAGGTCGAACAACATCTCCCTAGTTGCGACTCTAGTCCTATAGTGATGAAGATCAATTTCACATAAGTTATGATAAAACTCATAACATAGAATAGGATTATATGCATGTCGACAGAAGACAATACTGTCAAGTTGAAAATGTTGCATAATGTCGATAGCCTCTGGAAAATATGTTTGATAGAATTGAAGGTCAAAACAACGAGTTCCTATCTCTTTAAATTTTTCATTTAGAAATGATTGACGTAGATCTTCAGTTAAAAAATCTACGGTCTTGGCTGGGATTTAAGGAGCTAGCCTCCCTTTGTGCAGTTGTACGACTCATTTCAATATAGTTAAAGACATGGAATAAATAAATGACAATTTGAAAAAGAAAGGAAGTTTGGATAGAGATTACCGAGGCATAATCGATTTAGGGTTTAGGATTTAGGGGTTGGGATGAGACTCGGCTTTTGTCTGAGTATTTGTTTTATAGACCTCGATCGGTCGACCGATAAGGGGTTTAATCGACCGATCCCTTAAAACACAGTGTTTCCTGTAGGATCAAGATGCGCTAGAAAGGGGGGGGGGGAGGGGATGAAAAGCGCTTGTGGATTTTTCACGTTTTTTCAGAAAACACGATCGGAGATAAACACAATGGAAAAGAATTCAAGAGCAGAAGAAAAAAAAATCTCTAACAGATTTATTTTTACTTGGTTCGAAGTCTGTGATGGCTTCTACTCCAAGACCCACACTCATTGAGTGTTTACTTTGGGCAATTCACTATCAGTTCGAAAAGTGTTTACAAAGAGCAGTACAATGTATTTATGATGTAGGTGCAGTAATTAAAACTATACTGATGACTTTTGAGGATCTAGAAGGTCATGCTTTTTTTCATCGGAGTCGTGTCGCTCGGTTGTCAGAGTCACATCACGGAGTCATAGAATCATCTTTAGAGCAGCGCGTAGTAGAGTAATCATGAAATCAAGTGTTACTGTGCATCTGGTCGAGATTGCCTTATATAAGCTATTGAAGGCGCCTTCAAGCTCCATGAAAGGCGCCTCTAGCTCGGTTCTTTTCCTCACCGTGTCGGAGATGATAGCTTGCATGATATGCACTGTTTATCCATCCGAAGGAACCTTCAGCCCATGGAAGGCGCCTTCCATTTGGTGTTCAAGGCACCTTCAGGCTCCTTGAAGGCGCCTTCACACCTTGCTATGCAAGGACTTCAGCTAAGGCACCTGAGGCACCTCGGACACTGTTCATCCGAGCTTTTCCTTGAGAACTCCCTTCTTACAAGGCATATTAATCCACAAATAAAATATACCCTATAATATAAGTTAGCACAATAAAATATGAATAATATAAGTGATTAACAGCTTTCGGATTGTCCGGTTCTGACTTTTAGATTTCTTGGAAACCCTAGATCAACTGACGCCTACTATTGCCTCTTCGAGGAACGCATCCTCACCTACTCCTCTAAGAAAAGTTTACCTTTTGCCAGATTGGTCCTCCAAGACTGTTTGGACTTTTGCTCAGCGTTCAATATTTCAGGTCTTCCCACTAGACATCCGATCCCGACCCGTGTAGTCTTTCACTTGGCCCGCGATTACCAGGATTTTCACCTAGAGTCCCTGACTCTAGGATTTTACCCAAAGTGCTCAACCCGCCAAGATTTCACCTTGCCTAACCGTAGTTAGGACTTTCCATCACCTAGGGTTACCTCCCCCTAGGGTTTTCACCTGTCTAGAATCCACTAGGACTTTTGCCTAAGAATACTTAGGACTTTCCTGCATGCTCATTGAACCTTGTTAGACAACAAGTGACCTTAACTTTGGACCCTTTTCCATAATCAAAACTTAGATTCGATCATTTGGTGCTCCTTGTACCAACAATCTCCCCTTTTTTTATTATTACAACTTAGTTCAAAGTTAAGTAAAACATAACAATAACGTAAAGAACAATGATTTTTAAAAAATCTCCCTTATGCTCCCCCTTAATCAAAAGTTATATGTTTAACTTAACTTTATCTTTCTAACATTTAACTTTCTCTCCCCCTTTGACATAATTAAAAAGATACTAAGAGAGAAAAGGTAAGAAAAAAAATATTAACTCTTAATTTCTTTCAAAATTTTAATTTGAAACTCCCTTTGAATTTATCTAAACAAATTTAGTGTAAAAGGGTTTTAAAATACTTAGCCTTTTGAAAGATTTAAAAAGTTTAACTAAATGCTTTTGTTTTAGAAAAGATTTTTTTAAAAAAAATATAACTAAATACTTAGTTTTAGAAAGATTTTCTTAACAATTTAACTAAACACTTAGCTTTTTCGAAAAATTGGGATAAATTTAAGTTTTAAAAACTTAGCTAAGAAAATGATTTCTATAAAAACTTAGCTTCAAAAGATTTTTATAAAAACTTAGTTTTTAAGAAGATTTTAGATAAAAAGCATAGTTTGATAATTAAAACAACCATAGTGAAAAAAATTAGACTGCTCGTACTTTAAAAAAATACTTTATCACTCCCCCTTAATTAATGCAAAAAGATGTTTTAAATTTTAGGGTCCTAGAGTCCAAACATGAGGCGTAAATTAAAAGAAAAAAAAACTTCAAAATAAACATCTACCTGTTGGTCCCTTTGGAAGCCGACAAGAGGGGAGGGGTGAATTGCCCTACAAAATAAAACAATCCCTTTCTCGGATTTTCAACTAAAAAACTTGCATAAATAGAGTAAACAAAATATAATAGAAAAAAAATGAGGCTCATAATTTATTTGGTTACAATCGAGGAGGTTGTTAATCCAAGGCAGATGAAAAGCGTACTAAAAAATCTTCTCTGGGCAGAGAAGCCTCTTACAACGTTGACGCATAAGAAATAGAAGCTTAACTCTAAAATGAAGCGTACAAGTGAGTTGTTGAAAAGCTTCTGGACCAAGGCTTTATTTATAGCCTTGGTCGGGGTGCCCCGAAGGGTTTCAGGCGCCCTGGGGGGATAAAATTTTATCCCCTACGCACAGATCGTGGTTTGACCGCGATCTGGATAAATACCAACTCCGGGCGCTCGGAATGGTTCTGGGCGCTCGGACCACTAAGTCAACCCAGTTGACTTGCTGGTCCAAGCCTTCTACTCCGGTACTGCTTGCCTCGGTCTCCGCTGGCTTGGGTGATCTTGGCCATCCGGAATAGGGCTCACCCGAACCCAACTTCTAACCTTCTCCTCGAGCAGCCTTCCTCCCCAGTTTCTCGTCCCTCAAACGTCGCGTACATTTTTCTCATCCACCGGTGTACTCTTCCGCGGTCACCTCGTCCCTCGGACATACCGAGCCCATCGGCTCTCTCCCTGTGTCGTCCTTCTCGCTAGCCGCATTTTCCGCTCGACTTCCTGTGTTCCTAAGGTCCTGCACACTTAGACACAAGGGTTAAACAAAACAGGACCTAACTTAACTTGTTTGATTACATCAAAACACCTTGGGGTTCCAACAATCTCCCCCTTTTTGATATGAACAACCCAAGTTAAGGTAGGGTAAAACAAACATAATGTAAAAATAAATAATGTTGAAAAAATAAGTGTAAGATTTTTCAATGAAAGAAATTTTAAATGCACCTCCCCCTAGACTTAACATTCTTCTCCCCCTTTGATCACATAAAAAATAGGGTGCTTTTAACAAGTCTAAGGTAATTTCAAAAAAAAAAATCTAAGTAAAAAAGACATATTTAAAAAAAAACTTTCAAGGTTTTCAACAAATTTCAAAGTTAAGAATTTAGTGCAATGGAATAAGTAACTTAAAAATATTTTTCAAGGTTTGAGACATATTTCAAAATTTTCAACAGAAAATAAAAAATTTCATAAGTGTTGAAACAAAAATTTCTAAGAAAAATTTTCTAAGGCAAAAAAAAAAAAAAATTACTTTTAAATTTGTAACATAAAGATTTCCTAACTTAAAAAAAATTTTCTAAGTTTTCATAAACTTGAATATTTTTGAAAATATTTTCTAAAACAAATTGAGTAACCCTTTAAAGCATTAAGTAATTTTAATTTTAATATTTTTTCAGTTAGTCAATTAAACTGTTTATTTCAATACTTGGCTTCCAGGCAGTGACGAGGCACTAGGCCTTCTTGGTTATTGGAGCAACAACCACTTTCTTAAAAAAGCCTTATAAAGAAATTCACTGTTTAATTTTTTTGCTGAAAGCGCTAAATTTAATTAACAGTTCAAGTTAAACACAACTTTGGAACCCAATATAGATTTCATCCTACAGGGTTAATCAGGTATTTTCTAGATACATAAGCTTTTGATATTTTTCTAATCTGACTTTTATGAAACCTATAGTACCAGTTTAATCCTTTATAATTTCTAAAAGCAAAAATATTTGAATAACCAAAATTTTTCAAGTTTTCTATTTCTTCTTTTAATTTAACATTTTCAAGTTTAATTTTATCAAAATCCTCTATCCGACAAGATTTTGCTAAAGTTCTTTTTATTTCTAAGTTTTCATTTTTTTAATTTAGAATTTTCACTTTTTAATTTATACATAGACTTTGTCATAGCCTTAATTCCGAAATAAAGCTGATTAGGAGGTAAGAGACATACCTCACTTACCATATAAGACTTGAAGCCTGACTCTCCCCCTGTTTCGCTACATTCATCTGAAGTCGCTCCCCCTTCATCGATGCTGGGTTCTGATGTACTTTGCCCTTCATAGCTTGCCATCAGTGCTAGCCCGACATATTCTTGTATCTCGGACTCAGATGATGAACTATCGTCCCAAGTAGCTTTTAGATTCTTGTGCTTCTTGGGTATCTTGACTTTGTCCTTCTTGAGTTCTGGGCAATCCTCTTTTAAGTGCCCTTCTTTTTGACACTGGTAGCAACGAACCCTTCTTCTATTTCTTGAATTCTTCTTATTCTGCATTTCTTTAAATTTATTAGATTGAAAGAATTTTTTAAAATTCCTTACCATATACGCTTCTTGATGTTCTTCTGAGTCTGACTCTGGTTCATCCTTCTTGGTTGCGTTTAGCACCATTATTTGACTTGATTCCTTTATTGTCCTTGCACATCTGTAATTCAAGAGTAGAAAATAACTCCTCTAGGGTACTTACCTCCAGGTCCTTTGAAATTTAGTAAGCGTCGATGATTGACGTCCATTCTGGAGTTCTGGGAAAAGCGTTGAGTGCATAGCATATGGTGTCCCGGTTGTTTATCGTTTCACCGAGATTCTCGAGTCTGGTAATTAACTCTTTTTACCTTTGCATGTAGATCGGCTACTTTCTCACCTCTTTCCAGACGAATATTTGTCAACTTGTTCTGAAGTATATCTCTTCTAGCGAGCTTGGCTTCGAACATGCCTTCATGAAGCTCCAGGAATTTTTCCCAGAGTTCTTTGGCCGACGAGTAGCTTCCGATGCTGTTGACTTCTTGAAGTGGAAGCACGCTCAGCAAGTGATACTCCACTCGATTATTTGCTACGGAATCATTCTATTCCTTCTTCGTCCGAAGACTCTCTTATTTTTCCTCTCCATTTTGATTCGTCGGAGCTATAAAACCGTACTTTATTATTAAACGAATTTCAAAATTGGTTTTCAGAAATACCTCCATACGACGCTTCTAGTGTGTGAAGTCCCCCTCGAATTTTGGTGGAACGATGCTTGGTCCGGCCGTTGGTTGTTTGCTTCGGTCGGTGGTTAGTCCTTCTGAAGCATCCTCGCTCTAATACCACTTGTTGGTCCCTTTAGAAGCCGACAAGAGGGGAGGGGTGAATTGCCCTGCAAAATAAAACAATCCCTTTCTCAGATTTTCAACTAAAACACTTGCATAAACAGAGTAAACAAAATAGAACAGAAAAAAACGAGGCTCACAATTTACTTTATTACAACCGAGGAAGTTGTTAATCCAAGGCAGATGAAAAGCGTACTAAAAAGTCTCCTCTGGGCGGAGAAGCCTCTTACAATGTTGACGCACAAGAAATAGAAGCTTAACTCTAAAATGAAGCGTACAAGTGAGTTGTTGAAAAGCTTTTGGACCAAGGCTTTATTTATAGCCTTGGTCGGGGCGCCCCGAATGGTTCCAGGCGCCCCGAAGGGTTCAAGTTCTTTCCTCTATACTATCGGTCTTCATATCAATTTGATATTTACTTTCTCCATAGAGTTGATTCATTGTCCACCCTCATTTGTGAGTTTATTATTCTCTCTCCGACTCTATAGGTATTTGGGCGTCATAGAATCTAGGTCATTATTCTCTCCTCAAATCTATGAACATTCGGGAGTCATGAAACCAAACTTATTATTATCTCTCTGACTCCACGGACACTTTGGGAGTCGTGGGATCGAGTTCATTATTCTCTCATCAATCTATAGGTATTTGAGAGTGAGGGATTGATCTATTCTATTTCGGACAATGGCGGATGCTCTGCGGCCTAGGATTGAATCTTACTCTCCCAACTCAGACATAGTCATGAATCGAATACTTATGTTCCTCCGTCAGGGATGGGATCACCTTCAAAATTTTCCTCCGTCAGGGATGGAATTGCCACTTACTCTCCTGACTCGTCATGGTCACGGATGAAGCTTGCCATCCCCTCTCAAAAGGATGACTTATCTTATTCTTTCGACTAGGACTTAGTCATGGATTATTTTTTCACCCTGAGCATTCGGGTCATTACCTTCACACCTAGTTCGATTGTATTTAGTTCCATTTAGAAAATAAGTGATAAGTACCGACGATATAAAAAGTTTTAGACCTTATGGTCTTACAAAATAAAGCATGTTATAGGATAAATTATCTTATAGCAGTACAAGGTCAAGGGTTTCTCAAAGCGGGGTTACATCCTTCCAGTTGTACTTCCAAAGCTTGCACAGTAACCTACATTTTAACATTCACTTGAAGCAATTCCATATAATTGGGAGAAGTCTTATTCATGGTGCTCAACTCCTCTAGCATGCTCACTCAGGCATGCAACTTGGCCACTTCACTTAGGGATAAGTCTTCCCTTTGCAAGGATTCCTTCATATTAGCTAGGTTCTTCACTTACATTTCAACTAGGAGAGTCAAGTGTGTCAATGCTCTCTCGCAGATCATAATCAGTCTATGGTCACTTGCTTCTAATCCTTCAAGTGTCCGCTAGCGGGACACTAGGGGGAGGGGGGATTTTGAACCACAAATTGCTCTGATATAAGATGGCAAAGTCCAAGAGATAACCAAGTAAGGATTCTGGTTTAAAATGACACAAAGGGGTAAAATCATTCTTACCAATTTGAGGAAGGGAGGTTCTCTAAAGAAGGGGAAGACATTGGGCTTGCCATTGGCTTATGGATTTCCTACGTAAAAAATTGGTGAAGGGGGGGTGGGGTTTAGGAGACGAGAAGTTTCTTTAGCCTTCTCGTGTTCCTATGCCTTTTCTTTAATAGGGTTATTGAATTCAGCATGAAGTTTGAAGTGAAGGGTCTGGTGAGAACTAATGAAAGGCTTACCGGATGCGAAGTGTCAAGTCAATCAAATAAGGGTGTTAATGCTAGACAACGCAGTATTATCGAATGATTCAGTTAGGGGTGGACATTCGGTTAATTCGGTCCATAAATTAACCGAATTAATTGAAAATCGATTTAGTGTTGGCTAACCGAATCAAATCAAAGTTTTATTAAAATTGAATTAATCGAATTAGTTATTTCAGTTAACACCGAATTAGCTAAATTTATTTAAAATAACAATAAAAAGAATTTATACAAAATTAATATCAAATTAACCGAATTAACCGAATGTTCACCCCTAGACTCAGTTGACAAGTGAAATGATTAATTCACAGTAATGAACAACATGCGGTGGATGTTATTCAATTTGATAAATGCAATAGATCATGTGGATTCATTATGGTTAGATTAATTGCTACTAGAAGAGGGATAACATTATGGTCAGTTGGGTAATCAAGATTTTATTAATCTATTAATCAAGCAAGATCTAAGGATTTATCATTCAAATACCCAATTTAGATGGGTAAATGTGACTTATCTTTGGTTTCTCTCAATAGCAGGTTAGTCTTGTTCAACTATGACATCTCTTGGATAAACTCCTCATAATCGATGGGCTAGATATATTCTAATAGCTTCCGGGCAAACTATAATGACTTATGTGCATATCTTATATTCGCCTTTGTGCCAAATTATAACATCCTATACTATAGTATCTTCTAACTGCCTTCTAGCAAACTATAACAACCTATGTGATAATTATATTCTCACAACTCACGCCAAACTATAACGACCTATGGGCCAGATATTTTATATTCGCCTCCGGGCTAGCTTATAACAACCTATACACTATAGTATCTTTTAATAACTCTCCGGCAAACTATAACAGTCTATGAGTTAGATATATTTTCACAACCTCCGGGCAAACTATAGCAGCCTATGGGCTAGATAATTTACTCCCCCCCCCCCCCCCCCCAATTTCATAGTAGATTTTGATTTGTAATGTTACAACTGCAAGCTATATCGTTTGTCAATATCCTCGAGTGGGGATCAATCTTCTGGTCTTCTAGGATTTCCGTAATTATAACATCCTCTAACGGGATTAAGCATTCTCATTTTACTAGCATTATCCTCAAGCAAGGATTGATCTTTGATCTTCTTAGATTTCCTTAACAATAACATCCCCTAATGGGATTAATCATTCTCAATTTACTAGCATTATCCCTGAGCAGGGATCGATCTTCTAGTCTTCTTGGATGTCCTTAATAACATCCCTAGACGAGATTGATCATTTGTATTTTATCAATATTATTCCTGAGGAGGGAGGGATGAATCTTCTGATCTTCTCGGATTTCACTACAAGATGAGATTGAGCATTCATATTTTATCAGCATTATTCTGAGCGGGGGTCAGGTTTTTGATCTTATAGGAATTCCTCACTTACCTCCCCAATCAGGATCTATTTCCTCTCATCAAAATTTTCCCAATATTATCCTTAAGTTGAATGAGATCTATGGTTTATCTCAAAATCCATTCAATAAAAAAAATGATTAATCAGGTTGGGTAATGTAAAGTCTGAGGTGATCAACCCGATCCCATAGAAGTTTTCCACCGACCACCAGGATAAATCGGGAAGCGCTCGTAGCGGGTAGCCCAACATCCTTTAGTTGCGTGTCCCATTTGGAGGAAAAATTTCTATAAATTTATCATAGCTGGGGCTCAAACCACGGATACTTGGATAACAACCTGGATACCCTACCACTGCACCATAACCCCGGGGCAAAATCTATTCAATAAAGTTCTTAAAGGTAAAGCGTCCTCTTATATTATCAGCTTACTCATAAATGTTCTCCCTTAGAGCTATTTCAGGAACTGGTTTTCTTAACCATCTCAATATTACTCTAAATTGAGGCAAATCTTTCACTCTTTCGAGCTTTATCAACCCACACAGTTATGTTATAATTTTAGTTTCTAGAGAGCATCTACCTATTTTCATATGCAAATGGATTTCTCATTTTCATCAAATCGCTCAGATTAATTCACGGGGTTTTTATCTTCTCAACATCTTATTATCAAAGAAGTTTTCTTCACTTTTCTGTCTTATTAAATTTTTCTTAATTGGACTTCGTTTGACTTGGCTTTTCAATTTGACTTGAAGTATATGATGTAGAGCAAGGAAGTTAGCACAAGGGCAGGGATGACATATCAAAACGGGAAAGCCACCTCAAATGACACTTGATGGCAACAACCACCTCATATTTAATCAGAGTTCATCTCCTCGGTCCAACTTGGGGGATGACTAGGATCATCTCCCAACAAATATAACAATGATGGTATCTTAGAATTGACTTGTTATTTCTTTTTAGACTTTTGATAAGAAATTGGGATTTTGGATTTTGTTGAGTTATTAACCTGACGAATGAAAAGTAAAGCAAATAATGAAACTAAACCTAATGCAATAAAAGAAAACCCTAACTAATTATCAACAATGAATCTACAATATATTGTCACCCTACGCTATGGAAATCATCATTAATAAAATTTGACTAAGGAACGAAATAACAATACAAGTATGAAACTAAATCTAATGTAATAAAAGAAATCCTATATATCTATTAATCATGAACCCACAACATACTGTCACTCTATGCTATAGATTACATCATTAATAAATCCAAACAGATTGAAACTAAATAAGAGCAAAACAAGAACAAATCAAACTCAAAGGATTGGATACTTAATGGATCAATCAACCATTTGTTAGGAGGTAGGAAATCCTCTAAGATCCGTGAAGATGAGCAGATAAGAAACAAACAATACTAAATAAGAACAAAACCTAATCAGATTCAATCAATTACTAAAATAGGAACTCTAATTCAGATGAACAATAGCTGAATTCATCTCAAGAACAACCTCTTAAAACAAATTCAGATGAAAGGAGCTAGCAAACATTCAGACGAATTGAAAATAAGAAACTAATCTAAAACATAATCTATATCAAACAATACATATCTATAGAATTGGACATCTAAAAATAATCAAACTGAGCTAGAAATCGGAAAGAACAAAACACATATTTGCAAACCGGGAAAAGGAAACAGTGAACCGAGGTGAGCTGGGAAATCCCAAGCACTCACAAATCAATGAGGAATCGATCAATTCAGACGATCAATTTTGATCCCATGACAGCATCAGATTTGAATTCAGAAATGCAAAAATCATAAATCAATAGCAGCAACCAAGAACCAATGGAGATAGAAACAAACACTCCTATTCAATTGGATGTAGTCGGAGCTTTAACGGAAGATCGCCGGCTGGAAGGCCAAGAAACTAGGTCAAATCCGCTAGCTTCTCTTCTTCTTCTTCATGCGAAGTCACAACAGAATTGGCATTCAAATGGTTAAGGTGGCTTTGCCGGATGGTGATAGGTGGAAGATGATCGGAGGAAGGAGACGCCCTTGACCTCTCTTGACCACCGACGGTGGATCGGAAGGAAGGGGATTAGGATCGCCGGAGCAACTTCCTCTATTTTGACACGAGAGAGATTGACGAAGCAAAGAATGCTAGCACTGTAGCTTCTCATGCAATTTAAATCAGATCTCAGATCTGATCGAACTGTCCAGAATGCTTCAAGTCTTGATCAACGGTGTGTTGGTGCAACCTTAGGTCAAGGTTGACCTGGTTGACCTGGTTGACCTGACTCGAGTTGACCTGACTCGAGTTGTGTTTTGATGTTTGACGATGTTTGACGAGAAGAGAGTTGTATTCTTGATGTTTGACAAGAATAGGTGTTTGGGAGATTGTAGGTGCAACCTTAGGTCAAGGTTGACCTGGTTGACCTGATTCGGGAAAAGTCCAAGCAGGGAGCTTGGCACGCGAAAAGTCCAAGTATGGAGACTTGGCACTGGAAAAGTCCAAGTACGGAGACTTGGCACGGGGAAAAGTCCAAGCAGGTAGCTTGGCACGCGGAAAGTCCAAGTATGGAGACTTGGCACGGGGAAAGTCCAAACAGGGAGTTTGGCACGGGGAAAAGTCCTGGTGAGTGAAGCCAGGCAGTCGGAGAAGTCCTGGTGAGTGAAGCCAGGCAGTCGGAGAAGTCCTGGTGAGTGAAGCCAGGTGAAAATCCTAGTGAGTGAAGCTAGGTGAAAGTGGAAGTCCTGGTGAGTGAAGCCAGACATTCGGGAAAGTCCTGGTGAGTGAAGTCAGGCAGTTTGGAAGTCCTGATGAGTGAAGCCAGGCAGATTGGAAATCCTGGTGAGTGAAGCCAGGTGAAAACCCTAGTGAGTGAAGCTAGGTGAAAGTCCTGGTGAGTGAAGCCGGGCAAGAGAAAATCCAGATGGATCAAGGGTGATCGGATATCTGGTGTTGAGAAGGTCAAGTAGGTCAAGAGAGTGACCGAATACTTGACACGAAGAGAAAAGTCCAAGTGGGTCAAAGGGATTGACCGGACACTTGGTGGAGAGTCTTAGCGGGTCAAGGGAGTGACCGGATGCTAAGCATGATGTACCAACAGGTCAAGGTTGATCGGATGTTGGTTTGGGAGACTTGGGACTTGGTTTGGGCAAAAACCAAGCTCTGGATCGGTCTGCAGACCGATCCAGTGATACGTTTGTGTATTTGATCGGTCTGGTGACCGATCAGATAACAAACAGAAGGCAAAGCGCATCGGTTCTGTGAGCTTACTGATCGGTCTGGGGACCGATCAGCATGAAGCCTGATCGGTCTCCACGACCGATCAGAGACGCAGCCGAGAGAGGTGGAAACGGTCTGTGGACTGTGGAGCATTCTGATCGGTCTAGGGACCGATCAGCCCAGGGCCTGATCGGTCCCCAGACCGATCAGAAGGATTCTGGACCGATCAGGGTGGAGCCTGATCGGTCCACGATTCGACCGTTGAGTCACAACGGGTCGCTCCGTCTTCTCCGCTGGCTTCTATCTTCGCTGTGCAGGTTCGCAGGTTATAAAAGGAGATCAAGGCTTTGGTGCATCTTCTTTTTCCTTCTTCCTACTCTTCTGCTGGAGCTTTGTTGAGCTTCTCCAAAGCTTCGCGTGAGCTTCCGGCTGGATCACCTGCTGTTGTAGGCGCTTGGAGCTGTTGCTTCTTCCAGTCGACGAGAAGGCAAGATTGTTTTTACACTTGTATTGTCTTCTGCTTTCTTGTATTTCTTGTACATTCATCTTGCTGTTGCAAGAGTATTGTGGCGAGGTTTCTCCACCCATAAGGAGTTATTTTTAGCCGATTTTCTGGGGACTCATCCACCGACGGATTGACTGGACTCGTCCACCTTACGGACACGCCGAGGAGTAGGAGCCCTAATCTCCGAACCTCGTTACATCGGTTTGTTTGAGGTTTGTCTTCTTTTCCTTCGTTTCTACGTGTTATTTTCCGCTGCGCTAACCTAATTTGTAGAAACGCGACGATTTGGTGTCGGCTATTCACACCCCCCTCTCTAGCCTCCGTACGAAGGATCCTAACAAGTGGTATCAGAGCAAGGTTGCTCTTCGTCGGATTAACACCCAGGGGGAGCACAAGCTAGAGAATGGATCGACTCGGAGAAGACATCACGATTCCACCCTTCTACGAGTGTTGCGACTTCGCGTATTGGAAGGTAAGAATGAAGTATTTTCTTATGACTAACCTAGCAAATTGGAATTGTGTACAAGTAGGTTTTATTCCTCCGGTGGATAGAAAGGGAGAACTTCTCAAGAAAAAGAAGTGGACGAAAGAACAAATCCACCAATCCACAATCAACGACGAGGTAACGAAAATCCTTGAATTTTCATTACCTAGTGATATCTTGTGTAAGATAGGAGGATACAACAATGCCAAGGAATTGTGGAACAACTTGGCAAAGTTCCATGAGGGGAACTCCACTTCAAGCCATGAAGAGGAGTCAAGTGAGCCAAGTAGCTCACATCATGGAGGAGAGGAATTAGAAGTTGAGGGCTACTCAACATCTAAGGAAGAAGAGGAGGAGAGTTCTTCTTCAAGAATGGAGAAAGAGGAAGAAGCTTCTACCTCCGGAAGGGATGAAGAAGAGAGCATTCATCCATCCTCAACCCTAGGTAACTCAAGCAATTTAAGTTCAAATAAATTGCATATAATGTGCTTTGAGTGTAGGGAATTTAGGCACTACAAGAGCAAATGTCCAAAGAGGATTAGAAAGACTCCACCGGCGCCAAAGGTCAAGGAAGCCGGAGTCCCGACACGCAAGGGCAAGGAACACGTGGTGTGCTTCCAATGCAAGCGAAGGGGACATTATCGGAGTCAATGTCCGAGGGGGAGGCAATCTCACAAGGACAAGAGACCAAGCACGTCGATAGGGGGAGCTAAGGCAAACCCTAAGGTAACATTTAAGGCACATTCTTGCAATAATAATAAGACTCATGCTAGTAGTTTTATTGCAATTGTCAAGAATGATAAGCATGATAATCTTAGGAATCGATATATTTGCTTAGGTGCCAAGCATGTTAGTCTAGGTAAGGACAATGCTAGAAATGATAACACTAGGATTAACTCATCTAAGGTTAAGGAGAACCTAGGTAGAAATCCCAAATCATCTAGACATATGCCTAGAAATACCTCAAGGAATAATGATAAATTAAAACTTGAGGTATTAGAGAAGGAGAATCAAGTCTTGAGGTCAAGACTTGATACTTTGGAAAAAGCTCTTAAGAACTTAGAAAAGTCAACTCTAGGGTCTAAGGGTCAAAAACCCAAGTCAAAGGACAAGAGAGGTTTGGGTCACAAACCTAAGTCCCAAGTGGTCAAGCCCACTTATCATAATGTTCCATTCGATTATGGAACAAAATCTAGGGCTAGGAAGACCACCACCAAGGTCACAAGGGGAGTCACCCCTAGAGTTGATCTTGATGAGTCCCAAATGACCAAGGCTTTAAAGCCTAAGAGGGTCATTAGGAGGGTTGCTAGGGAAGTTATCCCTAGTGAATATTTAGTGAACCCAATGAGCTCAAATAGGTATTGGGTACCTAGGAGCATCTTCTCTACCCCATAGATGGGTTAGAGAGTGTCAACTCCGATTAGAAGGGTAGTTAACCCAACTTTGAGAAAATTGACACTCAAGGAGCATTTTCAAGGTTTTTGGGAATCTTTGAAAATAAAATGGAACAATCATTAATATTTACTCCTTGGAAGAGTAAAATGTGCCATCATGGAAAATGATGATGTTAATTTCAATTGGCACAATTTGGGAAAATCTAGAGAACTCTTGAGGAAAAATGAAACATGCCAAGATTTGAGGATAAATTTGATCTTTAAGTGGCATGAATGAATCTAGAGTTCAAGAAGTGTCAAAATTAGGATTTTGGCATATTAGGGCAATCAAGGGTTAAAGCTTAAGTATTAGCTAAGGCTAAGGATACTTAGATAGGTAATCTAGGTATGTCTTATTCATGCTAAATCTTGCCATGATTGTTTGCCCTCACATGTCATGACATCATATTTAAGTTTATCTTTTGAAATGTCATGATAATGCTTAGGTTAGTTTTATGTCATGTTTATTTAAGTTTCAAACTTTATGTCATGACATCATGACATTGGCACATGCTTCTATTTATGATATTATTTCATGTCATGTCATCATCTCTTGCATTAATGATCAATTTAAATTGATTTAAGGATAGAAACACAATTTGATATTGAGATCAAATTGATATTTAGAAAATGCATGAAAATCTAGCCTAAGATAACCTAAACCCATATCTCACATCAAAATTGACTTGGATGTGTTTGATACACCTTAGATGTGTGTGAGATATTAGGATCATGAGTTAGGATCAAGGTGCATAGTTCTTGTACCTAGATGAGACTAATTCAAGAAGGAGGATCATAGGGAAAGCTTATGTACAAGTCATGTACATTTAGCCCTAAGATTGTGGTCCTAAATTAAAGGGTTAAAAATCATTTCAAAATTGATTTGAAAAACCTTGATGAAGCCATTCTAGTGATAGCATTCATCATTGAACATTGTGATACAAAGTTTACTTAACTTTGAACTATTTCAAAGTCTTTTGAACTTTGTATCAAGATTGAAAAATGAAAATTATTTTCATAGAAAACTATTTTTCCTTGACAGTATATGGTATGAGGAATGTATCCTCAAAATTTCATAATTTTTTGAATTTTCTAGAATTTGTTGTGAGTTTCTGAATTTCGGGAGAGAAGAAATCAGAAACCGCCTGATCTGAACTTGGATCGGTCACTGGACCGATCCAGGGAAGGCTGGATCGGTCTGATCGGTCCGGTGACCGATCAGGCGTGCTGAATTTGCTGAATTTCGACTGTGGTCTGAAAGTTCAGCTGTGGGAGTTGAGTTTCGGGTTTCTAAAGGTTTGAAACTCTCCAAGACATTGTTGGTGCAATGGTCAAGGGGGAGTTGACCTTTAGGGGGAGTCTTAACTAATTGTCAAGGGGGAGTTGACTTTTAGGTACTCCTTAAGACTTTTGAGGATTAGTGATATGGGATCGTCACTAAGTTGAGTGTTGAGTTTAGTATCAAGGGGGAAATTAAGGGTTTCAATGAAAGGTATGGGACTTTCATTAGGAAGAAACTCTTGACCTTGATTCCCTCTTTTTGATGTGTGTCAAAAAGGGGGAGAGATGTCCCAAGGGGGAGAGTGTAGGTTTTGGAAGAATGTTCAAGGAAGAACATTGGAAAACCTAAGTTAGGTTATCGGGTTAACCTAACTTGATTTTGGATTTTGTCAAACATCAAAAAGGGGGAGATTGTTGGTGCAACCTTAGGTCAAGGTTGACCTGGTTGACCTGACTCGAGTTGACCTGACTCGAGTTGTGTTTTGATGTTTGACGATGTTTGACGAGAAGAGAGTTGTATTCTTGATGTTTGACAAGAATAGGTGTTTGGGAGATTGTAGGTGCAACCTTAGGTCAAGGTTGACTGGTTGACTGATTCGGGAAAAGTCCAAGCAGGAGCTTGGCACGAAAAGTCCAAGTATGGAAACTTGGAAAAGTCCAAGCACGGAGACTTGGCACGGGAAAAGTCCAAGTAGGTAGCTTGGCGCGGAAAGTCCAAGTATGGAGACTTGGCGGGAAAGTCCAAGCAGGGAGTTTGCACGGGGAAAAGTCACAGTGAGTGAAGCCAGGCGGTGGAAAGTCCGGTGAGTGAAGCCAGCAATGGAAATCCTGGTGAGTGAAGCCAGGTGAAAATCCTAGTGAGTGAAGCTAGGTGAAAGTGGAAGTCCTGGTGAGTGAAGCCAGGCATTCGGGAAAGTCCTGGTGAGTGAAGCCAGACAGATTGGAAATCCTGGTGAGTGAAGCCAGGTGAAAACCCTAGTGAGTGAAGCTAGGTGAAAGTCCTGGTGAGTGAAGCCGGGCAAGGGAAAATCCAAATGGATCAAGGGTGATCGGACATCTGGTGTTGAGAAGGTCAAGTAGGTCAAGGGAGTGACCGAATACTTGACACGAAGAGAAAAGTCCAAGTGGGTCAAAGGGATTGACCGGACACTTGGTGGAGAGTCTTAGCGAGTCAAGGGAGTGACCGGATGCTAAGCATGATGTACCAACAGGTCAAGGTTGATCGGATGTTGGTTTGGGAGACTTGGGACTTGGTTTGGGCAAAAACCAAGCTCTGGATCGGTCTGCAGACCGATCCAGTGATACGTTTGTGTATCTGATCGGTCTGGTGACCGATCAGATAACAAACAGAAGGCGTTCTGTGGGAGAGGTGGGATCGGTCTCGGACCGATCCAGATATGGCCTGATCGGTCCACAGACCGATCAGGAAACGAACAGAAAGTTGGCAAACTTTCGTGAAGCATTCTGATCGGTCTAGGGACCGATCAGCCCAGGGCCTGATCGGTCCCCAGACCGATCAGAAGGGTCCTGGACCGATCAGGGTGGAGCCTGATCGGTCCACGTTCGACCGTTGAGTCACAACGGGTCGCTCCGTCTTCTCCGCTGGCTTCTGTCTTCGCTGTGCAGGTTCGCAGGTTATAAAAGGAGATCAAGGCTTTGGTGCTATCTCTCCTTTTTCCTTCTTCCTGTCCCTAAGTGCTGCTGTGCTTGAGCTTTGTTGAGCTTCTCCAAAGCTTCGCGTGAGCTTCCGGCTGGATCACCTGCTGTTGTAGGCGCTTGGAGCTGTTGCTTCTTCCAGTCGACGAGAAGGCAAGATTGTTTTTACACTTGTATTGTCTTCTGCTTTCTTGTATTTCTTGTACATTCATCTTGCTGTTGCAAGAGTATTGTGGCGAGGTTTCTCCACCCATAAGGAGTTATTTTTAGCCGGTTTTCTGGCGACTCATCCACCGACGGATTGACCGGACTCGTCCACCTTACGGACACGCCGAGGAGTAGGAGCCCTAATCTCCGAACCTTGTTACATCGGTTTGTTTGAGGTTTGTCTTCTTTTCCTTCGTTTCTACGTGTTATTTTCCGCTGCGCTAACCTAGTTTGTAGAAACGCGACGATTTGGTGTCGGCTATTCACACCCCCCTCTCTAGCCTCCGTACTGAGGATCCTAACACGGTGGAAGGTCACTTTAAATCTGATCCGAAGATGTTGATCTTCATCAAAGGTCCTGATCTACTCTTCATTAGGTTGAATGGATTAAATCCTTGACGGATGGCTTAGATCTCTCTTAATCTTGAATGAACGGTCCATATTATTTCGGAGCTTGATCTCTTCAATTAGCCCTAGATTTGAGCCCAAATTTGGTTTGATCTGATCAAGTCCTTGGCCCTTTTGATCCTACAAAGATCATATTCGAATATTAGCATCAAATATCATAATTATGAAATAATTTACAATTAAGTCCAAAAATAACTCTAACTCACGAAACATGATGTAAACATGACTTTAACACAAGAGAATATCACAAAGCATACCTATATGAATCAAAATGTCATGACATAATGATGGTTATCAGGGGGGCATCTGATAGTACTCAGTTATTTCCTGAGTCGCCATGCTCAATTCTCGAATAAGCATCCTCGAACATCCAAGTGGTGCTAGCGGATAGTTATTCTTGAGCACTAAATATGATTTGCATGTTAACATTCCTGAGCACTCCTGAGGGACATTCTCGAGCACTCATGGTGGAGGTTACTAAGATTGTTGTTCCCAAGCACTCCTGATGGATATTCTCAAGCACTGAGGGACATTCTCGAGCACTCATGGTGGAGGTTACTAAGATTGTTGTTCCCAAGCACTCCTGATGGATATTCTCAAGCACTTATGATTGACGTTTCTGAGCATTCGTAATTGACATTTTCGAGTACCAAATATGGTCTTCAAATAAACATTCCTGAATACTAAGATATGATATTCTCGGATGATCCTGTTCGAGCGTTGAGTCGATGGACGCTGGGGACGTGGCACGCTCCGCTGTCTCCGACTGGTGGCGTAGATCTCCGGCGAACCTGCAAAGAAGACGAGCCGGGAGGGGTTTCCCGGCGACGACCCTCCGACACTCAAGCCAGGCAACGAGAGAGACAGCATAAGTGGCTACAGTAAAGAGTTGCGCATACCTTCGTCGACGTCTGGGGTCCTTATATAGGACCCCGGGGAAGTGCGAGCATGCTTCCCGATGTGTGCACGCTTCCCCAAACATACCTTAACGAGCCTGTTACAGAAAAGTACCTCTGGCGCCATTCCGCAATCGTCTGAGCATATTCTGGATGTGACGGTGGAAGCTTCCACCGTATGATCCTGTGTACGGCTCGGTCGCCAACTCTGCTGTTTGTCGGTGGCAAACGTCTCGAGGATGATGTTATCCCCTGCCTCCTTTGTCCTCTTACGCTTCTTGTCTGTTCCGGGCCGAGCGGTTAGGCCGCTCGGCGGGCATATCACCCTGCCTCAGTTGTGTGCTCGGATGAGATTGCTCCTGCCTGACTTTGTTGGCTTGTGCCCCCGCCGAACGGACTGCCTGATCGGCCCTGAAACCATTTGACCTTGAGCATCGGAAACCCGACCCCTAGTCGGGTTGTCTTTTATTCCACGGGGGATTCCTGGCCGGTCGGCCAACTTCTTCCGGTCGGTCGGTCAGAAATGTCCGGTCGGTCGGCTTGCTTCGTCCGGTCGGTTATGTCTCAGGGTTGAATCTTCTGACCTTTGACCTCCACGTGTCGTTGACCTTCCGCCCACAAGGGTCCCCCGTCCTTATCACCAGATCACATGCCTCCCCTTCACGTCTAGTCGAAGGAGGCTCTAAGTCCGACTGACTGGACTATGAGTTTGGTCGAGCGACATTCACTTTGCCGCTCCTGAAAGTGTATTTCCGATCGGCTCTAGGAGGCCCCTACGGCCGATCGGCGAGTTGATGGCTATGCCTTGTAGTTTTGATTTCCATTCGCTGCTTGTTGCGCTACTATTTTGGGGGCGGTCGAAGTCGTCGGGTCTCCTCGGAATTCATCCCAATCCTCATTAAGTTGCCCACGCGCGAGTAATGGCGCTTATTAAATGCCGCCCAATCGCTGATCGCCACCTGGCAAGTCCGCCGTCATCGTACGGCGAGGGCATCAGCTTCGATTGGACAGGCGTCGGTTCAAATCCGACGGTCCGATATCATCGCTCCTCTCGATGACCTGGATCGGACGGTTGTGGTGGACCGAACCCGGAGTTTATGAAGCGCCGACGCAAGTTTCTCTTCCATCGTTCCTGCCTTCGTGCCTTTGGTGCTTCCTCCCGTGTTCAACTTCCCGGCATTCACTTGTCTCAGTGCTCCGACGAACTTCCACCCCCTCCTCCACACTTCGCTCCCAGTAAGCGTTCTCCTATCTATGCTTTCTTCCGTTTTCTCCCTTCTGGTGGCCTTCACACCCATTCGATATAGTTTCGATCCTCTCTATCAACCCTTTCATTTTTCTTTCCTTGGTCCTTCCTTCCTCGCTACTGTTTCGGCGATGGCTAGCACCTCGCAGCCTTCTGATCCTCCTCCTGGCCTATGGTATATTACCATGGTAAGCCAGTTTGACGAGACTGACGCGGGATGCTTCCTTAACGAATTTGAACTCCCTCCTGACCATAGACTAGTTTTAGCCACCTCTTCCAATCGGCCCCACAATCCGCCGATCGACACTGTTTGCTTCTTCCGCGACCAATTCGTGGCCGGTCTGCGCTTCCCTCTACATTCTTTTATCCGGGAGATTTGTAATTATTTCCGCATCCCGTTCGACCAACTTGTCCCCAACTCTTTTAGGTTGCTGTGCAGCGTAGTAATCCTTTTCAAGCTGCACAGCATTCCCTTAGTCCCCAAAGTTTTCCATTACTTTTACTATCCCAAACAGTCCGAGTTGGGTACTTTCCTCTTCCAATCACGGATCGGGCTGGTCTTCTTCGATAAGATGCCTACTTCGAACAAGCACTGGAAGGAAAATTATTTTTACCTTCGCTTTCCCGAACTGCCATCCTTTTGCACCCAATGGTAGACCACCGTGCCGAGCCCGCCTGACCTCGGTAAATACAAGAGCCAGCCGGATTATCTTCATGCAGCCAATCTACTGGCCGGCCAGAGGTTCAATATCGATAAACTACTTCACGAGGGGGTGTTGTACATATTCGGCTTGAGCCCGATCCGAATGAAGCTTCCGAGCAACATGGGTAAGCACTTTCCTTGTCCTTTTTCCCTTTGGTCTAACTGATTTATTCTTCTTTTATGCAGCTGACATCATGTGATGGGTCAAAGTTGCTGATCGACTGAAGTTGAAGGCTGCCGAAATTGAGGCGGTGGCAGCCAAGGAGATGAACGATCGAGACATCGAGCCGGTCGGCTCGCATGAGGGAGAAAGCGGAGGAACTCCACCTGAGGCCAGAGAGTCTGCTGCTCAGGTCCCTGCAACTGGAGCGGCAGGGGATGCTATCTCTTCGGCCGGTCAGCAGCCTATGTCAGAGGACGTGGAGCGGTCGGCAGGCGATTCCCCACTGATAATACGCAAGCGACGCCGGACGGCCATTGCGCATGTGGAGCCGGTGATTGGGCCAGTCGACACCCCCTTAGAGGCAATCAACCCGCTACCCGCCGCACATGAGGCCATCTCGTCCGATCGGACTCCCTCCCAGCTCGACCAGCCAACAGCTTCGATCAGGGCGCAACTCGTTAGTTCTTTGCCCCGGGTTCGCCTTCGGCTCAAGCGCTCGGACATTATTTCTGCGCCGCCCGGCGAGTCATCCAACCGAGTCGTTTCTTCCCAACCCGATCCGAGCGGTCATCGAGTGATCAAGTTCGTCCTCTGTCATCCCACCGAGGAGTTCCTTTTGGCGACGGATCAGCCTAATGCTCCCGAGCATCAAGTTACCATCCGAGGGCCGCTTGCCAAGATGTGGGAAGATGCGAGGGCTCGAGTTTCCCTGATGACTCCCGGTCAGCTAGCGGGCATCCATATGCAGCAAGCCACCGGGGTATGTTTCTTAACACGCTATTACAGCGACTTCACCAAGTTCCTGACATTATCCCATCCGAACGTAGCAATGGGTGGAGAACATTGCGGTCAGCAATCGTCTAGACGAACTGGAGGAGGAGTTGAAGAAACTCTAAATTTCTGGAGGGGCGCCGGGTGATGGACCCTCGTATGCTACGCTTAGGTCCGAGCTGACCTAGACAGAAAAACTGCTGGCGACCGAACGACACAAGTCTTCCGGTCTGGAAACCAGGGTAGCTGGACTCGAAGTCCAAGTTAAGTCCCATGACCACCAGATCACTGTGGCCACTAACAGAAAAAATAGGGTCGTTGCTGATCTGGACGCGATGAAGGTGCAGGTCCGAGTGCTGGAGCAGCGCGTTACAGAATTGACCGACCTGCTATCTGCTGAGCAAGAGAGTCGATCCGCCACTGAAGCTAAACTTCAGGCAGATAATAAAGATCTCCAAGGAGCTCTCGACGCCTCTCGAGCGGCGCTAAAGGAATACCAGGACGGAGAACCTGACCGCTTCAAGGTGTTGAAACAGAACTACCTTCGATCGGACGCATTTGGTGACAAGCTTAGCGATCGGCTAGTTCTGTCCTTCGAAGAGGCCATCTGGGCGACAACTGTCTACCTGAAGGCCAAGGGTCATCTCCCTGAGGATACCTCTATTCCTCCTCGAGACATGGCCGGCCTGCTGGAAGCTGTCCCGGAGTCCATCTTCGAGCCCCTAGAGTGAGGAGCGTTTATGATTTCCTTGAGTAGTGTTTTTTGTAACCCTTCCGATCGGCTCTAAGGGCCCGAATTTTAATGAAGATATGCCGTCAATACTTGTGTCTTCCGATCGGATCGTGAACTACTGCCGTTCGCGTCTCCCCCTTTTTCTTCTCGTTAAACGTTTTTCGTCCTGTCTTGCTTTCCAAAGGAATTTTTCCTGAAGTATTCTCTGTAACTAGGTCGCTCGCCTGAACACCCCCACTTCTTTAAATGGAATCCCCGCTAAATGTTCACGAAGTACCTTTGGTAACTTGGCCGATCGGCCTTACGACTCACAGGTCGACCTTTTTACTATCTTTTTCTGGCCGGAGGGTTTATAGTCGCCGGTTCGACTCCAAAGTTTAACGTCGTTGCTCGACGGTCTTCGAGCCGGGGGGTTTATAGTCGCCGATCCGACTCTAGAGTTTAACGTCGCCGCTCGACGGTCTTCAAGCAGGTGGGTTTATAGTCGCCGGTCCGACTCTAGAGTTTAACGTCGCCGCTCGACGGTCTTCAAGCCGGGGGGTTTATAGTCGCCGGTCCGACTCTAGAGTTTAACGTCGCCGCTCGACGGTCTTCAAGCCGAGGGGTTTATAGTCGCCGGTCCGACTCTAGAGTTTAACGTCGTCGCTCGACGGTCTTCAAGCCGGGGGGTTTATAGCTGGGGGGTTTATAGTCGCCAGTCCGACTCTAGAGTTTAACGTCGCTGCTCAACGGTCTTCAAGCCGGGGGGGTTTATAGTCGTCGGTCTGACTCTAGAGTTTAACGTCGCTGCTCGAAGGTCTTCAAGCAGGGGGGGTTTATAGTCGCCGGTCCGATTCTAGAGTTTAACGTCGTCGCTCGACGGTCTTCAAGTCGGGGGGTTTATAGTCGCCGGTCCGACTCTAGAGTTTAACGTCGCCGCTTGACGGTCTTCAAGCCGGGGGGTTTATAGTCGCCGGTCTGACTCTAGAGTTTAACGTCGTCGCTCGACGGTCTTCAAGCCGGGGGGTTTATAGTCACCGGTCCGACTCTAGAGTTTAACGTCGCCGCTCGACGGTCTTTAATAATGAGCCTATGGCTCGGATAATATACGTCCGGTCGAACGGTACGGGGTCTTCGCCATCGAGCATATGACTCGGATAATATACGCCCGACCGAACGGCACGGGGTCTTCGCCATCGAGCATATGGCTCGGATAATATACGCCCGGCCGAACGGCATGTGGTCTTTGCCATCGAGCAGTCACCCGCTTGGTGCACAATGCTCTTGCCTTTGCTTTGTTCTTATAGCTTTCATTCCTGCAACCAAATGATACATTCGAACGGAATATTCATGAAATATATTACATCTACGCACCCTTCATCCGGCCCGATAGGGCTGGAGATGGTTTGCGCTCCATGGTCTCTCTAGTTGTCGTCCATCCTCATCCTCTAAGTAGTAGGCTCCCGATCGGAGCTTCTTAATGACTTTGAAGGGTCCTGCCCAGGGCGCCTCCAGTTTGCCTACGTCCCCGATCGGCTTCACTTTCTTCTAGACCAAATAGCCCACTTGGAATGCTCGGGGAATCACGCGACGGTTGTAGTTCTGCTTCATTCTCTGCCTATAGGCCATCAGGCGAACGGACGCTTTGGCTCGCTCCTCGTCGACCAAGTCCAATTCTAGCTGCCTCCGCTTGGAATTATCTTCGTCATAGTTCTGGATGAGGATGGACTCTACGCCGACTTCGACTGGGACGACCGCCTCACCTCCATACACCAGGTGGAACGGTGTTACTCCCGTTCCCTCCTTAGGGGTCGTGCGGATGGCCCATAGGATTCCCGGCAACTCGTCCACCTAGCTTCCTCCCATGTGGTCGAGCCGAGCCCTAAGAATTCGGAGTATCTCCCGGTTGGCTACTTCGGCTTGACCGTTACTTTGGGGATACGCTACAGACGTGAAGTGCTGCTCAATGCCATATCCCTTGCACCATGTTTCGAGCTGCTTTCCGATGAACTAGCGCCCGTTGTCCGACACAAGCCGACGCGGGATGTCGAACCGACAGATGATGTGTTGCCAGATGAATTTCTTCATCATCTGCTCGGTTATCTTGACCAATGGCTCAGCCTCCACCCACTTGGAGAAGTAATCGACGGCCACCAGTAGAAACTTACGTTGTCCGGTCGCCATAGGGAAAGGTCCTACGATGTCCATGCCCCACTGGTCGAACGGGCAGGATACTGTGGACGCTTTCATTTCCTTCGTTGGCTTATGCGAGAAATTGTGGTACTTCTGACAGGAAATGCATGTTGCGACGGTCCGAGTGATGTCCTCATGCAGAGTTGGCCAGAAGTATCCGGCCAGCAGGATCTTTCTAGCCAGAGACCGACCGCTCGGATGACCTCTGCAAGATCCTTGGTGTACCTCTTGGAGAATGTACTCGGCGTCTTCCGAACTGACACATTTCAGCAGAGGTCGGGAGAACGCCTTCTTGTAAAGTTGATCCCCGATGAGCGTGAACCAACCGGCTCTCCTCCTCAGTAGCTGGGCTTCATCCCGATCGGACGGCATGGCCCCTGAGCGCAGAAACTCCATGATGGTTGTTCTCCAATCGCTCGGTAATGTGAGGCCTTCCATCCGGTCTATGTGCGCTACCAAGAATACTTGCTCGATTGGTTGCTGGATGACGACCGGCGATATCGAGCTTGCGAGCTTGGCTAATTCATCTGCCGCCTGGTTCTCCGCTCAGGGTATCTTCTGGACCATCACCTCGGTGAAGCTAGTCTTGAGTTTTTCAAAAGCCTCCGCGTACAACCTGAGTCTTGCATTGTTTATCTCGAAGGCACCCATGAGTTGTTGAGCGGCTAGTTGGGAATCTGAGTGAATTACCACCCGGCTAGCTCCAACATGTCGTGCGGCCTGCAGTCCGACTATGAGGGCTTCGTACTTTGCCTCATTATTCGTTGCCCGATAGTCCAGTCGGATGGACAAATGCATCCGCTCTTCCTGAGGCGAAAGTAGCAAGATCCCAATTTCGCTTCCGAGCTGAGTGGATGATCCGTCCACATATATTTTCCATGTACCTTCGGGCTCGGGCTTTTGTACCTCAGTCACAAAATCTTCTAAGGACTGTGCCTTGATCGCCGATCGGAGTTGGTATTGGATGTCGAATTCGCTAAGTTCCGTTGTCCACTTGATGAGCCGTCCGGATGCTTCAGGGTTCAGGAGTACCCTCGCCAACGGGCTGTTCGTCATCACAATAATGGTGTACGCCAAAAAGTAAGGGCGCAACCTCCGAGCGGCCAAGACCAAGGCGAAGGCCAATTTCTCGAGACCGGTGTAGCGAGACTCAACATCCTTTAAGATATGGCTTAAAAAGTATACAGGCTGTTCCTCGCCGCTCGGCCTTACTAATGCTGAGCCCACAGCATGCTCAGTTGAGGATAAATAAATGCGAAGTGGCTCACCTACAACCGGTTTTGCCAACACGGGTAAGGAATTCAGGTAAGTCTTCAGTTCCTCGAATGCCCGATCGCACTCCTCGTCCCATTGAAACTTGGTGGCTTTACGGAGAATCTTGAAGAATGGCAAGCTCCGGTCGGCGGTCTTAGAGATAAACCTTGACAACGCCGTTATCCGACCGGTGAGACGCTGTACCTCTCGAAGATTTCTGCGAGGCGGCATATCTTGTAAGGCCTTTATCTTGTTGGGGTTCGCCTCTATGCCCCGCTCGGTCACGATGTACCCCAGGAAGCGCCCGCCTTTTGCTCCGAACAGACACTTCTAAGGATTAAACTTGACTCTGTATCTCCTAAATGTTTGGAAGGTCTCCTCCATATCCGCATAAAGATCGGCCGCCCGGAAGGACTTAATAAGTATATCGTCCACATACACTTCCAAGTTGCATCCGATCTGCTCCCTGAATACCTTGTTCATCAGACGCTGGTAGGTGGCTCCTGCATTCTTCAGCCCGAACGGCATTACATTGTAGCAGTAGGTGCCATCTGCCGTTACGAAGCTGACCTTCTCTTGGTCTTCTCGGGCGAGCGGCACTTGATGGTAGCCTTGGTATGCATCCAGCATGCATATCAGCTCGCACCCGGCCGTGGAGTCTACCAGTTGATCGATCCGAGGTAGGGGTAGAAGTCCTTCGGGCATGCCTTGTTCAAGTCTCGGAAGTCGATGCAGACTCTCCACTTGTTGCCCGGCTTGGAGACCAGAACCACATTTGCGAGCCAACTTGGGAATTGCACTTCCCTTATGTGGCCGGCCTCCAGAAGCTTCTCTATCTCCGCTCGGATTATTACATTCTGCTCCGCGTTGAAGTCCCTCTTCCTTTGCTTCACCGGCCGAGCGTCCGGCTGGACGTGAAGTTCATGCTGCACCACGCTTGGTGAGACCCCTGGCAGCTCATGGGTCGACTAAGCGAAGACGTCGCAGTTTCGCCATAGGCATTTGATCAGCTTCTCCTTCTGCTTCTCCTCCAGATCGGATGCTATGAAGGTGGTGGCTTCCAGTCGGGAAGAGTCAATCTGCACCTCCTCTTTCTCTTCATAAACCAAAGAAGGAGGTTTCTCGGTTATAGTATTACCTCAACTCGCGGCACTTTCCGAGCAGACTTGGATTCGGTTCGGACCATCTCCACATAGCATCTCCGAGCCGCCAGTTGGTCTCCCCGCACCTCCCCTACTTGATCTTCCACCGGGAACTTGATCTTCTGGCAGAAGGTAGAGATGACCGCCCGGAATTCGTTGAGCGCCGGCCGCCCTAAGATAACGTTGTATGCAGAAGGAGCATCAACCACGATGAAGGTGGTGGTCCTTGTCTTTCTGAGCGGCTCCTCGCCCAACGAGATAGTTAGCCGGACTTGGCCGACTGGCAAGACTTCGTTCCCAGTGAACCCGTAGAGGGGGGTCGTCATTGGCAGTAGTTCAGCTCGGTCTATTTGCAGTTGGTCGAAGGTCTTCTTGAATATTATATTGACCGAGTTGCCTGTGTAAATGAAAATGCGGTGAATAGTATAGTTGGCTATTACCGCTCGAATGATTAGGGCGTCATCGTGTGGGACTTCAACTCCTTCGAGGTCCCTAGGCCCGAAGCTGATCTCGAGTCCGCTCGTCCTTTCCTGGCTACAGCCGACCGCGTGGATCCTCAGCTACCTTGCGTGTGCCTTTCTGGCTCTATTTGAATCTCCGCCAGTCGGGCCCCCGGAGATGATGTTGATCTCGCCCCGAGATGCATTACCCCTATTTTCCTCCTCCCGAGCGGAAGGTCGAGGTCGTTCGTGCGACGCCCGACGGTGAGCTCCGGGCTACTGAGGATGTTGCCGCTCGGGGGATCTCCTTTCTATCCTTTGAACGGGGCTCCATTGTCGATGTTGCCGGTCTGGTGAAGGCGATCGGCGACGGTAGCTCCTTGGCGCGGGATGAGCGATGGGGGGGGAGGCTCCGACAGTCGCGGGTGTTGTGAGTAGCCGACTGATGGAGTGAACAAAACATCGGGGTCCATACCTTTCCCCTGGGCTTGGGCCGATCAGCCGCGACTTGCTGGACGGTGTGCGGCCGAGTGTGCTAATGAGGACGGGCGGCTTCGGCTCTCGGTCCTCTGGGTGGCTGGTGACTGACGGGCTGCTTCCGCTCGGCAGAAGCTGGTTGGTCACTCAGGGCTTCTTTTCTTCTTGCCGCCTGAGCTTCCTCCACATTGATGTATTCGTTGGCTTTATGCAGCATGTGGTCGTAGTCCCGGGGAGGCTTCCAGATAAGCGAGCGGAAGAAGTCACCATCCACGAGCCCTTGCGTGAACGCGTTCATCATTGTTTCTGAGGTGACCGTTGGAATGTCCATGGCCACCTGGTTGAAGCGCTATATGTACGCTCGGAGAGGCTCCCTTGCGCCTTGCTTGATGGCAAACAGATTGACGCTTGTCTTCTGGTGGCGCCTGCTGCTTGCAAAATGATGTAGGAACGCCGTTCGGAATTCCTTAAAACTTGTGATGGATCCGTCCGGCAGTCTCCGAAACCACCGATGCGCCGATCCCGAAAGCGTGGTGAGGAACACTCGGCATTTCACACCATCTGTGTATTGATGCAGAGTGGCGGTGCTGTCGAACTTACCCAGGTGGTCGTCTGGGTCGGTTGTCCCGTTGTACTCTCCGATAGCGGGGGCCGCATAATGCTTCGGCAGCGGATCGCGAAGAATGACGTCTGAAAACTGCCAGTTGATCCGCTCGGGTAACGAGTCTGTTCGGGGGGCCTTTCCTTTTCTGACGTCCCGGACGGGTGCTTCGTCCGATGAAGATCCCTTGTCTTGATTGGCTTGTGCTACCTCCGAGGGTGTCTGGAACAGAGCCCGATGAAAAGGTATCGGGGCGGGCGGCGCCCCCATCTGAGTGCCGGCCGGCCCCTTATTTTGCCCCCATATTGAGAGCTGCTCCTGTCTGTCTTCGGGTGGGGCTCGGCCCCCCGAGGCTGATGTCGCCTGCTGCGATGTCCGCTCGGCCTGAGTTTTCTGCTGCTGTTCCATGATTTTTACTGCTGCGCTTGGACGAGTGCTTCGAGCTCCTCAAGAGAGAGCGTTACCAGAAGTTGACGTCCAGCTTCTTCCATCTTCTAGGCTTGGATTCAAGTGTGTTCCCACAGACGGCGCCAATTTGATCCTGTCCGAGCGCTGAGTCGATGGACGCTGGGGACGTGGCACGCTTCGCTGTCTCCGACTGGTGGCGTAGATCTCCGACGAACCTGCAAAGAAGCCGAGTCGGGAGGGGTTTCTCGGCGACAACCCTCCGACGCTCAAGTCAGGCAACGAGAGAAGCAGCGTAAGTGGCTACAGTAAAGAGTTGCGCATACCTTCGTTGACGTCTGGGGTCCTTATATAGGACCCCGGGGAAGCGCGAGCACGCTTCCCGATGCGTGCACTCTTCCCCCAAACATACCTTAACGAGCCTTTGACAGAAAAGTACCTCTGGCGCTATTTCGCAATCGTCCGAGCATACCCCGGATGTGACGGTGGAAGCTTCCACTGTATGATCCTGTGTACGGCTCGGCCGCCAACTCTGCTATTTGTCGGCGGCAGACGTCTCGAGGATGATGTTATCCCTTGCCTCCTTTATCCTCTTACACTTCTTGTCTGTTCCGGGCCGAGCGGTTAGGTCGCTCGGCGGGCATATCACCCTGCCTCGATTGTGTGCTCGGATGAGATTGCTCCTGCCTGACTTTGTTGGCTTGTGCCCCCGCCGAACGGACTGCCCGATCGGCCCTGAAACTATTTGACCTTGAGCATCGGAAACCCGACCCCTAGTCGGGTTGTCTTTTATTCCACGGGGGATTCCTGGCCGATCGACCAACTTCGTCCGGTCGGTCGGTCAGAAATGTCTGGTCGGTCGGCTTGCTTCGTCCGGTCGGTTATGTCTCAGGGTTGAATCTCCTGACCTTTGACCTCCACGTGTCGTTGACCTTCTGCCCACGAGGGTCCCCCGTCCTTATCACCGGATCACCGGACATTGAGGATTGGTATTTTTGGATGTCAGAGTATTCAGTTTAATAACATCTCAAAGGGGTTTATAGAAAATATGCTGGATTTAATCCGCAAGTACTTAGCATTCATCGGATAACCAAGGCGCACACAAATATTAAGTGCTCAGGTGAGGTGGTGTTAGGGTTTCGACTCCATGTGACGGAGATTCCATTTGTCGGATCTAGTTCCCTAAGCGCATTTAGAGGAATACATGGTGTTTTATTAATGGAGAAGCAGTTAACTACTGTCGAATCTGGTTGCCTGAACTAGAGGAATACATGGCATCTTGTGAGTGGAGAAGCCTCTAGTGGCTGTCTGATTAGGGTTTCGACTCCATGTGACGGATATTCCATTTGTCGCATCTGGTTCCCTAAGCACATTTAAAGGAATACATGGTGTTTTATTAATGGAGAAGCAGTTAACGACTGTCAAATCTGGTTGCCTGAACTAGAGGCATATGTGGCATCTTGTGAGTGGAGAAGCCTCTAGTGGCTGTCTGATTTGGTTCTCTTATTGACCTTTAAAAGGAAGACGGAGGAGTGCGAGCAGCTGACGTGGAGATGCTCTTCCACCTGTTATATAAGCTCCACTTAGGGTAAGGTAGAGGTATGGTTTTCTTCTTGTGTGTGGAGGCATCTCTTCTCCATTGAGCTCTCATTTCTCTTCAGTTTCTTCTTCTTCTTCGCTTCATCTCGCCTCTTTGCGAGACAATCTTCCTCTTCCATGTGACACTAATTACTTAAGCGTCAGAGTGGTCCCGCCAATAGAGATGGCCAACCCTAACCTTCTTTACATCTCAAGCTACCACATCTTGGATTTCCGGGAGGCAATTGTAGCCTTGCAAGAGGAGTCTGAGCAAACGAAAAGGACACCATCAAAACCCTATACTACCCTAAAAGAATTCACGATTCCAATAAAATTGACATAGCCTGCGGTATTCTTCCACGTACCAAGAGGTAATGTAGTTACAATTTGATAGAAAATATGCACCACCCACACCCATGATGACAATAAGTAACAAAAGATAAGAAAATATCACATAGCAAAATATGCATTTTATTCTTTGAACATAGTTATTCCATCTCAACCTCTTTTATCTTATATTGGAACTATACCTAGGCATGTTACCGGATCAAGTTGTGTTTTGAGAAATCTCAACCTAACCAAAAAAGGACTCAGGTTATAAAAGAAACTTAAACATTTAACACAAACACTCAAAAATTGAAGTTATATATATATACCATGCATTTTATTCCTTTTTCAAATTAATAAAACAAATTTACAGCGTAAATGAACCCACCTTTTATAAGAAAGTGTTAAACAAAGTTTCCCTTTCAAGTTTCAATAAAAGAAAATATAGCAAGATGTACAGTGACAAAATGGTATACAAGAAGTGTGATGTGTGTGTGTGTGTGTTTGTGTTAACCTGAAAATTCAAGCCAAACCCAAACACATCAAAGTTTGAGAAAACCCAATTTTTCAGATCAGTTCAGTTTGATTCTCCTGGCCAATTCAAATATATTGCCTCTACCCACACCTAATTGCTCCGGGATTTGACACATAATATAAAATTTCACTTTAATATTGTTTTTGTGGGGAGATAAATTCTCTTTTGGGGAAAAGTTTATTAGCTTTTGAACTATAAAAGGTTTGAATAATTTCTTTAAAGTGAGTGCTGATTGTTAAACACTTAGTATGGTTTCGTGCCATATTTATTGAAAATTTTTCCTCTTGCAGAGTACGTCTGGAGGAAACCTTTATGATTTTCTTCATAAACGTCCTATTACCCTCCATCTGCCCATGTTGCTGAGGATTGCTCTTGATGTTTGCAAGGGACTGGACTATTTGTATCAAAATTACATTATTCATAGAGATTTAATTTAACCTCCTATTGGATAAAAGTCATTTATGTACCTCTTGAATTTGAAGGGAGAGTGAATGTCCATCTAGTCAATTATCAACTGTGAACTATACTATTGTCATTTTCATCAATTACTATGGTTTAATACCAATAAAGGTCTATCACTAATACCAATGGTAGTTAACTGCAATTGTACACATAAGAGGTAGATTTGCTAGTTGATGAAATGTATTTCTGTTAAAATTTCTTGCTTAATTGAGCGTTAAATTTGAATCTGTTGCTCTCTAGGTTGTCAAAGTGTCAAATTCTGGTGTGGCTAGGATTCAGGTTCAAGCTGGTAGTATGATTGCAGAAACAGGAACATACAGATGGATGGCTCATGAGGTGCTTCTTCTAAATTTTGAATAGCCTACGTATCACCAACTTGTGTTTGTTTTGTTTATTTAAAAGAGTTAATATATTAAGCACTTAATATAAAATGCTAGCTTTTCTCTTCATGGAGACGTAATTTTTAGGATGCCTTGTTTTAGTTTCTTGATACAAGAACTCTTTCTAGGTCTTATTCTTGTCTTTGAAGGATGGTTCTATTATATTATTTTTGTTCTTCCTCTTAACTATTATATTTCTTCTGCTCTGGTTCAACACAAATTGTTCCTTGTGTAATTTGATAAATCTTCTCATCAGCAAACTGCTCAAGGATGAAGCAGGATAATTTGATAACAGGAAAAACTGATGATCAACTTTTCTCAAACATATCACTTATTCCAGATTGATTTGCAGTATTTTTTTCACAAAGACAATATTCATTCTCATTTACCTCTAGAAGTTGCATTTGCTGTTGGCAAGTTCCATGATTTGTGAGATCCATTAGATAAGCTACCTCCATTATTTATCTTTAGCCTAGAGTACGTACTATCATCTTCTTTGTACATCAATTTAATTATGTTATAGCAATTTATTTCATAATTTATATCTTTGTATTTTCCTTCATCAGGTTATAAATCATCAACCTTATGATTACAAAGCAGATATATTTAGTTTTGCTATTGTACTTTAGGAGCTCGCAACACTGAAGGTGCATTTTAATTAAACTTATCATAAGTAGACAGCATAGGTTTTATCAATTTGATAAATGCAAAACATTGATAAAGCTATGGTACCCTTAAAGCTGCATTTTGGCTTTGCGGATCCCCTATGCTAACCTTACACCCCTTAAAGCTGCATTTGGAGTGAGGCAGGTCTGTATTTGTCTTGGTATAACTGCGATATAGTACTGGGCTCTGATTTTATTTTATTTTATTTTTTATCATTTTTGCAAAATTGTTTGTTTTTGAATCTTCAGTTGAATTGATGAAAATTTTAGCCTATAAAATACTGATCCATACACAACCAAATGAGATTTATTTAGCATCGGAAGTTGCATATGGTTTCAGCTTTCAGGATAATGTGATAGAAAAAAAAAAAAGACAATTCGCCTTTTTACTTTCTATAAAAACTTTATAGGAGCATGGTGCTGTTGGATCGTAAATATTTTAAAGGAGAGATAAAAGGAATTTACTTTAAAGGAGAGATAAAGGACAGGGTGAATAATATTTTTCACGTTTTCAAAAGTAACAAGAATATGTAGCGGAAAAGAATTATGAAAATACAAATGTTAATATAAGTAATTTTACTTAGTTCGAAGTTTTCGACGACTCCTATTTCAAAATTCACACTCGTTGAGTGTTTTTTATTGGGCAATTACTATAATCACGAATGATGAATACAAAGATTAAGTACATAGATAGAGCTTCCCTAACCTACTATTATCCAAAACTTCTCTAATACTGTTTGCCAAGTTAAAACTTGTCCCTAATTAAACTAGTCTTAATTACCTAATCGGACAAACTATTATTTTGAAGGTGTCAACTAATTTGATGTCTCCCCCTGAATTATTGAACTTAGGTTTAAGTTTTAGGTTTGTATCGATTTATTTTATAATTATAGTAAACTTAATTATAACTTAAGTTTGGATTGAATTTGTAGTTATTTGATTTAAATTTAAATTTTTTATTTGAATTTGATTTGTTTGATTTCATTTTACATTTTAGGTTTGAGTTTGAATTAGTTAGTTTATTTGGATTTGGTTTTAGTAGTGAATTTCATTTTTAAGTACATAAAATTGATTGAGTCATACTTACTTGATTAGACAAGCTTTTAGAACTCAAGCTTTGGTTTGGTTATTATTTTGACTTATTAATGAAATGAAAGTTTTATTTGTTGAGTTGGACTTATATCCGAGCTTGAACTTATTGTATACAACTTTTTATGATTTAAGGATTAAGTCTAAATTCTTTGATCTTGTGGTAAAAGTTTCTAATAATCCTTTAAGTTTATCAATTTCACCTTTTAAATTAAAATTATATTTTCCTTCTCAAGTTTTATAGCTTGATTTGGATTTCCATTTCCAATTTGAATATTAATTTGTTCCTTGGGGTGTTAATTTTCCTCAAGGAGTGCTTCAGTTTGTTTTTCATATTTAATTAATTTTTTATTAAGACATGTAATTATTTTAAAGAATTTTACAGTTAAGATAGATGATACCTCGTTCGAACCTTCGGAAATGAGTGTAGACTCATGGCTTCATTCGTATTCAAACTCTTCTTCTTGATCTGAGCCGCTTTCCGATTCAAGTCCAGTTGTCATGAACGCGAGGTAGTTGGCATGCTTTCAATCTTCTATGACTAATTCTTTTGAGGAGGATTCATCCCAAGTGGTGTGGAATGCCTTTTTCTTCATTTTCTTAGATTTGTCCTCCTTCTAATTTGGACACTCATGCTTGAAATGCCCCTTTTTTTTGCATATGAAGCATATCATCCTTGCCTTTGCACCGTTGGGTGTATATTTGATCACTTCTTGTACGTCTTTCTTTGTGAAGTTGTTTTTCCTTTTAGAAAACATTTTTATGACCATGTTTACTAATTGTTCTTCTTCATCAACTTCTAAGTCATATTTATCTTCTGACTTAGACTTGACTCGAGTTCTAATCTTCGTTTCTTTTGATGGACCTGCAAGAAAAGTTATACCCTTCTCAACTTGTTTAGCGTTAGTTTATTCATGTAATTCTTGTTCACAGAATAATTCATCTAACTTTAACTTATTTAAGTTCTTCAAAACTTTATAGGCATCTACTATAGATGCCACAGTGCATTTTGAGGAAAGGAGTTGAAAGCGTATCTTATTAGATCGCGGTTCTCAAGTTGATGCCTGATTAGGTGAAGATCGTTTAAGTTTTATTTATTCTAGCATGGAGTTGACTTGCATTCTCACCATCTTACATTTTAATGTTAAATAAACTGTTTAAAAGTAGGTCTCACTTGGGTAGCGTTGAATCGTCCATGCCCTCGTGTAATTCGACTAACTTGTCCCACAGCTCCTTCGCATTCTTAATTATGCGGGCTGACGCGGTTCAGTTCTTTTTTCGTCAAACTACACTGAAGTATATGTTGGAGGATCGGTGGTCGGCTTGAAGGGGGGTTGGATAGACGGCACCCCCAAATCGTTGCTTCCTATGATGTTAGCGCAGCGGAATACAAACAAACACAAATAGAAAGTTAAACACTAAATACAAGAATGGAAATGCAAACCGCTAACACGTCCGTTTACGTAGTTCGGAGATAACTTGCTCCTACTCCACGGCGTGTCCGTAAGGTGGACGATCCCTCAATCCGTCGGTGGATTAGTCCCCGGCAAACTCCGGCTAGCTCAACCTCCTTGTGGGTGGAGAAACCTCACCAACAACACTTGGACACAAGGGAACCTTGAGCACTTTGGTGACTACTAATTAGGCTTTAACCAAGTCTAATTTCGTCGCCTTGGCCAGCCATACCAAGCTCCTTCTTATAGAGCTTGGGGAAATCAGCCTTGCTGATTTGCCCGTTACCAGTCGACTGGTCCTTGCACCAGTCGACTGGTGCCAACCGGCTATCTACCAGTCGACTGGTCCCAGGACCAGTCGACTGATCCCAGCCATTTCGGGCACAGAACCTCTCTGTGCTCACCCCCAGTCGACTGGTTCCAGTACCAGTCGACTGGTACAACCCTAAACTTAGGGTTTCCCATCCCGAGTACATTTCTCTCGCACTCGGACCCTCACGACTCACTTGACTCTTCTTTGCAGCCTTGACCTCTTGCCTTCAAGCCTACTTCCTTTGGCTCTCGTCCCTCGGATGCATCCAAGCCCGCGGCTCGTCCCAATGTCATCCTTCGCGTATGCCTCGAAGTCGCTTCCCTCGGCCCTTGTCCTTGCTGCCTTGTCCACGGTCCCTCGGATGCTCCATCCTTCACTGGATCTGAAGCCATCAACCTGAGTCACATGTGTCACCTGTAGTCCTGCACAACTCAAGTACACATATCAAATAACAAGGGTAAACCTAACTTAAACCCTTTGCCCAAACACCAAAACACATGGTCCCACGAACCATTGGGATTGCTCCAACAGTATATTCAGTGCCTTTGAGTCGATTTGGGTCTTCTTCTTGTCTTCTAAATTCTATCTTTCTAGGTCGAGAGGTACTTTAGTTGCTTCGTCTACTAGCACCTTGTATCCTCATCGGATGTGAACCATTGATCAATATCCGTCTTCAAGTATACCTCCATTCTTCTCTTCCAGTAGAGGAAATCATCCCCGCTAAAGAGTGGAGGGCGAGCTATGCTGTAACCTTCGTCTTGGGCCATTAATGACAGAACCTTGCATACAAAAAATAAATTAACTAAAAGATCTCAAGACTATGTCTTGGATTAGTAGTATAGGAGATGATAAATATAAAAATAAATTAACTAAAAGATCTCAAGACTATGTCTTGGATTAGTAGTATAGGAGATGATAAATATAAAAGAAACTCGATTAGTGTTGTACCAATTCAGAGTATTTTGCAACACGAAAAGCTTGTCCAAAAGAGGTGATTGTACCAATTTGAACTAGGTCAAAAATCTTACAACCGAACGAGATTTAAAAAGAAAGAAAACAAGAAAACCCCCTTTACTTAATTGGTGGTTTCACCAATTTAAAGTGGAACCTCGCTCTGATACTATTTGTTGGATCGTAAAGACACTAGAGGGGGGTGAATAGTATTCTTCACTTTTTCGAAAGTCACAAAAATATGCAGCGGAAAAGAATCATGGAAATATAAATACTAACACAAGTAATTTTATTTGGTTCAAAACCTTCGAAGACTCCTACTCCAAGGCTCGTACTCGTTGAGTGCTTTCCTTGAGCAATCACTATAATCATGAATGATAAATACAAAGATTAAGTACTGTCACGCCCCAAAGGAGTCCCCGTCCGAAGAAATTTCGGCAGCATCTCCCCTGTACGGCGGACAATCTGAAACTTTCTACATATCTCCATACCTCAATCACATGCGGCTGGAATAATAACAATAAATATAACACAACCACACAAACATCCACGCAGTTATATATAATCAAACAAAGCAGTAATACTCTGACTCGAAAACCACCCTACTCAACTACACTCGTAAAGCTCAAAATCGATGAACTCACCTCTTCTGCCGTCTAGGCAGGCATGTAGTAGAATAAAATCCAAATCCAAATCCATCGACAATATAAAATCTGTACCATGTCCATAAGTAGAATAATCCAAAAATAAAACAAGTTTAAAACATAGTCTATGAAAGAAAAACCAAAAGACTAATCATATCCTTGAGGTCTGCAGGGACCAGCAACTGGAACTCTCTCCTGACAGCATCAACCTGAAAATATCAACAATGGAGGCGGGGTGAGTCCAACACTCAGCAGGTACAATTGATATGCAAAGTAAAGAAATATCACCTAGCACTAATCATGCGTACAGTCTCCTGATAAGAAAGATAAAAATGCATCTGAAGTAAACAGGAGAATACTGTACTAACCAGGTCCTGAGTATAAGGTCAAACAGTCCGAGGGATAGGGAAAATCCTGTATGCATGTCAAACATAGGTATCCAAACAATATGCAGCATATAAATGCAGCAAACACAAACACAAGCAATAAATACATCATGCATATGATGCCAATGATGCGTCCTGGTCACCCCTGACGCCAGTCGATCATCTCACACAATAGTGAGGCCGAGTGGGTAGGGCTGTGACAACCGTACACTCTGTCGTCACTACTCCTGATGAGTGACTGAGTGGACGGGATGCTGTCGGAGTACACCTATCCTCCAAACCAAAATCATAAATGGGGGAGCGCAATGCTCTCAACTCCCGGTACACGATGACGGGGAGGAATCCCTGCCGGATAACACGTTGTGTCACACTACCCATGAGCGGGCCAACGGTGCCTAACAGAGTCCCTGCTGCAACACACTCAGCCTGAATCGACCACTAACCCATGAGTGGTGGTGTGTGCAGATCCATGTAACTGGCGATGTGCTCAACAATAATGGAGCGGACTATCAGACAGCATGCAATCATGCATATGGTGCATGACAATAACCATAAAAACATCCTGACCTAATCCATATATCTAGAAAAGTGCACCCTAGGTCAAAGAATCATATCGAATCAAAGGTACACAGAAGGTATAAAAACCTAGGTCCTGAACATGGTAAAGCATGGTATATCACTACCCCTATAAGCATGTATAAACAGGTAAAATATACATGAGATGCAAACCAATCAATCAATCAAGCATGTACCAAGATTTGGGTAGTGATTAACCGAAAGAAATAAAGGACATAATTAATGCAACATGTTAATTTCATTGCTAAGCATATCAAAGACAAAAAGTCAAAAGTACCCGCCTCCGATAAAATAGAAAGGTCCAGTCCGACTCCGACATACTCATCTCGCGTCACAGTCCTGTGTCAAACAATAAATCTTTTTATTTAGCTACACTTCTCATAAATAGCTAAATACAATCTCTAATCCTAAAATTAGAGTAAAACCCTAATCGAATATAACTCTAGTTAACTAGAGTTAACTTCCTTAACCTTAACCATTCTACTATTCAGTTTCAATTGAAACCTACACACGATTCCAAATTAACATATAATGGCAACACAACTAGCAAACATCTACAACAAAGTCCAAAACCCTAAATCTTACCTCAAACTCACAGCCAGATAGTTCCTACCGGATAAGGGTTGTTTTGCTGCTGTAAACAAAAACAAGCAAACCTCACAATTGTTACGCAAAGCTTGCAACCTTATAAAAACTTCCACTGACAGCTACCTAGAATCACCAAATCCTTACCTTGTTGCTGCTGGATCAAGACTTGTGGCCGAATTGGGTTGTCCGCCCCTAGAAGGTGACTGCCTGTTGCTTCCTCTGCCGAGACTTCACTGTAGGAGGTGGCTGAAGGAAGACACAACAATGGAATTAGGGCACGGACAAACACACCAAGGCTAGGGTTGTTGCTCCCAACTGAAAACCTACTCAAACCTCTGAATTCCAGCGATCTAGGGCACAGCACAGTGGAGGAGGCCGGCACAGAGGAGATCGGCAAAGGCTCAACTAGGGCTTGCCTCTTCCGTGCAGAGGGCGACTCCGAAAAAAGAAGACAAAGCCTGCGGTGGTGCTCGGGTCAAGAGTCGGCGAGGGTCGGAGGACTCTCGGTGGCTGGCGGAGGCGTCGGTGTGGAGAAGGCCGGCGTCGCTGGCGTCGGGGCAGAGGCTAGGGCACCGGCGATTGAGGTCGTCGGCTGAGGTGGCGATCGGCGCCGTCGCTTGGCGAGGAGGAAGATCGCAGAGGGCATCGGCGTCGTCGGCACCTAGGGCTCGGGAAAGAAGTAGAGGCGCTCGGCGGTTAGGGCAGAGGAGAATAGGCGCGCGTGGGTTCGGCGAAGAAGAGAAACGGAGGAAAAGAGAATAAAGGAAAGAAATAAAAGAAAAATAAAGGAAAAAAGTAAACTTTTCCTCACTTAAACGGGTAACCTAAACAGGCTTTCCCGGAACCCAAATTTTATCCCCGTTAACTCGTCCATACAAGCTCCGAAAAATTCCCGAAAAATTTCCAAAAATTCCAGAAAAATTCCTTTATTAACCTTTGCCTATTTTCGGTATTTTCCAAGTATAGATTGTAGGAAATAAAAGTATACCAACAATACAAAGTAGAAAGAGCAAGCATAGTTTGTCGGAGCAGCTATCGGTATCCCAGAGGCCTTTTTGGAGCAGTGTGCAAGTATAAAAGTCGTAGAGAATGTTGTGTTTAAGCTATTCATCGAAGCCTCTTTTTATATCCCCGTCCGGGCGCCCGGACCCCTCTGGGCACCTAGACCGCTAACGTGGGTCAGCCAGTCGTTGCACTCCAGCTCAACATGAAGATGAGTTTTGCTGGTCCGGGCACCTGGAACAACTCCAAGTGCCCGAACTGCCCGGGTGCTTGCCTGGGCTCTCTCGAAGCCGCTTACTCGAGTGCCCGAAGGCCCGAGCGCTCAAACAACCTCCGGGCACCTGGAGTCCAGTTTTCCAACATCTTTTTTCCTACACCGTAAGTTAGTCCAACATGCAAATAATATATAAAGTAAGTGAATTTTGACAGTATTCGGACTGTCTAGTCCTAACTTTGAGTTTCACTGAAACTCTAGGACGGACTGACGCCTATTGTTCCCTCAATCGGGAAATGTCATCACTAGATCTCTCCTCCAGTTGCTTATCTCCACTTACCAATCACATACTTCCTTAATGACAGGTCTCTTGATTCACTAGGACTTCTTACCAGAACTCAACCAATCTGGGCTTCAGCCAATTGTCAACCAAACTGGACTTCCTTCTACTAGATCTCAACCAATCTGGACTTTCTTCTGCCAGATCTCAATCAATTTGGACTTCATGTCAGCTATCAACCTAGCTGGACTTCAGTCTGGTGTTTCGTCCTATAGGCTCATCAAGTCCTTTACACTTGGTAAAAGGTTAAACAAACAACACATTTAACTTTAACCTATTTGGCATATATTAAAACATGATTATTAGTGCAATCTGCACCAACATATGCAGTAGCATTTGTGTCCCAGGATTTTTTGGTACTATGATAACCTTACCATCGCCAACACTGGTAATGCTTTATGAGTGTTTTAGGTTGGTACAAAGACAACTAGATAATCGAATCTATGTTGGGAGATTATTGGTGTAATCATAAATGAATTAAGGTTAAACAGTTTGACTAAGGTCGAGTGGATTCAAGTTTGATTTTCAATATTAGGATAATATATTTGAAAAATATCTGAAAGAGGTTAAATAAGTTAAGGTTGATCGGATACTTGATGATATGTGAAAAGAAAGTCTAAATGGGTCAAGGAGGACCGCACATTGGCAAGGGAAGTCCTAACTACGGTTAGACAAAGGAAAGTCCAAGTGAATTAAAGAGGATCACACGTTGACAAAGGGAAGTCTTAACTACAATTAGGCAAAGGGAAGTCCAAGTGGATTAAGGAGGACCGCACGTTGGCATGAGAAAAGTTCTAACTGCAGTTAAGCAAGAGGAAAATTCAAGTGGATCAAGGAGGACTGCACCTGGTGATCGAAAGTCCAACAGGAAGTTGGCACAAAATGGAAACTCCAAGTGGGTCAAATGTTAACTGGAAACTTAGTGAAAAAGTCCCAATAGGTTACGGTTAACTGGATATTGGGTAAGGGAACCCTAGACTTAGGTTAAGTGAGTTAGGGTTGGGCAATTGATTGGGCCAAAGCTAATCGATTAGATAATCGATTGGGGACTATTGTCGTGAGAACAGAGAGGTATTGAATCAATTGGCTAATCGATTTAGTCCTCTTCAGTAGATTGGGTAATCGATTGAAGTTGGGTTTTTTTGCGAAGCACAATGTTTTACTGTGTTGAATTGATTGTGAAAGTGCCTAATCGATTAGGAGAAGTTTGTGGCAAACAGTGGGCTTCTGAATTGATCAGGTGATAGATTGAGCCACGTGAAAGAGAAGTTCGCGATCAAACAGTGGGCTTCTAAATTGATTGAGTGAACGATTAAAAAGCCTCGAAATTGATTAACTATTGAGAGAAGAAGAAAAGAGTTGTTGCGAGGTTTAGATGATTGGATTTACTTGGATCTAACGTGGTAATCGATTGGAGATAAGGTCAATCGATTAAGATCTTAATTCGTGGGATATAAATGTGTTCGAATATTTAAATCATGACTCTTCTACTCTGCTCTTCATTGTCGGTGCTTGAGTTGTGGAAGAAAAGTGTTGCTGTAATTTCCAAGCTTCAAGAGGCATCTACAAGCAACAAGAGATCAAGAAAATAAGATTTTCATTTGTATTGTGTATTTACATCTTGTTTTCATTGTATTCTTGTATGTGGGCTTGTTCGAGGTTTCTCCACCTCCGAATTATTTCCGAAAAGGAGAGTTCTTCATAGTGGAGTGTGTGCACTATGTGGATCCTTGGATTAGGCACTTCAAGGAAACAGATACTAAGTAAATCTGGGTGTTAGCATTGCTTCGAGTTTTTTCGCTACAACAAATCAACAAGACGAAGCGATTGGAGCTAATCCCCTCCCCCCTCCTAGCTCTTGGAGTGTTCTAACAATCTAAAGTTTTGATATTGGCAAAGATTCGAAGTTAATTTTCATTGTGATCTAACTAGCTTAACTAAGTGTACAGGAAAGTACTAGTTGAGGATAGACAGAGAAATCTTGGTCGAGTCGATTGGGCAAGGAAGTCCTAGTCAAGTGAATTGAGTAAAGAAGTCCTGGTTGAGTTGATTGGACAGAAGTCTTGGTAGATTGAGGACATCAAGCAAAAGTCATAGGGGTCGAGGACACTAGGTGGAAAGCCCTGGGGTCATAGACACTAGACAGAAGTCTAAGTGGGTTGAAGATCTGACGTCTAGGGAGAAGTCCCGAAGGTCAAGATCAGATATTGAGCAAAAGTTCAAACATGTCAAGAAAATTGGATATTTGGCAGCATGTAAACTTGATCCCCTGAGTCTCCTTAGAGAAGTAGGTGAGGATGCATTTTTTGTTTAAAGAACAGTAAGTGTCAGTCTAACCTAGAGTTTTAACAAAATCTGAAAGTCAAGACCCGACAATCTAAAGACTGTTAAACTATTTTATTTCCATATTATTTGTTTTTTGTGCTAACTCTGTGATGCTTTTGGAAGTACTTATCCGAGCGCCCTAAACTGATCCAGATGCCTGAAAGGGATCCATGTGCCCTCATCACCTTGACTTGCGGCAGGATAAGGTGGCAACCTTTGATTGGTCGGCGCACGTCAATATCCCGGCGCCTAGAAGGGATCCAAGCGCCTTGGATGGGATAGACTTGACCAGGATAGCTAGCTTTGCCGAGGTGCAACTACGTTAGCGGTCCAGGTGCCTGGAAGGGATCTAGGCGTCTGGAGATGGATAATCACTGACATAGTCGTATCGGATCAGATCAACCCAAGCGCACGGAATGCCTTAAAACAGAAGGCTTCGACCAACAACTCAGAACACTCATCTTCTACGTTGAACGTGTTGGAAACAGAAATTATGGGAGAAGAAAAAAGAATTATAGAAGGAAAAAATGTGGAAGAGGAGAAATAACTCTATGTGGAAGAGGAGTAGAAGAAAATAGAAAACTCAACTTGTTTCATTCAGTGAAAAGAAGTACATATTTATAGGCTTATTGGATAAGCACTAATATGAGATAATCATGACATTTTTCTTTTTTTAAAAAAATTCTATCTCCACGAACTATTATAAATTCATCAAGTTCTATCTCTATCCTATCTTTAGTCAAGACTTGCCACCTCACCATTCTATCTCCATAAAATTTATCAACATCTACAATCAAGTTTAATTTTCAACACCCCCTCTTAAACTTGATTTTGTAACTCCAAGCAAATATCGCATCTTGATGAAGTCTTCAAATTTGAGTGACTTGGTAAAAATATCAGCAACTTGATCTTGAGACTTTATGTATTCCACTTGCACCTCTTTTCTTGTAATACATTCTATGATATAGTGAAAGCGCGTATCGATGTGCTTGCTTCTATCATGGAAGACTGGATTTTTTGCTAGTGCTATTGTAGACTTGTTATCAACTCGTATCTTGGTTGTCTCTTCTTGTGGTAAACTTAACTCATTAAATAAATTTTTGAGCCAAACAGCATGACAAACACATGAAGTCGCAGCCACATACTCTGCTTCACAAGTAGAAAGTGTGACAATAGGTTATTTTTTCGACATCCAAGTGAAAGCTGTATCTCCCATAAAGAACACAAATCCTGTAGTGCTCTTTCTATCATCTATATCTCCACCCCAATCACTGTCACTATATCCTTCAAGTTTGAAGTGGTTAGATGTTGAATAAAGTAATCCAAAATCTATCGTACCTTTGATATAGCGCAAAATTCTCTTAGGGATCTTAAGGTGGGTAGTAGTTGGATCTTCCATGTAGCGACTAACAAGTCCAACAGCATAAAGAATATCAGGCCGTGTGCACATCAAGTATCGTAAACTTCCAACCAAACTCTTAAAAAATGTTGGATCAACTTTTTCTTCTTCATCATGCTTTGATAGCTTGACTCCACATTCTGCTGGGGTATTTATAGACTTACTGTTATCCATCCTGAATTTCTTTAATATCTCTCTTGCATAACCTTCTTGTGAGATGAAGCTTTCATCTTCCCTTTGGTTCACTTCAATGCCCAAATAGTATGCCATGAGCCCAATATCAGTCATTTCAAACTCTTTAGTCATCGCTTTTTTAAATTCTCCAAACATACTTGGATTGCTTCCTGTGAAGATCAAGTCATCGACATATAGGCATACAATCAAAACATCTTTATCCTTACTCTGAATGTATAATGCATGTTCATAAGGACATTTGATGAAGCCTTTCTCTTGCAGGTGCTTGTCTATTCGGCTATTCCATGCCCTTGGTGCTTGCTTTAGCCCGTAGAGAGTCTTCTTCAATTTTAGAACTCTGTCTACTTGTCCTTTAACTTCATAACCTGATGGTTGCTGAATATAGACTTCTTCTTCAAGAACTCCATTTAAAAAAGCAGATTTTACATCCATTTGATGTATTTTCCACTTATTTTGAGCTGCTAAAGCAATGATTAGTCTGATAGTTGTTAGGACCAAAAGTAGCTAGAGGGGGGGTGAATAGCTCGTCGCGTGCTCGTTGCTCGGTGTTGCTTGTTTCTTCAAGAATGCGCAGCGGAAAATACATAAACAAACACAACCACGCTAACACTAGGAGTTTACTTGGTATCCACCTCCAACGGAGATGACTAATCCAAGGATCCACACCACGCACGCACCCTCCACTATGAAAACACTCCTTTTCGGTAACTACCGAGGGCGGAGAAGCCCTACAAGACTCTCAGTACAAGAAGAAGAAAGGGTAGTAAAGAATAAGCAAAAGCTTACAAGAAATGCAGTAAAAACCCTAGCTTCTTCTTCTTCTCGTTGCAACTCGCCTCTTGACTTGGATGAACCTCCAAGAACCTTCAAGAACTGGCGGTGAGGAGCTTAGAGAGTCTTGGGAGGAGCCGTGTTGAATCTGGAATGAATCGGTGAAGTTCTGAGAAATCGCTACCGAATAAACGACGCCAACGGTTGAATCCCAATCGATTGGATTGCTCCCAATCGATTGGGAGGCTGGATCGATCCACGGATCGATCCAGCGCCTATCGCGGAAAAACCTTGGATCGATCCACGGATCGATCCAAGACTTATGAAGCGGCGGCGTCCCAATCGATCCACGATCGATTGGGACCTGGATCGATCCACGGATCGATCGAGAGGGTCTGTGGGGACTCACCGGATCGATCCACGATCGATCCAGATCTTCTGGATCGATCCACCGATCGATCGGATCAATCCACGGATCAATCCAAACTGCCGGATCAATCCACGGATCAATCCAAACTCGTTGGATCAATCCACGGATCAATCCAAACCTTGGTTTTGCCCAAACCAAGCCCAAAGCCCCCTAAACCAACATCTAGTCAACCATGACTTGTTGGTACATAAGACCTAGCATCCGGTCACCCTTGGCCAGCTAGGACTCTCTCACCAAGTGTCTGGTCAATCCCTTTGACCCACTTGGACTTTTCTCTTCTTGCCAAGTATCCGGTCACTCCCTAAGACCTACTTGGACTTTTCTTCCTCGTGCCAAGTATCCGGTCAATCCCTTTGACCTACTTGGACTCTCACCAGATGTCTGGTCAACCTTGACCCATCTGGATTTCTCTTGCCTGGCTTCACTCACCAGGACTTTCCCAATTGCCTAGATTCACTCACTAGGTCTTTCACCTGGCTTCACTCACCAGGATTTTTCTCCTGCCTAGCTTCACTCACTAGGACTTCCCAATTGCCTAGCTTCACTCACTAGGTCTTTCACCTGGCTTCACTCACCAGGATTTTCCTCCTGCCTAACATCCCAGTTAGGACTTCCCAGTCAAGTATCCGGTCATCCTTGACCTACTTGACTCTTCTTCAATCAATATCTTATTGTCAAACATCTAAACCCAAACCAAGACTCAGCTTGGTCAACCAGGTCAACCTTGACCTAAGGGATGTTGCACCAACAATAGTTTCTAATCGAGCAACGGGAGTGAATACCTCATCATAATCAATGCCAGATCTTTGACTGTAGCCTTTTGCCACCAATCTTGCTTTATATCTTTCAACTTCTCCTTTGACATTCTTCTTTATTTTGTACACCCACTTCACACCAATCGCCTTATGTCCTTTAGGAAGTGCCGTTAACTCCCATGTGTCATTCTTCTCTATCGCCTTGATTTCTTCATCCATCTTTCCACCTTTTGCTTTTTATAGCTTCTTGGAAATATATAGGCTCGCAATCCGCAAAGAGACAAAATAGAGTAAGATTATCTTGATTCTCAGTTACCTCATAAATTTCCCGTAAGCTTCTAAAGCGTGGTACTCTTTCACTGGAAGTTGATGCAGATAAATTCTCTTGAGTACTTGATGTTGGTGTTACTAGTGGAGTAGTAGGCTCCTCTCTTGTTTGCTCTACCCTTGGTTGCTCCACATTTTCTTCTTCAAAGTATGGGAAGAAGTTGTAATCATTATTTTGAGATTCCCAATTCCATTCTTCTTCTTCATTAAATATGACATCTCGGCTGATGATTGTCTTCCCAGTATCTGGATTGTATAACTTATACCCTTTTGAGTTAGTATCATAGCCAATAAAAATAAATTTCTTACTTTTATCATCCAGTTTGCTTCTTGCTTCATCAGGCACATGAACGTGTGCTATACTCCCAAAAACTCTTAGATGAGAAATTCCAGGTTTCCTTCCGCTCCACGCTTCTTGTGGTGTCTTGCCCCACACACTCTTAGTTGGTGATCGGTTGGATAAGTATACTGCACATGCAACCGCTTCTTCCCAAAGTTCCTTTGGTAGCCTCTTGCTTTTGAGAATGCTCCTTGCCATGTCAAGGATGGTTCGATTCTTTCTTTCTGCCACTCCATTTTGTTGAGGGGATCTTGGAGCTGTCAAGGGTCGTCGTATTCCGTTGGCTTCACAAAATTCTTGAAACTCATTTGAGGTAAATTCTCCTCCTCGATCGGAACGCATAGCTTTGACCTCGAGACCGCTCTCCTTTTCTATGGTAGCTTTAAATTTCTTGAATATGCCGAAGACCTCTGATTTTTGCTTCAAGAAGTATACCCAAGTTTTCCGAGAAAAATCATCTATGAAAAGAATGAAATAATTACTCTTACCAAGTGAACTTGGCTTTATCGGACCGCAAACATCTGTATGTATAAGTTCAAGAGGCTTTTGAGCTCTTGAACTTGACTCCTTTGGAAAACCTCTTCTAAATTGCTTCCCACGTAGACATGCTTCACATACTTGATCAGGATGTTTGATATAAGGTAGTCCTCTCACCATCTCCTTCTTTGAAAGCAGTTCTAGTCCTCCGAAATTCAGATGTCCAAATCGAAAATGCCATAGCCAAGTGATGTCTTTGTAACAAGCTTTGAGACAGTTGACGACATCATTTTGAATATTAAGTAAGAACATTCTATTTTTTGACATAGACACCTTAGCAATTAAGCAACTAATATGATCTTTCAAGATGAGCATACCATCTTTTAGATGAATATCATACCCTTTTGCCAAAAGTTGTCCTAAGCTTAGGATGTTGCTCTTCATATTTGGTACAAAGAAAACATTTGAGATAAATTCATGTTTTCCATTCTTCAAACGGATGAGAATGTTACCTTTGCCTTTTACCTCAATCTTTGATTCATCTCCGAAGGATACATTACCACCAACTGATTCATCAAGCTCTACGAACATGTTTCTTTTCCCGCACATATGATTGCTTGCACCAGTGTCGAGATACCAAATTGTATCTTCTTCTCTTTCATTATCTTTATACGCTAGCAGTAGGGTGTCATCTTCTTCTTTCCTTTCTTCCATATAATTTACTCTTTCATATATTTTATTCTTGGGCGATCTACATTCTTTTGCATAATGTCCAAATTTGTCACAATTGTAGCACTTAACTTGAGATTTATCGTACCTCGAGTTTGTATACCCTCTTCCACGTCCTCTTGTTGAATGTTCTCCTCTTTCATTGTTGTTGTTGGAGACCCATCCTTGCTCATTAGAACGGCCTCGTCCATATCCACGACCTCTTCCCCGTTGACTTCTATTATTACTGGAGCTTTCATCTTTCTTTGTCGGTTGAAGATGTTGGTTGCTACTCGGAAAACCTAGAGGTTCCACTGTACAAAAATTTTGTACAAAGGTCTGAACCTTTTCCTAGCTACCATGTGTTCTTTTAAATTAAATTTTGGATCGACTGCGGAACTTAACACGTTTGATCCAAAACTTAATCTATTTGTTCTTTTAGGTTTTGACTTGGATCTCCTGCGGAACTTAACACGTTCGACCCAAATCACCTTAAGTTATTAATTCCATTAAATATTAATTTCCATAATTGGTTCCCAGTACTGACGTGGCGAGGCACACGGCCTTCTTGGATATGGGAGCAACCACCACCGACTAGACAAAACCTTTTATAGAAATCTAATATTTAATTTCCTAAAATAACTTTAGGTTAACCAAAAAGAACAATCAAATCACAAGGAAAAGAAAAAACAAAAAAACACAACATCGAAAAACATATTCGAAATTCTAGAACGTAAGCCTCTTGTATTTGGTATTATTTCCATAAATAACTAGCATGATGCGGAAAGAAAAATTACTAGTTATACCTTGTAGAAAAACCTCTTGATCTTCTACCGTATTCCTCTTCTAATCTCGGACATTGTGTGGGCAATGATCTTCCGAGACGAGAACCACCTAGCACCTTCTTCTTCTTCCTTCAAGTTTCGGCCAAGCAAAAACTTCCAAAGGATGAAGAACTTTTTCCACCAATCAAGCTCCAAGGGATGCAAACTTTCTCTCCTTCTTCTCCAAGCTAGAATCCGGCCACCAATTAAAACTCCAAGAGCATGAAGAGGTTCGGCCACAAGATGGAGAAGAAAAGAAGGGAAAGGGCCGGCCACACCTAGGAAGAAAAGAGAGGAAGAAAAAGAATAGAGTTGTTCCCCCCTCTTTTATAATCCTCGGTCTCGGCAAATAAGGAAATTTAATTAAAAAATTTCCTTAATTCTTTTGCCATGTAAAGAAAAATTATTTTAATTAAAACAATTTTTCTTCTTTTAAAAACAATGGCCGACCACTTTAAAAAACAAAACAATGAGAGTTTTAATTAATTAAAACTTCCTAATTTGTCTCCAGAGATTTTATAAAAAAATTTCTCCAATAATTTTTATCCCTTTTATGATTGGTTTATAAAAAGAAATTTCTATAATTTTAATTTTTCAACATGTGAATAATTTATAAAGAAGAGAAATAAAATATCCTTTCCAATCTACAAATAAGGAAAGAAATTTAATCTCTTTCTTTTTGTAGAGACTTATAAAAGAGATAATTTAATTTTTAATCTCTTCAATAAATTATATCTTTCACATAAAAAAATTTTAAAATTAAAATTCCTTTTAAATTAAATAGGGCCGGCCACCTAAGCTTGGGTTCAAGCTAGGGCCGGCCACCCATGAACCAATGGTTTGGCCGGCCCTAGCTTGATCCACAAGCTAGCTTGGCCGGCCCCTATAACATGGGTATGAAGGTGGGTATAGATGGGTATAGTACTCTATAAATAAGAGGCTACGATAGGGACCGAGAGGAGGAATTGGTTTTGGTCTCCCGATAAAATTAAGCATTCCGTGTTCGCCCCGAACACACAACTTAATTTTATCAATAATAATTCATTCCACTAGAGAACTATTATTGAACTACCGCACCAATCTCAAATTACATTTTGGGCTCCTTCTTATTATGAGTATGTTAGTCTCCCTGTGTTTAAGATATCAAATGTCCACTAATTAAGTAAGTCACTGACAACTCACTTAATTAATATCTAGCTCCAAGAGTAGTACCACTCAACTTCATCATCATGTTGGACTAAGTCCACCTGCAGGGTTTAACATGACAATCCTTATGAGTTCCTCTTGGGGACATTCTCAACCTAGATTACTATGACACAGTTTCCTTTTATAATCAACAACACACACTATAAGTGATATCATTTCCCAACTTATCGGGTTTATTGATTCATCGAACTAAATCTCACCCATTGATAAATTAAAGAAATAAATATCAAATATATGTGCTTGTTATTATATTAGGATTAAGAGCACACACTTCCATAATAACTGAGGTCTTTATTCCTTCATAAAGTCAGTATAAAAGGAACGACCTCAAATGGTCCTACTCAATACACTCTAAGTGTACTAGTGTAATTATATAGTTAAGATAAACTAATACCTAATTACACTACGACCTTCCAATGGTTTGTTCCTTTCCATTATGGTCGTGAGTTACTGTTTATAATTTATAAGGTACTGATAACATGATCCTCTGTGTGTGACACCACACACCATGTTATCTACAATATAAATTAATTGAACAACTACATTTATCATAAATGTAGACATTTGACCAATGTGATTCTTAATTTTAGATAAATGTTTATACCAAAAGCTAGGCTTTTAGTATACACTCTAACAATCTCCCACTTATACTAAAAGACTAAGCTGCCATATCTGCTGCCATACATCTGATTCCTGACCCTTCAACATGCCCATCAAAAGCTCTTGCCTTAAGGACATCAGTGGAAGGATCAATAGGTCATCACCTGATGCAATCTAGGCGGCAACAACTTCTCCTCGTTTATATAATTTCTCGTATTGGGTGGTACTTGCGCTCTATTGTGTTTACTTGCCTTATAAACTTATGGTTTCTTCGAGTTTGCTACTGCACCAACATTATTACAATAAATTGTAATAATCTTTGGACAAACCAGAAATCATATCTAAGTCTATCTTGAGGTTATTGAGTCATACAGCTTTTAATGGCTACCTCAGAGGCTTTCCATATACTAAGCTTCTATGGTGGAGTCCAGAAAAACACCTATGCTTATCACTCTTCCATAGTTATGACTTTACCTCCTAAAATAAACACAAAACCCCGAGGTTGACTTATTATTGTCCCTATCCGATTGGAAGTCAAAATCCATGCAACCCACAAGGACCAAATTAACTGCCTTGTAAGCTAGCATATAATCTCTAGTACCTCTAAGGTACTTCAATATATGCTTTACTGCAATCCACTGTCCTTGTCCAGGGTTACTTTGATATCTGCTAACTATGCCCTTGGCAAAACAGATTTCTTATCTCATACATAGCATACATTAGGCTTCCGACAGCCGAAGCATAAAGAACTGCCTTTATTTCCTTTATCTCCTTTGATGTCTATAGAGACATATCTTTAGATAAAGTTACTCCATCCTGAAAAGGTAAGAAACCTTTCTTGGAGTTTTGCATGCTTAAAACGAGCAAGGATTTTTCTGATATATGAAGCTTGGGATAAGTAAAATATTCTTTTCTTATGATCACTTATTACTTTGATCTTAAGAATATATACATTCTCCCAAGTCCTTTATATCGAATTGTTTGAACAACCATACCCTTACTTCTGACAACATTTTGATATTGTTTCCAACTACCAAAAATGTTATCTACGTATAGTACAAAAAAATACCATCACACTTTCATCACACCTTTTGTATACACAAGACTTATCCGGTTACTAAATCCATAGATCTGGATTACTTTGATAAACCGGATGTTCCAAGACCTTGAAGTTTTACCTCAGTCCATAGACTGATTGAGCTTGCACACAAGATGCTCTTAGCCCTTTGCAATGAACCCTTCTGGTTGCTTTATTTGGATGCTTTCTTCAAGACTTCCATTAAGGAATGCTGTCTTGACATCCACTTGCCAAATAGATAAAAGAATCCGGATAGACTTAAGCATGACTACCAGTGAAAAAGTTTCCTTTTTCATCAAGCCTTGCTTTGAAAGTTACTACCTTCCTGTCTATCCCTCTTTCCCTATTATAGACCTTTTTACACCCAACGGCTTTTACACCTTTTGGTGATTCTACAAGCTTCCAGATTTTATTAGAATACATATATTCTAATTCTGTTATTCATTACTCTTTGCCAAGATATTGCATCTTTATCTTGGAGTGCTTCGTCATATGTCCGGAGATCAGGTTCATGTCCTCAAGGGATCGAGTCCAAAAACTCTCCCAAAACATGAATCTTTTTAGGTTGCCTAACAACCTTCCCACTACGACAAGGCACTTTCTGCAATTGTATATCATTTGTGATACGTGTTGTAGTTTCCTTGTGGTATCTCATCTTGTACAATTGGTACTAGATTAGACATGTCTTTAATTATTTCCTTAAGAACAAATTTTCTTATGGGCACGTGGTTTATTACATAGTCCTTTTCTAAAAATCGGTCATTGATGCTAACAATGACCTTCTGATTTTTAAGACTATAAACCTACTTTCATTTCTCTAGGATAACCCACAAACAAGTGAATTCCTGTCCAACTTATCATTGTCTCTCTTCAGCATATGTGCTGGACTACCCGAATCCTAATATGCTTCGAAATAGGCTTACGCCTATTCAGCAATTCTATATGAGTAGAGAGTTCTGACTTTGGAAGGTACTATATTCACTTCCGTTTCCAGAGTATATCCTAAACATGATTTTGGTAATATTCTAAATAACATCAATCTACTTATTTCCATAAGAGTCATATACCTTCCTTTTTCTACACCATTCTGTTGGGGTGTACCAGGTGCAGTTAGTTGGAATTGAATCCCTACTTCTGATAAGTGACTCCTAAATTCTCCCAAGAGGTACTTGCCACTATGTTCTAACCATAGTGACTTTTACTTTAACATTTCTCCGCATCAGCCTTGTACTATTTGAACTAATCAAAGTACTTAGTCTTGCGGTACATTAAGTAAATTTATTTGTATCTTGAATAGTTGTCTATAAAATAGATGAAATATTCAATACTACCTCTTGTCTGGATAGTCATAGGATCACACAAATCAGAATGAACCAATTTCAATATATCTTTGACTCCATACCCCTTAAACTTAAAAGCTTCTTGGTTATTTTTTCTTCCAAGTAAGACTCACAGGTTGGAAAGATTTCCACTACCAATGAACCCAAAAGTTCATCAGCTACCAATGAATCCTACTCAAGTTAATATAACCTAGCCTTAGATGCCAAAGATATTAATGGTTCATTTCCGAAGGTTGCTTTCTCTTAAAATTAGAAGATGTGTTACTAATTTCCATTTGTTGCATCGTGAGAGTTATTGGATTTATAAATTGCCAACCAACGTACCAGAACAGATAACTTCCCTCTTTTTCTTAATAACAACTTTGTTATTAAAAGAGGCAGAATATCAAGTTCTTTGAATAGTTTAGAAACTGAAAACTAGTTCTTTCTAAACTTGGTGCGTAAAGACAATTACTAAAAAATCCATGTTTTATTCTTATCAAAAGATAAACATCTCCCACTGCAACAGCTACCATTTTTACAGTAGTGCCCATGTGGACGGTGTTTTAATTTTCATTTAGTTGCCGGATTTCCTGGAACCCTGCAATGAATTGCGGACATGATTGATGGCATCTGTATCTACACTCCAGGTTCTGGTAGATAACACCACTAAACATGTTTCAACTAATGAATTAAATACACCTATATTGTTCTTAGTTCTAAGAAGACAGTCTACCTTAATGTCCAAGTCCTATTTCCAATCATTACAATTGAGACTACTAAGTCTTTTCTATAGTATAACAACTAGGGGATTGACAAACATTTTAAATCCTAAGAATCACAAAAATATTTGGTCAAGATCAATTCTTTAAAATGTCACGCCCCCAGAAGAGTCCCTGTCCGAGAAAATTTCGGCAGCATCTCCCCTGTACGGCGGACAATCAAAATTTTCTACAAGCACTAAATACTCAGCCACAGGCGGCTGGAATAATAACAGTAATGAAAATCAATCACCACGCAGTTTATATATATATATTCAGCCTCTGGCTGACACAACCACGCAGTAATAATACTCTGACTCGAAATCAACCCTACTCAACTACACTCGTAAAGCCCAAATTCGATTTTTTTCTTACCTCTTCTGCCGTTCAGGCAGGCATGTAGTAGAGTAAATCCAAATCATACGAAAAGTTCATCCAACGGAAAGATTCCATACAATATCCATATGTAAGTCCAAAACAAAACTAAAATAAAGTCTGATAGCGAAAAGCTAAAATGAAACAACTCAAAAACCAGCAGCGGAGTAGCACTACGTGCAGTGGGGACTAGCGACTGGAACTCCCTCCTGACAGCATCAACCTGAAAATAACAACAATGGAGGCGGGGTGAGTCCAACACTCAGTACATTGATATGCAAAGTAAAGAAATAACACCTAACACTAATCATGCGTACAGTCTCCTGATATAAGAAAGATATAAATATGCATCTGAAGTAAACAGGAGGATACTGTACTAACCAGGTCCTGAGTATAAGGTCAAACAGTCCGAGGGATAAGGAAATCCTGTATGCATGTCAAACATAGGTATCCAAACAATATGCAGCATATAAATGCAGCAAACACAAACACAAGCAATAAATGCATCATGCATATGATGCCAATGATGCATCCTGGTCACCCCTGACGCCAGTCGATCATCTCACACACATAGTGAGGCCGAGTGGGTAGGGCTGTGACAACCGTGCACTCTGTCGTCACTACTCCTGATGAGTGACCGAGTGGACGGGATGTTATCGGAGTACACCTATCCTCCTACCCCAAATCATAGATGGGGGAGCGCAATGCTCTCAACTCCCGGTACACGATGACGGGGAGGAATCCCTGCCGGATAACACGTTGTGTCACACTACCCATGAGCGGACCAACGGTGCCTAACAGAGTCCCTGCTGCAACACACTCTGCCTGAATCAACCACTAACCCATGAGTGGTGGTGTGTGCAGATCCATGTAACTGGCGATGTGCTCAACAATAATGGAGCGGACTATCGCACAGCATGCAATCATGCAAATGATGCATGGCAATAACCATATAAACATCCTGACCTAATCCTTATATATAGAAATGTGCACCCTAGGTCAAAGAATCATATCAAATCAAGGTACACAGAAGGTATAAAAACCTAGGTCCTGAACATGGTCAAGCATGGCATATCACTACCCCTATAAGCATATATAAACAGGTAAAATATACCTGAGATGCAAAACCAATCAATCAATCAAGCATGTAAGATTTGGGTAGTGATTAACCGAAAACAGATAAGAAACACAATTAATGCAACATGTTAATTTAATTACTAAGCATATCAAATGACATAAGTCAAAAGTACCCGCCTCCGATAAAATGGTCCAAATCTGACTCCGAGATACTCGTCTCGCGTCAAAGTCCTGTAATACCAAACATATACGATTATTTAGCTAAATTCTTATAAATAGCTAAATAAATTCTTTAACCCTAAATTAGGGCAAAAACCCTAATGCCAAAAACACATAAACCTAATCAACTGACACATGAATAATCATCTAACAAAAAATCAAGTACACTACGATCTACAACTAAGCAAATGCTTAATCCAGATACCCAATAAACCTTACCTACTCTCACAGCCACTCTTGCTGCCAATAATCCTGACCGAAGTGAGGTAAATGGTGTTGCCCTCTAAATCAAATACCCTACATCAATAATCCACACTTAACTGACTTAAAATTTATCACTGCACAGATGCTCACCTTAATTCACAACAGGGACGTTGCTGCCGAAGAAAAACAAAACAGCCGTTGGAAGGTGGCTGTCGGGACCCAAATTTTCCAACTCACCTTACCTTCTTCCTCTCCACTGATCGGAGGTGATCCAAGACTCCGGCGACAGTGCTAGGACACAGATGAATCGGCTACCAGCGCTAGGGCACAGCCTAAATGAGGCAGCGTAGTGAGGAGCGGCACTGCTACGGGCGACGCTGACGGCTTGCTAGGGCACCGACACAGAAGAGGGGCCGGCACTGGGGTTCTCTACCGTGCGGAGGTGGCCGAAGAGGGAAAGGAGAGGAAGATGGAGAGATCGCCGGTTAGGGCACGGGAGAAGACGCCGCGCGGAAGAAAAGGCACCGGCGTTGCTGTCGGGTGGAGGAAACCGGCGTCACGGCCCAAGCACAGAGAGGAGAAGGCGTCGGCTTTCTCCCTTGGTCCGGGACTTATGCTCGCGTGGGAGAGGAGAGGAGGTAACCGCCGAGTGGCCGGCGGTTAGGGCACGGAGGAGAAGAAAGGAGGCGGCGTCGGGATGGGGCTCGGGTGCGCGAGGGAGAGAAACGGAGGGATTAAGGAAAATAAAGAAAAATATAAAGAAAAAGAAAAGTAAAAAGGAAAAGAAAAATAAAATTTTTCCTTATTAAAACTGGGTAGCCTAAACAGGCTTTTCCGGGCCCCATCTTGATCCCCTTTAACTCAGTCCGTACGAACTCCGAAAAATTCCCGAAAAATGTCCAAAAATTCCGGAAAATTCCCTTATTCATATCCGCCTATTTCCGGTATTTTACATAAAATCCCCATGAATTTTGTATGCCACGATAGTGTGGACGTATACAAAATCAAAGAGGAGATTTTATCCATTAATTTTATTATCTCGTCAACTTTACTTTATGACGAATAAAATTAATAGTTGATCTGTCTTTGATCAAATATTTGGTCAAAACTTTTTGAATTTAAAATAAAATATTGATTCCTCAAACAATATTATTTAAATTCACCAACACCTCAAACACCGTGAATTTTGCATGCCACGTTAGTGTGGACGTATACAAATTCAACATTTGTAAAAGGAGGGTTTTACCCATTAACTATCTTGTCAACGTATCTTTATGACAAATAAAATTATCTCAAACATCGTTAATTTTGTATGACACGTTAGTGTGGACGTATACAAAATCAATCATTTGTAAGAGGGGTTTTAACCCTTTAATTTTATTATCTTGTCAACCTAGTTTTATGACAAATTAATAGTTGGTTTCATTTGGTCACACAAATAATAGCAGTGACTCCGATGGGAGGATACTATTAGATGTGTCTAAGTGTATACCATTACTTGACACTAAGTCCATTAATAAGATTATGCCCCTTCCGTTGGGGAAGATCACACGCCTTTAATAATTCCAGTCACCACAAAGAGGAAGTCAGTGAGATGATCCATGATGATGGCCGGCCACACCAAGAAACAAAAGCGTGTGATCACTTACAAACCAGTAATGGAGACCATGGGATTTGTTTAAAAATCCTCTCCCACTTAGTTATTTATAAACGAGGAATTTTAACTATGCTAGCCTACTAGTCATGTATACTAACATGCACACACAGCACAATATAAAAGCAATAAATAGAAAATCTAATTTTCAACTATTATGGCTTTTATCTCTAGTTGTCCTCCGTGTGTTGTCATCCCAAGTTGCTGCCATATTTGGCCACCGCCACCGGGTCTAGCTGTCGCATCCATCTTGCTCCTAGTTCCGCTGCGCCTCTGGTCCTTAGAAGGTTCCACGCTTTGCAAGATTCGATCCGCGACATAAATAGAATTTTACATTTTGATCCTATATTCCATAAAAGGAATGTACATGTATCTAGATCAAAAATAAAATCCTAATAAAACTAAATACAGCTCCTGCTGTATTTTAATACAATCATGCACACACAGATAAATGCCCTTGACATGTCCAAGGGTCCAATCACACACATAATAACTAAAAGTCATAATAGTTAGATCCTGAATCCACAAAGTTAGCACATCCTACTATTAACCTGCCTAAATTATGTATGACATGTGCATAATTAAACTAATACCAAATACACAGAGGCAAAACCCTAGCTCGTTACTGTTGGTTGCTACTCGGACAACCTCGAGGTTCCACTGCACAAAAATTTTGTACAAAGGTCTGAACCTTTTCCTAGCTACCATGTGTTCTTTTAAATTAAATTTTGGATCGCCTGCGGAACTTAACACGTTTGATCCAAAACTTAATCTATTTGTTCTTTTAGGTTTTGACTTGGATCTCCTGCGGAACTTAACACGTTCGACCCAAATCACCTTAAGTTATTAATTCCATTAAATATTAATTTCCATAATTGGTTCCCAGTACTGACGTGGCGAGGCACACGGCCTTCTTGGATATGGGAGCAACCACCACCGACTAGACAAAACCTTTTATAGAAATCTAATATTTAATTTCCTAAAATAACTTTAGGTTAACCAAAAAGAACAATCAAATCACAAGGAAAAGAAAAAACAAAAGAACACAACATCGAAAAACATATTCGAAATTCTAGAACGTAAGCCTCTTGTATTTGGTATTATTTCCATAAATAACTAGCATGATGCGGAAAGAAAAATTACTAGTTATACCTTGTAGAAAAATCTCTTGATCTTCTACCGTATTTCTCTTCTAATCTCGGACATTGTGTGGGCAATGATCTTCCGAGACGAGAACCACCTAGCACCTTCTTCTTCTTCCTTCAAGTTTCGGCCAAGCAAAAACTTCCAAAGGATGAAGAACTTTTTCCACCAATCAAGCTCCAAGGGATGCAAACTTTCTCTCCTTCTTCTCCAAGCTAGAATCCGGCCACCAATTAAAACTCCAAGAGCATGAAGAGGTTCGGCCACAAGATGGAGAAGAAAAGAAGGGAAAGGGCCGGCCACACCTAGGAAGAAAAGAGAGGAAGAAAAAGAATAGAGTTGTTCCCCCCTCTTTTATAATCCTTGGTCTCGGCAAATAAGGAAATTTAATTAAAAAATTTCCTTAATTCTTTTGCCATGTAAAGAAAAATTATTTTAATTAAAACAATTTTTCTTCTTTTAAAAACAATGGCCGGCCACTTTAAAAAACAAAACAAGGAGAGTTTTAATTAATTAAAACTTCCTAATTTGTCTCCAGAGATTTTATAAAAAAATTTCTCCAATAATTTTTATCCCTTTTATGATTGGTTTATAAAAAGAAATTTCTATAATTTTAATTTTTCAACATGTGAATAATTTATAAAGAAGAGAAATAAAATATCCTTTCCAATCTACAAATAAGGAAAGAGATTTAATCTCTTTCTTTAATCTTTTGTAGAGACTTATAAAAGAGATAATTTAATTTTTAATCTCTTCAATAAATTATATCTTTCACATAAGAAAATTTTAAAATTAAAATTCCTTTTAAATTAAATAGGGCCGGCCACCTAAGGTTGGGTTCAAGCTAGGGTCGGCCACCCATGAACCAATGGTTTGGCCGGCCCTAGCTTGATCCACAAGCTAGCTTGGCCGGCCCCTATAACATGGGTATGAAGGTGGGTATAGATGGGTATAGTACTCTATAAATAAGAGGCTACGATAGGGACCGAGAGGAGGAATTGGTTTTGGTCTCCCGATAAAATTAAGCATTCCGTGTTCGCCCCGAACACACAACTTAATTTTATCAATAATAATTCATTCCACTAGAGAACTATTATTGAACTACCGCACCAATCCCAAATTACATTTTGGGCTCCTTCTTATTATGAGTATGTTAGTCTCCCTGTGTTTAAGATATCAAATGTCCACTAATTAAGTAAGTCACTGACAACTCACTTAATTAATATCTAGCTCCAAGAGTAGTATCACTCAACTTCATCATCATGTCGGACTAAGTCCACCTGCAGGGTTTAACATGACAATCCTTATGAGTTCCTCTTGGGGATATTCTCAACCTAGATTACTAGGACACAGTTTCCTTCTATAATCAACAACACACACTATAAGTGATATCATTTCCCAACTTATCGGGTTTATTGATTCATCGAACTAAATCTCACCCATTGATAAATTAAAGAAATAAATATCAAATATATGTGCTTGTTACTATATTAGGATTAAGAGCACACACTTCCATAATAACTGAGGTCTTTGTTCCTTCATAAAGTCAGTATAAAAGGAACGACCTCAAATGGTCCTACTCAATACACTCTAAGTGTACTAGTGTAATTATATAGTTAAGATAAACTAATACCTAATTACACTACGACCTTCCAATGGTTTGTTCCTTTCCATTATGGTCGTGAGTTACTGTTTATAATTTATAAGGTACTGATAACATGATCCTCTGTGTGTGACACCACACACCATGTTATCTACAATATAAATTAATTGAACAACTACATTATCATAAATGTAGACATTTGACCAATGTGATTCTTATTTCTAGATAAATGTTTATACCAAAAGCTAGGCTTTTAGTATACACTCTAACAGAAGAGTCGTCTTTAGGAGTTGTTGAGTAATTTCTTCATTTATCTTCTTCTTTTCTTCATGGGCTTGTAATGAACCCAGCAGTTGCTGAATCGTCATGACTTGTAGATCCTTGGTCTCTTCGATGATGGTTGTAATACTATCAAATTTTGAATCCAATGATCGAAGAATTTTCTCAATGATAGTTACTTCTTCTAGTTTCTCACCATTTCTCTTTAGTTGATTGGAAATTGTAGAGACTCTAGAAAAATAATCTGATACTAACTCACCTTCTTTCATACGAAGAGCATCAAATTGACTTCTTAATGTCTGAAGTCGTACCTTTTTTACTTTTTCTTCTCCTTGATATGAGACTTGGAGCTTTTCCCATGCTTGCTTGGCTGAAGTAGCACTTGAAATCTTCTCAAAACCATCCTCATCTAAAGCTTGATAAATGAGGAAGAGAGTCTGCTTGTCTCTGTTTCTTAAATCTCTCAGACTGTCTTTTTCAGTTGGAGATAACGTCGAGTCATCACGAGGCTCAACGTAGCCTTTTTCTATAACTTCCCAAACATCATGAGCTCCAAGAAGCGCCTTCATCTTGATACTCCAATTGTCATAATTACTCGCTTTGAGTACTGGAACTTGGAAGGGAACCATACCTCCATTAGCCATAGCTCTGATACCACTTTGTTGGAAACAGAAATTATGGGAGAAGGAAAAAGAATTATAGAAGGAAAAAATGTGGAAGAGGAGAAATAACTCTATGTGGAAGAGGAGTAGAAGAAAATAGAAAACTCAACTTGTTTCATTCAGTGAAAAGAAGTACATATTTATAGGCTTATTGGATAAGCACTAATATGAGATAATCATGACATTTTTCATTTTTTTTTTAAATTCTATCTCCACGAACTATTATCAATTCATCAAATTCTATCTCTATCCTATCTCTAGTCAAGACTTGCCACCTCACCATTCTATCTCCATAAAATTTATCAACATCTACAATCAAGTTTAATTTTCAACAGAACGACTCCCGCGCTACTCTGAAAGTCTGCTACAATGTCGAAGTACTGCTCCGACAACTGCGATCAAGCCTACACTTCATTCTCGTTGTTGATATTATTAATTTATGTATTTATTCATACTTGGCTTTTTTTTGTATCTAAACGAATTGGTAGTTGACTGTCAAACGAAAGTAATTAAAGATCGCATGCCTTGAACTAGCAGCTGATGAGCTATGAACAAAGTAAAAAAGAAATGGTGTTAGCTTGTTTTTCTCTCTCTTATTTCCGCTACTATAACTCGACAAAAAAGTGAAAAAACGACGCACGTTGTTCACCCCTTTCTAGCACTCCTTTCAATCCTACATTTTATTTGCTCCTCATTTTGTTTCCTCCTGTTACTAAGGATTTTGACTTGAACTTTCAGGGAATATACATCCTAACTTATCAGACTTGATGCAACGACGTTGGAAGACAAAACCTGTGGTACAGCCTACCTTTCCCGAGATCATATTTGAACTCAAGGAGCCCTTGTTACACCTTCAGGTATCTCATATAAATCCACATACTTTTTTTTCACTCCAAAGTCCAAGTCATTTTATAATTCATTTCTGTTCATGTCAATTGAGCAGGGAGTTGGAGGAACAAGTTGCAAAGAAGAGGATGTTTTAAATGGTCCCATAAATCAATCCTTCTGATAGTGTTTTGGTTGATCTTCCAGCTTTTACAGATGCATAGACCATGATACATACTAACACCCCAACACCAATAGAATGTTCAAAAACAACAAATCACAAACAATACTATGAGCACCAATAGGGTTTTTTCAGACATGGTAACACTATTTCATGCCTTCTATCCCTTTCTTCAAATGCTTTATATGTGAGTAGCATCTTAGTTTACAGTTTTCAATTACTATGGTTATATTAGAGCAATTCCGCAATCGAAATAGATGTTTCCTGTTATTGTTAATATGTCTCGATTTTATGGAAACAGACCCCCATTTGAGAATCCAATGCCTGTGTTCTGTTACAAACAAATAATCTGTGAATTTCCCATCAATAATTGATCTCAGCCTTCTAAAAGATGAATGGAACTAACTATATGTTTTCAGTCTACAGTTCTTGGTTATGCTTAATATTCTTCTCCAACACAATAATTATTTAATCAACTTGGACATGACCTATAGAGACATGATCACATTGTTAAGTGATGATAGGACCTTGATTTGCCTTCTACCACTTCACTTCAATGCCTAGTCATGGAAGACAGGCCACTCAAATAAAATCATACAAAGGTACCCTACATCAACTGACAGCATATAGCCTTGGGATTAATTTGCCATAGTGACAGCAAATTAAATTATCCACCATCTAAACAGCATCATACTTAACTTTATTTTGAGTCAGATAAGGTTGATTCCAAAAGCTGTGTCCTTTTTACTTTCTTGGGATTGAGGTTGATTCCAAAAGTGAGGCTCTCTTTAGCTTTCTTGGGATTGCTCCATTCTCATTCAGACAGCCATTCCTCTCTTTAGGGCACCCAAATGAATCAATAAATGGACAATAAAATAAGTAAATAAATAAAGCTATTCTCTATTAACATATATATTTGTCTTAAAGGTCTGTCTCAAGGAATTGTGGCTGTGAGTGTGACCTATCATTCACTAAAAGTTACACCAAGCATCATGGCATGCATGCGTTGTGTCTCCAATGCTAGTCTCCACCACTCTACCTCAAATTTATAGTTTAAGAAAAGGAAACTTAGGGTTTGTTTTCTCTCTAAAGAAGCAAAGAGAGAATAGAATTGAGAGGAGAGGAAGAGAAAGGAAAGGGGTGAAAAAAAAAAAGTAACTTTATTCTTGTTTACCTCACCATGGTTGAGGGAGGGAAGAGTATGAGTCGAAAATTTCAAATCAAAACTTTGTCTACCTTGCAAGCCTAACCATCGACGAACCATGCTGGCTCGACAAAGCTCCTTAATTGCCCACATGATCTCCAAGTGCTCATCTCTGAACTCCCCCTTGCTATGTTGGACATTCCTTCTAATCTCTTTAGATTGATCTCAAGTTCTTAATTAGGGTGTTACTAAGTTGTGTTATCAATAGTAACCACTAATTATGTTGTCTCTTGTGATTTTGTTCCTCTCTCTTGGACCTCATCGACATCTACTAATCTCTTTGCAACATCCGCACATTCCCTTGCATTTTCAAGGATGTTTAAAGTTATCGATGGTGGTTAATTTGATCAAGTTCTCACTACATGAGATAAATAGAAAAGGCTACTCCATAATTATGATTTGGAGAATAATACATGTAAGGCATGTTGGCTAACAATGGGTCCCTTTATAGTCGCATTTTTAGACTTGCTCGTCCTTAGATCAACTTGAAAAGTGGATCGAAGTTTAATTTGGATGCCTACATTGTATTTGGATGACCTAGCTGATCGATTCAATGAACCTAAATGGCTATGTAGAATCTGAACAAAAAATCAGTCCTATCATGCAATAATTAGTTTAAATATATCCAACTTGTACCTTTTTTTCTTAAAAAATAATAATAATAATTAGGGTTTCTTGTGTTCCAATACAACAATTCTCTTCCCAAAAGGAAATGTTACTTGCCATGTCTACTAATAAATTCACCCTAGTAAGTTAAAAAAAATTCAATACACTCAAAATCTATCACTATTTCATAATATTTATCATACTTGGATATTATATATATCTAATAAATAGATATACATATCTGTACTACATTAAGCACCTACATATACTATCTTAATGTTCCATTAAAGCAACAAAAAAAAAATCTGTCTACCTTCTAGCCACTTGACGATCAGTTATAAGTTGATTTCATGATTTACCTTTCTTCACATAACCTAGGAACGGACTGTAAAGGGCACCCAGGATGAGCATGATCACCTTTTACTATAATTAATGTTTCATTGAAAATAAAATTAATACACCTACAATCTAGAGAAATATCTATTTTTTTTTTAAGAAAAAGGATTTCATGATATGGGTGTTAAATAACAAAGGCACCCTTTGTAGGATGTGTTAACCTTGTGACTCTTACCCGGAATGGAGATCGTCTTACATCTAATATAGTGTAAAGATACCTTATAGTAAAGACCAAAAAAATAGAGTTCTACTTTGCGTAATCACTCATATCTTATGCAATTGGCAATAGATCCTATCCTAGATCCTCTTGTATGCTAGTTTTGTTATTGCTTTGAATAATCGATCACCCTTTTGAGTAAAATATATATATTTATCTCATAAATATAGATAATGAAGATTAATTTTTCATCTACAATCACCCTGTTCAACAAAATCATTTTTTTGAAAAAGGAAAGATAATAAACTATTGGAGTTGTATATCTAATACACTTGTGAAAGTCTTGTGTGAACTCTACAAACATAAAATACTTGAAAGGTGCTCTTCTTTCGGCTCTATGAATATATTGATAAAATAAACATCGATCATTAACCATTGATAGTGAAAAGGAAATAGTAGCATCTTGTGCATTAACACCCCTCAATTATTTTATATACATATTTTTTGTGGGTGATTGATTGCTAAAAGTTATTATCCTGTTGAACTAAATTAATTGAGACATAAAACATAAAAAAAAAACACACAATTTTTCTTTGTTAAAACACTTTGGAGGGCAAAAGCATTTTGGAAGTATAATAATAAAAATTATTTTCCCAACTTATAGAGTAATATTAAACTCTAGTTTCATCATTAAAGTTAGCATTGAACAAATGATTAAAAAAACACTAAATTAACAATTATGTTATACATTTATTGCATTTATGATGCTCTACTTAAAGTGAAAAGTATTTTCATATACTTTCACATAATAGTAAGTTTTCATATTATTATTAAATTGAAATGAAATGAAATGCTATATTCTCCTGAATAATACTTTGGTTTTGGGGATGGAGGTGGAGTAAGAGAAAAGGTAAAGGGCCATCAACTTGTTAGGGTTCAACATGAGTTTAATTAATTGTCTTAAAGATCGATGCTTATCTTTATTTTGCATTACTAATCTTTTGACCTTAATGGTGGGTTATGAAATATAAATAAAGCAAATGGCAAAAACAAAAGTTGATTCTTTTCCCAATTGCATCACCAAGCATATATAAAAAGTAGTGTTTTTTTTCCTTTCCTTTTAGAATTATTCAATTATTTTTTGTTTCTTGTTTAATTTGATTGGTTGAAACAAGAATCGAAGTACAATTTGATAAAATAATATTAGTGAATTATTAAACAACTCCCCCCATTTTCATGAGTTAATTATGGATTGTTCACTAATTAATGCCCCCTTCAAATTTATGAGTAATAGTACACAATTACTTTGTCACTATATCTTTTTATAGGTGAAGTTAAAATGATGTAAAAGAAATGGACAATAAAAAATATTTTCCATGGAAAAGAAGCACAAGTTCTAGGATAAGGCCTAATAAGTCAAAAGAGAACAATTTAGTTGACTATATTTATTTAATTATAGTTTGTGTCCTAATTAATGGTCCACTTCAAATTTATAATTAATAGCATGATTACTTTATCTCCTTATTTTTAGGAAATAATGTCAAAAATACATTTTCATATCATAAAGTTAAAATAATGCAAAAGGAAAGGGAAAGTTTTAGGATAAGTCCCATTGAATAAAAAAAGCAATAATATAATCATTTCACCACTAGATGAGAGGCTTGTAAGTGGATGTTTTGAATTGTAATTTCAATTAAAATACAAGAAAAATATAAATCATTGGTTTCGATCAAACTTGATCTTTAAAAATTACACATGGGAATTATGATATATTTGGTATGGTCATATGTTTTTTCATGAATTAAATAGAAAAATGTTTGAATTATATGAATCAAAAGAATAACTCTTATAATATAAAATTGTATATTTATTTGGGTTTAGCTATTAAGGTTACAATTGAATTGAATTAGATATGATAAAATGTAAAAAATTCTATGGATTAATAGAAAAAATATTTTTCTTTAGGTCTTATAAATGTTTATTAGATAACAAAGTCATCAAGGTACATTATTTATGTAGAAATTTGAGCTTATTAAAATCATGATTGTGTATACTCTATGAAATCCCTATTACAAGTCATCAAATTGGGGGGAAAAAAAACTCGACGATCTCCCTACAAGGAGCACTCGACCCTCATAAGGATTCTAACCTTAGAATTACTAACAAATCATTGAAGAGCTTATCCCTAAAAGACTTTATCATACTATATAACACATCAATCATGCTTCACTCTAACAAAAAGCATTTAGTGGGAGACAACTTCAATCTATATTGGCCAATGGATTTTAGAGAATCATTTAAAATATATTCCAAATGAAGTGGTAATCAATTGTGTCCTAATTAAATTTGAGAGTATTTCATGTGAATCAAAATAATAATAAAGTAGCATTGATCACCATTAGTAGGAAATCAAATTAGGTAAAACATTGATTTTCTTCTAGAAGAGTTTTCTTAATTATCAAGCCATTGATATATTAATCCAAAAACATATGGAATAATTATTTGAAGCACAATAAGCAACAACTACTTGTAGTAAAGCCAACACTAAACCAATTTAAAGAAGATTAATAATTTACAAGTGTTTCCCTACATCAAGCTTCAACCATCTAATTACCTAACAAAGCAAAACTCTTATCTAAAAGAAACCTTAGCTTCTATATCTCACATTCTATTACAAGTCTTGACAAAGAAAATTAAAGGAAAATACACCATCCACCGACTCCGAAAGACCAACCCTATCGAACGAAACATAATCTTGAGTATTATCATGATACACTACGGTTGAAAGATGCAAATCCAACGAAAGATGTGAGTTTACTTCTTTCTCATGCTCATTAATTCCCGAAGACTTGTGTTTGAAGCCTTTGCGACTTGTTAGAATGATAATTGCATCGCTTAGGCTCACTTCCACTCCACAGTTGCTCCTCAATTTTCCTCCCTCCATTGCATCCTTCAAACCCATTTGGGTTTGGTGATCTAGTTGCTCAATATCTTCTTCGATCAAGATAATACGGTGAGGATTCTCATTGATCGATTGGAATAATCTATCGAGACAACTTTCATTCTCCTCAAATCTAGGCCTTTTCTTGCAAGGAGAATGAACATCACCAACATCAACTAGTCGGGAGTTGTTGAGGCCAATTGAGGCAAAGTTAGATTGTGAGCAAAATATGAGGCTTGCAAGCTCCTCAGCTATCCTTCTTTTACCTTCTACATCTTCACCTTGGAATAACAACCATGTTGTTTCTTGCTTTCCTTTTCGTCTAACCATCCCGGATCTACTTCGAAGAACCGTGCTAGCTATCTCCGCAACGGTTTCTTGCTGCCATGGAAGCTTCTTCTCCAATGCATCGGAAAGAATCTTCCAATTCTCCCCATTAAACTCCTTGAACTTGGGAAGGTACTCAATTTCCATGGTGCTACTTGAGGTGCATGAATTAGGATTCGACTTATTGAACATAGAAACCGGCGACGACTGCAAGCTTTGTCGATTCGGAAGCAAGCTCAGGGGGAGCTGATCGAAGGAGGAGATAGAAGAATTCGATGAAGATGAATCTTCATCATGTGGAGAAGCCGAAGAGCATTTGTAATGTTGGTGCCAAGGAGAAGGCAGAGTTGAAGAAGCTACTGAATAGTAATTGAAGAAATTGTTAGAATGAAGGTTGATGCTTTGGGCTTCTTCTTCACAATTGAAACCTGAACCACTGGAGAAAACAAAAGAAGAAAAGATCAATAAAAGGACATAAAAAGAGAATTTAATCTCTGTTTTGTTTCTTCCAGAAATGAGATAATTGATTGATTACCTATCAAAATTGAGGCTTAACTCCAGGCTTATAGCAGGAATGGTGAGAGGGTGAAGACCAAGAAGAGCTTCCAAAGAAGGGCACCCAACCTTGCAGCTCATGTAAGTTTGGTAGGTTGCGATCCCCATGAGCCATACTCTTCGAGTGTTGATTTCGTTAAAGATTAAGCTTCTAATCTCCATGATCACTTGCTCCACTGCATCGCCATTAATGGCTCTGTTTTTTTCAGTAATGGATTGGAGATCTCCCAGGTACAGGACAAGCCCTGTTCTAACGCTGGAATCTCTGAAGAGTTCTCTTAGTTCTGCGATTTTCTGATCAAAATTTGATTTTGTGGTGTTCTTGAAGGAGGAGAGTGGGAGTGTGATGAGCTGAGCGTTTTTTAGAGCCTCTGGTACATCATCTCCCCCGTTTTGTACTCTGTGTATTACAGCTCGGACTACTGCATCAATGGCGTCCAAGCACTCTCCGACGACCACAAGGTTCCGCCTTTCCTTGCTTATAAGGGCTTCCATAACGCGAATTTCGTCGTCGCGGTTTGCTTTGGGAGAATTTGGTCTGGTTTTGGCGGCGGACTGTTGGAGGTTGAGCTTGACCTGGGTGCTGCAGAAGCCTGCCTCGCGCATGACGCGGCTCACGCTGGGGTCGTCGAGGATGGAGACGACGAGGTGGTCGAGCTCGATCTTGACAGCAAGGAGCGTCGCCGGTGCTGCGGAGGAGGTATCCGTGGCGGCTGCGCTGCCGCGGCGGTGCTGGGCCTGGGCGCGCTTGAAGGCGGCGACGAGGGCGTTGGAGAGGGAGGGGAGGAGGCGGTCGTGGTGCGAGGCGGGAAGGCGGTTAAGGGCGACGTTGAGGCAGAGGTCGAGGGCGTTGCAGCGGAGGGGGTGGGAGAGGGAGAGGAGGCAGGCAGCGCGGAGGGGCCCGCCGGCGTTGAGCATAGCTGTGGCGACGTGGAGCGGGGTCACCTGGGCGTGCCCACGCCTCCGTGCTAGGAATACGGCCTTTCCGACCACGGCGGCTGCCGCCGGCGTGAGGCCGTGCTGAAGAATGCCACCTCCCGTCCTCATGCTACTACTTCCTGCTTCTCTTGCTTCAAAAATCGTGCTTTACTCTCTCTCTCTATATATAGCGACAGAGAGAGAAAGAAGGAAACGGAGAGGAATGGAAGAAGGAAGACGATTTCGAAGAGGAAGAGAGTGAAGGTGGCCGAGTGGTCGAGCTCCTTGCTTTATTATGTAAGAGAGAGGCCGTGACTTAAGTTGTGGCCTAACTTGTTACATTGAACATGGTGCATAGACTTTTTTTTGGATCATGGGTGTGTTGTGACTTGTGGGGTTCACATCAACAATTTTAAGGGGTTTTCATTTTGTTCCTTGTATTTTTTTTTTTGTTTTTTGGTTTTGTTTTTGGATCAAGGAGGAGTGTGTTGTGGTTTCAAATTCAATTGAATAGCTTCATGTCTTTAAAACTATTAATCTATGCCAAGGGGTTATGGATAAAATGATACAAGACTAAAAACATCATAGGACACTTTGACAACTTAATTTGAAACTCTAAGAACATTTTGAACATTAGGGATAAATTATAAGTTTGAAATAAAATTTTGCTTGCTCTATTTTAAGTTCAAAAGTAGGGAGTTAAGTGGTGCTAATGGGTGTTGGATTGTGCTTTTCTTGTGTTGGAGGTTAAATTGGCATCTAAAGTTTGATTTGGAAATGGAAAGTGAAAGTTATGCCCTACAATTCAAATTCCAAGAGCAAAGTTTAAAAGGTGTAGGGCATCTCTAAAATTCTTTTGTCATGTCATGAAACAAGAAATAAAAGGGTTCCATAGTGTAACGAAGAGAATAAATACATAAGAGAAGTAATTAGTTATGTGATGGTCGGAGATGTGCTACCCAAATTGGATATTTGAGAGTGCAACGAATAAATTTCTATTAATTTTTTTTGTTCTGTGTGCGTGCGTGTTAATATCCAAAATTTTAACAATAACCTTTGAAAACATTCACCAATTCCATAATTTGAACCTTCAACTCAACTAACTTACAACTCTAAATCCAAAAAAAAAATCTCAAAGAATTATGAAAAATAGTGACTAGGGCAAAACTTTAGAACTTTTTAGGGCTTTTGACTGGTCTCACAGAGAATGCAACTTTCATACAAAGCAGTGGAAATAAAAAATAAAAATAAAAAATAAAAAAGAAACTACACAGTTTCCTAGAGATGTTGTTTCATTCCTCAATCATTTTGGATTAGATCATATCATGATATCATATGGCCTGCATAAAGATCATCCAAGTGATTATAACTTGCAAAGGGACAAAACAAAGCCACACTCTTCTTGTGCACAAAAGAACAAAAGATTAGTATCTTTTCCTTTTTTCCCCCCTTTGCTTAAGGTCATGGCTAAGGTAGGGTCATGTACACTCGATCGAAATCAAAACATCAAGTTGAACCAAACAAAGAATACATCTCTACTATATCGTTCTCAAATCTAGAACCGTGGTCGAACCATCATACTTTTCCTAAAGGAGAATCTTAACACAACAGTAAACTTATTAAGGTGTGACTTTGTGATTATGAACTTAAGTCACAGAAACAACCTCTCTTTCAGTACAAGATAAAATTGTGTACAACTTCACATCAAAGACAAAGCTTCATGCATGCCCTAAGATGTCCTATATCATACTTCTCCTCTAACAAGCTAAGCTAGTATGTCTCACATCCCTGTTTTGGTTGCCAGTCAAAAAAGCTTGGTCTAACAACATGCTGCAAAAGACACAGCACACATCTCTAATTATTAGTTCGAACCAAAAAAAAAGTATTAAAAGAAAAATAAAGAACACAGACGCAAAAAAAGGCGTGCTCCAAGGAATGAAAAAGCAGAAGAAAAAAAATATATAGAAAAAATATGAATAAAGTGGCAGTTGCAGTCTGCTTTCTCCATTCTTGAGGGAGAAAGAAAGAGAAGAAGAAGAGCAGCAGTTTGAACGGATCGGAGAAGGAAGTGAATAAAGTTTCAGAGAAAAAAGAAAGAAGGAAATGAAAAGGAAGGAGAAGATGTGCAACATGATCACTCACTCTACTCTATCTATCTACCTTTGCCTTTAATTATTTTGGAGGGGATCAGCGCTAACAGAGTAAAGCAAGCAAAGCCATTTCTGCCTAGATCATTTTGATGGTGTCGTCGTCTTTCTTTGCAGTCTTGGATCTTGTGTAGCAAAGCGTTTTGGGTGGCTACCTATGAATATTGCACCGATCGAGCTCATATAGGTGTGTTTGGTTCATCAAAATTTGATGATCACCCTACTCTTAATTTGTTGCTTCATACACATGCTTCTTAACTTAAGAATCATTACTAGTTTAAAGCATCAATCAATTGCATAGGCTAGCTAGATGGTGTTGAATTTAAGGTTTCTAAGGATGTTGTTTGGTTAGTGAGTGTTTTTGTTTTAGTTTAGTTTTTTTTTTTTTTTTGAGTTTTTTAATATTATTTGGAATAATATTGAATGATTACTCTACTCTTGCTCTTTATTTGTTTGTATGCTTCTTAGGAATAATCAGATGGTGCTAAATTTAAAGATTTTTAAGAGTTGTATTTGGTTCGTGAAAATTTTCTAGTGTTAGTTTAGGGTTTAGATGGACAATGAGGTAAGATAGATGGTGTAAGAATTTCTTTCCTAGAAATTAATTATAAAACCTGAAAATTATATTTTAAAACCAAATTAATTAAATTCCATTTTATTCGAGCAAGCAAATCTACTGTACAATTGATATTTACATGTGATTTTATTATAATAGATTATATGATCAATTCTTAATATATGTAAAATACATCGTGGGTCATCTGACCCATATAAAAGGTCACTATACTAGGTGAAGTCCTTCGTGAATTACATGATAAACAAAAGGATGAGTTTCTCAAATAATGAGAACTTAATTTTCACGCAGCATAAAATTTATCCAATGGCTTATGAAAAATTTTTATAGGGTCAAATCGATCTTCATAAATAACGGATAAAAATACTTAGACATCTAATTTAAAAAAAAAATAAAATAAAACAAATCAGTATGAACTAAAGTGTGAATTTCAAGATGCCCTAAACATCTATTTTTTTAAAAAAAAAATACCCCAAACTTTAATCAAACTTAATTTATTTTGTTGTCAAAATATCCCTCTCCATTATCAAATAAATAATTTAGAAATCTATTTGCAAAGATATAAATAAATATTTTAGCGATAAATAGGAGGCAATTTAATAGAAAAAGTAGAAATCGTAGAGGACATTTTAACATAAATATCCCTTTCTCCTATTTGGGCCATCAAAGTCTACTGCAGAAGGACCGACTCATTCTGTGTCAGCACACCACTGAAAAACTGTCTGATATTGGCTGGTTGTGGAAATCTTGATATGAAATCAGATTCTAAACCTTGACTCGGAGACTTATGAATAGTCCCTTAAAGGCAATACTCTGTCCTCACATCAAGAACAAAGCTGCTACCAAAGAAGTAAATAAGAGGATCAAAATTGAAGACCCTGTCCATTATGATTTTAGCCCGGGAGTTTTGCAGTGTATTCAATAGGTCTTGTACGTGTTTCTTGCCTATTCAAATGGCCGAGGGTATTCGTCAGTTGAGAGACAAAATAAGAATCTCACTGAATAATGATATCAATTTTCATGAAAATAAATATATATTTATGCTTGGTTTGCAAAACAGCCCGCCCTCTCTAAACTTTCTTATTCTCCCCCTTCATTTTAGACTTTTGAAGAATCGAGGCCTCGACTTGTCGATTGGGTTTGTAGAAAGTGCTAGAGTTGGCCCGTTGGGCTGGCCCAACTCGAGTGTACCAAGACGCGCCCCTACTTGGCTGCCACTCGGTTAATATTGATGTTAAAAATTAATTCTATTTAAAATTATTTAAAGGTGTTCATTTTTATAATCTATTCAAACTTTTTTAAAAAAATTATTTATTTTTTTCTAAAAAGTCCATTATAGTTTTTACTTGAATAATTAGAATTTTATTTTAAAAATTATTATTTTATGAAAAATAAATTATGTAAAAATAAAATCGGTAACTTTTTTAAAAATCAGGAGCACGGATCCTCTGATCCGCAAATTGCGGATTATAGGATGGTCCATTTTTTTACACCGTTGATTTTGATAGACTCCACTTATTTAAAGGTAGGGTTCATCTAAATCAAGGATTCTTATACAATGGACCATCTCCTGATCCACAATTTATGGACCAGAAGATCTCAACTGCATTTTGACATGTCTAAATTAATAAACCATTATTACTAAATATTATCTATTCTTAATGTATCTTTTAATATTCAATTTGTATTTTGCTAAGTCAATATAATATCTTTTTATGCCCATGTCCTAATAACAAATAATACTTGGCTCTTAACCAATTCAGCAATTATACCAAGGTAGGTAGTTTTGCTCTAAAGAAAAAAAAACAGAAAAAAAAGGTTCAAAATAAGTCCTGGTAACCCTACACCAACATCTTAAATAATTTTAATTTTGAGCATATGTGCATGAATTTCAAAACCTCGTTATATGAACCTACTTGATCCGTGTTAAGTTGGTCTAAGCCCAAGATTTAGACTTGCCTAATCAAATTATTTAAAAATTAATGACAAATTTAAATTATATATATTTGAAAACAATACATTTTAAAAAATAGAAAAATATTTAAAACTAAAAAATCAATTTTCAAAAATAAGAAAGAAATATAAAAAGTGAAAACATACTTTTGGTTTAGAATTTAGAAGAAATTTAAATGTTTATAGAAATTTTTTAACAATGTTTCAGAGTAATTTAATAATTTTAAATTAATTGACCAAAATAAAAATCATCTTTTCTAAAAAAGAAGTGAGTTTTTTTTTTTTTAATTTCATGTTGAAAATACCTTGACCCTAAACCAACATAGGTTAAGATTTGATACATGGGTGGTTCATGTCGTGCCTAGTACAAACCTAAGCTTGAGTCGAGCGACTCGAGCCCTTACCATCCTAACTCATTGTCCAAGTTGGGTCCCATATGACATGACTCAAAATTGAGTAAGTTACGTGCGTAGGGCACAACCCAAAGTATGTTAAATTACATTGGGGCACAAATAATTCGACACACCTTCAGTCTTCTTTACTATAATAAATGAGTGATTATGTCGTTGAGATATGGTGTTGGATTAATGTGGTAGTCTTCGCGGGTCTGTAAGGTTAGTAGGTCGATTCTGTAGGATCGAAAAGAATTTAGATATTTCTATAATAGTATGATATTGTCCACTTTGGGTCTAAGTCCTCATGGTTTTGTTCTTGGGCTCTCCCCAAAATGTCTCATACCAATAGAGATATATTTTCCTCTTATAAACCCATGATCTACCTCATGTCAATGGAGATATCTTTTACCTACTACGACTTCCTACCTAGTATCTAGTCCTCTTGATCCGAACATAGCTCTTGTGCACAGTCGGCGGTTAAACCTTCTGGTAGTCCGGGCTTTGATACCAATTGAAGGATCGAAAAGAATTTAGATATATCCACAATTGTATGATATTGTCCACTTTGGGACTAAGCCCTCATGGTTTTGCTCTTGGGCTCTCCCCAAAATGTCTCATGCCAATGGAGATATCTTTTCCTCTTATAAACCCATGATCCGCCTCATGCCAATGGAGATATCTTTTCCTCTTATAAATTCATGATCTTTATCATATGTTTTCAATATGAGACTATGTTTGCAACCTTATAACCCTAACAATCGCCCGACCTACTAGGACTTCCTTGCCTAATCGCAACTAGGACTTATTGGAACCCGAAGGTTGTTTTGGTGTGATCAACAAGTTAAGTTAGGTCCTGTGTGTTTCTAACCTTGTGTCTAAGTGTGCAGGAGCTTAGAAGCACAGATAGTCAAGTGGAAAATGCAGCTAGCGAGAAGGACGGCACGCGGTGCGTCCGAGGGACGAGGCGCTACGGAAGAGTACACCGGCGGACGAGAAGGAAGCGAGCGGTGGGTCCGAGGGACGAAAGCCAAAGCAGAATATTGCTCGAGGAGCAAGAGACTCAGCTAGCGAGAAGGACGGCACGCGGTGCGTCCGAGGGACGAATACTGCGGATGAGTACGCCGGCGGACAAGAAGGAAACACACGATGATTCCGAGGGACGAGAAGCCAGAGCGGAAGCCCACTCGAGAAGACCGGAAGTTGGGTTCGGGTGAGCCCTTTTTCGGATGGCCGAGATCACCCAAGCAAGCGGATCTGGAGTTGAAGACCCGGACTGAGGCGACCAGAGCCGGAGCAGAGGAACCGGACCGAAAAAGTCGGACGGAGTTGACTTTTGGGTCCGGGGCGCCCGGAACGTATTGAGGTGCCTGGAGTTGATTTTTTCCCAGGATCGAGATTTGACTCGATCTGAACGTTGGGGGATAAAATTTATCCCCCCAGGGTGCCCGAAACCCTTCTAGGCGCCCCGACCAAGACTATAAATATAGCCTTGGTCCAGAAGCTTAGAACAACTTAGAGCAATTCATTTCCAACGCTTGTACACTTCAGTTTTAGATTAGCTTCTTTATTTTGTGCTTTCACTGCTGTAAGAGGCTTCTCAGCCCGAAGGAGATACTAGTGTGACATTCCTTGGATTAACAACCTCCTTGGTTGTAACCAAGTCAAATCCGGTGTCTTGTTTTTCTGATTTACTTTCTGCTTATTTTAATTTAGAAGTGTTAGTTTAAGAGTTCGAGAATGGTGTTTTTGTTTTTGTTTTACAGGGTTATTCAACCTCCTTTCTAGCCGGCCATAACGGTCCTACAAGTGGTATCAGAGCCGAGGTGCTTCAAGAGGACTAACCGCTGAACGAAGCAACGAGATGGCCGAACCAAGCATCCACCCACAAAAATTAGAAGGGGATTTCACCTCTTGGAAAAAGCTGATGCAGGTATTCTTTACCACCGATTTTGAATTAATGCTTACAATGGAATTTGGTTTTACAGCACCGGAAGGTAAGGAGAAATCCAATTGGACGAAAAAGGAGCAGGCCGACTTCGTGGTGAACGACAAAGCAGAATACCATCTGCTAAGCGTTCTTCCGCCTCAAGAAGTCAACAGGATCGGGAACTACGACTCGGCAAAGGAACTTTGGGAGAAGTTCCTCGAGCTGTACGAAGGGACGTCCGAAGTCAAGCTCGCCAGAAGAGATCTACTTCGCAATCAGCTCACCAGCATGTAACTTGGGGAAGACGAGACAGTTGCGCACCTGCACTCAAGAATCAAGGAGATTATCACCGGACTCTCGAATCTCGAAGAAAAGGTAAGTAACCGAGATTCGCTAAGGTACGCTTTAAATTCCTTTCCTAGAAATACCAAATGGGCATAATTAGTAGATGCATTTTACATTTCTAAAGATTTAGAAAAGAATTTGTTAGAAGAATTCTTTTCAACATTTGAAGTGCATGAGTCAAGATGTGCAGGAATGAGGGAGCCCAAGAACAACGTCGCCCTCAAAGCATCGAGAGACGAACCTGAGTCGGAATCTTCTCTCGACGACGAGCAAATGGTAATGATGGTAAGAAGATTCAAAAAACTTTATAAATCTAGATCTACTAATCATCAGCAAGGGAAAAAGAAAAGGACGATCCACTACTACCACTGCGACGAAGAAGGGCACGTCAAGGACAACTACCCCAAGCTGAAGAACAAAGACAAGGAGGGTAAGAAGCCAATCCAAAAGCGAAAGGCCCTAAAGGCGGCGTGGGATGATACGTCGTCGGAGTCGGAAGTCGAGGCATTCTCCGGACTTGCGCTAATGGCAAGTCATCAAGACGACGATTTCAAGTCAAGCTCTTCCGAAATGAGCATCGAGAGCATCAATGAAGGGGGAGCCACGTCGGAAGAAAGCAGCAATTCAGGGGGAGAAACAGACAACGAGATCGACAAGGTAAGTCTGGTACGATATCTTCCTCCCGACAAAATGTTTAAGTTCGTTAAACTTTTAACAAAAGATTGCTGCAAATTAGAAAATGAAAATAAAAATTTAAAAGTAATTCTAACTAAGTCCTGTCCCTTAGAAGAATTAGACAAATCAAAATTAGAAAATAAGAAATTGAAATCAGAAAATAAAGATCTGAAAATTCAAATAGATAATTTGAAAAACCATGCATGCTCATCTAATTTTAAAAAATTTTAAAAATTAAATTGGTATTATAGATATTACCAGGGATAAATTAGGAATATCTCTAGAAAATATGTCCCTAAGAAATTTTTAATCAATCCAGTAAGTTGGAGCCTACATTGGGTTCCTAAGTTATGTTTAAATTAAAACTATTGATTAGATTTAGAGCTTTTCAGCGAGAAAATTAAACATTGAAATTCTTTATGAGGCTTTGTCTAAGGAAGTGGTTGTTGCTCCAATAACCAAGAAGGTCTAGTGTCTCGCCATGACCTGGAAGCCAAAATATTGAAATAAATGTTTAATTAACTTTCTATCAAAGCATTAAAATTAGAATTAATTAATGCTTTTAAAGTTTTTCAAACATTATTTTTTCAAAATAGTTTTATACTTAGAAAAATACCTTTACGTGAAATCTTTATTCTTAAGTTAGGATATTTTTTCAAAAATAATTTTTGCAAAGACTTAAAAAATTATTTTGTTAAAAAATAATTTTTTTTAACAATTTTTTTTTTTTGAGTATTGTTTTTCTTTCTTAGAAAAATTCTCTTTTATACTTAGAAAAATTTTTAGAAGATATTTTTTTTTGCTTAAGTTAAAAGTTGAAAATTTCTGCTTAAAGTGTTTTTAAAAAATTTTCAAAGAAAAAATATTTTTACAAAGCTGTCTAAATTTTTTTTACTTATAATTTCACTTAGAAAATTTTCTTATAATTTTACTTAATTTTTTTTTCAAAGACCATCTATGTGAAAAGTATTGTAAAATTTTTAAGGATCTCAAAATTTTCTAAATTTTTACCCTTAGATTTTTTTTCTTAGAACTCGATTTTTTATGTGATCAAAGGGGGAGAAGGAAAAGTATAAGTCTAGGGGGAGGAAGACACCAAAATTTAATTTGTTTTATTTTTTGCACTTAATTGTAAATTTAGTTAAGTTTATATTATGTCTATTTTTATCCAGTCTTAACTTGGGTTGTAAAATACCGGAAAAAAAATAGAGAATAACAATAGGGGAATTTTCCACAATTTTTGGAAAATTTTCGGAAATTTTTCGGAGCTCGTACGGACGAGTTGACGGGGATAAAAAAACGGGGCCGGGAAAAAGCCTGGTTAAGCTACCCATTTAAGTGAGGAAATGTTAATTTAAATATTTCCTTTTCTTTTCTTTTATTTCTTGTTTTCTTTTTTTCTCCGTTTCTTTCTCTCCCGTGCGTGCCCGACACTGCCTTCTCCCGTGCCCTAACCGGCGCCGAGCGGTTCCCCTCTCCTTCTTTTACTTCTTCTTCCGATCCCTCTCTTTTCATTTCTTCCTCTACTCCCTCACGCGAATCCCTGTGCTCCTCGCTACAGCCGACGATCGCCAGCCGCACGACAATGCCGACGCCATGTTCTTCTTGGCCGATTCGCCTCCGCCGCCCACCAAATCTTGGTTCCTCTTCCGATTTATCGCCGCTGTGCCCTAGCCGTTGTGTCTCGGCCGCACCTTTTCCACCTGACAGCGCCAGCGATGCACGAGCCCTTCCTTCGGTCGTTGAGCAGAGCCGCTCCTCCTCTCCCCTAGGCCGGCCGAATCCCGACTCCCTTCCTCTGCCCGACGCTAACCCGATCTCTGACCGCCGCCTCTTCTGTGTCCGAACCCTAGCACTGACGTCGCCGATCAGATTGTCACCAGAGGCTCGCCGGAAAGGAAATCGAGCATCCGAGGCTCCACCTCAATCTCTGCCCTGTACGTCACTGTCCCTGTTGACACTGTGCCCTAGGTCGCCAGAAGCCGAGAGCTGGAGAAGGCGACAGAGAGAAACAGTAAATTGCCGGTGAGATTGAAGGTGAGGTTGTGCCCTGTGGTTTTGAATAAGTGGAGTATCCGGTTGTTTGATCTCAAGCTGAGGTGTTTTTCTTAGTTTCCAACAGCAGCTACACTTTCCGACAGTAATCAACCCTAGCCGTGGATCTACAGTTGTTGTGAGGTTGAGGTAAGGGATAGAGAAACTATTTCTTATTGTAGCGTACACATAATTGAAACTAGGAAAGGATAAGAAATGAATAATACAGAAATTTATTTAAGTTTAAGTTGTTATGTGAAAATGGATTAGGTTTGGAATTGATCTGATGGTATTGATTAGGGTTAAGGTGAATTAACCCTAGTTAATCGTTGGATTTATGTTAGCTTCTCGTGGATTTGATTTAGCTAATTTATCTATATGAAATTAGCTAAACCTGGATACTATGTATTACAGGACTTTGACGCGAGAAGAGTATCTCGACGTCGTATTCGGACCAGATTGGGCTTTTCGATTGGAGGCGAATACTTTTGACTTTATGTCTTTGATATGCATAGTAGTGAATTTAACAAGTAGCAATAATTATGTTCTCTTATTTGTTTCAGTTAATCACTACCCGATACCTGTTACATGATTGGTTGATTGCTTGTTTTGCATCTCATGTATTCCTTACCTGTTGATACATGCTTATAGGGGTAGTGATATACCATGCTTCACCATGTTCAGGACCTAGGTTTTATACCTTCAGTGTACCTTTGATTTGATTCGTTGACCTATGGTGCACTTTTATATATATATGGATTAGCTCAGGATATTTTGTGGTTAGTGTCATGCACCATTTACATGATTGCATGTTGTGCGATAGTCCGCTTCATTATTGTTGAGCACATCGCCAGTTACATGGATCTGCACACACCACCACTCATGGGTTAGTGGTCGATTCAGGCAGTGTGTGTTGCAGCAGGGACTTTGTTTGGCTCCGTTGGTCCGCTCATGGGTAGCGTGATGCAACGTGTTAGCCGGCAGGGATTCCTCCCCATCATCGTGTACCGGGAATTGAGAGCATTGTGCTCCCCCATTTATGATTTGGGGTAGGAGGATAGGTGTACTCCGACAGCATCTCGTTCACTCAGTCACTCATCAGGAGCAGTGACGACGGAGTGTACGGTTGTCACAGCCCTACCCACTCAACCTCACTATTGTGTGTGAGATGATTGACTGGCGTCAGGGGTGACCAGGACGCATCATTGACATCATATGCATGATGCATTCATTGCTTGTGTTTGTGTTTGCTGCATTTATATGCTGCATATTGTTTGGATACCTATGTTTGACATGCATATAGGATTTCTATATCACTCGGACTATTTGTCCTTATACTCAGGTCCTGGTTAGTACAGTTTTTTCTCCTGTTTACTTCAGTTGCATTTCATCCTTTTATATCAGGAGATTGTACGCATGATTAGTGCTAGATGTTATTTCCCTACTTTGCATATCAGTTGTACCTGCTGAGTGTTGGACTCACCCCGCCTCCTTTGTTGTTATTTTTCAGGTTGATGCTGTCAGGAGAGACTTCCAGTTGCTAGTCCCTGCAGATCTCAAAGATATTGTTGATCTTTTGGTTTTCTTACTTAGATTATGCTAAACTTGTTCAGGTTGATGGTATAGACATGGTATGGATTTTGTGATGTCGATGGATTTTTATTCGATATGTTTTACTACATGCCTGCCTGGACGGCAGAAGAGGTGAGTTTGTCGGATTTGAGCTTTATGGGTGTAGTGGAGTAAGGTTATTTTCGAGTCTTGGTATTACTGTTTTGTTTATTGCTTATTATACTGCATGGAATGTCTGTGTGTTGTATTTTATTACTGTTATTATTTCAGCCGCATGTGGCTGAGGTATATGGATATGTAGAAAGTTTCAGATTGTCCGCCGTACAAGGGAGATGCTGCCGAAATTTCTTCGAACAGGGACTCCTCCGGGGCGTGACATGGGTTGCTCACACTTAAAAGGGGGAGATTGTTGGAACCCCAAGATTGTTTTAGTGTGATCAACAAGTTAAGTTAGGTCATGTGTGTTTCTAATCTTGTGTCTAAGTGTGCAGGAGCTTAGGAGCACAGGTAGTCGAGTGGAAGACGCAGCTAGTGAGAAGGACGACACGCGGTGAGTCCGAGGGACGAGGCGTTGCGGAAGAGTATACCTGCGGACGAGAAGGAAGCGAGTGGTGGGTCCGAGGGACGAAAGCCGGAGCGGAAGACTGCTCGAGGAGCAAGAGACGCAGCTACCGAGAATGACGGCACGCGGTGCGTCAAAGGGACGAAGACTGCGGATGAGTACGCCGGTGGACGAGAAGGAAACACGCGGTGATTCCGAGGGACGAGAAGCCGGAGCGGAAGCCCACTCGAGAAGACCGGAAGTTGGGTTCGGGTGAGCCCTTTTTCGGATGGCCGAGATCACCCAAGCGAGCGGATCTGGAGTTGAAAACCCGAACCGAGGCGACCTGAGCCGGAGCAGAGGACCCGGACCGAAAAAGTCAACCAGAGTTGACTTTTGGGTCTGGGGCGCCCGAAACTGACCGAGCCACCCGGACCCCTCCGGGGCGGCCCGAATGTACCGGGGCGCCCAGAGTTGACTTTTTCCTAGGATCGAGCTTTGATTCGATCTGAACGTTGGGGGATAAAATTTATCCCTCTAGGACGCTCGAAACCCTTCTAGGCACCTCGACCAAGGCTATAAATATAGCCTTGGTCCAGAAGCTTAGAACAACTCAGAGCAATTCATTTCCAACGCTTGTACACTTCAGTTTTAGATTAGCTTCTTTATTTTGTGCTTTCACTGCTGTAAGAGACTTCTCCGCCCGAAGGAGATACTAGTGCGACATTCCTTAGATTAACAACCTTCTTGGCTGTAAACAAGTCAAATCCGGTGCCTCATTTTTCTAATTTACTTTCTGCTTATTTTAATTTACAAGTGTTAGTTTAAAAGTTCGAGAAGGGTGTTTTTGTTTTACAGGACTATTCAACCCCCCTTCTAGCCGACCGCAACGACCCTACAGGACTTTCTGCCTGGTGTCTGATCCTCTTGATCCGAACATAGGAGCCCCCACTTTCTTTGTTCAAGGTCAATATTGTACCCACATGGTTCAATCAGACCATAGCTCTTGTGCACAGTCGGCGATTAAATTTCTGGCAGTCCGGGCTCTGATACCAATTGTAGGATCGAAAAAAATTTAGATATCTCCACAATGGTATGATATTGTCCACTTTGGGACTAAGCCCTCATGGTTTTGCTCTTGGGCTCTCCCCAAAAGGCCTCATGTCAATGGAGATATTTTTTCCTCTTATAAACTCATGATTTTTCCCATATGTTTTCAATATGGGACTATGTTTGTAACCTTACAATCCTAACAGGCTCTTTGTCGGATTGGTTCTTGATGGAATGATAGGGTTAAGGTCAGGTATTGGGTCGACATGATAGTCTTCCCGGGTTTGTAATGTAAGGTTGGCTCTATGTCGAGTTGGCTCGCTATGAAATGATGCAGTTGAGATCAAGTGTTAGGTCAATACAGTAGTTTTCATGAGTTTATTGAGTTGGTGGGTCGGACCCTTGACAAATTAACTTCTCTAGGGAAGGAATCCATGACTCTCCATTATCAGGAAAGGTGGGATAATGAACTATACAACAATTTTGTACTCTCACAAATGAATTAGAAGGAGGCCGAGGGGATCTCGACAAAATTCTTTCGACGCTCAAGTCAAATATTTCACTTTACAGAGTTAAAGGAAGATAGGAGCTCAGATACATATCTCATTTCTCTGAAGGATGGTCTTTATAAAGGTGAGAGGTGAGGAGAGACTCTACCTAGCACTCCTCTTAGCACTTTCATAAATCATAGGTTCTTAAGACCATCTCCAACCACAAACATCATGCTTGGTATGGTTCTCACTTAAAAAAATATATAATTTTAACATCAAATATATTTCAATTCCAACCCACTCACACTTATCATACTTAAAAATGAATACTCATTAGAATATTCTATATTTTCTTATTCATACTTTAATAACCAACATACATTTTAATTTATTAATAATTTTTATAATAATTATTATATTTAAAATTAATACTTCATTTATATTTGATAAGTTATTTTTAAAAAGAAAATACATCCAACTAATATATATAAAAAATTATGATTTTTATTTTAAATTTTTATTACATAATTATTCAGACATAAATATATTTCAAAAATATTATAAAATCACACACAAATAAATCAAATGTTTACAAATATGCATAATAAAATTAAAATATGCTACTAAATACACTTAATTTAAATATTTGACTAAAATTGTAAATATTTCATAAAAATTAATTCACATAAAATATTTGATTAATCGAAATAATTTATTTTGGATTTTAAAATCATGCTTAACTCAATAAATTAATTTCATATATATGCTAACAAACTAATTTACTTGATTTATTCTTATTTAGTAAAATTAATTATTTTGTTAACTTTTTGGTCATATTTCATCAGTAGGGACCTTCTTGTCTCTAAATTATGGATCAGGAGATGGTCCACTGATGTAGACCCTTGATTTAGATGTACCCCACTTATTTAAAGATGGGGTCCATCTAAATCAAGAGTCCTCGTATAATGGACCATCCTCTGATCCGTAATTTGTAGACCAGAGGATCTGTTCTCATATTTCATGCTCAAAATTTTATCTATGAAAAAGATAAATATTATCTTCTAATAGAAAAAATTTTGAAATTTGTACCACTATATTATTTTTTATGAATTTTTTTTAACAAGAATCTTCTTTTAAAAGATTAAAATTATTTTGCAGATTTATTTTTTAATAATTTTTTTTTACGTTATAAAATATTATGTTTTCTATCCCAAAAAAAAAAAATTCAAAATTTTCTAACCATTACTTAATTTTCTACCAATTTTTTTATCAAAATATTAATTTTTAATATTAAAAATTCTTTAAAAAAATCAATCTTTGAAAATTTATTTTTTTTACATATACTCTCTGTTTAATATACTTAGAAAAAGTTATAAGATTTTTTGAGTTAAAAATATATTTTTATACACTTTTTGGAAAATTATATCTCTCTAGATAAAATAATTTATAATTTTTGTTATTAATCCTGTTTACTAGTGAAAATTTTATCATAATTATATATTATTACGTTTAATAGTGACAAAAAATTTTTATAATTTTTCAAATATTAAAAATAATTATAAAATTATTTTTTCAAAAATTATTTTTTAAGTCATGAAAATTCAGATTTTCAAAAAATAATTTTTAAAATTTTTCTAAGTGTTAGTCACTATTTATGTATCCCATAGATTTTTTTCTCTAAATTTATTTTAAATATTTACCCTTATTTTTAATGTGATCAAAGGGAGAAAAATTGGAGGGGTAAAAGTTAGGACTTTTGTAAAATGTTAAGTTGAACTTAATTGTTTTATTCATGGCAATTTATTTCCATTAAATTGTTTATTTTATCCTAACTTTAACTGGGGTTGATGTACATGAAAAAGGGGAAGATTATAAGTACCCTGGGTAAGTTTTGATGTCAACAACTAAATTAGGTTAGGTCCTGTGGCATTTTGATCCTGGTGTCGTAGGAACTTAGGAATACAAGAAATCGAGCGAAAGATGCAACAGATGAGAAGAATGGCATGAGAATCAAGTCGACGGGCTCAGTGTATCCAAGAGACGAGAAGTTGTGGAAGAGTACACCAGTAGAGCGAGAAGAACACGCGCAGTACTTCCAAGGGGCGAGAAGCCAGAGTGGAAAACTACTGGAGGAGAAGGCCATAGTTGGATTTAGGTGAGCTCAACTCTAAAAGCCCAGAGGATAACCCAAGTGACCGAAGAAGAAGCCAATGACTAGAGAAGGCGTTAGACGGTCATCCCAAGGTTAACTGCTCTAAGCGCCCAGACCAGTTGGTCCGAGCACCCCGACTATCCAAACACCCCGGCAAGATGGTTCGGGTGCCCGAACCACCAAGGCACCTCACAGGCGCCTCATCACAATGTCATTGTTGTGGATTACCTTTAGGTCCACGTCAACACCAATCCGAGCACCCGAACATGGTCCAGGCGTCCGGACATAAAAAAGTCTATCTTCCAACCGTTGCACGAGGTCATTGCATGGAGATAAAATCTGCCACCTTGGGGGTGCCCGGAGAGGGTCCAGGCACCCGGACCGCGCCATGTCGGTAAGCACTATAAATAGAGCCCTAGTTCAGTAGTTTGGGACAACACTTTTGTACTTCAAATTCTTTACTTTGCTTTCAATTTATGTGCTTTCAAGGTTTTGTACGAGGCTTCTTCGCCTCCGACTTGTGTCAATAAAGGACTCTGCTAGTTGAGCTTCATCTGCCTTGAATTAGTAACCTCTTCGGTTGCAAACCAAGTACATTCTTTTGTCTCATACTCTCTTTATGCTATTTAGTCTTACTTTTTAAAGTGTTTGTCTTACTTAAGTCAAAAGCTTCGAGAAAGGGTATTTTTATATTTTCAGGGCAAATCACCCCCTCTTGCTGGCCACACGGGACCTACATCATCTACCTTCAAAAATTCAACCCAATATTCTTTTACTTTTGGTGTGCTGACCTGTCAAATCATCCAAGCATCGTAGCACTAGAAACATTGTTCTTGATGGCTCCCATCTGGAGTACAATCAAGTATTACTAAAAATATTTTGCATGTTTAATTTTTGCAATGATTACCCTTTTCACTCCATTTGCTAAAACCTCTATCAATTATTCTAAATTTTGAGACTAAAATATATATACTGAGATTCCCTTGATTCACAATGTCGAACATGCTCCTCTATCATTAGATTGAACTCAACAACCATTTTTATCATTTGCAAAAATAGTTCATTGCTCTCGACATAAAGTTTCTCATCATCCTCTCAAAAAGCCAAAGTATTTTTGGCAAGTGTTTTTGTAGGATCGAAAGAGTGCGATAGAGGGGGGAGGGGGTGAATATTGCGCTTTTAAAAATGTTTCTTTTAATCGTTTAAATCAAAGTCATGCAGCGGAAATAAAGAACAGGTTCGGCTACTTGGTTCGGAGCCTAGGTCAACTCCTACTCCAAGGTCCGCGATCCTTGATCGCACCATTGAATAATCTACTAAAACTCTTCTTTCCGAAAATCTCAGAAAAAAGTAGCGCGTACAATATGCAAGAATATAAGATATAACAACCTACTATCTTATGTGAGTTTAAGTACAATGCAAGCTTCTTAAAATAAAAATATACCGACACTTGTATGGAAGATGATGCTCGATCGACGCTTGAACGAAGTAGTTGCTTACGTGAAGACGAGTTGTAGAGCAGTAGTACGAACAACAACAGCTAGCACATAGATCCACTTCGAACCCACCAGATTCATTACACAGCCTTGGACTTCAAGCTCACTTTTATAAGAGTCCTCGACGTTCGATCGACCGATCCCTAGGTTCTGTCAACCGAACTAGCTCCCTTCCATCTTCGCTAAGCTCCGATGCTGATTCAATCTTGGTATTTAATGACATTAAAGTGTTCGGTAGACCTATCACTTTTTTTAGTCGACCGAATAGAGAATTTCCCTGTTCGTCGAGATTCGCACTTAATGCTGCATTGATGAGGTGATCGTTTGGTCGACCCATCTGCTAGTTCGGTCGACCGATCAGCTTAGTTTCCTTTCCTACTTCTGACCAAACTGATCTATGCCACATCGTCAAGGTTCGGTCGACCGATCGTTTGGTTCGATCGATCGATCGAGCTTAGATTGGATTTCACTCTGCTTTGATCTGAACTGATGTTTGTTCTAAGTTGGTCTTGTTCGATCGAAGGATCCTCCTGTTCGGTCGACTGATCAGATCGAACCTGCAAAACAGAGTTAAACAGTACATTCCTGCAAAACAGAGATTAGCACAGTAATATATAAAATGCATGAGTAATAATAATAGACAGTTCAACTGTCTTGATCTCAACTTGGAAACCTTTCTGGTTTCTTCAGTTGGATCAGCGACTTTAGGTTATTCCTTTCAGGAACACGATCTCATTATCGCTCCTCCAGTTGTTTACCTCAACCTACTTGCCAAACTTTGATCCTCCAGATCTGTTTGGACTTTTCACTTAGCCTTGATCAGCTCGCTAGGACTTTCTCTCGATCTTTGGTCCTCCAGACCTCTTGATCTCACTACCAAGTGTCAGGTCCTCTCGACTCACTTAGCTTGGTCTTTCCACCTAGGTTCCACGATCTGCTAAAACTTCTTCTGCCTAGCCTCCAACTAGATCTTTTCTAGTTGAGTAAATAGCATGCAGACTTAGTCAACTTGTTAGATCACAACAAGATAACTTGAACCTTTAACAATATCAAAACTTAGGTTTGATTCTAATACAACCTACACCAACAGTTTTTACAATGAAAATTATTCTTGTTAACACTTATCTCAAATGTTATCTTTCATTGTTGATTTGAAGTTGCATACTATAATCAATTGTTTGTTTTTCTTCGGCCTCTTTTCTAATTCAACCCAAGCAATCATGGAATCCATATGGTCTATATTAGCTTCATGTTGTTTAAGACTTCTATGGATATTACCCCAGTCTTTGTATCTATCATTACCCAAATTCCCCATTCTACTCATCATTTGTTCAGTTTTGAACAACTTATAATAGAATCAAAATATTTTATCTAATAAAATAGAATATACAAGTCATCTTCTATCTAATGTTTGTCCATTTGCCATTATTCGTGTATAGTGTGATAAATCAAAATGTCTATTGTTACTATACTTAGGAAACAAAAAATCATCTACTCTTTTAGGACTCATTTCTATTAAGTAATCTCTCAGTTTTTGACAAATGTTATTCCAATTTTTGTGATCCAGCAAATTCAGAGTCGAATTTAATTTTTTATATTCAGAGTCTTCTTCTAAGTTTTCATTTGACTCGACCAAATTGACAGCCTCAATCAATTCTTCATTTTCATTGGAACTTTATTTATCAATTATCAAATTTTCCTCTAATTCCTCTCTTTCTATTCTACTACTTCTAATAAAATATTTGTTAATATCACCGGCTTGATCTCCTCTCTTTGTTTCATTATTCTTTTAGCTCCAGATAAATATATAAGAGGTATTTTCAATGTTCTTTTATTATACCCGTAAGTTATTAAAAGTGAATATATAACTCAATAATTCATAATGAAATTAATTCACAGTTTACAATTATAAAACATAAATTGACTTGACCAAGAGGACTCGATATATTATCTTTTTAATGTCACATTCAACTATAATTTGTAGACATAGTTTCTACATTTTTAGACAATAAACAACATTTTTCATAATCCAAATAAGTGATAATCATTCTCCAAAAATATATATTATATTAAAAGACTAATTCGGATGAAGCTACATAGGAAGTTAGGAACCTAGACAATTAGGTTTTAGTAAGGGTTCTGAGTTGCATCAATTTTTTTTATGTTGTTCTTGGTGGTTCATTGTAGGTGCTAATAAGAACGTAGACTTGCATTCTACTTTGATTAAGAGGAGTGGAAGGTTCCATTTTATGAGTATTGATTTGCATTGATTTGCAGTTGAACTTCATAGATATGCAAAGAATAATAGATGGGGATGTTGTGGATTTAGAGAGTGGCATGAGTTGGGCAATGCACAAAGAAGGAGTAAAATATGTGACCCTCTAGCATTGGTCAAGGAAAGAATGCATTGTATAAGAGATCAAATGATTCAAAAGGCGAACAAGTGCAGAACAGAAAATCCATTCATGTCGAGCTTCTTGTTACAAATGCAGAAACTTCATTGGACAAGAGGGATGGAGAAGCAAAGGAGATTTTGTTGAAATTGGAAACTGATTTGATTAGGTCATAGTTTGCAAGAACGAACGACGTAGCGGGCGACAACCACCACGTTGCGCGATTAGGTCACACAAGCAGATGTTGACTGCCAACACGCTTTGCGTACAATAGGCGACAACCACCATGAGAATCGATGCAATTAGGTCGGCGAACGACTGCCATTGCGTGATTAGGGCTCAATTCGTGAAACATGTTGCAAGACAAAGAAGAATGTCGGAGAAGAAAATTATGATTACCTCTTGTTTAGTGGAAAGAATGTTGTTCGCTCGTCAAATAATAAAATATCGATCTACAGGAACTGTTGAGTAAACACTAGTCGAGTTTGCAAAGCAAGTTATTTAGACTATTAGGGTTGTGTGTGGTCACGAGAACAAGAGAGAAAGACAACGAGAGATAGCTGAGAGAGAGAGGTAATTGATGTGTGTGTGTGTGTGTGTGAGAGAGAGAGAGAGCTGAGCAGAGTTAGGCTTTTGAGAGCAATCAAGAGAGAGAGAGAGTTGTGAGGGTTGAGAGCAATTGAGAGAGGAGAAGTGAATAATGGGGGGAAATGATTCTAGAACTTTGATTTCACCCAAATGATTGTAGACATCTAATTTATATTTGGTTTCCTATCCTCAATGGTTATTTATGTAGGTAGACCATCCTATGTATCCGATGTGAATTTTTGGAACTATATGTTGGTGCAACATCCCTCAGGTCAAGGTTGACCTGGTTGACCAAGCTGAGTCTTGGTTTGAGTTTAGATGTTTGACAATAAGATGTTAATTGAAGAAGAGTCAAGTAGGTCAAGGTTGACCGAATACTTGACTGGGAAGTCCTAACTGGGATGTTAGGCAGAAGGAAAATCCTGGTGAGTGAAGCCAGGTGAAAGACCTAGTGAGTGAAGCTAGGCAGATGGAAAACCCTAGTGAGTGAAGCTAGGTGAAAGTCCTGGTGAGTGAAGCCAGGTGAAAGACCTAGTGAGTGAAGCTAGGCAGATGGAAAACCCTAGTGAGTGAAGCTAGGTGAAAGTCCTGGTGAGTGAAGCCAGGCAAGGGAAAATCCAGATGGATCAAGGATGATCGGACATCTGGTGTTGGGAAGTCCAAGTAGGTCAAAGGATTGACTGGATACTTGGCACGAGGAAATACAGATAGGTCAAAGGGATTGACCAGACATCTAAATAGAAAAGTCCAAGTAGGTCAAGGGAGTGACCAGATACTTGGCATGACGAGAAAAGTCCAAGTGGGTCAAAGGAATTGACCGGACACTTGGTGGGAAGTCCTGGCAGGTCAAGGGAGTGACCAGATGCTAGGCATGATATACCAACAGGTCAAGGATGACCGGATGTTGGTTTGGGAGTCTTGGAACTTGGTTTTGGGCAAAAACCAAGTGCTGGATCGATCAGGGGATCGATCCAGGAGCTGGATCGATCAGTGGATCGATCCAGGCTTTTCCCAGCGAACAGAAAGCCTCTGGATCGATCCGTGGATCGATCCAGATGTCCCAATCGATCAGTGGATCGATTGGGACGCGGCTGCTTCGCGCGATAAGCGCTGGATCGATCCGTGGTTCCTAGAGCACAGAGGCGCTCTGGATCGATCCGTGGATCGATCCAAAGCCTCCCCGATCGATTGGGAACATTTGAATCGATCGGGTTCCGACCGTTGGCGTCGATTTAAGCTGCAGGCGTGCGATGGCTGCGGCATCTCTTCACCGATTCACTCCAGATCTCTCGCCAACTTCTCCACAGCGCTCTCAAAGATCAGATCGCCAGTTCTTGAAGGATCTTGGAAGCTTTCCAAGTCAAGAGGCGGATCAAAGGCAAGAAGAGAAGCTAGGGTTAGGGTTTTCTGTACTCATTGTAAGCTTTGCGCTTGTGTTTTGTTTCCCTTTCCTTTCTTCTTGTACTGAGAGTCTTGTAGGGCTTCTCCGCCCTCGGTAGTTACCGAAAAGGAGTGTTTTCATAGTGGAGGGTGCGTGCGTGGTGTGGATCCTTGGACTAGTCACCTCTTGTGAGGTGGATACCAAGTAAACCAACCTTGTTAGCGTTGTGTGATTTGTTTCTGTATTTTCCGCTGCACATCTTAGAAGAAACGAGCAACGCCGAGCAACGAGCACGCGACGAGCTATTCACCCCCCCCTCTAGCTACTTTTGGTCCTAACAAGTGGTATCAGAGCAAGGCCGCTCTTCACCGGAATCATCGCCGGAAGGGGCAAACAAAACAAGCAAAGCTAGAGGGTGAAGAAGTTGGAGCAATTCTACAAGTCGAAGACTTCATCACAAGAAGCTCAACTTCAAATGGAATTCCAAGATGGACTCGGATTCGACACAAGGGTGCCTCCACCATACACATCTACAAGCTTCGATCTTTGGAAATCAAGGATCGAAAACTTCTTAATGGTGGAGATAGAGCAATGGTTTGCTCTCATGGAAGGTTTTGAAGCTCCCACAAATTCCAAGGGCAAAGTACTTAAGAGGAGCAAGTGGAGCCAAGACCAAATCCAAAGATGTGAGGCCAATGACAAAGTGACCAAGCTTTTGGTCAATTTATTGCCAAGCAACATCCTAGAGCAAATTGGAGAGTTTGAAGATGCCAAGGAGCTTTGGAGCAAATTGGCAAGGATTCATGAGATCCCCTCCACTGTACCAAATCAAGGAGAATCCAAAGAGGGCGACTCAATGGATCAAAACCAAGAAGAGGAGGACTCCGAGGTTGAGAGATGCTCAACCTCCGAAGAGGAGGTCCAAGAAGCTTCATCCTCAAAGGAGAGCAATCAAAAGAGCAAGGAGGGAGCATACTTCTTGTTTCATGTTCAAGATGATGAAGCCTCCACCTCTAGGATTGAGGAGGAGCAATCCTTGGTGACGCCGGATCAAGAAGAAGGAGAAACTTCTACATCCGGGCCAAGTGAAGAAGAAGAAGATGGTGCCACCTCCGAAATTCAAGAAATATCAAATGGAGGAGCAAGTGCCATCCCTACACAAGAAGGTATAAACATTTCAATTAATAATAAAAATCATATCATATGCTTTGAATGTAGGGAACATGGGCATTACAAAAGTAAATGCCCTAAATTGGCCAAGAAGAAGGGCCAAGTGGCACAAAAGGGCAAGGTTAAGCCAAAGGAGACCACTCCCGGAACAAAGAAGAGCAAGGAGCATATCATATGCTTCTCTTGCAATCAAAAGGGGCATTATCGGAGTCAATGCCTCAAGGGGAAGAAGATGGTCAAGGCTCAAGGAGGCATTAGTCAAGGGGGAGCCTCCAAGGTAAAAAGGAAGGTATCTTTTATTGAGCCTATTCCCTCGCATTATGGTAAAAAATATGATAGTTCTAATTTTTATCATTTTAATGCGATTTATCATAAGAATAGGAAGCATGAGGGTATTAAGGAAAAGCATGTGGCCCTACATGCCAAATCTACTACCCCTAAGGCTAGAAAGGTAGATAGAGATTTGGGCAAGAACACTAAGGATAATAGATACAAGCCTAGAAACAAAAATGCTCATGGGTGTAATGAAAAATCAAAATCTAAGGATTTAATGATAGAAAATCAAGTCTTGAGGTCAAGACTTGACAAACTAGAAAAGACCCTAAAAAGGATGGAGAATATCCTTAAAGGGCAAAATGAGCAAAATCTAGGTTTAGGAGTACAAAAGCCATCCAATGGCCATAGAGGTTTGGGATACAAATCCAAAGCAAAAAGGGATATGCCTAGTTATCATAGGGTTCCATATAGTTATGGAACAAACCCTAAGTCTAGAGGTCAAGTCAAAAATACTAGGGAGGTCATCCCTAAGAGTATCTTTGCCACCAATGTGACTAAGACTTCCAAGAAGTCTAAGAAAGTTACTAACAAGGTAACAAGGGAGGCTATTCCTAGAGTTGACCTAGAAAATGTGACCAAGGCTTCTAAGAAGCCCAACAAGGTCACTAGGAAGGTATCTAGGGAAGTTATCCCTAGTGAGTACCTAGAGCATCCAAGGAGCACCAATAGGTGTTGGGTTCCTAGGAGCATCTTCTCTACCCCATAGATGGGTTAGAGAGTGTCAACTCCGATTAGAAGGGTAGTTAACCCAACTTTGAAGAAATTGACACTCAAGGAGCATTTTCAAGGTTTTTGTTAACCTTTAAAAATGAAATGAAATTTTTATTTACTCCTTGAAAGAGTAAAATATGCCTAATGGTGGAAAAATTGATTTTATCTTAAAATGACATAAATTGGGAAAACCTAGAGAAATACCAAGTTGGGATTTTGGTATTCTCTTAGAAATTTAAGGCAATCCGGACCTTGATTTATGTGATTATTCTTGAGGAAAAATGGAATATGCAACATTTGAGGATATGCTTAATTTTTAAGTGGCATAAACAAATCAAGAGAAATAGAAATGTCAATTTAGGTTTTGGCATTTTCTTGGAGCATTTAGAGGGCAATCTAGGATTAAGTTTTAACTTAGCTAAGCTTTAAGGATACTTAGATAGGTAATCTAGGTATATTTTATTTATGCTAAACCTTGTCATGATTGTTTGCCCATAATATGCCATGACATCATACTTTATTTTGATTTTTATTTTGTATTCATGACTTATCATGAAAAATACAAAAATACCATGTCATGTCATACATACATCATATAGTTATAGAAATCTTTCTTTTGAAAGCTATTTTATTTTGATGTATGCCATAACATTATCATGCATTATGTTTATTTCCTTAAAAAATTAAGGACATATGGCATTAGTTCAACAAGTGGCATTTGTTTACAACAAGTGGAATAAACAAGTGGCATTTGTTTAACAAGTGAATCAACAAGTAACATCCTTTATGGATGTCTACCTCTCAAAATGCCTAGATAGATATGCATGATCCCTAGAATAGGGCAAAACCAAAATCTTACATCTCACAAAGACCTATAAGATGACTTGTATGTGTTTCAGTGCACATTAGATACAAGTGAGATGTTAGGATGATGAACAAAACTCAAGATGTTGATTTAGTGCATTCTTTTGAGTTTTAAGTTCATCAAAACACATAGTTATGTGTTTTCCCATCATTGGGAAAGCTAATGTACAAGTCATGTGCATTATGCCCAAGGAACATGATGGGATATTGGTTTTGAAAATGTTTTTAAAATGTTTTTGGAAAACCTTGGTGAAGACTATCTTTTGATAGTAATAACCATTGAATAGTTAGACACAAACTTGAAGAAAACACTAAAGTTTTTGCAAGTTCTCAAGTTTGTGTCAATCTTTGAAAATATGATGTATTTTCATAGAAAGCTATTTTTCCATGATTAAGTATGCCCTAAATAATGTCTACACGAAATTTCATGATTTTTGGATTTTTGTAGAATTTTCTAGGGGTTTCTGAAGTTGACTGAAATGGAATTTCAGCAACTATCAGAGCTCCGATCGATCCGTGGATCGATTGGAGTGCCTGAATCGATCCGTGGATCGATTCAGAAGGCAAGTCTCCCGCGAACAGAAGCTCGCTGGATCGATCAGCCGATCGATCCAGGTAGTATGAATCGATCAGTGGATCGATTCAGAAAGGTTCAATCGATTGGAACCCAACTCCAATCGATCCAAGGTGCTGATTTTAGCTAGGAAGGCCTGATTTCAGCATTTTGAACCTGTTTTAGTCTACGTAACCATTCCAAACCCCTCAATACACATTTGTGTACATAAAAAGGGTGTTTTCGTGTTAAAAACAAGGATGGATTGGTTAAGGAAGGCTAAGTTGAAGTTTAGGTTGAGGTTTGTTTCAAATTTTGAACATTTGAATCTCAAAACTTCTAAATTTGGGTTTCCTAAAGGTTTAGGGATTCCAAGTCATTGTTGGTGCAATGACAGAAGTTACCACCATGTCTTTAGGGGGAGGGACTCTTTAAAGACATGAAAAATGATTTTTCATGAACCTTGGAAGGTGGTTAACCTTCTTTAAAGAAAATGCTCATGGATGAGCTTTTGAACTTGAAATTGGGAGTGGATATCCTCATTATTTCAAGTAGGAACTCACGTGGTTAGAAAATGCTCAAGGTTGAGTATTTGTCTACAATGAGGGAGAAGTTAAGGATAAATGAAGGGTATGGGACCTTCTTTATCGTGTTGATCACAACGAGTGATGTTGTGAACAACGATGAGCAACTCTTCAGGGGGAGAGTCTTTCAACAATGGATTTGTTGAAGTATACCCGAAATTGAGGCATGAGTTGATGTGTGCCTAAAGATGGGTTGAGTGTGCCCTACAGGGGAGTTTGATGTGTGCCAATAGGGGGAGAATGAAAAGACTAGTGAAAGGGAGTCAGTTAGGCTTTCATTATCTAAGAGGGAGTTTGCCCTCTTAGGGGGAGAATGAAGAGCTTAACTTATGCTTTCATTACCTAGTGGCATGAAGAATGAGGCTATGGGATTAGCCTAACTTACATGTGGTATTGTAAGTGTTATTGTGGTATTGTCAAACATCAAAAAGGGGGAGATTGTTGGTGCAACATCCCTCAGGTCAAGGTTGACATGGTTGACCAAGCTGACTCTTGGTTTGAGTTTAGATGTTTGACAATAAGATGTTAATTGAAGAAGAGTCAAGTAGGTCAAGGTTGACCGAATACTTGACTGGGAAGTCCTAACTGGGATGTTAGGCAGAAGGAAAATCCTGGTGAGTGAAGCCAGGTGAAAGTCCTAGTGAGTGAAGCTAGGCAGATGGAAAACCCTAGTGAGTGAAGCTAGGCGAAAGTCCTGGTGAGTGAAGCCAGGTGAAAGACCTAGTGAGTGAAGCTAGGCAGATGGAAAACCCTAGTGAGTGAAGCTAGGTGAAAGTCCTGGTGAGTGAAGCCAGGCAAGGGAAAATCCAGATGGATCAAGGATGATCGGACATCTGGTGTTGGGAAGTCCAAGTAGGTCAAAGGATTGACTGGATACTTGGCACGAGGAAATACAGATAGGTCAAAGGGATTGACCAGACATCTAAATAGAAAAGTCCAAGTAGGTCAAGGGAGTGACCAGATACTTGGCATGACGAGAAAAGTCCAAGTGGGTCAAAGGAATTGACCGGACACTTGGTGGGAAGTCCTGGCAGGTCAAGGGAGTGACCAGATGCTAGGCATGATGTACCAACAGGTCAAGGATGACCGGATGTTGGTTTGGGAGTCTTGGAACTTGGTTTTGGGCAAAAACCAAGTGCTGGATCGATCGACGATCGAGTCTGATCGATCGGTGGATCGATCCGACTTTCCAATGACGAAGCTCGGATCGATCCGTGGATCGATCAGATGTCCCAATCGATCGGTGGATCGATTGGGACGCCTTGTCGCGCGATAGCGCTGGATCGATCCGTGGATCGATCCGGATTTTCCGGACGATGGTCGGATCGATCCGTGGATCGATCCAAAGCCTCCGATCGATTGAGAACATTTGAATCGATCGGGTTCCGGCCGTTAGCGTCGATTTAAGCCGCAGCCGATGGCTGTGGCATCTCTTCACCGATTCACTCGGATCTCGCCAATTTCTCCACAGCGCTCTCAAAGATCAGATCGCCAGTTCTTGAAGGATCTTGGAAGCTTTCCAAGTCAAGAGGCGGATCAAAGGCAAGAAGAGAAGCTAGGGTTAGGGTTTTCTGTACTCATTGTAAGCTTTGCGCTTGTGTTTTGTTTCCCTTTCCTTTCTTCTTGTACTGAGAGTCTTGTAGGGCTTCTCCGCCCTCGGTAGTTACCGAAAAAGAGTGTTTTCATAGTGGAGGGTGCGTGCGTGGTGTGGATCCTTGGACTAGTCACCTCTTGTGAGGTGGATACCAAGTAAACCAACCTTGTTAGCGTTGTGTGATTTGTTTCTGTATTTTCCGCTGCACATCTTAGAAGAAACGAGCAACGCCGAGCAACGAGCACGCGACGAGCTATTCACCCCCCCCCCCCCCTCTAGCTACTTTTGGTCCTAACACTATACTGGTGTATCAATTACAATTCGTCGTCTACTTTCAAAGCGACAGAACTAAGAGATTGTTTTCCTATGAAAACCCTATCACATGATCTCACAACTCCTAAGTTGCCTACTCCTACTATGAAATGATGAATTGGAACTGATTAAGATGAGATTTGTGACAGCCTATTGCTTCTCGTGGCATACCAATCTACTTTCGTAGTCGACTCTCCATGTCTTGGGTTTCTACGGGTTGGAGGATTGGGTTCTTCTTTTAGTTCATTCTCAAATCCTCATGAGATATGAATCTCATTCTTTTGACATCGAGATTGTGTGTACATAGTAGGCCCAGATCATAAATACACATTTTATCGAACAAGAAATATGCAAACTCAATAAATTAAATAAAATAGTGTTTACATATCAAAGGGTTAATCCCTACTCCTAGAATCAAGAGAATTACTCCATAGCAAAGGAATTACAAACTAAAGACACTAATACAAGCATTCATACAATCCAAAACAAAGAATAGAGGAAGAAATGTTTAGTGAGAAGATTGTCGGTGTCTTTGTAATGGCTCCTTGTTTTAGAGGTGGATGCATCGTCTTGCTGAATGAAGATGGTTACTCTAGGGTTTCCCCTAGAGGGGAAAACTCTCTCCTAAGGAAGGGGACAACCCCCCCTGGTTGAAGATGATCCAAAGAAGGTTTTCCTTGACCCTTGTATATCCTCCCCAAACTCTCCAGATCTGTCAAATTTACATGGTTCCTCCAAAATGGGTTTTCGCCCCTTAGATATAGTTTTCTTGGGTTGAACCCTAAAGAAAACTTGTAGAGCTTGAGATTATCTATATTTTGATAGGTAGCTCAATTTGTCTCTAACTGAGTCAAAAGTTATGGTCGTTTAAAGTTTGGTTTATAGTTTTGGCTAGAGGTTGACACGACTCGTGTCGACTGGCACGAGCGCCCGTGTTAGGCTCGGGAAAATGGCCAAAATTGATATGGGCCATACTCGACAACACAAGTGGTCATGGTGGAAGGTGTTTGTGGTCATTTTAGCATTGTTTTATCCCTGATTTCGTTCATACGAATACACTCATGTCATAGGACATTGTCTGAGCGTATTCCTTGATTAAAACTTTATTTTGATGATCTTTTAAATCCTTTTTCTTCATGGACGCTTCGTGTGTTCAGATTGATAATGATGCCCGATGATGAGACATGGTTAGCCCATGTTGAGCACTTTTTCCACCTCATTATATTGGTGCAGGGTGCACCAGAATCAAACCTAAGTTTTGATGTTGTCAAAGATTCAAGTTAAGTCTTGTTGTGATAACAAGTTGACTAAGTGTGCAGGTTGTTTACTCAACTAGTGAAAGCCCTCGTTATAGCTAGGCAGAAAAAATCTTAGAAGATCGTGGAAGCCAGGCAGAAAGCCCAAGTGGGTCAAGAGGATCTGACACATGGCAGGGAAGCTCAATAGGTCTGGAGGACCGAAGATTGAGGGAAAGTCCTGGTGAGCCGATCCGATGCTAAGCAACAAAGACCAAACAGGTTTGGAGGACCAATGTTTGGTAGATAGATTGAGGTAAGTAACTAGAGAGGAGCGACAATAAGGTCGTGTTCTAAAAAGGAATAAATCCTAGGTCGCTAATCAAACTGAAGAAACCAAGAAGGTTTCTAAGTTGAGATCAAGACAGTATTACTGTCAAATACTACTCATGCATCATATAACTGTGTTAACCTTTGTTTTGCAAGAATATATACTGTTATATACTATTTAATTTTATTTTGCAGGAATCGACCTGGTCGATCGATCGAACACAGGGATCGGTCGACCAAACCAGGTTAACCCAGACCAAAGATCAGACCAAATCGAAGCAGTGATCAGTTAATGTCTGATCAATCGGCCGAACCTGATGATGTGGAACAGATCAGATCAAGCCAAAGCAAAGAAGGAAGCCAGGCTGATCGATCGACCAAACTCGGTGATTGGTCGACTGAACGATCACCGTATTAATGAAGACTTAATGGCGTATCTCGGCGAATAAGAAAACTACACTTATTGGTCGACCGATATAGGGATCAATCGACTAAACCCTTAACTGCTCATAAATGTATAAAGATTAGATCTCGGCGAAGGAGGGTGTGCGTTCAATTGACCGATAGGAAGTTCAGTCAACCAAATTGATCAGTCGACCGAACGGTTTATCAGTTGACCGATCAAGGCTTATATAAGCAGAGCTCGGGGTCCGAGGCAAGATATTGATTTCTAGGTCAATGTCATGCAAAGCTCCTGTTCGTTCTGCTACTTTGTGCTTCACCTTCACAAGCAAACTGCTTCATCTAGAAGTAACGACCGAGCTTCATCTTCTATCTAGTGTCGGTATACCTATTGTTTATGGTTGCATTGTTTTAATTTCAAAAAGATAGTAGTGTGTTACTATCTTATTCTTCATATTGTATGCATTGCTTCTTTCCGAAGATTTCAGAAAAAAGAGTTTTAGTGGATTACCCAACAGTGCAAAGGATCACGGGTCTTGGAGTAGGAGTTGACCTAGGCTCTGAACCAAGTAACCGAAACGTGTTCTTTACTTTCCGCTGCACTACTCTTATTTTAACGATTCTAAAGAAAAAGTTTTTAACGTTCAATATCCACCCCCTCCCTCTATCGCATCTTTCAATCCTTCACATTCTTCATCTTTCTTGGTCATAGAAGCACGCCCATGTCATGGGACATGGTCAGAGCATACTCCTTGCTCCAACTTTACATTCTAAGAGATTTATGCTCCAGAAATCTTGTCCTATCCATGAAAATAAATAAAGATCAGTTCTCCAAACTAAAAGAGTAAAAGTAATGAATAAAACATAAAGAAATGAAAACATGAAATATATACATATAAAATAGGACAAGATGTGCGCCAAACTATAGTAAAATCCTATATGAAATGTGCTTATCAAGCGATTGCCTCCCTGACCTCGTGGAAGATCAGCTTTGTGGAGATGTAGAACTACATGATATACTAAGGATGAAAAAATAGCTACAAGTTTATTTATTTTTGGATAAAAAAATATTCCATTTTTTTCTTTCCTTAGTCCTTCCTATTAAAATAAGAGATTCTAATAAAATTATATGATCAACCTCAAACCCTTTCGAATGTCACAGATAATTATAAATGTAAATTTGATTTATAGGAGCTAGTGATTATAGATATACTCATAAAGATAACACATTATTGTTGTTGTAATTAAAAAAAATAGTGCCAAATATATCATTGAAGTAATTAGAGTTATAATGGTATGTATTTGTAAAGAACTCAAATGTGATAATGATATCATAATACGATATGATAACAATGTTGCGGTTGCCGTTAATAAAAATGAATGAACATTTTGTGTGGGATGACTGGGAATTGAGATGGTTGAATTTTAATACTTAATGGAATTATAAGCATAAATTTATAAATAATACTTAATGGAATTATAAGTATAAATTTATATTTTATCAAAAATATAATTTTATAAATTCCACACATACAATATGATATATTGAGTTTCTTATAAAAAGAAAAATAGCAATCGTAACATGGGTTAGTCTGGTGGAACCGGAAGTCTTCAGCTGGGCTCCATCCATTTTCTGTCTGCGGAACGGGTAAAAAGTTTCGGGTTGATTAATCGAGGGTACAAATGGATGCGTCCTTCCATTATATATATCAGCAACCGGCTCAGGCTCTCCGCCGCGAGGATTAGGGTTCTTTCATTGTAGCAGTCTAGCGCAGCCTCCTCCTTCAGCTTCCACTGCAACCATGGTAAGGGATCATGAGCCATCTCGTGGATATGCTTTCGCTCGATGTGCTCCACCGTTGAACCTTCATTTGTTCTAATTGATTTCGTTTATTGTCCTTTCATTGATGGTATTTCGTAGGCCCATGAGTATTTTTTTTTCCCCTTGAACTGAGCGATTCTTCTCAGTGCTTGTTTGGAATTCTGGTTTTTTGGTATTTTTCACTTGCGAGCGCTTTACTATGATCTCAATGTACGAACATTATGAAAAAGAGGGATTCTTGTAGTGTTATCTAGCTTTCCCCTATCTGGATCTAATAAAAAAGACATTTTTATTTATTTATTTTTGTATTTGGAAATCTAAGAACTCATCTTGTGGCTTATTTAATGTGTGTGCGTGTTTTTTTTTTCTCATTTGAGTATGATCCTAAAGCGATATCCAAAAATTGATAATCGCGGTCATTATTTAGAGGAGCAGTTTGCTAAAATTGCATGTTTTTTTACCCGTGTTGTTGCATCAGTCAGATATAAAATCTCTTCTTGTAAAATTAATATTGCCTTCTTTATGCAACTAGACTCTGTGTGCTACAGTCTGCTTTGTTAATTGCATATCATGATTTTTGAATTGATTACCACAGTCCGGAAGAAAGAAGACTAGGGAGCCCAAGGAGGAGAATGTGACACTTGGGCCAACAGTCCGAGAGGGAGAGCAAGTTTTCGGAGTTGCCCACATTTTTGCATCTTTCAATGATACTTTTATTGTAAGTCAATAAGAACTTTCTCTACAATGTGATTTAGAAGTTTCTTTTGTATATTGGTTTTGTCTCCGCTTACATATTTGTTTGAATTACTGCAGCATGTTACTGATCTTTCTGGGAGGGAAACCTTAGTCCGTATCACAGGTTTGCTACATAATCCTTTCTTCATATTCCACCTTTTGGACATTGGATCAATCCCTTCTAATTTTATAGATAATTTGTAGATCCATGTGTGAAAGTACTGGTCAGTTTGATCATCATTGTCAAGCCTTGTTTATTTCTTTCAGTAATTAACATGTGAAAGCACCACTTTAGTCATTTTATATTTGCAGGTGGTATGAAGGTTAAAGCTGATCGGGATGAATCATCTCCATATGCAGCTATGCTTGCGGCGCAAGATGTTGCACAACGATGCAAGGTCTTCCCTTTTGTAGTTTCAATCTCTCATGCTTAATACCAACATTCTCGTAATTTTTTTTCTCTTAGGAGCTTGGAATCACTGCTCTGCATATTAAGCTGCGAGCTACTGGGGGGAACAAAACAAAAACACCCGGCCCTGGTGCTCAGTCTGCTCTTAGGGCACTTGCTCGCGCTGGAATGAAAATTGGACGTATTGGTAAGTAGCAGTTTGTTTTGTATTCATTTGCTTCCACCTATTCCAACTCAACACATTGTGTTTTTCCTGTCTTTTGTTGCTAATGATTGTGTTCTTAACAAGATGCATTTGCTATTTTCCTGGATTTTGGAATGACTATCTACTCTGTATATGTATATGCAATGACATTTTATTTATCATCTTACCTTTCATACTAGTTCTGTATCTGTGATAAAAATATGCTTTGCAACTCATATTTTGGATTCCTTATACGTGAATCATGATCATCTTTTGACTGTTTGGGTTATTTTAGGGAAGGAATGAAGTATAGAGAAAGAAAGTAGCAGAGCAATGTTGCCTTTGAGGGATTGGAAAAAGGGAGAAAATCTTAATTTCAAAATTTTATTTGTTAAGGACATAAAAAAGATCAAAAATTTATTTGCAAAAGGAAGTATTGCCTTGGAAAGTCAGATTTCTGTCTAAATTGAAGGGAAGCAATATAGGGGAGCCTAGCTTTCTTTAGATTAGGTTGTTTAGGTTATTCTAATCAAATATCGTTGTGAAATTTTTCCAATAGCAATTTACATCAAGTCGACTTAAATGATTTCTTCATTGTATGCCAGACAATTGTTGAGATACAATAATAAATATCAAACAACGTTCATCAATAGAGATTCAATTCCTTTTTTTATTGATCAATGCTTGTGTATTCACCTACTGTATTTGCAATGCATTTCTCCTATCTGCAAACCGAACTTATTCTAGAATCATTTTGTGTTTTACAGAGGATGTTACACCAATTCCGACGGATAGCACACGAAGAAAGGGTGGAAGAAGGGGAAGAAGGCTGTAACTTGTTTACCAACTTGCAATGTGTTTTCTGCCAGCGTATCCTAGTTACTTATTTCGGTTGTTGAAAACAATTTAAGAATCAAAACTGTTATATTTTGTTGCACAATTTTCTGTTCAACTTAGACATGATTCCTATGAGTTGATTTTGAGGATTAAAATTTGGTTGCTCTCTAAGTTCTGATTCTGATCCATTTTGATGATACATATTGTTGTTGTATGTGATTGTCAAAGATAGCTTGTGTACTCTCCTGGCAACTTTCTTTTATTCCTGATTTCGATGAGTTTGGAAAGGTCCTCATTTTATCATAATTTTATAATTTATTATTAAACTTGATTCTTACAATCAATCATAATCATATCAGTGTACAATGGAATATATGGACGGTTCATATCTTGAGTTTATTATGCAATTTTATGGTGAGTTTAAATTAATAAGTTGACATGCAAATACAAATAAAAAAAGAAATCAAATCAAATAAACATGTTACATGCAAGGCTTTGGCAAGCCATAAACAAACAACACAAACTTTAAATTCAGATCAGGCAGTCAGGCAACAAACAACACACGAACTTGGAAATGCTGTGCATCAATCGACGATGACCGCAGCATCAGTCGGACTTGCTCGAAGGTGCTTTCTTGACGTTGTGCAGTTCGTCGTAGAGCTGGACGGTGCGGCCGTTGATCGACTGGATGGGCCTCGCGTTGCTCTGGTACTCCGCGCTCAGAGGCGCCTTGAGGGAAGCCGCTTGCTCCTTGGTCATCTCCCTCACCTTGCCGAGGATGATCCATGTGACATCCTCAGTGCAGGGAGGGGCGGTGAGGGAGCCAACATACCGGAAGAACTTGCGCGAGCGGCGCTCCAGCGCTCTGGTTTGGACGACTCCGACCGCAACCCTGGCCTCTTGGTCGTCCGTGCACTTGTCCCGTGCCAATTGCTCCAGCTCGTCTTGTATCTGTCCATGTCCACCACCAAGGTGGTTACTTGCTCTTTGCATTTGGATCAAGCAATCTGCGATAATCATTTGTTCTTGCTTACTTACCTGAAGGAGGAAAGCGTCAGGGCTGCCGTATTGATACAAGATCGCGACGACGGCGATATGGTTGTCGCTGCTCTGGTGGATCAACTGGAGCTCCACAGGAAAACTATCGAAACATAGCGATAATCAGGTGAACTGAAAACATGTATTTCAGTAAATTTTGAACAAATTGATCGATTGGAAGTAGGCAGGGACAGAAACAACATATCAATTTTTTTGATGCCAACTTATAGGCTATTAAAAAAACCAATCTATTTCTTTTAGATCCGTCTCTGGAAATACGTACCTTTGTCCATCGATAGTGTGTTCGGCTGGTGAATGCCAGATCATTTGTGTCATGGCATAGCTCTTCCCATCCAAAGTTAAATTCCCAGCTCCTTGATCGTATTTGAGCTGAAAAAAATAATAGGAAATGAAGATCATTTCAAGTGAAGAATGAGATGAAAATTGATGGAGGAAGAGGAGGATGATGATGATGATGTGAAAGTGAGTTTTGGAAGGGAGAAAGAGACCATAATGTTGATGCCATTGTTGATGAGGGTGGCCTTTGTGAGGACATAATTCCTGGGGGCTTGTTTCAAATTAAGGTCGTAGTTGGTGGTGTTTTTGTTAATGTTGATTGGAGATTGTTGTTTTCCTTGAGAGCACAAGCTGAAATCTGAGCTCAAGCTTCCCCATTTATCTGCTCCATTTCCTCCATTGTATCCATATTTAATAAAATCTGAAGGGCCAAAAAGTAAATTAATAGATAAATTATTAGTATTAAGAATCTGATTTAATTTATGAAAAAAAAATATTTTCAGGCTTTTTTTTTATAAAGTGTAGAATTTGAAGTTTGGCATAATTCACCTCTGATAATAAATATTTGTCTTTTTTTTTGTGGAGAAGTAAAATTTAGAATGTAAAATTTTCATAAAGAAAATAATTATTTTTTAATAATTGTTTATGTTAAAAGAAAATTGAACTTTTTTACTGAAAGATTTCAAAAAAGAATTGTTGATAAATATTTTTTTTTACTTTTGGATTTTCTAAAAGTAAAAAAAGGGGGGGAATTCACAAACTTTTCACTTTTCTAAGTTTCAAAAACAATAAATTAAAATTATCAAAAAATCAAATAGAAAAAAGTAATAATTTTAAACCTAAAAAATTGAGAAATTAATGGTAATGTAAACTACATAAAAGATTAAAAAAAAAAGATACAAAACTTATACCATGAGCATTTGTGGATCCCAAAAGAAGAGAAAATATCACCAACAACAAGATATTCATGTGAGCCATTGCTTGAACTTGTGAAGAATTATTTGATGGATCCATCTTTCCTCTTCAAACCCGCGCCTATTTAATACTTTGGAAGAGGAAGAATTTAGATTGCCAAATTTTGAATCTAAAAATAGACTTTCATCAAGGAGAAACTCTCCTCCTCCCTCTCGAATGCCAAATATAGCTAGCCATTGCAAGTCGATGGCTAGATATTTGAGACGGATTCAATCCATTGATCGAGATGTGAGAACTATAATTAGAGAAGAAACTCAAACACCTATCTTTAGCCTACAAAATCTATACCCTAGAATTTTTTTTTTTTTTCAAGAATATGATCTACTTTATGCGTCAACATGTGCTATTAAGAAGCAACATACAAAAGAATTACTAAAAATAATTCTTGACTAGGATTATTAAAAATAAAGGGTCAAATTAAGATAATTTGATTAATTTGTAGTTTTGTACTAGATTAGGTTAAACAAGTGATATTGGACAAATGTGAAGATTTTTTTTAATTATTGAGGGGTTATTTAATTAATTTAAACAAGATTATTTTCTTATAGACTAGTTAACAATTTCATGAGCTGAGTCAACCTTCAAATTCATTGACTTAAAAGTATTTGAAAGGCAATACTAGTCAATGGCACAAATATTTCCAAATTGGAAAGTTCAATTTTTGGACTTATATGTCAATTATAAGGGGTGGAATAATTCTTGACTAAAATTTAACCTAACTTAATTTTTTGGATCAAGGAAACTAACTCAAAATTGTATCCCAAACTAAGTATAATAAAGGTAAAAAGTTTTAATTTGTATGATATTATGGATTAAAGAAGTTTAACCTTATCGCTTCCTTAACTATGAAATAGTTTTACATCCAATAACCCTACATGTTGTATCTAAATAAACAGATAGTTATGGTTGATTTTACTAAAAAAAAAGTTATTTCATAGCATAATTAAAAATAAACTTCTATTATTGTAAATTAGATTTAAATTTGATAAGATCTTTGAAGAAAAAAAGATACAAATTTAAGATTGACTCTTGATGATCTTTCTTCATCAATTAATCATGATTAAATATTCTAGTAAGATCAAATTCGAAAAGACCTCAAATAGAACATCCTAAAAAAACACCTTGAAAGGATTCCCATTCCACTAAGAGACGCCAACTCCTTTAAGTTCGAGATGCTCTAATTAATTAATTAATTTTATTAGGTTAATTATAGATAATATCTCCAAGTTGAAAAAGATTATTCGCTTTGTCACTTTCTTGTAGCAAGTGGATCACTTTCTACCTCATAAGTAGATATATAATTAATTTAATGGAGATTTAACACAAGTATGTGATAATGAGAATGTGTTTAGAGAGTTAGGTCGTGAGCCTATAGATTGTCTAGTTTAAGGGGTGTGTAAAAGTGAATTAAAGCTTTCGAAAACGATGTGTTAAGTATCGTAAATATTACTTTCTCATAACAACTTCGTTGAGACCGTACATCATAGACTTTTCGTGTCAACTTCTATTATTCATCATCAAGTTGTGGTGACCATTGCTAATGGTCTATTTATGAAGTAGCCAACTTTGAACAGTCCAAAATCATGATCCCAAGTCACAAACCCTATCACCATCACTAGGGCAAAAAAATGCCACACCATCTAATCTCCACCACTAAAGAAAATTCAAGGAATAAAACAAAATAGGCTATTCTCCTTCCTTTAGTCCTCCTCCCCTCTCTCTCTCTCAAAAAAAAAAAAAAAACAAAAAATATATATATATATATATACCCTTCAAGTTTAATTTCATTTTGATAATTATTATCTTACATATTTTAATTCTGATTATATATATATATATATATATATATATATATATATATATATATATATATATATATATATATATATATATATATATAGATATATATATATATATATATATATATATATACCCTTCAAGTTTAATTTCATTTTGATAATTATTATCTTACATATTTTAATTCTGATATCAATCCTGCTTAACCACTATTTGGATTATATATATATTTACACTGTGTGTGCGCAAAGGATATCACTGGTTTTAATTTTTTTAAATTTTTGAATTAAAAAAATAATTAAAATTTTTTTAAAAAATTTTATTTCTCGGATTCAGGCTTTGGGTTATAGTATCAAAGTTATTTTTTTTAGATTTTACCTCTAGGATTCAGGTTTTGGGTTATAGTATCAAAGCTATTTAGGGTTTAGGCTTTGGGTTATAGTATCAAAACTATTTTTTTTTTAAATTTTACCTCTAGGGTTCAGACTTTGGGTTATAGTATCAAAGTTATTTTTTTTTTAGATTTTACCTTTAGGATTCAGGCTTTGGGTTATAGTATCAAAGTTATTTTTTTTTTAGATTTTACCTCTAGGGTTCAGGCTTCCCAATTAGGTTATAGTGTTTGGTTTAAAAAAAAAATTAATTTAAGCATTTATTGAGTATTATAATATGTTGAGGGGATATATTAATGTATTAGAAATTTATATAAGGAAATGTTAATTTTTTTAATTGATTTTTTTAATTTAAAATATTAAAAAAGTAAAAAAAAAATTTTAAAAAACAAAGCTAAGTTTAATTTCATTTTGATAATTATTATCTTGCATATTTTAATTTTGATATCAATCCTGCTTAACCACTGTTTGGATGGTAATCTTGTCCGAAAATCGTGAAGAAGGTTAGCTAGAGATGTAGTTTCTAGGTTGACCATGTGTAAACCTCGCTCCATTTTATAACACAAGAAACGTAAGTGCCAAGCTAGGGAAAGAGTTCCTAGCATTGACCCTCCGACGCTCAAGTCAATTACTAGAAAAAAGGAAGGAAGCGGGACAACAGTAAAATAATGAATAACGCGTACCTTCGCCTATGCGTAGACCCCCCTTTATATAGCACCCCAAGGAGTGACGTGCACGCTCCTCAAGGTGTGGGCACGTTCTCCAAATTGTCCTATGAAAGGACATGCCAGAAAAGTGGCTCTGACACCATACTTTAACAGGATATGTGAATCCCTGATAAGACAGTAGAAACTTTCGTCATAAAATACTCCTATTAACTATGTCTCATTGTCAGCGGCATTATCTCCCAAAGAGATATCAATGGATATGAGAGGGGTCACACTGCTTGACCGAGCGGAGAAGCCGCTCAGTTGGGGATCCCCGCTCAGTAGACCTCTGTTGCTTCCCTACAATGAGTTGGTTCGGTAGATTATTTTCGCCCAATTGGGCATGCTCTCCAGTCGCCTTAATGTTCCTCCGCTTTATGATGAGCATATGATATTCTTGTCGTAGTGATCTGAGTTGTACGGACGTTATGCTCGAACAAGTCACTTACTGATCGGACACTTCATGCCCGATTGGCCACTAGCGCAGACATCCGCTCAACCCGCCTTTGATGAGCCCGTTGGTTCCCTGGTGTTGATCGCCTTGACTTTGATCTTCATGTTGGCCTTGACTGCGACCTCCACGCCATCTACTTCCTCCGTCCTTAACCCGCACTTGGTGGGCCCCTTATCACCACATCATATGGATGAGCGAAGGTTCATTAATGGAAGGAGAAGAGAGGGAAAAGGAGAGGAAGTAAAATGTTTATATTCTCCATGTTTAGGAGGGAGGGAACGTTCATTAATATATATTATCGTGTTTGGGAGGAAAGTGAGGGTAACGAAGATTAAATATATAAAGTTATAAAATTATTTTCATTTTTATTAAATACGTACGCGTTCAAGAACCTAGTGCATTTTAAATATATTTATTGATTTAGACTTACGCGTTCAAGCAATTATAGTTCATTTGTTAAAGTTGACATCTGCGTTGGCGTCAAAGTCAGCGTCGACGTCAAAGTTAGTATCGAAGTCGACGTTAGTGTTAAAGTCAACGTCAAAGTCAGTGTCGACATCGAAATCAACATCGGTGTCCCCGTGGCGATATGAGTGTTTTTTATTGCAACACAAAAGATAACTAAAATAATGATTTTTAAAATTAATATAATAAAACAAGAATAAAATTAGAATACAATTTTTTTTTAGTTCCTCGTACTCTTCCTTACACTCCAAATCAGGATATAATTTTTTTTTTTATTTCATGAATAAGAAAAATTAAAATTTACCTTCATTACTTTTTCTTTTCATAGCTCACTTCTTCCCCAAATAGAATTTTAAAATTTTTTTTCTCCTTCCCTCCCCCTCCTCCCACACAATGCAGTATGCGATCTCCATTAACAATCACATTAAATATTTATCCCTCTCAATAACATTTTCTATTGATTCAGGCATTTGACCTTTTAACCCTTTCATGAATAAGATTTTTATAGTAATTAGTTGTCGCAAAAAAAAAAATTAGAGGAAATAAATAATGATAGAAGCATATATGGTGAAAATAAAGTTTGGAATGAAACTATATATAGTAAAGTAGAGGGGTGAAAAGGAATAAAGTGAGGCCTCAATATTAAATTAACACAAAATAGTGGACTGTTATTTGACTCGATTCCGTCGAGCCACCATTTCTTACTTCTTCCGAGTTGCCATCCGAACTCACTGGAGCATTTCGATCGATTTCCATCTCCGACTCACGCTCGCACATTTCGAAGCGATCGATCGCTCGAGCCACTGCCTCGATCTCTCCCTCTCCGATACCGCATTCCGTTGCCCACTCATGGAGACGGAGGCCGCCGGTGGCGAAGACCCCCGTCCTCTGCGGACTCAGAGAGTCCTGAGCCGTCCGCCGCGGCCACCAGGCTCCAGAAGGTCTACCGTAGCTATCGCACCCGCCGACGACTCGCAGACTCAGCCGTCGTCGCCGAGGAGCTCTGGTACCACCCCGCTTACTCTTAAAAAAAAGAAGTGTCTCTCTCTTTACGTTTGCGCCTTGATCTATCGGTCGATGGGATGAACCCTAAAAAGTGTTTCTCGTCTTTCGATTGTTGTGGAGGTGGCAACTGTTGGACTTTGCTCGGCTCAACTACAGCACCGTCTCCTTCTTCGATCATAGGAAGCACGAGACGGCGATCTCGCGCTGGAATCGCATGGGCATGATCGCTTCCAAGGCCCGTTTCCTCCCTCGATTTCCTTCTTCTTGCTAGATTCTCGACAACCCCAAATCGAATTTTCGATTATTTTACTAGAAATAAAGATCAAACAAATGCAAATTCAGGTTGGACAAGGATTATCCAAGGACGACAAAGCTTTGAAGCTGGCTTTTCAACACTGGATCGAAGCTGTGGGTGCCAAAACAAGACATTTATTGTTGCTCTTAATTAGTTATATTGTTCTTGTTTTCTTCTAGAGAGTTCAGCAAAAAGTGATCTTTTGTCTTGGACCCTACTACTCTATGATCGACTTCCTCTCAAAAAGAAAGGAAATATTTGATGGTGTTTTATTATTTTTTCCCTTCATTTTGTTTAATAAAATTGCAGATTGATCCAAGGCATCGATATGGGCATAACCTGCACTTCTACTATGAAGAATGGAGTAAAAGCCAAGCTGGTCAACCTTTCTTCTATTGGTAAGAACTGAAGCCATATAATCCTAGTTAAGTTTGGTTTAGTGTTGAATTATGTTTGTTTCATTCAATTGTTCATGGTGTTTTGTAAATAACTTCTAATTTTATCACAGATGAGAAGCTTACTATATCAGCAATTCCAACAATAAATGAATTCCAGAATCAGTAATAAGCTTTAATGAATCAAGTAAAAAAAAAAAATCTTTCATTTCTAACAAATTTTGTAAATAACTTCTAATTTTATCACAGATCTAGGATATTGCTAGCTTAACTCTGTATATAGTTTTTGAGATCTTTATCAGTAATAATTATTTTATTAATTATTCAATTAAACATACATTGTTATCCTCTAAAGAGTAAATGGGTAATATATTGACATTTTAATTCATTAAAAATTCTTTCAAAAAAATATCACAGGTGTTGAGTTTTAGTTTGCTAGAGTTGTGTTATATATATATAAAGTTTGTGCTAGATTTGTTAAAACATCAAAAGTTCAGATATTTCTAGTAATTAACCTTTTATTATTTTTCATTCCTTTCATGGCAAATATTAAACCATGAAACAGAGGGTTGATATAAACTGCAATTTGGCCACACATACTGCTAGGAATGGTTCAAAGTTATGAATTGGAATATAGGTCTTGATGGAGGAAATTATGGCACCTAAATTTATATAATGAATTATGGATTTATAAACATAGATGTTTGTGCTATTTTTAACTTGGGCTTAAGCACTTCTGGGTTAACAATTTAATAAGTTAGTTCTATCTAAGCGGCCAATTGGAACTTCAAACCGATAACCTTGCCAGGTCATTCTCCAAATCAATATGCTAAGACCGGTTAGAGGTGAAACAATGTCTCTTTACCACCTGATCTATGTTTCAATATTTATGCAGGTTGGACATTGGTGATGGCAAAGATTTGGATCTTAAAGAATGCCCGAGATCATTACTCAAGAAGCAGTGTGTCAAGTATCTTGGACCTGTAAGATCCTTTCCTTCTATCACTTAGGTTGTTGAATGATGGGAACATGCAAGAGGCTGTCAAAACTACTTGCCATTGCTAAATGTATCATCAAGAGGCAGCTAATTCTTATTGTTGACCTAAGGAACACTAACATTATTGCGCCTATGACCTAATGTTATATTAACACTGAATTTTGTCAGCAAGAAAGAAAGCAATACAAGTACGAGCCGGTAGATGGTAAGATTGTGCACAAACTTTCTGGTGAGCTTCTTGACACCACTCAAGGTGGAAATAAAGAAGCAAAATGGATCTTTGTGATGAGCACATCCAGGAAATTGTATGCTGGTCAGGTAGGATATTAAATTCTTGGGATTCACAGTGTTCTATGGTGTGTGCATTTTGTTCCCGTCTTTAGTAGTCAATTACTAACTAATTGTAGCTGCTCAGAAGAAAAAAGGAGTCTTTCACCATTCTAGCTTCCTTGCTGGAGGAGCCACTGTGGCTGCTGGAAGATTCACGGCGGAAAATGGGATCCTCAAGGTGGGATACTCAAACCTTTGAAGTATTATATAAACTTAAAGTTTCATCAGTTTTGTTTTGTTGAGAGTTGTGTTAGAACCTGAAACAAATGATATAGTAAATCTTATGCCCAATATCACTAATTACTACCAACTCTTTTTCTGCTCATGGTTGGCTGGATCACAGCGTATTTGGGCATACAGTGGGCATTACCGGCCGAGCGAAGAAAACTTCGATTATTTCCTAAGCTTCCTCAAAGAGCATGGGGTTCATCTGGATGGAACTCAGGTAAATTGTTGTTTCAGTGCCTTAATCAAAACAGTGGTGTTTTTCTTACCAAGGATAATTATCAGATATTATCATCTTCGAATGAAGAGTATGACAACGATGAGAAACAACAGCTTGAGAAGATGATCGATGCTTTCAATATTTCTAAAGCTCCACAGCTAGTTCTGCCTACAGAAGTAACAAAAAGTGCAACTGAGGAACCTACTTCAAAATTGCCAGCTGATGATGGCACTGCTCATGCTGAATACAAAAGGACATTATCCGGTGGCCTTCGGAGCCCAAGACTGGACGTGCCTAAGAAGGCGATATTGGAAAGGATTAACTCAAAGCAGAAGGCAAGTTCTTACCAGCTGGGGCATCAACTCTCTTTGAAATGGTGCAGCGGAGCCGGTCCAAGGATCGGTTGTGTGGCAGATTATCCAGTGGAGGTAAGAATGCAAGCGCTCGAGTTTGTGAATCTGTCACCAAGGGTCACCACTCCATCAAAGATCCAAACAGGTGCTTGAAATATCTACTTGTCATGTCATCTGCATTTGATGCTTCACGGCAGACATATGATGATATAAAGATCACTATTTGATGTCTCTGTTGGTTCATGCCATGTAATTGGTACTTAGAAGTGACAAAATTCAGAAATAATCAAAATTAGTAAATCTTTATTTCATTGCAGCTCAAATCAACTCCAACTAACCAGAACTATACTGATCCCATGCTATTTCCCTTCGACGATGTAGAAGCTTACCCTTGCATCTTGCTATTGGTGGCGCAAGGTCATAAGGAATCTGCATCTGATTATGGCTCAAGGAAGGCCCGGAAGACGCCTTGCCTCATGAACCATCTCACTGCAACAGCAATTGTGAAGCCCATCTTAGAAAATTTATCCTCACTTCTCATCGCATCTTGCTGAAGGCCAAAATGCAGAAAACCTCACACTTGCCTCAGCTCAAACTTTGGAGGAGTTGTATGTTTGTCAGAGATCAGAATGATACGATACATTGGTGGCAACTGCCACGGAATTGGTTTGGCTATCAATTAGCTGCCAAAACAAATTGTAGAAGCAGAACCTTTATATTCAAAGGTTGAAGTTACCAGTACACCAAATATTATCTGAACCAAAAAATTACAGGCTCAAAAAATAAAAAGAGTAAAGTGTGTAGGACCATAAATAAAAGGTGATTCAGCAATTTAATACCAAAATCATATCTTAGGTACCAATTAGACGTTACTTGCAAATGTAAGACCATCCTCTCGGAGTTGTTCAAGATCCTGCACGGGTGGCTGGAGCTTAGCAACCTTGGCTATCAATTTGTTTTCCTCCGGAGATCCAGATTCGAGAAATGCACCTACTACTTTACTATCCTTGATCCAGTAAGCACCGAACTTCGGATTTGCAGATTTAGGATCATTATCTCCGAACAGCACGGTATCACCGACATTGTCACCGTAGAATTGCCATGATAAATCAAACACACGAGAATAGAAGTACGGGAGGTAGTCATACTCCTCTATTGATCTGCTTTCTTCTGCTGCCTTAATTGCCTGTGAGAGATGAGACAGAAATAAAATAATGATAAATTCCAATGATACAAGTATTTATTCATCACGAAAGATCACCTTTACAGCGTGTTCAGCTGATCTCCTCGCATGATCAACATGTTCAACTCTCCTATCTTCGCCATAGAGCTTCAAAGGAAACGTAGCAACATCTCCCACAGCATAGACATCAGAAATACTTGTCCTGAAGAAACCATCAGTCTGTAAGCAATACAAAAGGTTAAACAAAGAAAGTACAGCTTTTCAATAATTAGATTCAAGTTGTATTCAACACCATATTAGTGAATCATGATGGATTATTAAGTAACAAGCAGATATATCTAGAATTTCATTAATTGCTTTGTTTATCCATATTCTTAAAAAGGCATTTAAAATTAGAATGATGAACAATTGGTACCCAATAATGAGAAGTAGAAATGATAAACTTACAAATAAAACTTCCATGCAATCAAAAAAGACATAGTCCTTCCAATTATGCTGATACCAATGATTCATGAAGCAGAGGTAGATCTAACCTTAATTCCGCCTTTCTCCTCTTTAACCTGGCCTTTAAAAAGTGTAACAAGCGGTTTTCCACCAACACCAACAACAACAATGTCAGCCTCTAAAATTTGTCCATCCTTCAACCTTACAGCCGTCACCTGATTAACATCAACTTCACAATGAAAATATACTTATGGATAAGCATTTTAATCCTCCAAACGCATGAAGGCTTACATCTCCAATTGAATTGGAATCAAATCCAGCAGCTACTGTCCCTTTAACTATTTTGATCCCTTTATTTGCATAATAACCCTCATAAAAAGAAGCGATTTCTGGAGTAAATAACCGTGGCACTGCAACAAGAAGAAAAAAATTGCATGAGCGCAGTAGGTTACAAATAATAATTAAAGGATTTGATAAATTTGTTAACAATGACAAACAGCCTGTCTAACCAGGTGATATATTTGTTAATGAAGTTTTTCTTACAAGGTGATGGGTTTGTATAATGTATTTTCCAATTCTTGGGAAAAAAAACACCACCATAACTACATAAGGATATCCTTTATGTAGTACAATGAAATAAATTAATAATAGAATAGAATGAAATGAAAAAAAATGAAGAATATTGCTTCGTTCTAATCCTTTTGTCTGGTTGTATAGTGGAATAATTTATTTTATGTTTTACCTATTTCCTTTATTTAATTATTCTATTTAATACGACCTATTGATATATCTAGTCTTACCCAATATAACTTGTCTTCTCGATACACTTGACTTGGTCAATCCATCCAACACAATCAGTTCGATCGACAACTCAGTACATCTAAACCTATCTGGTTCACTACTCACTAGGTCCAATCAGGATGACACAATTAGTCAAGCATGACAGGCATCACTAACTCAATTCGAATTCCTAGTTCAAATAGCCAACTAGGCTCATCAAGCATGACCAGACAGACCCAATCTACCAGCATGGCTCAGATTCTCTAAAGTGCACGATAAGCACCACAATTCACATTCCATTCTATTTTGCCTTATAAAACACACCATAAGCACCATAACAGAATATTCTTCTCAAAATGGAAAAGAATCAAAATGTTAACAATTGAAGCAATTTATGATAACAATGTAACTCACTGCACCAAGGATCAGGGTACACCATAGTGACATCAAAGCTATTGATTTTCAATGCTGCACCAAGTTCCAGACCAATGTATCCACCTCCAACAATTACAGCTTTTCCACCTTTCTTTGATTGAATTGCAGCAACAAGTTTATCAGCATCATCAATATCCCTTAAGTAAAATATATTATTTGCATTTGCACCTTGAACACCAACATCTGATAGGTTCACGAACTAGATGACATAGATACCCACCAGCATAAAGTAAGATAAGGAATTGACATCACATAAAATGGTTTAAAGAGGAGAATATAATCTAATCAACTAAAGAGAGAAGATTGAGAATACTATATATAGCAAGAATTCATAATTCCTTGACTTACTTGAGATCCAGTAGCAATGACTAGATTATCATACTTGAAGTTCACATCAGTTTCACTGGTAAGAGTCTTGCTTGCTAGATCTGCCTTTACAATTTCTGTGTTAAGCATAAGCTCTATGCCTGGAGACAAAGTCAATAACTAACTTTGAGGTTATTAAAAACAAATAGTCAAGAAGTTTTAAACAAGGAACTTATTATTAAAACATAGAGAACAGTCACTTCTCGATTAAAGAATCGAGTAACTATCATATGTGAAATATAATTAATTTATCCTCAACTTTACTAATTCAATCAAGAAAACTTGGTGCTTACACAGTGTTTCATGATCTGTGAAAATAAATAGGTAAATAAGAAAATAAAGCTGAGATGTAGTTATTTCAAAATGTAAGTAATTACCATCTAAAAGCAAACTGGGAATAATAACAAGTGACAAGCTACCTTTCTCAGAATACCATGCTGGAAGCAATCTTTCTCCCCCACTGCCAACACAGACATGAAAACCTGGTAGCCTTGCGGCATCTGTACACGAATATAGATAACCAAAATCAAAGAAAAGAAACCACAAGAAATTAAAATTTCACTACTTATAACCATCTAGAATGCAATATAGATTCACCATATACATGGGAAAGGAAAAAAAAACCTACGAGTTCTATAAACATGAAATTGGTGGATTTTAAAATATACTAAGAGCAAAGATTAAAAAAAAATATTCTTCCGTAAACCCAAAGATATGCAGCTTGCATCACGGAAGGTATATATGCAATATAAATTCCAGTTATGAATGAAACATAAAATTGAGATAAACTTTTAGATTCTTGGGTGATCATCATGTGGTTCTTAGGCTAAAAAAATTTTTTAGACAATAAGTTGCTTTGTTGTCTTCTATAAACAAATCAAACTTGTCATTTTGTTCACATAATTGATGATCATTTATGCCATTATGGCTTCAATAATTAATCAGACTAAATTTCAACTTTTCTCTTTAAATCTGAAGTGCAAGTGCATATCCATATCAAGGTTTTCAAAATATATGTGCTTTTAATGCTCCATATCAAACTGAATATAAGTAATCTAAGAGTGATCTTCAAGTTATAGCATGGACTAGATTTAAGCTAATAGAACCAAATAGATCAAATGCAAACTGTTCAAGTCAGAATTAAAACAGTAAATATTTGCCTATTTCCTCAAAAAGTCGGCATACCTTGAGGAAAAAGGTATCCTTTGCTAAGTGCTGGCCGTTCATAAGGGGCAACCTACATAATTTAGAAAGACCCATCAGTAATAGATCTACCGCTTCACTAGAAAATTTAAGAAATGATCTGAGAACTAATGCAAGTGCAGATTTTTGCCTCATTAGAGGTAATAAAGGATCTGACTTAACCAATATTGCTATAAATTGGGAGGAAACAAGAAAATGATGCAGGTCCGAATTTTTGCCGAATTATAAGTTATTAAGGATCTGAATTAACCAATGTTGCTACAAGTTGTGCGGAGACAAGAAATTAATGCACGTGTGTATTTACCTCACTAGAAGTAAATAAAGATTTGAATTAACAAACATTGCTAAAATTGGGAGACAAGAAAATCAGACAAGTGAGCATTTTTGCCTCATTAGAAGTAATTAATGATCATAAATAACCAATGTTGCTAGAAGTTGCGAGGAGACAAGAAAATGATGCGAGTGTCAATTTTTGACTCATTATATGCGATTAAGGATCTGCCAATTTCCTATAAGTTTGGAGGAGACAAGAAAATGAAGCAAGCGTGAACTTTGGCCATAATTTAGGATCCAAAATCACCAACTTTGTTATAAATTTGGAAGAGAGAAGAAAATGATGCGAGAGAGTGAATTGGTGTGAATTTTGCATCATTATAAGTAATTAAAATTTTGAGTTAACCAATGCTGCTATAGATTGGAAGGAGGCAGAAAAGGCTGATAGAAAACCATACCGACTCTTTCGAGACGATTGCAAGCTCCCCTGGGTTAAGACCGAGTTTAGCGAATTCCCGAGCCGCATATCCCTAACCACAGAAAAAAAAATTGGAAGATTAATCGAAACTAGATGACTATCGAACAGATTTGAGGTTCCTACAAGTCAATAACAGCAACTTCGTATTGAAAAGCACAAGCGTTTCTCGATCAATGTTTCAAAAAGACTTATACACAAAAGCACGAGATAGAGAGCTCAGATCGAGAGGGGAAAAAATAAAATAAAATGCTCACCGCCGAGACACCGCCACCGAGAATGACGTACTTGAAGTGCCTCTCCGCCGCAGATCCGACCGAGGAAATCGATCGCGACGAAGAGGAAAAAGAAGGAAAGTAGGATGCGAAGGAATTAGAGAAGGGAGGAGGAAGGAGTCGAGATTGGAGGCGAAAAAGAGAAGCCAACATATTTAGATCGAAGAGGAAGGCGAAGATGAAATGATACGACTTACGACGCCGCTGCTAGCTCATCTTATTCTTAGGCCGATGGGCCGCATCGCGTCTTTGCGCACGAGTCGCGACGGGTGCTGTGGCGAGCATCCAACGGTACGAGGAGAAGGGGTGGGCATGTTAGGACGCTAATAGTTTGACACGTGTCGAAATAACAAATCAGGGTCGACATTTAGAGCGTGATAACTGATCACTTGGAGAATCATAAACCTTCGTTTAAATTTGCATCACCTATATAAAGTTTATCATTTATGTACTTTTTTTTAGATCTTTTCCTTTATATATCCTATCTAAATAATCAGACCCTTAAACCAATACATAATAATTTTTTTTTAAAAAAAGATCATTTTCTTTCGAAAATGACAAAAGTTAATAGTTTAATATGCAATTTATATCACAAACAACTATCCTTTTTATAAATAACACAAAATCAAATGTTAATTGTGTAATATGAAATTGCACACTTTCTCCTATTCTGTCATTGTCTAATGTTAGTCTACCGGAGTGCAAACGAACGAACTGGTTAAGTTTTTCGAACCGATTCAAAAAATATTAAATTTGTATTTGAAATTATAAAATTTGATCATAACTTCGAATGTATTTGATAGTTTTTTTAATCAAATTCAAATCCATATGTTTTGTTCAATTGTTCATGAGCTGTTCAGACTAAATTTGAATCAAATTCTAATTATTTTTACATAATTTTAACTTAAATATATTAAAATTAAATTTCGAATAATTTGAATTTTAGTCATTTCAATTTTTACCAGGTACAAAATACTTGGTTGAATGTCTAATCATAGTATGTAAAATCTCGATCCTAGATTATAGGATCATACGATTACTACGATCCAGAAACAAAAATCAATCTCAAATTATGCAGAATCGATTTTCTAATAGAATCGTAGCAAGATTAGTAGGATCGTAGAATCAGAATAGAATTGATAGAAACTTTGAGATACCATAACTTTTCATTCTAATTGAATCACGAGATATATAATATATCAATTCAAATTTATTCATAGATCTATAGTTAATTACCATTTTTATCCTTAACCAATATCTTTAAAAGTCTTTCTGGAGGCTATTTTTTTTTTCTTTTGCAAAATTAGGATTAGTGTTTTGAGATTCTTTAAACATTTATTTAGTTGTTTTTATTTAATAATATTATGTTTTTTTTTTCCTAAAATGATAAATTTTGGATATTTATTTCTATGTATTCTGCATAATCAATAACCTTTAAAAGATTATTTTTGATGTTTATATTAAAATCAAGGATTCAATAACTTTCACTATATTAGATGTATTATTAGTCTTTAAATTGGGTCATTTTGTAAACCAATAGAATATTATTAACGCTAAATACAATTATTATTATTATTATTATTATTAAATTAATAAAAAATTTATACATATGAAAATATAAACATTATTGAGAGCTAATGTGCTAGAATGAATGGTAATTAAACTAATGTTAATTTAAATTTGTATAGATAATAATATCATCTAAGGAGTGAATATCATATAATAATATCTTCTGAGGAGCGAGTGTAGACGGTTGTATGTATTGTTGCCTATTTGACAGCATTGATCAAACATAGGAAAAAGCTATAACCACTCACAGTGATCTCCCGAAGAAATCGAAGAAGTCGTCGGATGTCGCTGCTGTCGGAAGCACGATTACAGGTAACCAGAAAGTGCTTCAAGGTTCACGAGCCAGGTCCTTAGACTCTCGGATGTTCTCCTTTGTTGGACCAACACTGATAACCATCGCCTCTCCCCTTATCCTTCTGTCGATCCCTTCTCATGGCTTGGATGCACAATTTATAAGAAGATTGAGGAAGATGAAGGGGAAAGGATGCCCCTTCGTCTCCTTGGCGTTTATAGCAAAGAGAGGCATTCGCAGCAATGAGAGAAATGAAGGCGAAATGGTTCCCCTTCGTCTCCTCAACATCCAACATCTCTCACTCATCCAAGTCAATCCATAACGTTATATGATTACATAGACCATGTCAGTCACATAGACTACGAGGTGATCATGTCATAATACCAAAGTCAAATATTAATTGGTCACAAAGACTGATTAAGTCATATAGACTATTTGACGATCAGGTCACGAAAATCAGAGCAAAATTAATTAGTAACAAAGACTAAATAAGTCACATAGATTTTATGATAATCAAGTCACGAAGACCAGAGGATAAATTAATTAGTCACAAAGGTCATGTAAGAACATCCATTCCATACATTAGGGAAAATGGTTCATGCGACAGCAAACATACTGAGCATTTATTGCTAAGAAGATTATTACACCTTACATAGCTGTTCTTTAGAACGAATCAGAGACATCAATGACTTGCCTTTACCCCAAATTAAATTACTTACATCATTATGAACATCTCTAATCCCTCATATTGACTATATGTTAAGAGCATGTTCAACGTCTCCAATTAAATAAATTATTCACAATTACATTTTATGCACTGAACTAAAAATGTAACTGGTACCAGTGAATAAATGTCACAAATGTAAATCAATCTTAATTTTCCTTTTTAGCTAGAATCTATTCATTCTAATAAGTCGCTTTCCTAGTTATGCTCCATAGACCGAATCATTCATAGTCAATAGGAAGCATGCTAAAGTAGCAAACACTGATTAGAACTTCAAGTAGACAGCTAAATAGTCACTTAGGGTAAGATTGAAATTAACTTATAATCTCAAGGGTCTCACATAGTAGAAAAGCAAGGATCCATTTTCCTACTACCCTTCTTGTCGCCATAGCACATGTGGTATGAATCACATGCTACGATGTTATTCTCTTTACTAAAAAGAGCACATGTTTTTCCCAAAATTTAACATCATACAAATTTCGATCTAGACATACCTAATGTCTAATCCTGAATTCAACATATGAATTCCAATATGACTTTAAGCAGATTTAGTAAATGGTGGGTGCATGTACTCCAATCATTACATAAATGATCTCATCTTGACACAATAATCAAGGCGACCTTAATTTATGGGTATGTCTCTATTCATAGCTACATAAACTGTCCCATAAGTAACGGTCTTACCTCTATTTATACTTAACAAATAGAGATGATTGTCCATGTAAGTAGACCAATCTCAATCTGCCAACATTCTTATCAAGACTTTTTATTTGAATGTAACAAAGACATATACACTGATTAGATCATAGCATTTTTTATTTATCAAAATGTCTTTACAATAAGTTACATTCTTCGAAGTCCCAAAGACTTCACATATCCATGAAATGACTTTTTAGTCAATAGCTTAGTAAAAGGATCAGCAAGCATATTTCATGTAGGATGTACTTAAGAACTATCTTTTTCTTGTCAACAATATCCCTTACAAAATTATACTTAATTTCTATATGCTTGCTTTGCTGTGATATTTGGGATCCTTGGAAAAATCTATTGCAGTTTGACTGTCACAATACACTGTAACAGGACTCCCATTGTCCTCAGCAATCTTCAGATGCTTCAGGAACCTTCTTAGTCAGACAACCTCTTGCACAGTTGCTACACAAGCCACATACTCAGCTTCCATTGTCGACAAGGCTACACAAGTCTACTTCTCGCTGTTTCATGAGAAGGCACCACCATTCAGCAAGAAGACATAGTCAGATGTGAATTTTCTGTCATCAAGGTCCACTGCCCAATCTGCATCTGTGTAGCCACTTAGGCTCATATCTGATCCTTGAAAACATAGGCAATAATCCGCTGTTCTTTTGAGATATCTGAATATTCTCTTCATCACTTTTCAGTGTCTCGATCCTGGGTTTGACTAGAAATGACTAACTAAGCCAACAACATAGCTTATATCAGGACGAGTACACAACATAGTATACATTAAACTACCAATAGCACTAGCATATGATTTTTTCTTCATTTCGGTTATTTCCTCAGGAGTCTTGGGATACATACTTTTGCTTAAAACAGTACCTCTCGCTATAGGCGTCTGTTCAATGTTGCAATCTGACATATTGAAGTGTTGTATCATCTTAGTGATATAAGCTTCTTGAGACAAACCTAAAAGTCTTTTTGATCGATCTCTAATGATCTTCACTCCTAAGATGTACTCTACTTCTCCGATATCTATTATGTTAAATTGCAATGAAAGCCAAGATTTGACTTCTATCACACACTTTATGTCACTTCCATCTATTAGCATATCCTCAATATATAATGATAAAATGATAAACTTTCCTTTTTTCCTTTCTAAGGTAAACACAATGATCCTCATTGATCATTTCGAAATCATAAGACAAAATGACTTCATTAAATATCATGTTCCATTGTTTTGACTCCTGCTTTAGCCCATATATAGACTTCCTTGTAGGTCTGGGTAGGCCGCCTAGAAGGGGGGTTGAATAGCCTGAAAAATAAATCAAGACATTTCTCGAACTTTAGACTTGGGTTAGCAGCAATAGTATAATAAAAATAAACAATAAAAGAACTGAAAGAAGAGACTCAAAATTTTACTTGGTTACAACCGGGGTGGTTGTTAATCCAAGACAATGATAGCACTAGAAAAACTCTTTTGTGTAGGCGGAGAAGCCTCTTACAATGTTTGCACACTCAGACTATTGCTAGGAAGTTGATACAAGAGTTGATTGATTATTCCCTACCTCCAGGGGTCTTTTTATAGCTCCTGAAAATTCTATCTACAGCTTGAGGGCGCCTCCCAAGGGTATGGAGGGCGCCTCCAGCGAGGCGGCACGGATAAAACTTTATCCACTACGAATGACCACTTTAGTCAGGTCGAGAGCTCCCTCAAGACTATAGAGGGCACCCTCAATGCTATAGAGGGCGCCCTCTATATCATAGGGCGCCTTCTATGTACGACACCCTCTACATCATGGAGGGCGCCCTCTATATCATAGAGGGCACTCACTACCTGCAACGTATAAATAGCTTCAGTTTTCCTTTGGATCTTCCGCTGCTTCGTTCGCTTGCGCCCAATCGAAATAGGGCTTACCCGAACCCAATTTCCGGCCTTCTCCTCGAGCAGGCTTCCACTCCGGCTTCTGGTCCCTCGAACACCGTGTAGGTTCTTCTCATCCATCGATGTACTCTTCTGCGGTACCTCGTCCCTCAGATGCACCGAGCCCGTCAGCTCTCTCCCGTGTCATCCTTCTCACTAACCACGTCTTCTGCTCGACTTTCTGTGCTCCTAAGTTCCTGCGCGACTACAATTTGAGGGTAAGACATCACTTTAGAAGCAACACTTTTTTAAACTGTTACAATAGGAGAAATTTTCTTAAAAAATTGCAACACTTTAAATAAGTGTTGCCTATATAAGAAAATGTAACACTTATTGTATAAATACAACACTTTTTACAAGTGTTGCAATAATTATAAGAATATACAACACTTTTATATTATATATGTAACATTTTTTAAAGTGTTGCCTATTTCTTTAATTAAGCACTTGGGGCAAAGTTTTTGGACATTTTTTTATATATAAACTTAGGTGATGATTTTAACCTAGCCTTTAATCTTCCGTTCCTTTTCTCCTCCCAACCTCCGCCAGCCTCTTCTCCCGATCTCTTCGCAGATCACCATCACCACTCTCTCCCCCTCCCGATTTCGATTGTAATTTGTCTCCCCTCTTCCATAGTCTCCAACCGACCATCATCAGTGACTTGCATCCTCTTTCAAGCCTCTCCTCGCTGAGAAACTCGACGCTGACCGCCCATCACCGATCGACCCGAAGTAGAGATGCTGGACGACGACAACGCTACCACGCACCGAAGTAGACGTTGGTCGTTTGGAGCACGCTTGGCTGTCGGCTACTGATCTCCCTCCCTCTGCCCTTGCCCCTTTTCTCTCCGTCATCGAGCGCACATTTGTTTTCCTTGGCATCGACAACAAAGAGGGATTCGTCCCCTAGACCTATAAAATACCGTAACTAAATAATACGGTTTAATGGACGAATAATCTTAAGGGAATTTTTAGAAATTTTCTGGGAATTAATTAGAGCTCGTATGAGGTAGTTTGTGGGGATGAATTAATAGGCATTGGAAAAGTCTATTTAGAATACCCAATTAAAATAGGAGTTGATAAGAAAATAACTTAGGCTTTAATTAAATTAAACCTAAGTTTCTTAAATTAAGAATCTTTCCTTTTAAATTTATTTCCGTTTTCTTTTCTTCTCTTATTTTCCCTACACAAACCCTAAAATTGCCGAAACCCGATCTCCACTTCCTTCCCGTGCCGTGCCGCCGAACCTTTCCTCTCTTCTCTTCTTCTTCTTCTCTCTCGAGCCTCACGTCGCCTTGATTCTTCTCATCTCATCGCCGACCCAAATCTGCCTCCTCTCCCGTGCGTACAAGCCGTCGGCCAAGCGTCTTCTCCTCTTCATCTCTGTGCGCCGACTCCTTCGCCAGACTGCTTCCCTACGGCGGAGGTTGGGCACGGCCCGGAGACGGCGGCGAGGCTGTTGCAGGGGTCAAACTTGTGCGACCAGGTGTTGATCCACTGCCGGTCGGGAATCGCAGCTTCTCTTCTTCCTTCTGCCCTAGATCGTCACTCGCGTCTCTGCCCTTGATCACCGCCATCTACAATAGGGCGTGACAAGACCGACATCTACAATGACACCATCTTCGGAGGGTACTTGACATTGAATCGTGTCCACAACCATCGCCACCATTGTCGAGCTGCCCTTTTCTATTTTGGGAAGGGGCTGTGGTTGGTTGTTGGGGCTGACGTCAGAGAGGAGGGGCTGCTACCATCTGAGGGATCATGAGCGGCGGATCCCTAGCTTTCCTTCCACCACCATCTCATTCGTCGGAGTTGTATCGCGGACATAGGCACCAGCACCTAGTAGTACTAGCATTACAGGTGGCTCGTCACAACCTCTACACATCCTCATACTCTCGAACTCTCTCTACTAATCATTGGTGTGCCTTATTGCCACACTTGAGCAGATCCACAGCTCCGGCCATCACTGTTTGTGGGTGATTCACATCTCCGACTACCATTTCCAGCTGTTAACCTCTTCGGTCATGAGCCACCACTAGCCACCACGGATTTGGTGAGTATGTGGAATAATTAAGTTAATTCAATTAGGTTTTCTAATCCTAATTGTGATTATATTTGGTTAATCATATTATGGTAGATTGGTATAATTTGAACAAGTGTATCCCTTGGTAATTCATTTCTTATGTCTTTCTTGATGATATAATGTTTTTAAAATTCTTGGGAAAATTCTCTTTTTTTTTTCTTGTGAGTACTGAACATCAGGGATCTCAAATCCTGATATTTAGTTGATACTTGCTTTTATATGTTACCAATGATTGACATTTTCTGTTGAGAAAGGTTGAGTATGAAACACCAATGAAAATGATTCTGGTAAAAGAAATTGAAGCTAATAATGAAAGGCAAAGGTTACTGGAAGAGATGCGGAAGGACATTGACCTTCAACGGGAAAAAATTGTTGAAGATACAGTCCAGAAAGTTCTTGCAAAACTACCTCCAGAAATTGCAAGAAAATATTTTTCTTAAGGTATGCTATAGTTTTATATGTATTTTCTTAAGTATATGTTTCAGTTACTTGATCTGCTTCAATTCCCCGGTAAACATCATGTGTGTCTATTGAAATCTGCTTCAATTCCTTATGTTTCAGTTATTTTTCTATTGAAATCTGCTTCAATTCTCTAGTATATTTTCTTAAGTATATGTTTCAATTACTTGCTTTGCTCTATTTCTCCTTTCTCCATCCTTTTTTGGCTGTACTTTTTTTTTTTTCTAAATCACTTTCCTTTTTTTTCTTAGAGGGCATAATTTGTTTGAAGCCATGATGCTTTTGTTCTTCCTGCATTAGCAAATTGATGAATCATATACTTTATTATCTTATTTTATCTTAGCCACCATGCCCATTGGCTACCTCAAAATGCAACTCTTACACCAAAGTTTTGTAAGAGTATTATCTAATTTTTGAATTGATTAGTTAGATCAGTGAAACAATAAACTAATAATGGTTAGATGGACTGAGAAGCCTTTTTTTTATCCTTTCCCCGCTAATGTATTATTTTTGGTTCATGATGTTCTTATTGTTGAATTGGTGTTTTGTCATCATTGCAAGTTGCAACACGTGAAATCTTCCATTGCACAGATTTATCAAGAAATGCAAGGAAAAAAGGTTCTGGTTACCATGGCAAACACCAAATGCATCCAAACCATTTCTATGTCCATAATACATCTAGAAGAGGTAAACTAACTGCATCATGCGTTTTGCATGTTTCAAGCACAGACAACTTTCAAAAAAACCATTCATTTGCTCACTATTTCTTATCATAAACAAGCACCAACATCAAAACTATTCTAGTTTATTTAGTGAATGTGTTAATATGTTTGTCTGGTTTTTCCATGGTTCTCTCTTTTTGTTGCTTGATCTTCCATGTTATGTGCAATGCTAATGTCCGGTTTAATATTGAAACTGCACAAGTATGTTTATTTTTATTGGTAGAATTGAATTATTTTTTTATATATCCTTTATGTTACGTAGTTTTACTGATTAATGTGTGTTCTTTTTTGTTTTCATGATTGGCAGGACATTGTTATGTCTTTTTTGGTGGACACGTTCAATGCATGGACAAATGACTTTTGGGAGATTAATGAAGTCAACCACATATTGTCATTTGTTGACTTTTTGTAAATGTATATATATAGTTGCCTTTTTTTGGGGATTCATGAAGGTATTAATTGTTTACTTTTGTATATTGCTTTAGTTGGCTATACACTTTTAGATGTAACTTTTGTAAAATTCTTAATTAGAATATAGTGTGGTACAACTTTTGCAATATAATAATCATATTTTGAATAATATATTTTGTACAAATGTGTTTAATTGGATAATAAAATTATATTATCAATACTATATGGGTGAAAAAATAAGTGTTACTATTAATGGGCAAAAGTGTTACATTTTAAAATAAAATACAAATCTAAGTGTTGCGTATGAATCAATAAGTGATGTGTTTAAGAGGTGAAAAATTTAATAAAAAGTGATGCATTTAATGGAAAAAGTGTTGCATTATTAGGTTAAAAAATTATAAAAAATGTTGCTATTAATAGTAAAAAGTGTTGCAATTGTTTAAGAGTAATAAAAAAAAAAGTGTTGCGTTGGAAAAAAAAAGTGTTGCATATAAAGAAGTGTTGCCTTTGTTATATATCACGACAGTTTGAGAAAGTGTTGCATAAAATGACAAAAGCGTTGCATTATATCTAACATGACAGGACTTGATAAGATATAATGAAAAGCGTTACCTTAGGTATAATGCAACATTTATATGGTCAGAAACAACACTTTAGGGGTGATGTCTTAGCCTCACTTTGTTGTAGTCACTTTGACATAGGGATTAAATAGAAACAAAACCTAACCTAACTTAGTTGATCACACCAAAAATAACCTTGGAGATCTAATAATCTCCCTCTTTTTTTGATGTGAGCAACCCAAGTTAAGTTAGGTAAAACAATAATAAAGTAAAGAAATATAATTGCAATACTAAGTAAAGTTGCAATTATGCAATAAGGTGCAAAGATTTCAAAATTTAAAATTTTGAACTATTTCCCCTAGACTTAATCTTACCTTCTCCCCCTTTGATCACACAAAAATTGGGGTACTCAATAAAATCTAAGGGTAAAAAAAAATAGTTTTAACAGGAGAATTATTTTTTAAATGAAACTTATAAAAAAACATTCTAAGTGAAATTTGAAAAAAAATTCTAAGTGAAGTTAGCAAGTTAAGTAAAAAAATATTTTAATAACTGTTGAATTATTGACAAAAATTGAAAGCATTTAATTTAATTAACTATTTTATGCTTATCAGTTTGTCAATTAAAAATTCAATTCAGAAATTGGCTTCCAAGCTGTGGCGAGGCACTAGGCCTTATTGGTTATTGGATCAACAACCACTTCTAGACAAAGCCACTTAATGAATTTACACATTTAATCTACTATCTGAAAGCTTAACGGAAATTTTAATTCAAATATTCTTTATGAACCCAATATAGGTTCCTTCCTACTGGGTTAATTAGAAATTTACGAGGTACATAACTTTTAGGAATTTTTCTAATTTAACCTCTATGAAATCTAAGATATCAGTTCAGATTTCTATATTTCCTAATATTTTCATTGTATGAACATGCACGATTTTTCAAATTTTCTATCTCTGTTTTCAATTTGTCATTTTCTATTTTTAGATTATCATATAAATCTAGTGGGCATGCTTTAGACAATTGTATTTTTAAATCTATATTTTATTTTTCTAACTTGCAACATTCTTTAGTTAATAATTTTACAAATTTAAGCAATTTGTCAGGTGGGACAGATCGTACCTTACTTACCCTATCGATCTCGTTGTCCGCAGCTCCCCCTGAATTGCTACCTTCTTCTGTTGATGCTCCCCCTTCATCGATGCTCTTGATGCTCATTTCAGACGAGCTTGCTTCGTGTTCGTCTTCTTGGTAACTTGTCATCAACGCAAGTCCGGAGAAAGCTTCGACCTCTGATTCAGACGACGTTTCGTCCCACGTCGCCTTTATGGTCTTGTGTTTGTTTGTTTGGACAGGCTTCTTGTCTTTGCCTTTGTCATTCTTCTTCAATTTAGGGCAGTTGTCTTTTACATGCCCTTCTTCAGCACAGTGGTAGAATTTTATTTTCCTTCTTCTACCTTGCATTTGGTTAAATTGTTTAGATTTAAATAATTTTTTAAATTTACGTACCATCAGCGTTGTTTCATCATCATTGAAGGAGGATTCTGACTCTTGTTCGTCCTTTTTTGCTTTAAGAGCAATATTGTGCTTTGGCTCCTTCTTTGAATCTGCACATCTTATTTCATGAACTTCAAAAGTAGAGAATAATTCATCTAAAGTAACAAATTCAAGGTCCTTAGAGATATAATAGACATCCACTAATGATGCCCATTTTTTATTTCTAGGGAAAGCATTAAGTGTGTACCTTATCGAATCTCGATTACTTACCTTTTCTCCGAGATTTGAAAGGAAAGTCCGGTGATTAGCTCCTTGATTCTCCAGTGAAGATGTGCTACAGTCTCGTCTTCTTCTAATCGAAGGTTGCTGATCTGGTTGCGAAGTAAGTCCCGTTTCGTAAGTTTTGCCTCCGAGGTTCCTTCGTGAAATTCCAGGAATTTTTCCCATAACTCCTTGGCGGACTCGTAAGCTCCGATTCGGTTGACTTCTTGTGGCGGTAGAACGCTCAACAGATGAAATTCTGCTTTGTCATTTGCCACAAAGTCGACTTGTTCCTTCTTTGTCCAGTGGAATTTATCTTTACCTTCGGGTGCTAAAAAATCAACCTCTATTATCAAAAATAAATCAAAATCAGTCTTGAAAAATACCTCCATCTTTTTTTTCCAGTTGGCGAAGTCTCCCTCAAACTTTGGTGGGTGAATGCTTGATCCGGTCATCTCGTGTGCTTCGTTCAATGGTTATTCCTCTTGAAGCGTCCTTGGCTCTGATACCAATTGTAGGTCCGGGTAAGCCGGCTAGAAGGGGAGTTGAATAGCCTGAAAAATAAATCAAGACCTTTCTCGAACTTTGGACTCAGGTTAGCAGCAATACTATAATAAAAATAAACAATAAAAGAACTGAAAGAAGAGACTCAGAATTTTACTTAGTTACAACTGGGGTGGTTGTTAATCCAAGACAATGATAACACTAGAAAAACTCCTTCGTGTAGGCGGAGAAGCCTCCTATAATCTTTGAACGCTCAGACTATTGCTAGGAAGTTGGTACAAGAGTTGATTGATTATTTCCTAGCTCCAGGGGTCTTTTTATAGCTCCTAAAAATTCTATCTACAGCTTGAGGGCTCCTCCAGCGAGGCGACATGGATAAAACTTTATCCGCTACAAACGACCACTTTGGCCAGGTCGAGGGTGCCCTCAAGGCTATGGAGGGCGCCCTCAATGCTATAGAGGGTGCCCTTTATATCAAATGGCGCCCTCTACATCATGGAGGGCGCCCTCTATATCATTGAGGGTGCCATTTACTTGCAGTGTATAAATAGCTCCAATTTTCCTTTGGATCTTCCGCTGCTCTGTTTACTTGGGTGATTGCGGCCAACTGAAATAGGGCTCACCCGAACCCAATTTCTAGTCTTCTCCTCGAGCAGGCTTCTGCTCCGACTTCTCGTCGCTCGAATGTCGTGTATGTTCTTCTCGTCCACCGGTGTACTCTTCCGCGACACCTCGCCCCTCAGACGCACCGAGCCCGTCGGCTCTCTCCCGTGTCGTCCTTCTCGCTAGCCGCATTTTCTGCTCAACTTCCTGTGCTCCTAAGTTCCTGCACACTTAGACATAGAGATTAAATCAAAATAGGACTTAACCTAACTTAGTTGATCACACCAAAAACAACTTTGGGGATCCAATAAGTCTACATGTTCTATTTTCTTGGCCTTCAGCAACATAACCTTCTAGTTATACCATATAGATTTCTTCGTCAAGATTACTATTAAGGAAAGTCATTTTTACATCCATCTGATGTAATTCCATGTCAAATTGTGCTACTATAGCTAGGATGACACATATTGACACAAACTATACAACTGGGGAGAATGTCTCTTCAAAGTCAATACCCTCCATTTGGGTATATCCTTTTGCAACTAATCGAGCTTTGTATCGATTAATCGATCCATCTTCTTTCCTCTTTATTTTGAGAATCCACTTATTCCCAATAGCCCTTCGGCCCTGAGGAAGATCGACTAAATCTCAAACTTGATTCTTTCTCATTGACTCCATTTTCTCATCCATTGTAATTTTCTATTTTTCTCTTACTGAGCATCTCAAAGCTTCCTCAACTGTTCGAGGTTTCTCATCATCAACTGGAAGAATCATCAATGTCTCATTCACAAGATCAAACCTTCTCCGAGGAATAATCTAACGACTACTTCTTCGTAAGTTAGACTATTGAGAAACTGACTCATTCAGTGGCAAATTACTCCCACTAGGTTAATTAGATTCAGGCATCTCCTGATTTGTTGATAAAGAAATATTATCCTCCTCCTCTATCTCATATAGAGAATTGTCTTATCAACTTTACCTCGTGTTGGAAACTCAGTTTCAAGAAAAGTAACATCTGTTGACTCTATTTCAGAGATGCTTTCATCTTGTCACTCACTAATAAAAACATAACCTTTAGAAGTCTCAGAATTCCTTATAAAGATACACTTCTTACCTCTGAATCCTAATTTTCCATGTTCGTGAGTCTTATCATGAACGAAGGTAGCTGACCCCTAAGGTCTCAGATTACTTAAATCCGACTTTCTGCCTATCCAACATTCATGTGGAGTAGATAAAACTGACTTTGAAGGCACTTTATTAAGTATATAGGTCGCAACTAATAATGCATCTCCCTAATAGGAGATTGGCAAATTAGCCTGTGTCATCATAGACCTAACCATTTCAAGAAGAGTCATATTTCTTCTTTCAGCAACCCCATTTTGCTATGGAGTTCCAGGGATAGTTAGCTGTCTAATAATCTCTTTCTTATTACATATTATCTTAAACTGATCAGACAAATATTCACCTCCACAGTCAGTGCGCAAGGTGTTAACCTTACATTCCAATTGATTCTCAACTTCGTTCAAGTAAGGAATAAAGTAATCTAATACTTCAGATTTGTGAAAATCAAATACATATGATCAAAACGTGTGAAGTCATCAATAAATGTAATGAAATAAGAACTCCCATTTCTAGCCTTTATATTCATTGGACCATAAATATCCGAATGAATTAATTACAATGGTGATTCAGCCCTAATAGCCCTATCAAATGGTTTCCTAGTCGTCTTTCAAGCAAGACAATGCTCACATATAGACAAGTTAATCTTAGCATGACTGCCTAAAAGACTCTCCTTAGCTAATCTATTCATTCGTTCTTGTCCTATATGTCCTAATCTAGCATGCCAAATTTCATCATTAACATCAGCATTACTAGTAAGAGCAATGTTTGAAAAACAACCATCATTATTATTTGGTTCTACATCAAGAACCATAAAACCATTTGTTACATAACCATGTCTAATTAACACGGAGTTAATTCGAAATTTCACACAACGACTATAAAAATTTATACAATAACCTAAATCAAGAAGACAAATGACGAAAACCAGATTCCGTCAAATCTCAGGAGCATACAGGATATCATGTAGAAATAGGGTGCGCCCACCACGTAGGTTAAGCTTGCAAGTGCCAGTTCCTTTGACTTCAATTCTTGCATTGTTTCCAACATATATCCATTTGTTGCCAGCTAGTACCCGACAGTACTCCACATATGTAGCTCGATCACATGCTACGTGGTTCGTTGCTCCTGAATCTATAATCCACAAAGGATACGAATCAGCTAACAATACTGTACTTGCAACATAATGCTCATGGAAAGAAGATAGAGATGGATCTACCTTTTTAGGCTCAGTACAATCCCAAGCAAAATGACCCTTCTTGCCACAGTTGAAGCAGGTCAACTTGCTCCAAGGTTTTTGTCCATATTTTTTTCCTTTCTTCTTGATTTGATTTTTAACAGCAACAGTACTAGCCTCCTTTCCTTTTCCCTTTCCTTTCTTAAACCATCTTTTCTTATTCTTGGAACCAGAACCTTCAGCTACAAAAGCTTGACCAGAAATCCTTGCGGATTTAATCCTCTCCGCCTCAAGTTCAACATGGCGTGAGACATCAGTGAAAGTCTTGATACTTTCACTATGAATCAGATTCTGTTTCATCATTTCCCAAGAATCAGGAAGGGAACAGATAACTGCTTGAATCTGTTGTTCATCGGTCAACACATGACCAGCAGTATTAAGCTCTCGAATCATGTTACCCATCTCCCTAAGATGTTGAGCTATGGTAACATTCGAGCGTTTTTATAGCTATCAAATTTAATTGTTAGCCGACAGAGCTTAATGAGACTTACTCCACTGTACTTTTCTCTAAGGGCTACCCAGACAGCATGAGTCGATGGTAATGGCTCATACTTAAATATCATGTCATCCACCATTGAACTAATCAATATTCCTTTAGCAATGAAGTTCTTCCTTTTCCATGCCTTATAGGCATCAAGGTCACGTCTGTATTGTGCTATAGAACCATCAGTTGGTTATTCCATGAATTGATTTACAGCCTCTAGAACTTCTTGTTTCTCAAGAAAATATTGTATCTTGAGGTGCCAGATTTTGTAGTTATCCCCATATAATTTCTCTCCCTTATTGAGTTCAGCTATGATATTTTTAGTTGTCATGATCTACATAAATAAACACATTATTTATTATTTCAGTATAATTCATATGTATGCAATTAATTATTGACTCAATGTAAATTAGAATTAGTTTATAAAATCAAGTGATAACTTTTTTTCCACTCATCATTTGTATGTTCTAATATAATCAACATTGATCAATTATATTACACACATCTCATCTAATGAACGAATCATTATTAAAATGAACTAATCATTTTTCATATGAACTAATCATATGAATATATGAACTAATCATGAGCAAGTTAGTTAACACATAACATAATTGTTTATTTATCATAACTCTGTTCGTACATAACAACAGAAATTATTATATGACTCAAAAACTAAATGAGCTAACACTGTTCGTACATAACGACTGTAAACAGAATACTAATAAATTAGATAGGCCAATACCGCACACACTAGGACAAATACTAATGTAGCGGCCAACATTATCCCTATTAACCTGGACTCATTTGGGATAATCTCAGATGGGGTAGCTTCAAGATTCTTCATCAAATCCATTTATGGATCTTCCTCGAACATTTCCTGGTCCTCTTTAGGCTCTTCTTCACCCATATAGTGAAGTAGTTCCTCACACAGTTCTGAATATGTGGCGCGTCCTTCATGACATTCTCATACATAGTCTGCTATTACCCTAGGATACTCTGCCAATGAATGCATCAATGCCCAGATCCTATAACTGTCCAGGACTGGAAACTCTTCTTGCTCAAGTTTCAAGAATAGTCTATCAAGCCTTCTAACATGTCCGTCGACTCCATAAACAGACTTATACTCTATCTCCTGAATCTCCTCCTGGAGCTGGTTTCACCGCACTTCGCGATGAGTCAATGTCGTAATCGTCCGTGCCATATGAAAAATTGAATTTAAATAAGTCAGTACAAAACTGACTAACTAGTACAAAACTAGTTTAATTCAATTTATACAGATATAGAACCATCATTATAAATCAAGAAAAACAAACCTTCTTGATTTTTAGGAGTTTAAGTCGACTAACCGATTGGACCGGTCGATCAAGAATCCGGATCCTAAGCTTAGTTTATTGTCCTCATTAAAACTGATCCAATTTGATAGGGATTTCTAACCTATGTTCTGTTATTGTTTAAGCTCATTTGAGTCAATTCAGACTTATTGATCAAATTCAGGTCCATTTGATCAATCCAATGTCCATTGGATTAAGTCCGATCCATTAGAACAGATCTAATCTTTTTGATCAATTCTGACATAATAGAACTAATCTGGTCATATTTGATTAGTCCAACTTATGTAATAAAAACGACCCCAATTAATTCAATAATAAACCGAACTGATTTAAACCAACAAATAATTTGAACCAGATCTAGGTATTATTGAATCAATCTGATCTGCTTAAATTAACTAATAATTTAAGTCAGACCTGAGTTTGATTGAACAAGTTAGTCTCGTTCAATTTTCAACTAATTGAACCTTAAATTAATTAAATATGTATTTATTAATTAATAAATATATTTAATTAAAATTTAAACCACTATTCATGCATG